>NC_063444.1:14731973-15402913 GCF_020379485.1 Brassica napus | reverse complement strand
CTCAGGAAGAACGTGTCTACATTCGCTTGGTCTATGGCAGACATGAAAGGCATCGATCCGACTATAACGACCCACGAGCTAAACGTTGACCCGACATTCAAACCTATCCGCCAGAAGCGACGTAAGCTCGGCCCTGACAGGTCGAAGGCCGTAAACGAAGAAGTTGACAAGCTACTCGGCGCAGGTTCGATCGCTGAGGTCCGCTACCCCGAATGGTTGGCAAATCCGGTAGTCGTCAAAAAGAAAAATGGCAAGTGGCGCGTCTGCGTCGACTTCACCGATCTGAATAAAGCCTGCCCAAAGGATAGCTACCCTCTTCCCAACATTGACCGTTTAGTCGAGTCTACGGCCGGAAACGAGATGCTGACCTTCATGGACGCCTTCTCTGGATACAATCAAATAATGATGCACCCGGATGATCGCGAGAAGACAGCCTTCATCACAGATAAGGGAACCTACTGCTATAAGGTCATGCCGTTCGGTTTGAAGAACGCCGGAGCAACCTACCAACGACTTGTAAACAAGATGTTCGCAGATAAGCTGGGCATCACTATGGAAGTGTACATCGACGACATGTTGGTTAAGTCGCTCCATTCCATTGATCACCTCCGTCATCTTCAAGAATGCTTCGAAACTCTCAACAAATACGGCATGAAGTTGAACCCAGCAAAGTGCACATTCGGAGTCTCTTCAGGCGAATTCCTCGGCTACATAGTCACACAGCGAGGAATCGAGGCAAACCCGAAGCAAATATCCGCGGTCCTGAACCTCCCAAGTCCGAGGAACAGTAGAGAAGTACAACGGCTCACGGGCCGGATAGCTGCTCTAAATCGTTTCATCTCCAGATCCACCGACAAGTGCCTCCCCTTCTACGATCTCTTGCGAGGAAATAAGAAGTTCATTTGGGATGAGAAGTGTGAGGATGCATTTACTCAACTCAAGCAATACCTGACAACACCTCCAGTACTCGCTAAGCCGGACGTAGGTGATGTTCTATCTCTCTATGTCGCGGTGTCACAAGCTGCTGTCAGCAGCGTTCTGATAAAGGAAGACCGCGGCGAACAAAAGCCCATTTTTACACAAGCAGACGCATGACCGGACCAGAGACGCGATACCCGACTCTGGAAAAGATGGCTTTAGCAGTTGTCGAGGCAGCAAGAAAGCTTCGACCGTATTTCCAGTCACATTCAGTGGAGGTACTGACTGATCAACCTCTCCGAACGATACTCCAAAACACCAACAGATCTGGCAGACTCACGAAGTGGGCCATCGAACTCGGCGAGCTCGATATTACCTACAAGAACCGCACAGCGGCGAAGTCCCAAGTCCTCGCGGACTTCCTGGTCGAGTTGGCCCCAGAATTGGAACAAGATCTTATACTCCCAAGCTCAAACTGGACGCTGCACGTCGATGGATCATCGACCAACAAGGGAGCAGGAGCCGGAGTCCAACTACAGTCCCCGACCGGAGAGCTAATCAGGCAGTCTTTTAGCTTTGGCTTTCCCGCGTCAAACAACGAAGCAGAATACGAATCTCTGATCGCCGGACTCCGCTTAGCAAAAGCCGTAAAAGCTAAACGACTAAGCGCCTATTGCGACTCTCAATTAGTCGCCAGTCAGTTCAGCGGCGACTACGATGCCCGCAACGACCGAATGGATGCCTATCTCAAAATAGTGCAAAGCCTGACAGCAGAGTTCGAGTTCTTCGAACTCATCAAAGTTCCCAGAGGCGAAAACGTCTGCGCCGACGCCCTCGCGGCCCTTGGCAGCAAGCTTCGTGATCAAGTTAAACGAACCATCCCGATACATCGTATCGAGAAACCAAGCATCGATATTCCTACCGACCAAACCCTCGTTGCCCCGGTCATCGAACCCGCTACTCCAGATGACGACGGATTTGGTCCTGATTGGAGAACTGAGTTTATCGACTACCTCTCGAAGGGAGAACTCCCAAACGACAAATGGGAAGCTCGCCGACTAAAAACACGCAGCGCCCATTACGTCGTTCTTGACGATGAACTACACCGCTGGACCGCGAGTAAAGTACTCCTAAAATGCATTCATGGCGACGAGACAGCAAGGGTTATGGCAGAGACGCACGAAGGCGCTGGCGGAAATCATTCGGGCGGACGTGCATTAGCAATCAAAGTAAGGAGCTTGGGCTTCTTCTGGCCAACAATGAACGCAGATTGCGAGTCTTACGCGAGAAGCTGCGACAAGTGCCAACGGCACGCACCTAGTATCCATTGTCCAACCGAAATGTTGCGAACAACCACCGCTCCATACCCGTTCATGCGATGGGCAATGGACATCATTGGACCACTTCCCTGTTCCCGCCAAAGACGCTTCATCCTCGTCCTCACCGACTACTTTACCAAATGGATCGAAGCTGAAGCATACGCTCAAGTCACGGACAAAGAAGTCCGCGGTTTCGTCTGGAAAAATATTATTTGCCGCCACGGTTTACCTTATGAGATCGTTACCGATAACGGATCGCAGTTCATGTCAGGCAACTTCAAGGAGTTCTGTGGCAAATGGAACATTCGACTAAGCCCCTCCACTCCTCGTTACCCGCAAGGTAATGGCCAGGCAGAATCCTCCAATAAACTCATCATCGATGGCATTAAAAAGCGCCTGGATCTGAAAAAGGGTCACTGGGCCGACGAGCTCGATGGGGTCCTATGGAGCCATCGCACAACGCCGCGAGGATCGACTAAATCGACACCTTTCTCCCTCGCCTACGGTGTAGAAGCCATGGCTCCCGCTGAAGTCAACGTTTCAAGCCTCCGACGCTCCAAGATGCCTCAATACGTCGAACTCAACAAGGAAATGCTACTCGACGCCCTTGATGAGATAGAAGAACGACGAGATCAAGCTCTGCTGCGCATCCAGAACTATCAACACCAGATCGAGAGTTACTACAACAAAAAGGTCCGTGCCCGACCTCTGGAACTCGGTGACCTCGTCATGCGCAAGGTGTTTGAAAACACTAAGGAGCTAAACGCCGGTAAACTCGGCGCCAGGTGGGAGGGACCTTATAAAATCATCAAAGTCGTCAAACCCGGAGTATACCGACTCCAAACCTCACGTGGCGAAGAAGTTCCCCGATCATGGAACTCGATGCACCCAAGACGTTTCTACTCGTAGGTGTATAAAAAAAAAAAAAAAAAAAAAAAAAAAAAAAACAAGTAGATGCACCCCATGGTCACTTCTACTCGACCGAGTAAATGCGCCACTCACGGCCACTTTTACTCGGGAAAAACGAACTACGAATGGCTTGATCCTCAACCGAGGTACGTAGGCAGCCTTACACAGGTCCAGCTGTAACAAAATCAGAGTCAAAATCTTGTTCTTTGTCTCAACTTCTACTGAGTGGATGCCTGTTATCAAACCCAACGGCTCCCGTGTCTCCAGCAGGAGACACGCGGACACTATCGTTCCATTTCCTGGCTATGTCCTGATCAGACACTTAGCCTGAGGACCCAACAGTCGCTAGTCACCTATGACCAAGGAGCATTGACCGACTAAACGGAGTGAATCTTTAACCTTTCCTCGACTAAACGCGTAATGGACTAGCTACCCAATTACTCGATTGTCATTGAGGAAACGGACAAAAGAACCTTCCACTCTTAGACCCAGTCCCTTGTCCTCGATATAGAACGATGCGCCTAAACGTCGTCTCGATCGAAACGCGACAAGAGCTGAACAAATCCCCTAGCGGTTCGTTTCCTTATCTACTTGCAAAAGCCAAAGGTCGGGAATCTATTGTTTCTAAGCGAACACATCGCGAGACACTAAAGATACTGACATTTACTTTAACAAACTTTGCAAGTACAGATGAGAAACACAACCCACAAATTTAAAGATCGCTTAAAAAAGCGACTTGCCAAAAAAATATATATATATGTCTAATCATACAACAACATGGTCTATCAAGACCACAACAGATAAGAACATAAGTGACACGTCAAAGAACAGAATCTTGATCGTCAGGACCCTTGGTAGCGGCAGCAGTTGGGTCCTCCGCCCGAGTAGGAATAGAAGCAAGAGAGTCTACAACGGGACGTGGAGGAACATCTATCCCCAGCTTCGTAGATCGTCTCCTCCTCAGCAGGACGTGGCAGCGACGCCTCCTCGATCCCATCGTTATCCTCCTCCCCATCCTCTCGTCCTTCGGAGGAAGAATCCGAGACGAGCACAGGATCCTCGACACCCACGTTCTTGGTCTCTCCCTCTCGAACCAGAGTGTCGCCTATCTCGAAGCCGTCCTTTCCAGGAAACCCCTTCAAATTATCGTCCTCCGGGCGCTCATCAAAACCGCTTCCCACCGGGGACTTGACAGGCTCGGTGGGGACAGACGTGACATCAACAAGTGGCTCCTCTGACGGCTCCTCAAATTTACGTTCGACCCATAGGGATCGAATGACGTTCTGAACCTGTCCTCGGCGAAACGAGAAGGAAGGACCAACGGAGAAAGAGTAAGGTCACTGTCGGACAGCGGCTCTACTCGGAGTTTCATAACCTCCGCCTCGTAAAGTTTCTCCTGCTCAGCGAAGACATCGATCATTTCTTGGGGGATCTCCGTCCCACTCGCCTTTATAACCTCGAGGTACTTCTTCGTTCCCGAAGCTTGACCATACAGGTTCTTCGCCTTCTCAAAAGCCTCCAGACGAGTAAAATGGTTGCGCACGCGATCAAAACGGCGACTTGCCTTCTCAGCCATAGCAGCCTCGACTCTTTCCCTCTCACGAGTAACCTCCAAACCCGGGAGTCCCTCAGCGTTGCCTCTCTCTGATTAGTTTGTCTACCGCGGCATCTCTCTCTTCGACTAGCTCGGTCTTCTCCTTCTCCAGGTTCGCAGCCGTTTGCTCCAAATGACTTTTCTCTCGAACGAGCTCTTTCCTCGCCGCGCTGGAAGACTTAAGCTTGCCCTCCAGTTCTTCGAACTTTACTCGAAGAATCTCTTTCTCCTCTGCGGCCTTCTCGTTGGCCTTCTTATGCTCCGCCCTTACTCTCTCAATGACCTTCAACCGCGTCTGGGCGAGCTTCTCCGAAGATCTCAACTGGATCATCGTCTGTTTCAAAGCACTGTCGTATTTCTCAACGAGAAAGTTCATACTCCCGTCACTCTGCAAAAACGACAAACACAGACCACGTGAGACGAGTAAACCCGACGAATCGAATAAAGAGATAAAGTATGAAGGGTAGCGCAGTTACCCGAGCTCTCGAAGAAGCAGCGTCTATGTATTCATTCCTAAAGTAAAGGTCGTCCAACTGTGGCATCTCCTTCGTCCCACCACGAATTTGGCGCGTCAGCTCCGCGCACCTAAGAGGATTAAGGATTAGGGGGGTCGTCTCGTTGTAGGAAAACTCGACCCGATCGGGGAACTCGATCTTCGTCCTCCTCGCAGTAGAACCCTCTGAACGAGACCCTTTCCTCGCAGACGGATCGGGAATAGATCTCTCACCCGTAACAGGATCACTGCCCCGCGCTGAGACCTCTCTCTCCTCGGGAGGGGTTTCAAGAGAAACGTCTTCTCCCGCGACAACTTCGACGAGGCCTGTCTCCGCATCAGAAGGACGCGGCTCTGCCTCAACGGACTTCTTTTTCTTCTTTTTCTGGGACGATCTTCAGGCGCCGCTTCGGAACGGTCAGACTCGACAGAACCCCTTGTAACGCCTTCTCGTCCTACAGCCGGCGCATCGCCGCGATCAATAGAGGAAGTAGCCCCCTCGTAAGGTCTCTTCCTTCCTCTCTCTCCCTTCCTTGCTTCCAAACCCTCGGAGGTTTCGTCGAGGGAAGCGATCTCTTCAAGAGGAAGCTCTTCGGTTGCTTTCCTCCTGGCTTTCTTACTCTTCTTCTTCTTTTTAGGACTTGAGGCAGGAGGCTCCGCCCCAACGTCTTTGTCGACTAAACCAGGAGCTCCTTCCTTGGAAGCTCGGCCTGCGTCAGAACTGGTCGCCCCTTGCACATCGGCAGTAATCGACTTCTTCGAAAGCAATTGCAGCTTCCCCTTCAACAGTGCACTCAAATCCGGTACCCCGTCCATCTTCCTAGCTTCGTCCAGAATTTTCTGCTGTTTCCGAGTAAAAAGAGACAGACGCGACTTACGGGGTCCGAGCACGACAGGAAGCCTTGATTCCCAATCAGCTGTAAAAAAAAAAAAAAAAAGAGAAGAGAGACTTAGTTGTTGATAGAACTTCTCGGAGAAAGACCGATGAACTCACCTCTAGCAATCCTAGCTTCTTGGCGTCTTATCCACTCTCGACTACGATCAGGCCAACGAAGATGACTATGAGCCGCGATCGCCTGAGCACTCTCAAAGAATTTCTCCGGGTATGCGATCGTATTCGGGTGACGAACTGCAACAACAAGAAACACGCCGTTAGGATACTCGAAAAAAGCATGATGGCAACAAACACTATCTACCAAGCGTTTTGTTCCACAGAACGCGGTAGTCGTCCCCAGGTGGCTCTGCGAAGGCATGCTCGTCAAATTTGACGTAAAAATATGAGCGCTGCCAGTCCTTCGTCTTGTTCGGGTGCCCTGACAAGACGTTGTAGCTCGAGCGCATCTTCACTGAGAATATCCCATGTGGCTCCGCCTTCGTAAAAGTCAACTCTTCGAATACTCTCACACTCATCGAAACGTCTATCTCCGCTGCCATCACCATTAGCATAACCGCGATGCGCAGCGACCCGTTAAGCAACTGACAAATGGTGATGTCCCGACGAAATGCGTACGACGTGATCAGTCGGGGAATTGGAAACCAGAGCTTCGTATGGTCTCCAAAATAAGACTCATAGACGCACTTATAGCCAATCGGAGGCGACCAAGGATGCTGTCCCCTGGAAGGAATGATGTATGTAACGCCGGCACCTCCACTTCGCCTCAATAAATCCTTCACCGTCTTGTGGGAGGAGCAAGAATCGAAGACATTCCCCCACGACTGAGCCCGCGGGTCACGAAGCAATTCGGACGGGAGTGGGCCGAGTTCTTCGAAGATCCCACCAGGATGATAGATCGTGGGTCGGCAGTCTATCTGGTCGAAAGGAATCTCCCGACTAGCTCGTCTCAAAGACCTTGAGGCTTGGCTAGACGCTTCAGAGCCGCTACCGCCCACGTCACTGCTCCCGACTTCAACGCGATCCGCGCGTTCGTCACGGATCATCTTATGAGCATCAGCGACCAAAAGGCGTTGAGATAGGGTCATATTGTCTAAATCCCGAAGAGCATCGCGATGAATCAAGTCGAAATCATCCAGCGGGCTGTCAGCTACCCGCTCATCTCTGGTCGGACTCGGAGAATCTGCAACGCCCTTCCCTTTTTCTTCTCGCGACAAACGACCTCTTAGAGGCATGATCCTAGATTTAGGGGACGACTACAACCGCCAGACGATACCGACAAGCCTGTGTGAGGAGAAACGTACCTAGAGAGAGAAAGTAAAAGTAGAGAGAAGGGAGAGAAAGCGGAATACCTGAGCTTGCAGAGAAGAATGACGAAAGCGAAAGGGAGGAACCTATTTATAGCAAAAACAAGGGCACATCCTCCGAAGCGCAATCATTAGGTCTACAGAAACCTAAATGGGCCTCAAAGGACGCCTAAATACCCAAAGGCTTACTCGCGACGGTTCGGTTTCTCGTTCAAACCGATCTCTAATCGAGATGCCAGACCGAAATTAATCCCCGATTTCGGTCTAAACCGGTCCTCTAACGTAAACCGATGAGATAAGCTTGAGCCCTTATATCGGAGTAATTCGCCTACCGAGTAAAACATGCCTCCGTGACAAAAACCTCGGCGAGCAAAGCAGATCGTGAAGAAGTACTACTCTAAGTGACTAGAAACGTCAATAAAGCGGCATGCGACTAAACACGCTAGGACCTGATATACGAACGAACCTAACCCACAAATTCACTGAGACCGCTACGCCGCTCACAAGTGAACTGGGGGGGACTTATTGTAGGAGATGGATTACATCCCTCCATAAGGCCCATCGAATAACAGGCCCTAGCCCGGCAAGCTTGACTAGTTTAATCGGCTTAAGCGGCTAAAGGTGTCGGCTCGATCCCAGAGCACTTTTAGCCGATCAGCTAAGCCGGCTAAATACGCTCGGCTTATAGAGAATAGTACCAAGGCCCGCATACTCGGCCTTTAACGACAGGGCCCAAAGGACGACACGATTAGGGCATCACGGACTGTTACACTATAAGAGAGGATGAGGAGACAACGAAGAGAAGGACTTTTGGATAACACACACAGAGGCGGCTAGATCTAGGGTTTCCCAATCATCTCTTTGATCATGTTGCTTAAACCTTTGATCTTGTCTCCTTATTTCCCGTCAATCTTGTAACCTCTTGTTTTATTCTAATAAAAGCGTCTTTAGTCACCCCATTCCTACGTTCATTATTCTAATCAACCGAATCCTGTACAAACAAATCCGAAACGTTCCGAGTTATTCATCGCATTTATCACCTTATTAACTCCATAGGCGACGTGAATTACGATCTGACTTTAATTGTGAGTTATACCTCTGAACTACACCTATAAAAAGGTTAGCTTTCTTCACTTGAACATCATCTTCTCAATCTGTGAAAACACTAATCTATATATTACCTGTGAAATGGCTAACTCATCAATCTTCCTTTCTGATCTGAAGCCTGGCCGAGTCTCCTCCACCATCCAAGTGCCGTTGCTCAGATTCTGGAAAGCCAGAAATGTTCGAGTGGAGGAGAACTGATGTCTCTTGATATGCTCTTACTGGATTCAAAAGTAATTATGTTCTTAAACTCATGTTCAGATTGCTTTATGTTCACAAAACTCATGTTCAAAGCTTTTTTAAACGATGTTAGAAATGTTCTTAGGCTTATGTTCATAGTCTTCTTATGTTATTAAACTCATGTTCATAGTGTTCTTATACTAAACATTATGAAACTGTTATATACGGATTTCAATTGACCTACTTCAGTGAGATTTATTTAGAAACCGGTTGTGATTTAACTCATATTTATAGTCATCTTAACGGCATGTTCATATTATCTTGAAATCATGTTCATAATGTTTTCCTGATCTTAAACTCATGTCCATGTTATTATCAAATTCAACCTGTTATATAAACATCTTCTGAATGATTATTTTTGAACCGTTTGCAAAGAATGGTTTCTTTCTAAATGTGTTTCAGGCGACCATTATGCAAGCATCCGTGAACGTGAGCCGACTAGCAACTTAGGGCTTTATCTCCGGGCCGGTTCAATGTATTCTTTCACCGGTTTTGATGTAACTCAGTGTAATCAAAACTTCAGGCTCTCGCACTCCTCTCTGCTGATTCGATTCAGTGACGCTACCACCTGTGTTTAAAAAGGCGATCGCTTTTTGCGCAAAGGCGCAAGGTGCAGTAAGGCGACAGTCCCACCGCCATAGACCTCTAAGGCGAGGCCAAGTCCGTAAGGCGCTCGCCATACTGCGCCTTTGGCTTAACTACAATGCACCTTAAGCGCTTCAAAAGCGTGCTTTGTAGTTTCTATTTAAAACTACTTTCACCAAACCCTTAAAACATCTTGAAAACCATGTAACAACTACTCTGACCAACCCTTTAAAGACCCTTACAACATGAAGCTTAGATCCATAGAGTTTTAGGTGTTTCGGGTTGGAGACTGAATTTAGATTTTTAGTTTTCAAGTTCTCTGTTTTAGTTATTGGATTTTATCAATGAGTATATACGTGACTGTATTAGTGTGTATATTAACTGCTATAGCTGACTATATTAGATTGTACACGACTCTAACTGTCTGAACTACTCTATAACTATCTTTTGTACATAACCATACAGTTATAGTGTGTAGAGCTACCACGTACACATGCTTCTAACCTAGGAAAACTATCAATGCATTTTTAAGTTCCTCTCTATACTATTATTATATGTTTGAATGTGTACAATCTATAAGGCGAGCGCCTTGGACCGACATGGCGCAAGGCGCATGGCTCCAACCTCCTCGCCCTAGAGCGCCATGCGCCTTTTAAAACACAGGCTACCACTCTTGCTGAGTTAACTGAACCATCTTCTCCAATACCTAAAGAATGTTTCAGGTTCCGTAATCACAGCGAGATGCTTGGTCTAGCCAACACCAATACCCAACTTCCAGGTATTCCTCCTATAATCTGTTCATCAATATAGCTGGATAAGGTATTGATATTAATCGTCACACAGATATTATTGGTGAGATAACCGCTGTTAAGAGAAAGTTCTATTTCGCTTGAATGGCTAACTCATCTATATTGCTCGCTGAAGGCTGGCCAGAGATGGGTTCTTCTTCTGTTTTGGACAGGAAAATCTGAGGATTCAGAGGTGCTCGAAACCAAAGGGTATCTCCTCATCATTCTCTTCCCGACTATATCACCTTTGCCGGAGATGGGTTCTTCTTCTGTTTTGGAGAGTAGAATCTGATGATTCAAAAGTGTTAAAGCTTTGGAGACTCCGGGAGTAAGTAAGGAACTCCATCGGCTCGAGAGGCATCTCCAATGGCCGGTAAACAAGGTCTGTCTTGCAACTCGGAACCATAGATTTTTCCATTTTAGACAGAGGTGAAGGAAGTGAGAGAGAAAGTGGAGGTCAAGAAAGAGACGTATAGTATTGGGAGGAGACTTTTGGTGTAAGTGAAAGGCTTTTAATGGAGAAATATTTATAACTCTGCTTTTTCAGCCTTAGTTTTGATGTAAGCGAAAGGTTTCAATGTAGAAAGATTTTATTACTCTGCTTTTAGCCTTCGTTTATTGTTTTTTTTCTTACTCTGTTTCTCTCAAGTCAATTACACTTAACAAATATGCTCATGGTCTGCAGAATGTGTTTGATTTTGGCCTTAATGGAGGTCTTCTTTCAAGATCACGTTTTGGGTATGATATTCTTTCATCCCGAAGCTTTTTATGTACTTTTGTGTGCGTTGTTCCTATTATGTGCACCTTTAGCCTGGCTGCAGAGTTTGTCAACATGCTAAGAACCAAAACTAAGCCTTCTGTTTATGTTTTTTCCCTTGCTTTTAGGTTCATTTTGTTGCCATGCATGCTGTTACTGGTTCTTATGCGAGACCAAATTTTGTCGATTATCTTGGAGCCAAACCAGTATGTCTTGGTCACTAAGATGTATATTACATTCAGTTTTCGAACCTCCGGAGATTTCAGATGATTGATGTTGGAAAGTTTTGTAGGATTCAATTTCCAGTGGAGTTCCTCTCGAAGATTTTGGACATGGCCATCCAGATCCTAATTTGACGTAAGAAAAAGACTAAGGGGAAGACTCACCATATACACTTAGTATATAATTTTATAAAACGTCTTATATATAGATACGCAAATTGCCAGTGTATAGAACACCAAGTCAAGAACAATTGCCTGTTTTTTTTTTCTTTTTTTCTTTTTGTCAACAAGAACAATTGCCTGTCTATCTTAGCAATGGGGAGTCAAAACCATGGAGCTCTTTTGCAGCTATAGTTTGCTTACAAGCATAAATTTCAAATTATATGTTGGGTGTAAGGTTCTCTTTTAGATAAGGTTTTAGTTTAAACAAAAAAAAACAAGTTACACATGGTGTATACAAAAGCATTTTCTTGAATACATTTTGCATATTATTCAAAAAAAAAAAAAGATATGCAACTGGGTTGATGTCATGTATCGTAGCGATGGACCTAATTTCTGAGCTGCAAGTGATGGTATGTTTGTGAATAGATATCTTACAAATTTTCTTGGTTTTTTAGCTTTAAGACACATCTGTCATAAATTTAGTCACCATAATTATGCATTTTCTGAAAGGTGATGGTGACAAAAATGGTTTTAGGAAAAAAATTCTTTAAATTGCATAAAGTGCCGTTCGCATCTCATAAAGTGCATGGTGCTCTTGATCGTGTTGCTGAGAAGTTGAATCTTTCTTTCTTTGGGGTCAATCAATTTTACCAAACAGTGTATATACCTGCTTTACAACCAAACTAATATAGATGTATGTATCACATTGTAAAGGAATATATATATATAAATAAAAGTATCAGTGCATAGATCATATAGAAAGTATATGATATCTAATAAGAGTAAACATTATTTGTAAAAACTAATATTATATTTAATTTGAAAACAACAAAAAATTGAATGTTCATTAAAATTTAACATGGTTTTTATTGTTTGCTCACTTGCACAAGTGACTGTAATTATTTTTTTTAATAATTACACATAAGAAATAAGATATGCTATAACTAAAAAAATATGAAACAATAAATAAATCAAATTATATCAACACATCAAACATATTAAAATATCTTCACATCCAAATAAGATTACATTATATACACATTAGTCCCATTTAAATTACAGTGTAAAGAAAATGGTCATACGTATTAAAAGATTTAGATGTGTTTGAATTTTTTTAAAAAACAAAGATAACAAAAAGATATGATAATAGTTAAAATAGTACAAGTTAGAGAATATGTTTGACAGCAAAATAAAAATTTACACACATCAAATATAAATAAAGTTAAAATTAACAAAATATAATCTCTGCTGCTTGAGTAACAATGAGAGACACTACGACGATTTAATGTCGTCTTCTGTACCAAAAAAAACATGCGGAAGCTCAAACCATAAATAAACCGCAGTTAAAATTAACAAAATATAATCTCTGCTGCTTGAATAACAACGAGAGACACTACGACGGTTTAATGTCGTCTTCTGTACCAAAAAAAACATGCAGAAGCTGAAACCATCAATAAGCTGCCATGTCATTGACATGGATAACAACTCCAAGCTTTGCTTCTGTTTCAAGCAAGTCTATAAATTCATAACCATCCTTTGAGATGACTTTACCGTCTCGACCATAAAATGCAGCAACAATGCACATCAATGTTCCTTGCATTCTGCGCTGTATCGAAAATATTTGCCACAAGTTTTAACAGAAATTAATATATGGATTGATTGCTATATTTGATGTTTCAAAACCAAATTAGTTGTCTAAGTAAATATTCTAAAAAGTACTAAAGTGCAAATATACGAGTAACACAATAGGCTGGTGCAGACAAGACTAATCGAATGTATCACACAGCCAACCAAATGAATATACAAAAATGTTACAAAAGTTTTATATCTTCAAAAAACAATACATTCGACCCTAGTTAATTATAAAAAAATAATGTATTTATCATCAGATTTTCGTAAGTTCTTAATATGCGTAAAACATAAAAATATTGTTTGGTGTTCAATTTGCTATCTGCATTTTAGTCTAGCTCCTAGTTTGATTTGCTCTATACCATATTTTGTTATCCTGATCCTATTAAGAAACTCTATTATTTGGATAACGATTCCACCCCTGTAAAATGTAGTCTTCGAGCCAATGCTCTATTTGATAGTAATTCTCAGAGTTGTGGAGGCATATCTATTGTGTTTGTTCTCTATTATAAAAGGTGTGGCTGAGTTTAATACTATAAACCAAAATAATTACATGTGAACGAGAGTAGAAAGCATCATCAAGAAATTTCTAAATTTTTTGAGGTAACTTTTTTTTGGAGGATCAAATTCAAGTTTGTAGCATTTGAAATTACAATTTTTTTCGCCAAACAGCTCTTCTGTTATTTGAATTACATTTCTATAAGTATTACTCTATATATTACATGTTTTTTGGATGTGCCCTAAAAAGTTGTATGTTCTTAGGTCTGAGCTTGCCTTTGTCACCATGAAGACAAAGGAAAGAGAAGACAACAACAACAAAGGAGCGATCACAACCGTCACAAATAGCTTAGACTCAGTCCCTCTTGATTAAACGAGCCACATACTCTTAAAATTTCCTGCCAAATCCCTGGTTGAGTTCACAAGTGTCTCCAAGACATGGTATTCCATAATCCGCAGCCAAATGTTCATACAAACTTTCATGTCAATGTCTATCTCCCGACCTCATCTCCTTCTCACCATCAAACACAACCACAACGAAGATAATGAATTGATCTTCTTTTCTTTTTTGAAAGAATGTTAAATTTATTCAAATCAAAAATGCCTTTGTACAAACTAATGCATCTGAAAACTAGAGTAGTTTGAATGTTTTAGAAGCAGAAAACAAAGATAATTTTCTATTCTCTTTTCTCGAACCAAGCCGCCATTGCTCGGGTCAAGTGCTTCCCACCTTTTCCTCGTAAAGAACTGATTCTATTTCGAGTTTGTTTGTCAATGAATTTGACTAAAATCCCTGGAGGTCTCTGAACCATGCCATGCCTTCTACCATTCCTCTCCATCCAAATCATGTGAATCGCAACTTGGAAAACATACCGCAGCAGAAACAGCTTCGTACGTGAGCCGATGTTAGTTGAGATCAGGTACAGAACTTCATCCCATATGCAGGTGTAGTTACGTCCCATTAACCTCCCATCTGGAATCCTCCATATCTTCTCAGAGTAAGAACAAGAGAAGAAAAGGTGATTACGAGATTCCACACCAGAATTACAGAAAATGCAATTAGCATTCGCTTGGGGATTCAACTGCAGAATTTTATCACCTGTCGCCAACCGGTTGTGTGCTGCTATCCAACTCATTACTGAATATTTAGGCGTTTCTCCTGTGAACCAGATACTTTTGTGCCATTGAGTGATCGGCTGCTGTACACGCAATAATCTCCAGGTCTGTTGCGTGAGAAACTCAGGCCGATAAACATCTCCTTTACATTTCCACAGTTGAACATCATCCTCTGCTGTAAGCCCCTGCATTCTCAGCCGTATGATCTCTGCATCAGTGGCCATCAGGTGCTCTGCTCTATGGCGACGACTCCGATAATTCTGAACTGCAAACTCCACTGTAGCATTGAGATCGACTCCAAGCGAGATGCAACCTCGAGCATTTGTGATCTCTATTAACCTCCCCAAAGAGGACCACTCATCAAACCAAAAAGAAGTAGCAGCCCCACTTCTTATTTCGACTTTTGTAAAGGATCTGGCGAGAACACGATATTCAGTAGCTTCCTCCACATCCAAGAACCAAGTGAGCTAGATTCCTTGACACTCCAGAAAGATCCTTTGCGTATGAGGTAGCTCTTAACCCATTTAACCCAAAGCGTAGACTGAGACAGGATACACCAAATTAGCTTTAGACATGAAACCTTGTTAGTCTCCGTAAGTGATCTCAAGCCCAGACCCCCTTCCTCCTTTGGCTTGCAAACATTCTCCCAAGATATTTTGTCTTTCTTTGAACTCATAGCTGGTCCCGACCATAAGAAGGCAGAGCACAGTTGATCTATCTCCTTAAGGCATTGCTTTGGTAATCTGTAAACCGACATCCAGAAGTTGGTGATACTATAAATCACCGAGCTTATTAATTGGAGACAACCAGCGAGAGAGAGATGTCTGGCTGTCCATGTCGATATGCGTTTCCTGACTCTCTCTATCAATGGAGCATAGTCAGACGATGTCATACGTTTTGTCAGTGGCGGTAACACAAGATATCTCACTGGTAAAGTGCCCACCTCAAAGGGAAACTGAGCAAGAATTGCTTCTCTATCTTCACAAATTCCTGCCAAAAATAATGTAGATTTTTTCCAGACTTATCTTCAAACCAGACATGCCTGCAAAATCTTTGAAAACCTGTAAGATCCCTTCGACTGAGCCTTTTTTGTCGCCTCATACTTCTCAAGTATCAAATGATGGATCATCAATGGCCTCCAAACATGATATGACGGTATCAAAAACCTCTCCTGGTGATTACATAATCCACAGTCCATCTGTCCGTGGCTTTATAGGTTGTTCTCATCAACATCAATACATGGTATGTAATCCAACTACCAGACAAGTCATAAACTTACCCGAGGATCATGTGTTTGACCATGGTACAATGAAATGTTACATGCATTTTGGGTATGATCCAAGCAGTGATAAGTAAAAAGTCTTGCGTATGGTCACACAACCAGAGAGCAACTTAGTTTCTGAGCATAGTGTGTATACATTGGAGCGTCAACAATCTTCTTATTCTCCGTGGAGGCGCGTTGAAGGTGGTATATCTAAATATATATATCGTTTATAGCTTAACTGTTTTTGAACTTCATAGCTAAACTCATGCGAGGTTTTTCAGAATTAAATAAAAGGTTGATTAAACATAATGTTCAGAAAGAGATAAAATGACAAAAGGTTGATTACAACAACATATAATTTAAATTAATACATATAAATATTATCAACATGGTCACATGAGACTGATACATAACAATGATGTTTTCTACGACATCTAAACTCCTTATCAAATGTGACTACTTCAAGCTTAACTCTTCTTCTCATTGTCTTTTCCTTTATATCGAAATAGAAAACTTCGAAGTAATCAGAAAATGGACTTGGTGCAAAAACCAGTTCCCCAGACCCCAGCATCAGTGATTCCTGAAAATTTTAGTTGTTGATCCCACAATGTATGGGACAAAACAAAAGTATCCAACCAAGTTTGCTCCTTCTCATCGTCGAGAACCCAAGAAATATTACCTTGAGAAAATATAATGATGCTTTCTACTCTCGTTCATATGATGTTAAACTCAGCCACACATTTTATTTATTTATATGGTATTTGCAGAGAAAACAATAAAAAAAAAAGAAACTAATGCAAAGATTGAATAAATTTGGCATCTAGCTGAGATACTTGAAAAGTTTTCCTTTTTCTTATGAGATATTCTTGGAGACCAAAATATAAAATTTTAAAGGACCAAAAAAAAGGTTTTCATTATAAAAAATCTATATATAATAGCAAACCTAATTTTGTTCTTCTATGACATCAGCATTTTTTTATAGAAAAATAAAATTATAATCTAACAGTTGAGTTTATCAGTACTTTGTAATCTAACGGAGAAGATCATCTCTCATTTACAAGATTTGACGTCATCAATCTCTTATTCTCTTTCAACAAAATACGTCTCCAACCAAAGATTTTTTGAACGACGCGCCCCTTCTACTTCCGCCTCTTTGCAATGGACATCACAATTGCTTCCTTTCGGTTTCTACGGGTCTCAACAATTACAGCTTTTTGGAGTCGGCTATATAATTCAGGAAGTTTCATATTGATTATCCGTTTACATATTCTGTCATCAGTCTCATCCCTTTATATATTCCATCATCGTCATCCATGTATGAATTTTCCTCTCATACAGTTCATCACCATTGTTGTTCTTCTTTCGTACATGTTATTGTCTTTGGAATTTTTTTATCTGATTTCACAGATATGTTTCAATCCAGTGTTTGTTGTTTTATTTTAAGGAACAAGATTTTACAAAAAAAAATATTTGTGACTGCGTTGGAGGAGATGGAGTGAATCATGTCTTCTTATTGTCCGAAGTACAAATCTATGTTCTCAGATTAC
Organism: Brassica napus; assembly: GCF_020379485.1. Lineage (NCBI taxonomy): Eukaryota > Viridiplantae > Streptophyta > Magnoliopsida > Brassicales > Brassicaceae > Brassica > Brassica napus. The sequence continues at coordinate 15,385,570 of NC_063444.1, read as the reverse complement.
TTATAGATTTCGACTTATTTTGTCTCTAAAATTGGTATTTTCCTGTGTCTTTTTACTGCAGTTAATTAAAACGTCTTTCTACTCGATTCTGTTGTGCTTTTCTATATTTTTGTTAACTGGCATTTGATGTTTTGCCAGTACAATTGATCTGAGAGTCAAATCTGGGAAGCACCAAGCACCGGTCTCCTTCGTAGCTTCACAATTAATACTTCAACGGCGACACGTGAACGCTGCCGGTTTGTCTCGGATTACTCACGTGATGGTGGTGGCCGAGAAAACACGGCTGTGATGTGACGACCGTTGGATCTCCGGAGAAACTATAGTTGTATGGTGGTGGGAAGGATCGATGAAAAGAAGGCTTGTGATGCATTTGAAGAAGAGGGTTTGCTCTCTGTTTCTGATCGTTTTAAAAAAAAAAAAAAGAAGCAAATTGTGTAGGTGCTGTTTTTACCATTTGTCAACAATAAAAGAAAAATGGCCATTTTCCTTTAAATTGTTGTTTTTCATATTTCTTGTTGATTCTTAAGGGATTGATTTTGTCTGCATCTACGTTGCACGGAAGCTTCGTCGGACGTCCGCTTCCCGCTTCGGAACCGGAATCGGAATCGGAACCTTGTGGAAGCTTACGGAATCTTGCTTCCAAAACTCTTCTAAAATATTCTCTTTAAAAACACGTTGGAAGCTTATGATTCTGTTTTGGAATCACGCTTCTGTTCTTTAAAAAAAACATTATGTCATATATCAATAAACATATAAAATCATATTTTATTATTTATATAAAATCCAATTTTAATAATAATGAATAGAAAGAATGGAAATATACAAATATTAAAACTAATACTATAAAATATCTTTATACATTGAGGTTTGTATTAAAGATAAATCATATATTCAAATATTTTGTATCAATTAATTATGAAGTATTTAAAATTATTAATATAATAATTTCTTTTAAATTTAATTTATGTGTATTTTCATAGTTTTAATATGAAATCATTTCAAAATTATTATAAATGAATAAATATTTTATTTAAAATTTAAATCATATAACTTTTTATCCTAATTTTTTGAAAAGATTTTTATATTTTAATATATATATATATATGTATTTATAAATATACGTTTCCAACACGTTTCCGCTTCTTAATTTTTTTTAAAATCTTGTTTCCGCGCTTCTATACGCTTCCGCTTCCACGTATCCGCTTCCGTTTCCATGTAACAACTCTGCATATAGATTTCTTGATTGTATACAAATTTTCTATGTGTAGTATAGTACCTCTTCAACTTTTTCCGTCGATTCTATATAGTGTGGTATTTTTTGTTTCATATCTTCCACTTATAATTGTTAGGTTACGTTGACGATATTTTTATGTTTTTTTTTTTGAACATGACGATATTTTTATGTTGCGTTTTAACTAATACTATAGGTAAATTATTATCGAAACATATGAGAATCATGAATCATGAAACGAAGGTCAAACAAAAAAAAATATTTTTTTTTCACCTGTCCAGAGTAAAGGATTTTCAAGAGGGAAAATAAACAATTACTCAAGAGCATGGTCCAGAAGCATGTGCGTTAAAGTGGAGAAGTTTTGACTTTAAAAAAAGTAGAGAGACTCCAACGGTACGTTTCTATGAGAACCTGATCTTTATGATATATCAAATCAGTAATTTATATATACGAACACAATTTTGATCAAAAAAAGAAACACGAACAGAACTAATTAGCAAAAAGAAAGTACGAACATAATCTCTTAGTAATATAAAATACGCCGTATGAATGTAAATTATATATATGCTTTTCAGTTTCCAGTGATCAGAGAATTTAGTTAGTTGTGTTGTTTTTGTCCCTCAAAAAGAAACACTGTAAAAAGAGATGGAAGAAACAAACCATTAAGGATGAGGTAATCAAAATGGTATGATTAATTATATTTTTTCAGATGCTGTAAATTCTTGTAACATGTGAAAGAAAAGTCACCCTCACAGAGAAGGCGAAGAGCAGTACGAGTGAACGTCCTGCTAAAGAGTAGAAAAGGTTTCCTTTTACTGCTACACAAGTCTTTTTGGTAGTAGACATGTAGTTGATACTGAAGGTTCCTTTAAGAACAATGAGTATGCTGAGAGGTTGCAATGGATTGTTTGCAAACCTAATGCTCATTAGTTGGTTGTGTTCCTTCCAATCTTAAGCTGCTACATAGTAAGTCCACATTATTACAACACATAAGCCAATGTCAAAGATTAATCCCTAATTGTTTGCATGATTAGATACCCTGAAACTGCAGGCCAAAGTGAACACGCACCTCAACTGAAAGAGAGTCAGTAGCAGAACTTGACTAAGCAGCTGCAGAGTTTCGCTCAGTCTGATCTAAGTAGCTAGGCTAAGAGTCAGACTGTAGGCTTCACCAGTAAGGACGGCTGTTCCTTTTGAGTTGCTGTATCAGAAAGTCCAATGAATTCCTTTTAGTCGAGTTCTTTCGAGTCAAAAGTTCTCCTAATTTGCTCAGTTGGACTGTGGAAGGGTACCCGGTAATGACCGGGGGAAGCAAACAGGAGTACTTCCCAAACATCGAACGAAGAGAGGAGAGATTCAGTAATGACAGAAGAAGAGCTCACGTACCTTAGCCGATCACTCTGGGGCCCACCCCCAATAGGCCACTCGAGATCTACACTTTCGGAGGGAGCTCACCTTCTCCACATTAGCTGCAGGGATCTAGACGAGGCGGGACAGAACGGATAGAGAACACATTCCATGTATCAACGGGAACAGGGCGGCTATCGACCTACTTACCGCCTATAACATGCCTACTCAGATCACGCTTTTATTTGTCTATTTTTTATTGGAGGAGATCCCAATCTTATATAATCAGAGAAAAGCAACATACTACGAAATGGTTTTAAGTGAAGGAAGGGCGACCAGTCCATTAATGAAGCAACTCTTCCAATAATATCAAATTCAAAAAAGCAGTTGTTCTAAAACACTTTTGACAGTTATCATTTTTTGAGGCTGTGAAAGTTTCAGAAACCGATGCACTTGCGTACGGTCATTTTTATAGGATATTGGTTTTTAGGGGTTTAAAAAGTGTTATTGGATATTATAAAAAAGTCGGGTTGGGTTCGAGTCGGGACCTCCCGATCTGGGTGGTTACGGTACTTGTGTAAGACCATCTCCAATTGCTTACTCTATTTTTTACTCTAAAATAGAGGAACTCTATAATAAAGTTTGAGTTTGCTCCAATAGTACTCTATTTTAGAGTATAAAATAGAGTGATGAAGAAAAAAAATAAATTACTCTATATTTGGAGTAAACCTATTTCTCACTCTATTAGAGTGTGAGAAATAGAGTATCATTGGAGCTTTTGTACTTTAAACTCTATTTTAAAGTGAAAAATAGAGTGGGCTTCAGATGCCCTAAAAGAACCAGAAACTTCATTATACTCGTTACATGTGGTCTAGGTTTTTTATATTCAAACTTATCCAAAATAATTAAAAATAACCAAAATAACCATTAGATATGGTTTGAATTGGTTACTTTTATGGAAAGTAATCATGGATTCAACATGATTTGAGTATTTTATGTCTAAAACATCCACCCCCCACCCCCCCAAATAACTGATATATTTGATTCGTAATTTTAATTTTAAGTATTAATATTATTATTATAAGTATAATTGAATATGTTGGAATATATTTGGATATTCATTCTATTTTCGGTGCAGGTCTGATTGCGTATCAGGTTTTGGTTAGAAATTTAGAACATGTTCATATATTTAAGTTGGGTCTAATCAGGTTCGGACCTTGATTTTCAGGTCGGTTCCGGGTATGTTTTCGGCGATCTTTTGTATCTACAAGGCTGCAATCAAGAATTTCCATAGTAATAAAAGTACATTCCGAAATCGAGGGCATGCGACTCACTTATATCTAAGTAATTTAACTTCTATATTCTGTCTCTGTTGAGTTTCTGATGAGCTAATTGTCCCGTTGAATTTCTGCAATTTCCCATTTATTTCTCTGCAAATATTGTCCCTGATGCGTTTCTGGTGAGTTTACTGTCTCTCTTTGTTTCCAATAAAATCATTTTCGTTTTATGTAAGTTTACCGTCCCGTGTTGAGTTTTCCGATCTATTTCTTAGCAGTTACTAAGTTTTCTGTCCCTGTTGAGTTTCTAATTCTTCTCATTCAGAATATCGATAGAAACTACAGTTCAGTAGTCAACCAAAACTGCTTTCCTAGGAGTGTGCTATCAAAAGCTATTGATTGGCATATGGCACGGTTTAGTTGCAGTTATCCTCCGTGGTGACAACCTTAAAGAAGCGGCTGGGCGAGAACAAGAAACGGTCGTCGTTCGCCGGCCGGTAGCTCTACTAAGCAAAGAAGCGGGTCCCTCCCTTTTCTTCGCAAAAAAAAAATGTGGAGTGGAGGTAGCCTAAGCATTCCTCGAGCAAGCTACCTTCGCCTACCTCCCAGAAGTGGCAATGGTAAGAGCTAGTAAGCATGGTAACTGTATGGGCTAAGGGGCCAGCGCTCCGCATTCTATCTAGGTTCCGCTCGATCGTACCTTCCACCTCACATAGAAGAAGGGGAAGCCCTTCAATAGAATAACCCATGTGACTGGGAAGGGACTGAATCATTCATTCATCGGATATTCCCGTGATCCATTTCATGTCAACTCTAGTTAGTTATCAAAAGTCTTACCTTACAAAGGGAACGTCGTTTCCCGAGAACCTTGCAACCTTCCGGTTCCCTGGAAGCGGCTGCATCGGCCCGCTTCATCAGCGTCGGTTTCCGCATCCAAATCATTAAACCACTCAGTGAACTATTGATGCTATCGAGAGAGTACCAAATTCTGACAGTGACGGTACCTTTCAAACTGATTTGGCATCCATATTAGAAAGACGCCGATGAATAGAAGTTTTATGTACAACTAAAATTGTCTGATCTTACAAATTTTTCCAAACGAAGAGGTTTTATGTTTTTTAGAATTTGTATAGATTGTACTTGTGTACTTATGAAAAAGATTGAATAATATTTCTATCACATAAATTTTATTTCTGTTGTTTAAAAATTGAACTCTTAAGTAATAATATTCAACTCTATATTAATTTGTAGGCTAATGAAATGAGCTTTAAAAATTGGTAAAAATCTTATCAGTCGACGCGTCGTTTAAATCGAAACTTTCTCCAAATTTATATATTGCAGTTAATTACAATGTATGTCCTCCATTGTCATTTTTCGTATTCATTTTATGTAACTCCTAATTCTATAATTTGTATTCATTTTATGTATTATTATTTCTCGATTCAGCGTTAGTCTCTGTTTCCAAATTCTATTATTTCCTTTCTTTCTTTTCAAACTTGAATGTGTAACTATATAAATGATCAAAGCTGTTTGAAGAACGCTTAATTGAGTTTGAAAGAGAGGAACTATTCTCTTTAAATCATTAATCATTGGAAGTCGAGGGAGACAAACGTCTGGAAAATAGAAAAAGTGTAACAAGTATGTAAAACTGATGAAACTGATTATATATTCCCTGAAACATTTATTTTTGCTACTTAGCTTAGGAAAATTCCCATATATTTAGTATTATTATTTTCGTTGTACCATGTTAGCTTGGTACAGAAATTAGACAAAATGTACATATTTTATCATATTATTCCTTCTCTAGAATAACAGTTATTGAAAAATAAAATGATTTCGAAGTTTAATACTTCTCTATTTAAACTATATATGCTGGCATATTTGTCGATAGAACGCATATATCCTTTGGTCTTTGTGTGGTTGCATATGTTTCATTCTTTATGCATCATGGTTTCACAAAGTTGATCCACATTGTTGGGAAGTTCTGAATGAGGGATTTTTAAGAGGGCAAAACACTTACTAAATAGCATAGTCCGTCACTCATCTGTCGGTGCATGTATATATTGGAAAATTTGGACTCGAAAAAGAGGTGGAAAAAACAGAACAAAAAGTTTCAATGAGAATATGTTTATTATATGATTTTGAGTTTTGAATGGTACTTAAAGAACAGAAGAAGTAAGAAACCAACAATGAGTTCTTAAATAGTTTGTGATGTTAGTTATTAGATGCAATGATTCTTGAATCTTGTCATGAAAAGCTAACAAGGCGAAGAGGGCATGCAGAATGAACATCCTGACCAAGAGAAAGGAAAAAAAATTTCCTTATATCGCTACACAATTCTCCCCAGTACCCCGGTGTACAGATTAATTAATATTATTAAGATGTACAAAACTTGATTTTCATTCAATTTTCAGAAAAAAAATGTGTTCAGAAGAAAATTAACATCTTACCCTTTTTCAAAGAAAAAAAAATTAAACATTTACTTGAAGTATCATTGCAAATGTGTATCTACATTGTAAATGGATAATCATTGCAACATTTGATGATCAATTATTGTGAATATTGACAAAATCCAACATATATACACAGTGAAACAAAAAAAAATAGTGAGTTTATTACTCTAGATGATCATAAAATATATTTAGAGAATAAACATAAAACTGCAAATTTTAATTGTATTTATTTTTATTATACTTATTGTTAGGAAGAAAAATCTCGGTTGTCTCGTTCTATAAAGAGATTTGTAATCTATTATTGACAATTGTTATGGTCAAATTTATAACAAACTCATGGTTAGTTTTAAACATTGCATTAGCAACACTTTATTTCGTCTATTATACAATTATGTATTTTATAATACATCTATTTAGCGTTAATTCAGAAATAATTTATAAATTGAAATATTCATTTTTGTATATTATCATTTTCATTCTAAATATTTTCTTTATTTATAATTATCATTAAAAGTCATATTGAAAATTTAATATTGTTTCCCCTCTCCAGGGGTACGCGGGGGGTCTGAATCCTAGTATATATAAAAGGACAAATGATTTAGGAGAAAAAAAAAGAATTGTCAATAACTCACTTTGAAAAGATACCGTGGAATCAGAACCCCACAAAAGAAATTTTTGTTCCACTCGTCCCATTATTTCAAAATACTAGTGATATTCTTAAGATGAAAATTAAATCAGATCTAACTTTTCTTTTTTTGCATGTGATACGATGATTTATATTCTTATTGCAATGAGATGGAAACGTGTTCTTAAACCATGGCTAAAACAGAGTTTAGTTCTCAACAGGAGCAAGGTTAGAATTGCGACTCTAGCACCTTCCGGGCAATCAACTTGCGGTTAAGGTATATTTTACTTCTTTGCATAGCCCACTACAGTTTCCTTAGTAAAGGCTACTCTCTCTCACACTGCTTAATTTTCGACGAGAAACAATGGTCAATTACCCGTGAGTGTGGTTTGCATAGAGCAACGGGATTAAGATTTTCATTTTAGAGGTAGAAGAACAAACTATTCAACAATAATAATAATAAATAAGTATTATTTAGTAAACTTAACACAAAGACCCCACACGCACTTTTGCTTCTTCTTCTTATATATTGTTCTTCTTCTTCTTCGTTAGGCAAGATGTTCACTGTTTGCCTCGTTCAAGAGATTGCATCTTGTTTCTCTGGCCAACGAGATCCAATTGTGGACTTCTCTTCCTGCTCTTGCAATCCTCTTCTTGAGCCTGCAGCTTGAAAACAAACCAAATGGGATACGGAGATGGTTACAATGATTACAAGGTAAGAGGCAAGGATGAATGCTGCTTACCTTCCGATTATGTTCTTCACTTTTGGTATGGAGGAGCAAGTTATAATTGTCGAAGGCGAGATAATTGCAAACTTGGCAAAAATGTTTAGGGTTCTTGTGGTCGTCGAGGGGCACACAATCAAACAACTGCACACACACACACACACACACCAGGTACATGACAATTTTGCAAAATGTAATGATAGTAAAAGCTGAGGATGCTGCTAGCGAGCGTACCTGCGTTCTGTGTTCTTCACTCTTGAGATGAGTGAAGAATTCGTCAAATATTTCGTAATAAGTATTGCATACGTTGCAAATGTAGAGAGGTTCTCTCACGGTCATGTCACCTGTGTAGGCATAATTATCAAACAATAAAGTTTCCCAGACAAACTCATTGGCCAACACTATAGGATCTCTTTGCTCGGCAAGGGGAAGTGGCCGACCATCTTTTGGATATGCACAAAAATTAGTGAATCCAGGAAAAAGCTGAAAAAGACAAGGATCAGCAATCCTAAAATCATCGGATATCAGCATTGTGTAACCCTTGGAACCCTCGGTTGTGATCATGGATGTAGACCATTCTTCGAGAAAACCATATAATTCCATCACACCTAGAAAGAAATTAATTAGGGAAGATGAGAGACTCTTAAACAAAATCGAGAGGAGGATTGATTTTACTTACTGCAGGGGGCGTGAATAAGAATGATTTCAGAGTAAGAGATCTGTTCCAAGAAGTAACTACAGATGTATTCTAGGTTGCCCATGGCATAGATGCTGACTGCAGAAGCACGACCAATCTTCTTCTCCAACGCAGTTTCTATACACCGACGGACACAAAGAGGGTCAACACCAGCGGGAACCGGACACGTGTTGAGGTCCCACCACACTCCCGTCTCCAGTCGTGACGCATCATCACCTAATCACAAAACAACCATTAATATCTCTTTAATCAGAAATACTTGAATCCAGAACTACCCCACCTCCTGCCATATCGCAACGAATTTGATCCTAAATTTAGGGTTTCCTGCAACTTTGATGCAACATATATTTTATGAATTGTTCAATAAGATGTCATTATATATCAACCTATATTTATATTTTTAAGATTACAATATGATTTCTTTAAAATAAAAAATATTTCAATTTTGCAGTTTAAAGATATAAATATAAAGACACTCTAAATAGATTTTTTTTTTTAAATATCCGTGTTTTCACAAAAGAAATGACTATCTAATTTTTATGTTATGTTATAAAATATAGTTTGGGTTTTCATTACAAAATTTATAATATTATCAAATAATAAAGAGAAACCTTCTAGGATAGATCTAAAAAAGTTTTTGTCACAAATATAGATCTTAAAATAAAAATGATCAAAATAGACTTAAATGTTTTATCAAAAGAAGTAAATATACACTTATACTCTTAGGGTTAATTAATCTATACATTAGGGTTTAGAGTTAAGGGGTGGGGTTTAAAGTTTAGAGTTTAAGGTTTAGGGTTTAGAGTTTAGAGTTTAGAGTTGAGTAGTGAAGTTTTGGGGATATGGTTTTAAATTTAAAAAAAAAAAAAAAAAAAAAATTTAAAATAAAAAATGCTATTTTGGTTATTTTAGTTTTAAAAATCTATTTTTGTGACAAAAACTTAAAAAGGGAGAATTGTCCAATAATAAAATGAGAATACATTTGGACATACCACTCTCCTATATATATATATATATATATATATTCTTACACACGTCCATGCTCGTTTTAAGAGCATAAACGTTTAATGTCTTCTTGACTTTCCAATACAATCTGGAGAAAAAAAAAAAGAATCGTCAATAATGCTTCCATGTATTAGGATACTAGATCTCGATCCGCGCAACCGCGTAGATTTTTGTTTTATTTTATTTTTATATAAATATTTTATTTTCAATTCTAAATTGGTATATATTATAATATATATATGTCTATCAATTTTTAAAACATAATAAGTTTACGATATATTTTTTCAGTAAATAAATTGTTTCAAATTTTAACATTTATTTGTATCTTCTTCTATATATATATTTCTAGATTATTATTTCATTATTAAAATCATAACTATATATATAAAAATTAATAAAATATAGCTTTATTGTCATATTCAAAGATATTGAAACATTTCACAAATTTAGAAAATTTTTAAAAAAATAAACTTTTCGCTTCATAGATTTATATTATCGAGAAAATAATTAAACATTTAGTTTTTTTTTAATTTTTAAAATAAACTATATAGTTTAAAATTTTCTTTCATTGGTTTAAGGTAGTAAAGATTAATCATTGTTAGATAATAAAAATTTTGTTATTGAAAAAAAAATCTTTATAATTTTAAAAGTTATAATCGACAAATATTTAAATATTTAACATATGGAGATATAGTATTAGAACATTAAATTATATCTATTTAATTTATACTATCTATAAATTCAATTGATCATCTATTGTTTAAATCCAATTATTGATAGCCCAATAAAAATTTATGGTATGTCCAAAATTTAAATGATAAGATTAGAAATTAAATGTAACATGACTTTTTAGGAATATGTCCATTAGGTCCATTTATTTAAAAATCACACATGATTCAAGTTTGTGACTTCTGTTTTAATATATAAGATCGTGGAATTAGAGCCCCCATAAAAGAAAATTTGTTCGCTCATTATTTCAAAATACTAGTGATATCCTTAAGACAGTGTTTTTAAAACCGGACCGACCCGATGGTTGGACCGGGTTCGACCATGAACCGGTTATATAGCTGGGTTGGTCTAGTAATTGGTTCGACCATGAACCGGCCACATAGCCTGATTATATTTCAAAGTTATTAAACCAATAAAAACCACTAAAACTATCGAAAATCTGTAAATCATCCATATAAACAAGAAACTAATTTATATTTATAATATTTTATGTTCAAAATTGATTTATATTTTAACCATGCATCATGTTTACTAATATTACTTTTATATTTACATACTAAAAAAATATTAAACCATATTATTGAACCAGGTTTGACCCGGTCGAACCATATTGAACCGTGACCCAAAATATTTCCGGTTCAGCTTCCGGTCCGGTTTTAAAAACACTGCCTTAAGATAAATTTAAATGAGATCTAACTTTTTTTCGTTCTGTTTTGCATGTTGGATACAATGATTTATATTCGAATAGGGAAAAAATAAGTGGAAAAGTTTTTGTTTAATAATCGTTAAACTATGAAAACTTGTTATAACAGTTCCTTAACATTTTTAAAAATTATATTTTTAACATGGTCGAAGTATATACTAGAATTACATAAAATTAAATAAGAATCCGCAAGCCAGTCATTTTTGATAAACCAAAATAACATATAATTGACCATTATTTTAGAATTGTTATTTGTTTACTTTTGGAAAAGAATTTTCTATACGCTCAAACCTTTTTAGGTATTATCAATTTATCGTTTTATAATTTCTTGTCTATTTGTTTTGATTTTCGTAGCAAATATTAATGAAGTTACTAGTAAATAATGAAGTATTGATTTCATGTTGATTTTTATATATTTTTGCCTATTTCTTATTATTGTATCAAAGGAAATATTGTTGTATTCAACATTTGTCCTATTTTAATTAATTATTTTGTAAGAAACCTTTGCGCTCTTCCCCTATTTATTAGATATATTTAAAATTAACTAGATTTTAACCCGCAAGTTCGTGCGGATATTTTTTCATTTTATAAATGAATTTGATATTGTTAGAAATGTTTTAAATTTATAATTTCTATTTTAGTATTATATATTGTGTAACTTAATAATATTATTGTTTATATTTTTTATTTGGTATTATTAATATATAGTGACTTATTTTTTTACTTTGTTATTAATTTTTATTACTTACTAATATATTTTCGAGTTAGGTACAATAAAATAACAATATGAAATAATTAAATAGATAATTTTTTTCAAAATATGTTTTCTCTTTAATATATACATTTTTGATCTAACATATTTTTAAAATTTATTTATTTATATTATAGAAAAATATATGTTTAAGATAATTTATATTTACATGTTGTGTTTAAAAAAATATAGTTTAACATATATTATTTTACTATTTTACGGCATTTATAAGTAGAAACACTGTTTTAATATTATAACCCTATTATTAGTAAATTTTATATATAGTAGCATCTATCGTATTATTTTAGTAAATTTTATTGATATAAGATTTTTTGTATGTTATGATATTAAGTTTTCTTTTTATTTTTAATTAAGATTTCAAAATAATAGATTGATTTAATTTTTACAACATATATTGTTTGTTTTCGTAGTGCATTTAATTTTTTTATTATTTATTATCTATGGTTTATATTTTGTAAAATTTAAAATATTATTATTTTGAGGTTGAATATTTATTTTCAAAATTTTATATTTTGTCAAGAAAATTTTGAAAAATTACACTACTGTTTTTGAGTTTGAAAGATGACATGAATTTTGAATTGTTTTTGTTACTACATTAATACATTATTTTATAAAAAATATTTGAATTTTGGTAATATTTTCTAAATATTTTTCAACAAGTTTTGTTATAATTAAACATTTATTTGTCATTAATATTTTTAATAAATTATTAAAATTTCATATTTTACTAATAACATTTTTTAAAATATTAGATGAACTAAAGGCTATTATAAACCATTATATAATGTATATAAACATTTTAAACAATATATTGTTGAGAGTTTCAAAAAACGAAAGATAATACGTAGTTGTAGATATAAAAGTTTAACCTATGTTAATAAATTTATTTTGTATAAAAATATTATATAGTTTACAAATTTAACTCATTTTAATGATGAGTGATAATTTATTTAAATGAAACAATTTAAAAAATTAAAATTTGTTAATTTACCTATTCAATATAATTTTGTCATATTTAATTTATATAGCACTTCTATTTTTGTATAATACATAATATAATTATAGAATTTATTAAAAATATATCAGATAATTTTAATTTTATTGTTTTATAATAAAATTTTAGTTAACATTAATTTATAATAATATTATATTACTAATTAAGAAATTAATTAATATGTTATTTTATAAAAATATTTAAATTCTTAAGTAAGTTTTTATTAGATTCTTTCTCAACAGATTTTTTTATAATTAAAAAAATCAAAATTTTAGTTGGTTTATTATTAATGTAAATAATCAAATATATCATATTCACTAATTTCTTAAGTGATCATACTATGACTTGTTAATGGTAGATAAAAATTGGAGCCTAAATTAATAGATTAGATATTACTAATTACGAAATTAATTAATATTTTATTTTATAAAATTATCTAAATTCTTAAGCAAGATTTTGTTAGATTATTTCTCAACAAATATTTTTATAATTAAAAAAAAATCAAATTTATAGTTGGTTTATTATTAATGTAAATAATCAAATATATCATATTAACTAATTTATTAAGTGGTCCTACTATGAGTTGTTAATGGTAGATAAAAATAGGATCCTAAATTAATAGATTAGATGTAAAATTATCTATTATTTATTTATTTATTTGACAAGTAAATGTGAAATATTTATTTTTAAAATTCGTTGAATGCTATTTAAGATTATTATATTTTACAAATGTTATTTAAAATTTATTTTTATAAAAGATAAAAATAAGAAAATCATACCGAATCTCTAACTTATTGGTTATATATCAAAAATTTTGTTTCCAAAGGATCGAAACAAACATCCCACTCTAAAAGCGTGCTTAGTAACAGAAACTTTTTTCTAAGAAGATTTCTTCTATATATCCTTAAAACCCTCTCTCACTTTCCTTACGTGAACCCTAATATTTTCTTTATCAGCTATCTTCCGACTCTAGAACTCCTAGAGCCAACAAAATCAAATACGTCATCAACCTCTCTCTCCTTCCGATTCAGTTTTATCAAATAATAGTTTCTTAATAAGCAGTAGAAGAATATTTTATTTCGTTTAGATCGATAATCCAGCCTTAATCCTTAGTTACCTGTGAGTAAGGGTTTATACATCGATCAATTTTTTGGAATGGATAATCAAGAGGTTGCTATGGATGTTGAAGCCCAGATCGAGAATAACAACGATGATCGTACCCTTCCTTTTTCAATATTTAAAAAGGCTAATCTTCCTATTACTTTAAAGGTAAATAAATCTATTTATTCATTGATACATACTCTATGAGTAAATGCTGATTTTTTTTTTTGAAATTTCTTTTGCTGATTTTTAACTTAAGATAATGTATGGAGAACGCACAGTGGTTCATTAGGTTAGACGTCTTAATTTGTGTCAGTGTATCTGCAAGTATGATAAATTTTCATCTTTATAGGGCACACATATACAAAATCCACGAATATTTTCGTTTCATTCTAAGATTTATAGCAAGCTTTTATCTGCATATGTTTAATATATATATACTATGCTGATTCAATTTTGCTTTTGATGTTTTGGAGCAGTTTGAGAATATTGTGTACACGGTGAAGGTGAAGGAACCAAAGAGCTGGCTGAGTCAAACCAAAGTCAAAACCGAAGAGATGACCATCTTGAAAGGCATAAACGGGATCGTTAAACCGGGAGAGATCCTAGCTATGCTTGGTCCCTCGGGAAGTGGCAAGACCAGCTTATTGACGGCTTTAGGAGGGCGGGTTAGTGAAGGGAAAGGGAAGCTCACAGGAAACATATCCTACAACAACAAGCCATTCTCCAAAGGCGTGAAGCGAGCCACTGGTTTCGTGACTCAAGACGATGCTCTTTACCCTCACTTGACTGTCACGGAAACTTTAGTCTTCACTGCCCTTCTCCGGCTTCCGAACTCTTTCAAGAAACAAGAGAAAATCAAACAAGCTGAGGCGGTCGTCACGGAGTTGGGTCTTGATAGATGTAAGAATACTATCATTGGAGAACCTTTCTTGAGAGGTGTTTCGGGTGGTGAGAGGAAAAGGGTTAGCATAGGGCAAGAGATTCTTATAAACCCTAGTTTACTATTTCTTGATGAGCCTACTTCTGGTCTTGATTCGACCACTGCTCAGAGGATTGTGTCCATTTTGTGGGAACTAGCTCGCGGTGGAAGAACGGTCGTGACAACAATCCATCAACCTTCTAGTAGGTTGTTTTATATGTTTGATAAGATTCTTCTCTTATCTGAAGGTAACCCGATCTACTTCGGGCTTGGATCCAACGCTATGGATTATTTTGGTAGCGTTGGATACTCCCCATCTGTGGAAAGGATTAATCCATCAGATTTTCTCTTGGATATCGCAAACGGTTAGTCTCTCACCTTGATTTATTTATCATTCATATAGCCTTTTGTCTCTTTGTTGAAACTAAAATTAAAACATGAACATATTATATCTATAGGTGTTGGATCAGATGAACTCCAAAGACCAGAGGCTTTGAAGGAAGCTCTAGTTGCGGTTTACAAGACAACTCTGTTGGACAATGTTATCAATGATCTTAAAGGACAATATGGTCATTGTACCCAATCAATAGAGAGTCTAGGAGATTCCAAGCATTTTGGGGACTGGCCAACGACTTGGTGGCAGCAGTTTTGTGTTCTCTCGGAGAGAGGCCTTAAGCATAGGCGACACGATTCTTTCTCTGGCCTAAAGATCGGTCAGGTTTTTGTCGTGTCTTTCTTATGTGGTCTCCTTTGGTGGAAAACGGATCTTTCACACTTACAAGATCAGGTATTTTAATATATAAATATAATACATGTATTTGCTCAAAAATAATAATAATAATATAATATAATATATATATATATATGTGATGCAATTACTTGTGGTTTATTGTTGTAGATAGGGCTATTGTTCTTTGTGTCATCCTTCTGGGCATTCTTCCCTCTCTTCCAACAAATCTTCACGTTTCCTGAAGAGAGAAGAATGCTTGAGAAAGAACGTTCCTCGGGCATGTACAGGCTCTCGTCTTACTTCATGTCCCGAATTGTCGGGGATCTTCCAATGGAGCTTATTCTACCAACCATTTTTCTCATAATCACATATTGGATGGCTGGTTTAAACCCGAAACCTGTAAACTTTCTTCTGACCCTTCTGGTCCTACTCGCCCACGTCCTTGTATCTGGTGGGCTAGGACTAGCCCTAGGTGCCCTAGTGATGGATCAGAAGACAGCTACGACACTCGGGTCAGTTATAATGCTCACGTTTTTGTTAGCAGGAGGATACTACGTTCGACATGTCCCAGTGTTCATCGCTTGGATTAAATACGTATCAATAAGTTACTATACCTATAAACTACTGATATTGGGTCAGTACACAGAGAGTGAGTGGTATCCTTGTGGTGAAATTGGGAACTCGAAGTGTCATGTTGGTGATTTTGAAGGTATTAAGCTTATAGGGTTTCATAGTGGATTGGCCTCTTCCTTTGCGTTGGCTGCGATGCTTGTTGGCTATAGAGTTGTTGCCTATATTGCTTTGATGAGAATTGGTAAGACCAAGGCTGGCTAATACTTTAGCTATCTCCGCCTTTTTTGGGTTTTAGGATTTTTTGAGTAAGATCGAATGTACAACTTTAATAAGTTCTTATTGCATTACTGTTTTTCATTAGAATCTTTAGTATAATCTATATTTGTGATGAAATATGATGAATTATGTTTCAAAATATTTTGGCCTCTTTTGTTGTTGTGTTTTGTGTAATTAATTGGTCCCGCTCAAGTGGTCCTCTGACAAGTCAAATCTCATTAAAGAGAGTTATATCAGAATCTAATAGTAATGTGAAGAACATGTTATGTGTGTGTTTTGTGTAATTAATTGGTCCCGCTCAAGTGGTCCTCTGACAAGTCAAATCTCATTAAAGAGAGTTATATCAGAATCTAATAGTAATGTGAAGAACATGTTATGTGTGTGTTTAAAAGGAAAGTTCAAAGCCAATTTAATGTTTGCTTATTGGTTTATACGTTCCAAGTCCAACACACTTTATGTAATTGTTCGTACATGTAAAGCAGTAAAGGTATCTGACCTCGCGCGTTTTCTAAATTCGAACGGCTAGCTGATGCAATTCTAGTGCAACTATATATGTTATTTGAATTGTTGGAAGAATGTGTTGAAGTAAAAATTATCTACATAGTCATTTAGACAAAAAAGAAGAGGAACCGTATAAAACCGTCGACCTTACCACCTACGACTAACATAGATGAGCCTAAAATTCAGAATGGAATTGTCACACCAATAACTCATATACAGACCACATTCTGCATATCTTTTACAAGTGGTTTTGAATTAATTAAGCGATGCATTTAGAAAGCATAATGTCTTTTTTTTTTCTTTTAGATAAAGCTTCGTGATCACCTCACGGTCCTCACCTTTTTTCCTTTAAAGCTTTAACAAACATGTAACTTCACAAAGACAGCATACATTACAGACAGGCAATATATATATGTGTATATGCGTGTACAACTCACAATTTGTTAGATGCGTCCATATACAGTAAAACCTTTTAAAAATAATATTATGACTTATAATTTTCTTAATTTACAAAAAAATTAAATATCAGAAAAATTATTACTGTATAAATAATTGTTTTTAGTCCTTTAATATTTAAGTACTCTTAAAATGATGTTATACTTATAAATTAAAATAAATATACTAATACAAAGATATAGAAAACCTTCCAGTAATGATGATAATAATAGTATCACTTATAGATCATTTTTATTGTGTTATGACTTTTCGTGTCATTTTTGTTGCAATTTATTCCCTTATAGATAATTTTGCTCGTTGAAACACACGTAGGAGTGCTTCAAGGCGGGAGTAGAGCCAACCGCATCGTTCTTCTAGAGCTTGTTCGGCCATGCTCGGCAACGACAATTCCAAGGTCTGTGGGGAGGTTGTTTTCTCCATTGCCCAAAAAGTCATATCACTGAGTTTTTTTAAAAACTCATTGCCTCCAAATCCATATCATTATATAAATATTTTTTGACCTTTTGTCAAGATTATAAGAATATTATACACTAACTGAATAGCGATCGCGGAGTTTCATTCAAATCAACACATTTTGCAGTTATGCGAAATCGTTGAACCAAACTCTTGTCGTATCTTTGCTAATATTCAAAATTATTTTCTTATAAAACAAATGGATGAGCATGTCCTCTCAATGAACAAGAATACTCCACGTCCACTAAAATCTAAAATTCAAAAGCAGTCGAAAACGAAATGCAATTATAATAATTAAAAGAGAAATAGAATAATCAAGAAGAAGAAGAATAAAGAATCAAAACTATTATATAAAGGCCTGTGAACTATCCAGCATGGTCTATTGTTTTCACTTGTCAACTTCTAAGGCCATTTATAGTATTTCTTGAGTGAAAGAAAACCTAATTAATCTTTTGATTTGAGTATAGAAATGGAATAAAATATATTCTCTTATGAGAACTGAGATTAATATTCAAACAAAAATTATCAAAACAATAGCCTCCTGGTTTTTGAAGTTTGTGAAAAAAATTAACAATAAAAAGACTCATACTTTAAAAATTAACCAAGCGTAGGAACAAAATAAATCAGACGTAAATTAATAGTGAAAATACATTTCTTCTACATTTACTTAGACAATCTCAGTTGTATAATTAGAAAACGATATTTTGTCATTATATTTCATTAATTTTCTCTAACCTATATACGTGTCTCAAGTTAACGTTGCCTTTCTATTTTTATAGTTAGAACTTTTGTAGTTTGTACACTTATTAAATAGTTTATGGTATTATTTTCATATTTATTTTTTGTCTAGTTTGACTATCTCATTCAAGGCTTGCCTAACTCTCCCAACACGTGTACATTTCACACGAGCAGGACATTGCCTTCCACGCATGTCTAAGCCTTGTTCAGTAGAGATTTATCTGTCGAATAGTTAGTGCTTCTTCCTTTTCTTTTTCTGACTGCAACGTAGTGAGTGCTTCATCAAAAGAAAAATCGAACTATTATTTGGAGAATCCTGATAGAGATACACATCGTTGTTAGCCTTTTTCAGAATTCTAGAAGAAAGGACAACTGGCTTGGCTTGACACATGTCAAATTTATTTCCTCTATTCCTGACGACGGTTCATGAACCCGAACGGCACTAACATATATAGTCGAATAATTGACTTTGAAAGCTTTGGTGATGTTACTATAACTAGCTAGAGGATGTGCTCAGTATAACTATTTATAAAGTTTTATTTGTCACGAATGAACCAAGAAAAAAATAAATTACTGCGATAATGTTTTCTCATACTAAAAATACATATACACAAGAATATTACGCACATTTATCTCGCTCGAAAAGATTGTACAGCTCAGTCGGCAGTTGCATGTACGTGGCTGTATGTCAATGGTCCAAATGGTCCACAAAGAAAATCGTGTTTAGATTTTACAACAGTAAGACAAGAACGACCGTACTTATCCTCGAAGAGCCTTTGCTTTTTTTTTTTTTTTTTTTTTTTTTAAACTCTGGTATCTGGACAGTAACAGCTCCAACCTGGGTGGCGGACAGTGCACCTCTGCCTCTACCACCAAGCTACGAGCTTGGTTGAGCCTTTGCCTTTTACACAGCCTATATATAAAGCAGCTACTTGCATGGTTGTCTAAAAAAGAGATCGACGAACTTAAACATCTAAACACATTATTTTATCTCCTGAAGAATCGAAGTAGAGAAAAAAATGGGCGTTAGAGAGAAGGATCCGTTAGCCCAGTTGAGCTTACCTCCGGGTTTTCGTTTTTACCCGACAGATGAAGAGCTTCTTGTTCAGTATCTCTGTCGGAAAGTTGCAGGCTATCATTTCTCTCTCCAGATCATCGGAGATATCGATCTCTACAAGTTCGATCCTTGGGATTTGCCAAGTAAGCAAACAGTAGAGTGTTATTTTTAATTTTGTGTTTAATTTGAGAAAATGTTAAAAACTAAGAGACTATTATTGTAAAGTTGATTACTTTATGGTGTTTTGTGATGTGTTCGCGCGCAGGTAAGGCCTTGTTCGGGGAGAAGGAATGGTACTTCTTTAGCCCAAGAGACCGGAAATATCCGAACGGGTCAAGACCCAATAGAGTAGCCGGGTCAGGTTATTGGAAGGCGACGGGTACGGACAAGATCATCATGTCGGAAGGTCACCGAGTCGGGATAAAAAAAGCTCTGGTTTTCTACGCCGGGAAAGCTCCAAAAGGCACGAAAACAAACTGGATTATGCACGAGTATCGACTCATCGAGCATTCTCGTAGCCATGGCAGCTCCAAGGTAACAACAACACACAGATTAAATATAGTAAAAACATAAATCGAAATCAAATCGCTAAACTCGTTCTCTTACAGTTGGACGATTGGGTCTTATGTCGAATCTACAAGAAATCGTCAGGATCTCAGAGACAAGCTGTTGCTTCTCCGGTACAAGCTTGCCTTAAAGACCACAGCACGAACATGTCGTCGTCGCCGTCTTCTTCGTCTCAGCTCGACGACGTTCTTGATTCGTTCCCGGAGATGAAAGATCGGTCTTTTGATCTTCCTCGGATGAATTCTCTCAGGACAATTCTCAACGGGAGTTTCGAATGGGCTAGCTTAGCAGGTCTTAATCCCATGCCTGAGCTAGCTCCGATGACCAACGGTTTATCGAATTACGGAGGTTACCACGCGTTCCAGTCGGCGGAGAGCGGGTGTAGAAGTTCGCAAGTCGATCAGGAGCAGAACTCGACCGAGTTGACTCAGAATTTCGGGTACAGCTCGAGCGGGTTCGGACATTCGGGTCAAATGTACGAGTTTAGGCAATGAGAGATGGGATAATGTCACATATGAGTGGACGCGGTAAAGAAAAAGTAAAAAAATCCTAGAGTGGCAATTATGTAAACAAATAGAGAATTATAATGGGCCTTAACCGATTCGGTTAGGCTTAGGATTCCAGAAAGCGAAGGCCTTGAGATTAGTTTTGACCTAATTTGACGGGCCGAAAATGTAATAGCTCACACTACGTTAATGGGCTCTTTTGAAATTATTTCTAACAGGAGAAAAGTAAATAAATATTATAAAGATAAATACATGTCCAAAGCGCTGCGTTGCGAATAAGTAAAAGAAAAAAATTATTGCGGTGAGCGTAGATCGAACACGCGACCTTCAGATCTTCAGTCTGACGCTCTCCCAACTGAGCTATCCCCACATTGCGAAAAAACACGTTAAAGTATTTAAATAGGCTTCAAATATTTATCTTATAATCGAAGTTACGAACTTGAGTGTTGGTTTTTGGCAAACAAATTCAGACGATGGCTTTGATCCCTCAGATGATCCTAAATAGAAATAATATAGAAATACGCATCCATGTGTGTATTTATGTCCTTGACATTGTTGCTACATTTTGATCTTTGTTTACAGTAGTAGCCCCAGTTTACGACTTGTAATGATTTGTGTAAATAATCATTCCTGGTAACAAATATTCCCATATGATAAAATCCATAAATATTAAAAAAATTCTGAAACTAAAGGAGAAGTACAAACTTGTAGAGATTATTTTGCTAGCATAAGCACAAGAACAAAAATAGACTACCCAACCTTGAACCTTAAAAAACTTTTCGCTTTGAGTTTAGAACAAAATCATTCATACAATTTCTTGGCGGAAAGAGTTCTCTGTTTTTTGGAAACGTTCTTGGAAGCTTTCTCTTCATACTTGTCGTTCTTTGCTATAGCTTTAGCCACAGCTTTCACCTTCCTTGCATTCTTCGTTCTCTTCATCGGTTTTCCTTTCTTCGCGCTTGTCCTAGAGAAAACATGAAATAAGCATCATAATTAAACGTAAGGGCAGATGCAAACTCAGACCAGAGCAAATTCACAATGGAAACTTGTAGCCAAGAGAAACCCAACCAAAGATTTATACAAATCTAACTAGCCAAACCAGAAATCCAAATTGATTAATAATATGATAATTTTTCGATCCAAGTTAACAAGTAATGAAACTTGAGCTTACAGGTTACGAGTACGAGCAGCGAGTTTGGCGTCTCCGGTCTCCGAAGTGTCCATGGCTAACCAAATCAAAGAATAAAGATTTGAAAATTAAACATCTGAAGAAGTCGAAGAAACGAGTAATAATAAGCAAAAACGCGATTTTCACCTTGGGGAGCAGATTCAGAGACGCTCTTAGTTTCAGACACATCCATGGAGGAAACGGCGTCGTCGCCTCTCTTCTTCTTGTTCCTGCTCTTCGTCATGGCGCCGATTTTGGTTTCTCGGCTTAGGGCAGGCAGGCGAGAACGAAAAAATCAAAACGAATTGAGATTACTTAACCTATTGTTGGAGCGGGTCAATCTACTAATACTCGGGTCCCTTTATTGGGCCTATAGGTTTCTGCTTAAAGCCCATTCGATTATTTATTTTCAGAAGAAGAAAAATAAATATTTCTTTTTTTTTTTTGAAAAAAGGCTTAAAAAAAATATTTCTTCATCGTTGCGCCTCGTTGGTTTTTCAAATTCTTTCTCTCTGGAATCTCTCTCTCCCTCTCTCCTTCTCTCTCTCTCTAATATTTTTCTTCTCGTTGGCAAAAGGTTCAGTTTTTTATTTACGTAAAGGTTTTGTTATTTTATTTTTTTTGTTTTTCAGTTTGATGTTCATAGTTTTTTCTGTTTGGTTAATTGTTTTTTTTTTTCCTGTTTGGTTAATTGTTACGACAAACTTT
This sequence comes from Brassica napus, assembly GCF_020379485.1. Classification (NCBI taxonomy): domain Eukaryota; kingdom Viridiplantae; phylum Streptophyta; class Magnoliopsida; order Brassicales; family Brassicaceae; genus Brassica; species Brassica napus. The sequence continues at coordinate 15,363,256 of NC_063444.1, read as the reverse complement.
CCATATCTGCAATGTTGAGAGATTCTCCGTTATAATTTTTTTTTTCAGATTCCAATGTGTCTGTGAATTCTAGGGAAACCAATGACTATACCGCCGTCTCCTAGGATGAAAACTACACCTGATGAGACGATGGAATCTCTTAGCCAACATGATGATGCGTGCGAGAGGTTGAAGGATTATAAGTCTCCGTCCCTTCCCTCTCGACGCGCTTCACAAATGCCCTCGAATCGTCAATCGCTTCCGACGAGCCTCCGTGATACGATTTGTCCGGAGAGAGATACCAAAGAGAAGGATTGGAGCGAGAAAACGAGGACAGAGGAGCAGATCTCGGAGCCTGAATGGGTCAATAACGTCGAGTTTTTCATCACCAAGGTGAGATTACTTCTTTTGCAAGTTTCGCTGATCATTATTACAGGTTTTTTGCGTTTTTAAACTGCTGCTCTGTTTTGATTATTACAGAAACTTGGTGTTTGGTGTCGAGGTCCTAATGGGGAGTGGCACTTGGGGAAGATACAATCTGCTTCTGGTGATGCGGCTTGTGTTGTCTTGTCCACCACGGAAGTAAGTTCTTTTAATTTTTTTTTTTAATTCATATAACATGGATTTGTAAAATTTGGTTATCTTTAAAGGTTGTGGAAGTATCAATGAAAGAGATTCTCCCTGCAAACCCAGATGTTTTGGAGGGAGTTGATGACCTTATACAGCTTAGTTACTTGAATGAACCATCTGTTCTTTACAACCTCAGAGTCAGATACTCACAAGACTTGATTTACGTGAGTTTGCTCCATAAAAAAAAAATCTGGTTTTGTTTTTGATTGTTCTTCATTTTTTTTAAACAGAGTTTCATGTTTCTTTTCTTATAGAGTAAAGCAGGACCAGTTTTGATTGCAGTGAATCCGTGTAAGAATGTTCAGATTTATGGTAACGACATTCGATCAGCCTATCAAAAGAAGGGTTTGGTTGCTCCTCATGTTTATGCAGTGGCTGATGCAGCTTTTGATGAGATGATGAGAGGTCAGCATAATAATCTTCTTTTTATTTCTTCTCTAGTTCTTTTCCATGGTGTTCAAATAGTTATTTTCTGGTGTTTGCATTTTGAATTTTTCCTTTATGCAGAGGAGAAGAACCAATCTATTATCATAAGGTACAACGAGGCCTTCTATTCTGAATGTTTTTTTCTTTCTAATATATGATAGGAAAAACTAATTGATAGTATCATTCCATATAGTGGAGAAAGTGGAGCTGGGAAAACTGAGACAGCAAAATATGCAATGCAGTACTTGGAAGCTCTTGGTGGAGGTAACTTTGGGGTGGATAATGAAATCCTAAAGACTAACTGTATACTTGAAGCTTTTGGGAATGCTAAAACATCAAGAAATGATAACTCTAGCAGATTTGTGAGTAAATTTTACATACATTTCTTGATGTTTTAAGGATAACTCACATTATGTAAACCGACAAGTGGTCCGGATTCATAGTAGATCTGTTTTGATGCAGGGAAAACTGATGGAGATTCATTTTAGTGCAAAGGGAAAGATATGCGGTGCCAAACTTGAAACTTGTGAGTAAAGAATTTAACATTTGTCTGATTCTTTGTCATATTTTCTTGAATATTGGGCTCACATGCATTTTTGTTTCCTGTGACTACTTGGTGCTGAATGACCCACAGTTCTGCTAGAAAAGGTAATTATTTTTGTTGAGAAGTTTTAATCAAATTCCACAAGTTAGCTATTCATGGACTAATATGTAGTCTATTTGGATCAGTCAAGAGTAGTGCAGCTGTCCAATGGCGAGAGATCCTACCATATCTTTTATGAATTGTGTGCAGGTGCTTCACCAATTCTTAAAGGTAACATTTCAAAGTAAAATGTAGACATATATAAACTTAACTTTCTCATGGCTGAGAAGCTAGAAGTTGCTAGACCATTCCTTATGGTTTTACTCGCAGAGAGATTGAACCTTAAAGCAGCAAGTGAATACAACTATTTGAACCAGAGCAACTGCTTAACCATTGATCGCATCGATGATGTTCAGAAATTTCACAAATTGATGGTAACTCCTTCTGTTTCCTGTGCCTTTCTCTGTTTCCAATGTAGTAAATGCCAAAATTTTGTAATTTCTTATTTCGTTAGAGATTGCTTTGTCATTGTAGGAAGCTTTCAACATTGTTCAGATTCCTCAAGAATATCAAGAACGCGCATTTGCACTGCTTGCAGCTGTATTGTGGTTAGGGAATGTATCTTTTGAAGTCATTGACAATGAAAACCATGTGGACGTGGTAGCAGATGAAGGTAGAATACATTTTCTTGTCCTCTATCATGTTGAATTACTGAACTAATGATGCTTATTATTTTCCTCTTGCTTATGACAGCTGTCACTAACGTAGCTATGTTAATGGGATGCGACTCAAAAGAGCTTATGGTGGTTTTGTCTACATGCAAGCTCCAAGCTGGTAGAGATTGCATTGCTAAAAGACTGACACTGCCACAGGCGACTGATATGAGGGATTCACTAGCGAAAATCATTTATGCAAGCCTTTTCAACTGGCTTGTTGAGCAAATAAACACTTCACTTGAAGTTGGTAAATTAAGGACAGGAAGATCTATTAGTATCCTTGACATATATGGTTTTGAGTCATTCAAGGTTCGTAACCTTGCTCTAGATTTGTTAGTCTTTTATTTCATTTTGACTGTGTAATGATCAGGTCTCGTTGGTTTTAGAATAATAGCTTTGAACAATTTTGCATAAACTATGCAAATGAAAGACTGCAACAACATTTCAACCGACATTTATTCAAACTTGAACAAGAGGTGATCTTCTTCTCTCTGAAGCTTAAACTGTATGTAAATGTGTTTAATCTTATCAGTTAAATCTTCACTGTTCAGGAATATGAAGGGGATGGAATTGATTGGACTAAGGTCGAATTCAAAGACAATCAAGAGTGTCTAGATCTTATTGAGAAGGTAATATCTAGCGTGCCATCTTTAGATTTGGTACTCATTCTTGTTTTTTTTCTTCTATATTTTTTAAAAGACCATCTTGCACATATGATTGCTAGTGCAGAAACCCATTGGTTTGGTATCACTACTAGATGAGGAATCAAATTTTCCAAAGGCAACTGATACGACGTTTGCCAACAAGCTGAAGCATCATTTGAAGGCTAACTCTTGTTTCAGGGGAGAAAGAAGAGGTCATGGCTTCAGAGTTAGTCATTATGCCGGAGAGGTTAGTTTATTACACAAATCAAACAATTTAACGCTGCATGTTGTTTAGCTCTTATTTAAACTTGGGGTACTTATGAGAGTTTATTTACATTATGGTGTTTAATTAATAGGTTCTCTATGATACAAATGGCTTCCTGGAAAAGAACAGAGATCCACTGCATGTTGATCTTATCCAACTTTTGTCATCATGTAAATGTCAATTACTGAACCTGTTTTCTTCTAAGATGCGTGACAAGTCTCTAAAGCCAGCGTCCTTGTCGGAATCCATGAATCAAAGTGTTATTACAAAGTTTAAGGTAACATGGCTTGAGTTTTGCAGTTGAAACCTTACTTCTCTTACATTCAACTCTCTTTCTTTTTTTTTGCTTACAGAGCCAACTATTCAAGCTGATGAACAAGTTAGAAGAGACCACTCCTCACTTTATTCGATGCATAAAGCCAAACTCAAATCAGCTTCCTGGAATTTACGAAGAGAATCATGTTCTACAACAGCTTAGATGTTGTGGCGTTTTGGAGATTGTTAGAATATCAAGATCAGGATATCATACTAGGATGACACATCAGGATCTTGCAGCAAGGTTTGGTCTCTCAACTTTCACTGTTCCCCTTTTTGTTGATAGTTCTCTTGTTACAAACAACTCTCATGCATTCCTAAGCTTTTTTTTTTGTCATTGTTGGCTTGTGCATGGACTAGATATGGATTCTTACTGGACACAAAACTCTCCCAGGATCCACTTAGCACATCAGATTCTATTATGAAACAGTTCAATCTTCCTCCTGAAATGTATCAAGTTGGATATAGAAAAATATACCTTCGAACCGGGCAAGTAAGTTATTTTTACCTGAAGATATATTATGAATTGGTTTCATTATCTATCTACAATAGTAACACTTTCATATTTGTATTCTAATAGATTGGCCTACTTGAGGAAAGAAGAGAATATGTTCTGCAGGGTGTAATTGGATTACAGAAGCATCTTCGTGGTTACAAGTCTCGTGAATACTTCCACAATAGGAAGAAATCAGCATTGATACTTCAATCTTGTAAATCGTTGACATATGTCTCATGTTAACTTTATAGATATGCTTATTTGAATTTTTGGCTAAATTGTTCTGTTTTCACAGATATCCGCGGTGAAAATGCCAGGAGAAACTATATTGTGATGCAAACACCGGCCACAGTTTCCTCAGAAGTAACTAAAGAGCTTGATGCAGTCATTCACTTGCAATCTGGTAAAAATCGGTATCTGATGGCATCAAAGAACTTTGCCTTTCTATCTTGGATAATAATTTTTGAATCAGTTCGCTCTTTATGTAGTGGTACGGAGATGGTTCGTTCGTAAGCAGTTAAAAAACAGTGTGGAACTGAAGAAACAATCACACAATGAGAAGAAAAAAACGAGAAGAAAGTCAAGGAGGAAGGTTTCAGAAGTCAAGGTAATATTTTTTTTGCATGATGTATGCTATTACTATGTGTCTCTAAGTTATCTAAACTTTATTTCATGTTTAGGATCTTCCTTTAGAGAAGTTTCAAGTCCAACCTTGGGATCTAGCTGATCTCCAGAACCGGGTTCAGAAAGTCGAAACAGCTATAATGCAGAAGGAAGATGAAAACACTGCATTGAAGGAGGAGTTGCAGCGGTTTGAGGAAAGATGGATAAAGCACGAAACAAGAATGAAGTCAATGGAGGAAACATGGCAAAAACATATCTCTTCAATGCAGGTAAAAGTGGCTAAAGAGTGTTACACCCATCACTCATTTACATACTTATGATTGTAATATTATCTCTTTACCTTCAGATGAGTCTGGAAGCTGCATGTAATATTATGACTCCAGACAAGACTGCGAGTCACGGTAATGACTCAGAGGACACAATCTCCCCTGGAACTCCAACAAAAGAGCTCAAGGGTGGTAGCTTGGATGATGTTAAGGATATTTATGTAGAAGTTGATCAACGTAGAGTTGTATTCGATGAAGATGTGAAGCGTCATGTGGAAATAGACGAACTGGAACAAGTGTCGATTGCAATCGAGAAGCAGCATGCAGAAGAAGAACTCAGTAGACTGAAGTCAAGATTTGAGAAGTGGAAGAAAGATTACAAAGCGAGACTACGAGGGACAAAGGCAAGGCTCCGGTTAAATGGACACAGGAACTGGTGCGGCAAGAAAAGCTTTTGAAGTTAGATCTCGTTCTCATAATCATCTCATGTATCGAAATTCATATTAGTTTTAGGAGTTTTAACCATGTAAATTCCACAATTTAATCAAATTAACTATCTCTATAGAGTTACAAGCTAGCCGTAGGGTAAGAAAAAAAACCAAGCAAAATTGATCTATGATCGCATGGTTTCACACAGAGTAAATATTATGCTTCTGTCATGACTATGGACTTTAATTTGATGACTAATTCAGCTATGTAGCCTCCAAAAAAAACTTGTGTTTTCATCAACTTGAAGGTGGAGGATCTATTTTACATCTATTTTTTTAAGCAGCTAGTTGGATCTTAAACAATGAAGCAAAGAAAAGCTACTATCTAACAAAAAAAAAGCTACTATCTAACACCTTGAGACTAACTCGTCCTTTTAAAACTTTTTGCACAATGTGAATGTTCTTACAGAATCAGCCTTGAGTATAATTCTTTAGCTATGTGTGGAATAGGACATTCTTTAAGCTATCTTTCTAATAAAATGGTTACAAAATTTGTTGAAATGCATATTTCTTAGCTATGTTTTGGGGTTTTATGTAGTTTCATTAATAAAGTCTCCAGTTGTTTTCTATTCGCTTTTAGATATATAATTTCTCTGCAAATAATCACAATCAGATATAAAATTGTATACTATTATACTATGCATGGTACTAGTAATCACAATCCAGTCTGCTTTTGAACTTATGTGCAAAACTTACAAAATCAAAATCACAATGCAAAGACTAGTTTCAACATTTTTTATTCTTTTTCTTTCTGACTCCAAAAGCAAACAGAAAAATGTTAAGTACAAACCGGAAAAACGATTGAAAATGACTGAAAATGCTAGAATGCATTTTGATTTAACACTAAATAGATCCAAATATAGACTTGATAATTATCACAATGTGTCTGAACTGGTTAGACTGTTGGTCCGGACGCTACTTCACCAGCTGATCCCTTAAAGAGTAAAATGGTAAGGTTGCCAACGGAGAAATGGATGAAGCAGCCACTACAATGAGTCAAGAACGATCCGAAATGCGTCCCCGCAATACACTGCCACCCCAATCCGTATTTTCTATCAAATTCCTGAAAATTTTGAAAAATATATCAAAAATCTTTTTCTTTTTTTTTTTTGTACCTACCGTCTACATATATGATGAAAAATATATCAAAAATCTGTATACCAATGACCGGGAAAGCTACTGGTGGAGTTTGTTATAACATTCATTTTCATAATTTAATTTCATATATCATATATGTAGACGGTAGGTACATATACATGTCCAATCAATATTTATACGCTGACACACACTAAGGTTATATTAGAAAATATTTATACATTATATAACATGTACAGAAATTTTTATTTGTGAACCTTCTTGATGAAACGGGCGATTTGAGTGGGTTCGGTGACATCAAAGCAATCAAGGGCTTTGGCAGCCAAACTAAGAGCATCTTCCTTCATTGTTTGCTTCATATCTGTCTCACCCATCACTGCTTTCCCTTCTAACATCCTTTTACTTTTTCTTAAAGTGATTATTTAGCTTGAGAAATATAAGAGAACCAAGTGAGTTTATGCAACGTATATATGGAAAAAAATGACAGGGTGGAATGTGAATGAAGCTCCTAGATAGTGGTGGAGATTTAGTTGGAACTTACAAGAAGTTTGTTTTGTTTTTTGGTTGGTCGTGTAAATTCATCAACCACATGGATTTGCATGTACAGGTGATATGTGGTCAAAACAAATCATACAATCGATTTCAAATATGAATTTATACAACATAGATCATTAGCTATAATCATTAGCTGATCATTGTATTTGGATTTGGTTCAAGGGTTATATTTTTTTTGGTCCCATCACAATTTTTTTGAATTTTCTTCTCTTGACAATTGTCTCATAAATTAGGGTGAGATAACTTTTTAGAATAAATTTCTAGTTATCCTATTGAACTATACTCCCTCCGTTTTTTAATATAAGTCGTTTTAAAATTGTGCACATAGATTAAGAAATCATTAATTTTTTATATTTTCTAAACAAAAACATCATTAATTATTTAGCTAACCACAAATCAACCAATAATAAAATAGAAGGTATATTATCATTGGTCATATAACATTAAGTGTTAATAAATTTTACATAGAAAACCAAAAATATCATATAATTTTGAACATAAAAATTTCTTTAGAACGACTTATATTAAAAAAACGGAGGGAATATAATATAGTTGAAATATGGTAATTATGTATATGAGAGTTAAGTACACATTAAGCAAAATCCCTCTGATCTCATGTGAGAGTTAAGTAAACGACTTATATCCTGTACAAAATCACCAGTATCGGAAACGTGTCATATAATGCATATCATGTGTTTTAAAAACAATGTTGCTCTTATATTTTATGCACTGATAATAGTACGATATTGTAATATATGTCACACACAAGCAGTCAATGAAAATATAAAACTAATGATATTTAAATGAATGGCATAAGTTCAATAGTATATTTTTTGCGTCAATGTTCAAGTGTCCGGTTGGTGTTACCGTACAAATCATGGTTCATTCAATCAGTTTATAATTCAAGATCATGTTGAATATTACACATGTGACTTGGTCGTCTTAACTGTCATTATTTTTTTAGAAAAAGAAAAGAAATTCACTCCTCCTAATTTGGGATGTTTTGTGATTATGTTGTAAATAAAACAAATTGTGAGTGGATATGGTTGAACAAGTGCACAATCAAGATTACAGAAGCAAAATGAGTGAAGGGAAGAAGAAGGGACAAAACATATGGCCGTCTTCCTTTTGGAAGCTAATTGTTAATTAATGGGAAAAAATCAATAAAACAAGAAAAAATTGGAATGGAACTCATCTAACCAATCGAAGTCAAGTTTAATTAAATTTGGAACTCATAAATAATAAATAAGAAAATAGAGTCGATGTTATTTTTTTCATCAAATAACTTCCAACTCCAGTTTTTATGAGTGTCCGATATTTAAAAATGGTTGTTATAAAATTAATTGAAATTGAATTTTATTAACTGAAATATATAAAACAGGTTATACTTTCTAGATCACTTCCCAAAACTCGCTCATGATTAACTTACGCTGCCTTCTTTGGTACTCTCTTGTGTAGTTGTATGTGTATCCACAATATATGCATATAAGTATTATCACCGATCACTTACAGTGAAGATCTAATCAGAAATCCCAAAGAAAACAAATAGAGTGATATGATATACTATCAAATAGTCAGTGATTAGTAGTTGTGAAAAACAAACAAAAATAGTACACACATGGCGTCGGCTCTCTAACTTTAACCTAACTTCTCCATATATTTTTTATTGAAAACCTTAGAGCATGATTAATGGGGGTTATTAGGGTGGAATTCTTAGCGTAATAATAAAACCGTCTCTTAATTTTTAGGGAAATTTGTCAAAACTAACCCACAAATTGATTTTAACCCCAAACCTATACCAAACTTGAATTAAATGCAAAACTAACCTAAAAACCTTGTGAAATTACAGCACAGCCTCTTGTGACCAAACAAAAAGACAGAATTCATTTTTACGAATATAGCCTCAGTAAGTCGTCTGAGTCGTCCCAAAGTAAGTCTTCTGGTGTAGCTGATCTTAAAAATAATCTATAAATTTTTTAAAAAATATTTTGATAAGCGAAAAATTAAAATCATGTAATTATAACAGTTTTAAGTGATATAAATTAAAATATAACAAATTAAATTGAATTGTTTTCGACATAGATGAGTGTAGGTAGTGAATCATGGTATTCTTTGGTCTAGGGTTTGGCAACATATGTTGTAGTATTGTATGTATTCTTATGGTTAGATTTTGGAAAGCTTGAATGTTTTTTTGAAAAATTAAATTTTTACCTATACGTGTTTATTTTTGTGTATAGTAAACACTTTTGAAGTTTAATTTGATTTTATGAAGTGCTTAGTTAGTTAATTAAGTTTAGTGGTTATGTTTAGGGTCTAGACGGCTTCCATGGAAGTCGTCTAGTGAAGAAATTAAAACAGACGACTTACATGTAAGTCGTCCAAATATTCCCGCCTAAAATTTTTTTTAAAAAATATTTTTCCGCTTAAAATAAGTCGTCTGGGAAGTCTTCTATTTTAGTTTGCCACTAAAAATATTTTAATTTCCCGCTAAAAATATTAAAGTCTTCTGGACGACTTACTGGACGACTTACATGTAAGTCGTCTAGGAAGTCGTTTGAAACAAAAATATTTAACCTAATTGGATTTTTTGTCTCCCTATGTAAAGAAAAATTTACACATTCTCTTTCCTCCTCTCAAATGGCTGCAAGAAAAATGTAATGTTCATCATTCTAAAACTCTTCAACCTCTCTCTAATTTCTTTGACTTGAAAACACCAAACTTTATATGAATTTTTCAGTTTTGTCTCATGTCTTTCTTACTAATCTATCTTTTTTTGCAGGTTTTTAATCAGATGGTATTCATCTCCCACTCATTTAAAGGTAGATCTATTAATTTTAGATATGTATTTTTGTGTGTTCTATAAAGATAAATTTATCTAATTTTCCACTCATTTTCTCTGTTTTTAAGCCATTTGAACGTTTTTGGATATGCAAGTTTTTCAGATCTGGATTTGATATGCAGATTTTTCAGATCTGGAAGATTTCAGGGACGACTTACATGTTAGTCGTCTAAAATATAATGCACTAGACGACTTCCAAGAAGTCTTCCAGACGACTTCCTGGAAGTCTTCTGATGAAGTCTCCCTTTCATAATAGATCTGAGCGTTTTGGTAAGTTTTTATGTCTGATTTTTCTCCATTTGGTAACTTCTTGTTGTATAAAGTTCTTACTTTTTTTCCAAACTAAAACTCTCCAAACCCTCTCTAATCTTTTTGACTTGAAAACTCCAAACTTTATATGAATTTTTCAGTTTTGTCTCATGTCTTTCTTACTAATTTATCTTTTTTTGCAGGTTTTTAATCAGATGGTACTCATCTTCCACTCATTTACAAATCAATGAAATAATAGTTCAATAGCCTTTTTCTTATCTTTGGATCTCTCGTATGCAATAATAAACTCCAATGGCATTTTTCTCATCTTAATAAACAAGAATGTTGGTAACTTCATATTGATACAACATTTTAAGAAGCATTTTAACTCTTCTTCTAACTCATAACAATAATCATCATTAGTGTCTATAACAATAATACTTAAGAGATGGAAACAAACAATAGTAACTAGTCAAAGCATATCATATTTTTTATAAGTTTGTATTGAAAACCTTAGTCAAATTTAGTAAAACTAAGGGAGAAAACATATTTTGAAAATATGAGTTTTACATATCTTGAAGTTACTTACCACTCTTAAAAATACAAGTTATTCAAAAACTAGCGTAAAACACTTAAAAACTAGCGTACAAGACTTCCACGGAAGTCTTCTCGGATCAGTTAGAAACTTTAATTAACGTGAATGTTGGTAACCTCATAAATATCACCAATTAAGTTATAAATTTCATTCAGTAGCTCAAATATTCATTAATAAACAAGAATTAACAAGAAAATGCTAAAAAGTCTTTATAGTTTTAGAGAAAATGTAAGTTTATTAAACATTGACGCAGACGACATCCACGGAGGTCGTCTAGTAGACTTCCAGAGAAGTCGTCCATTTAGTTCATTTTTGTAATTAAAATTTTACAAAGACTCTGTTGTAATGAGTAGGTTAACTCCACAGACTCTGTGTTCATGTCCAGGTACTAATATTCTTTAGCCATTGCAACAAGATCAGCATATGTCGAACCTTCACTCAAAAATAACATTCTCGCTCCTTTGAAATGATCAACCACAACCATTCTCCATACACTGCATGTAACTGACACATCATCTGAAAAAAGTTAAAATAAAACACATTAGCAAACATAGAACAAAGAAAACGAAAGTTTATTAAAGATCGACGCGGACGACTTTAATCTAAGTCTTCCAAACGACTAAAATATAAGTCGTCTGGTCAACGCATATGTTATTTTTGCAATTGACTTTGAAATCTGTTATCTGAGACGACTGAAAAATAAGTTGTCCACTTTTGTTTGGTTAAAAAAAACTCCAAAAAAGCTAGACGACTTACATTTCAGTCGTCATAGGTTAGTTTTGCATTTGACTGGATTATTTCAGAAGTTTGACTTTCCTGGACGACTTACATTTCAGTCGTTTGGTAAAAAATTGAAATATCAATAATTTATTAAAACTCGACGACTTACAATTAAGTCGTCATAGGTTAGTTTTGCAATTGAAAAATAAAACTTTAATATTTAATTATATATAGACGACTTATAATTCAGTCGTCCGTCAGACAACTTACATGTAAGTCGTCCAGGATTTATGAGGTTTGACCAGAATCTCAGAATAAAATCCTGGACGACTTACATGTAAGTCGTCGGGCGGACGACTGAATTGTAAGTTGTCTGGGTATAATTAAATATTGAAGTTTTTTTTTCAATGGCAAAACTAACCTATGACGACTTACATGTAAGTCGTCGGGTTTTAATAAAATATTGATATTTCAATTTTCCACCAGACGACTGAAAAATAAGTCGTCCAGGAAAGTCAAAATTCTGACAAAATCCAGTCAAATGCAAAATTAACTTATGACGACTTACATGTAAGTCGTCTAGGTTCTTTGGAGATTTTTTTGTAACCAAACAAAAGCATACGACTTATATTTCAGTCGTCTCAAAAGACAGATTTCAAAGTTAATTGCAAAAATAACCTCTGCATTGACCACAGCCAGACGACTTAAAATTTCAGTTGTCTACAGCCAGACGACTTCCCTGGGAAGTCGACTTACCTGGGAAGACGTCTGGACGAACAGGAAAAAAACTCGATTTCATACCTTAAATTGGTGAGATAACTTCTTTAGCACACATAAGGCTTCTCCAACACACAAAATCTCAAACGAAAGTGACCCACCCAGAATCGTTAGCTTCTATGACTCTATGAACCATAAAAAAAATGTAAAATCAAATTCTTGGGTTTCCTTAGCTGAATGTGGAGAGAAAGTGAGAGAGATGTTGTGTTTAGTTCATATGAATGGAGAAAGAAGAAGGGTAAATCGATTTTGGGAGCATTAAGAGTTTCAAATTGGTTGTTCATGGTGGTTGGGGTATTGATGACAATGACAATCTTGTAATTACTTGAAGATGATGAGGGTGAGGAAGTAAAAATGTCATTTTCGAAAAGAAAAAAAAAATGATGGCATTTTCGTGAATTATATGAACTTGTGGGGTGAATAGGGCAAAACTAATTTCCAAATAAAAAGGAAGCTAGTTTTGTGTTTGACTTTGAGTTTTAGGTCAATTTTGCAAAAAGCTCTAACTTTTAACTAAAAAAACTAATAACCAGTCCTTAAATAATATTTAAAAACCGGTTATTAGCTTTTTGTAGTTAAAAGTTAAGAGACAGTTTCTTATATTTAAAAACCGGTTATTAACTTTTTTTAGTTAAAAGTTAAGAGACGGTTTCTTATATTCCGCTAAGAACCGGTTATTAGTTTTTTTTAGTTAAAAGTTAAAAAACGGTTTATTATATTCCGTTAAGAACCACACCCTAAGAACCTTCATTGATCATGCTCTAAGTATTTGCACACACACTGCGTGGGATCTCTAAAATATTTCCACACACAATTAATTAAGATTTGCTTACTACACAGGTAGGTGTCGTAGGTCTCTCTCTCGCTAACTGTATAACACACATGGGATCTTTAGTTGCTTTGTGTGGACGCAAGGTTTTTATGCAATGAAATCGGCAGTTCAGTCAGAACAAGCTGACCACCACACCAATGTGATGTGGCTGCAGCCAGGGCCGGCTGATGACCAGGGGCCAGCAGTGCACCCGCCCAGGGCCCATTGTTGGAAGGGGCCCATAATTTTTTTCTTTTAATGTAGTAGTGTAACTCTATTTTTTGTAAACTATACATATACGTTTTAGAAAAACGAAATTAATAAATACAAAATTTATAAATCTAACTTTATGGAAACAAAATCTTATTTATGTTAATTTGATTAAACTTTTACCAAATTATAATTAATATTAAAATATTATAATCAACATTAAAAGTAGTTATCTAATGTGAGCTTTTTAAGCATGAGTGTATTTCATCAATACGTCTTCAGTGACAATACAATTTTAATACTTTCAAAATCGTTGATTCTTCAAGGATTCTTACATTGTTGATTAGTTTATGTAAGTGATCTTTAATATTTTTTTTTACTATCCTGTTTTTTGTTTAGAGATCACTGATTTTTTTTTGGTAGAGCAAAATATTTTTTTCGTTTCTAAAACGTCTGAAGATTTTTTTTTTGTTTTCTTGTTTCAGGTATCCATTTCATTTTCACTTTCAGCTTCATCAATTCATTTTTTTATTCTTAAATCCAGGCGTACTTTTCTTTTTACTTAAATTTTAGAAATTAACTTGACTTTGAAGTATAGCCGACTAAAGATATTATATTTTGAAGGTTTTTGTAGGAACAAATTATTTCATTCTCAAGAAAAAAGAAGCTATAAAAAGAACAAGACTGTTTACTTTTATGGTTGTGCTTACATTTTCAAACGAAAACGATTTTATTTTACCCTGTAACTACAATTTCAAAATTTTAATTTCATCGGTTAAGAGTTAATTTTTTTAATTTTGCCCCAGGACCCGTAAAAAGTTTGAGCCGGCCCTGGCTGCAGCTAATGCAAATCAGCTATGTTTAGTGTCAACGGTAGCTGGGTCTGTTTGTAATGTTGAATAATTCTTTTGTTGTACATTCACTTTTAGAAGGACTAAAAATACATATCAATTGAAAAAAAAAAAAATACATATCAATTGTATATTTGTATTAACTATTAAATCAGTCTGTTTTTCAAAAAAAAAATTCCCTATATATTTCTTTTGCTCTTTGTTCTATTCTATTCATCCCATCAGCAAGCTTTTGATTCCAAAAGTGTTAAATTAATGTGTATTTTATCTATTAGTTTAATTAATAATTAGTAGTGAATATTTGTTTTTCCTTTTTTATTACAGAAAATAAGAAAGTTCGTTGCCGACATCGAACAACCATACACCTGTCTTAACAGACGTGTCACTGACCTTTCTTCCCTTTTTTTCTGTTCACGATTCACTGACCTTTCTTCCCTCATACCAATTCCAAAGCCTATAAAAATAAACTTTCCTAAAATATTTGCCAAACATTACCTTTTCTTTTTAATTTGCCAAACATTACTTTGATTTAACTAAGAGGAAAATTACAGCTTTCGCCACCAAATCTTTATCTAAAATTATATAAATAATAAATAAACTTTAGTAAAGGAGACTTTGCCGCCTTTCTCTCTTTACCTCTCGACGTGTTAGCCTTTTTTTTTTTCTTCCTCCTCAAGATTCTCAATTCGCTGACAATCTCACAATTTCTCGGCGAAAAAAAACATCTTCTTGATTCTCTGTTTCGTTTTCTTTCTCCGCTTTTCCTTCTTTCTAAATATATCTTTGGGAGGCGAAGAGACGGGCAGTTTCCTCCGATGTCGCGCCGTCTTTTCGCCTGTTTCCGCGGCAAGAAACCCTCATCCTCCACGAGTAAACCTGTCTCCGGTAACAACTCCGCCGCCGTCTCCGCTGACGTTCCTGCTGGCGACGGACCCGTTCTCGTCCAGCTTTTCTCGTCGCAGGGATGCAAAACGTCGCCAGCGGCGGAGATGCTGATGTCCCGTCTCGGCCGAGGTGATTTCGACGCTCAGATCCGTGGAGGAGAAGACGCTGGTTCTGGATCTCCGGCGATGGTTCTTGTCTTCCACGTTGATTACTGGGACTACAAGGGTTGGAAGGATCCGTATGGGTCGAGCCAGTGGACGGTGAGGCAGAAGGCGTACGTGGAGGCGTTGAATCTTGACACGATGTTCACTCCGCAGCTTGTAGTCCAAGGAAGATCTCAGTTGAACGAAAACGAGGAAGAGACGCTGCTCAAATCTATCTCTGAAGCTCCTAGGTTTCCTTCTCCTGCGTTCAAGGTGAGTTAATAATATTTTTCTGATGTTTTGAATTTAATGATGATTTTGATGTGAAACACTCTTTGGTTGCTGGTGAATGTGGTGGCAGAGATTCACAAATATAGGTTTAGTAGCAGATTCGTGATGATGAGGACTAGGAGGAATTAGGGTTATGATTTGATTAGAACTCAGGTTTATGTGATATCAAGGTGATACACTGAAACAAAGTTATGAATGTTGAAAGCCTCTCCATGTGAAACTTGCATAATAAGTTACTATGATTGACTCTTTACATATAATTTTTTTCTTCTAACATAGCATTTTCTTGCACACCGTGAATCTGTGTTAGAATAATATGTGTCTTAGAAATTATTTGGTTTCTTAATCAAAGAGTTGCTTTTAGATACAGGGCAATAATCTTTTGTCTTGGTAAACAGACTGTAATTTCTTGAAGATAGTTAATAAGTATATGACATTAGAATGAAAGGTAAGCTTATATGACATTAGAATAAACGAGTTTTGATGATAGATAAAGTTCCTAGGTTCTTGACTAATTAAACATCTATGAGAAACTTTCGATCAAACTTGTCTTCTTGTAGATGTATGTCATATTAGCTACATAGCTAAACTGTTTTGAAGTCAATGAGTTCATGTTAGATACGCTAACAACAATGTGGCTCAATATATTTTTATTGCTGTCTTTCTCTCTACACATGTAATAATTGATCAGAATTTTTGTGTTTAAAAAATAATCTTTTATTTCTCTCTTTTGCCAGGCGAGTTTCCAGAGACCAACCTCAGAGACACTGCAAGTATCACTAACGGGAGCTTTGAGGATGAAAGTAGACGGGGACGGACTAGACATAATGGTTGCGCTATATGAAACGGGGCTAGTGACAGACTGTGAGAGAGGAGAGAACGAAGGAAGAATGTTGTCGAATGACTACATGGTAAGAAAGATGGAGAAGATGTGCACTGTGAAAGACGTAACAGCCAAGAAGTCAGTGTCGGGGACTGCTCATTTCACGCTCTGGGATGGATTCAACAGCAGCAAATGTGGTGTCGCTGTCTTTCTTCAGAACTCGTCTCTTCATATCTTTGGTACTCGGAGTTTTAAGTTGCCTGATGAGATTTGAGTTATCCTCTTATAATCTGAAACTTTTTGCTTTAAAAATGATTTGTATTTTTGTCGCTCATATTTTTCGCTTTGTGAAGAATTACTGTTTGTACAGTTATATATGTGTGACTCTTTACAGGGTTTAGGACTAATATGTGTTTTTGATTTCCATTATTCTAATCGTTCCTTCATTCTCATGCTTAATCATTTGGATGTTATTTCTGTAACCATGGAAGTTCCAGTTCCAGTTCCAGGCCTTAAACTCTCATAAATCTCTCACATGTCATATTCGGCTATTTGGACGTTTTGAGTTGAGCCTTTTATAATTGATAGTTTTGTCATTCTGTTTACAGAAAAGCCAGTCCTGAGGGGATGTTGTATGAACCATTTGAATGTGAGAGTGTTACATAACCCAAGGAATAAATAAATAACAAACAATGTGTGACGTTTTAAGCGACAAGATTCTCCGCTCTTTTGGTATCTTAACCATTGAAACGACGACGTTTTGCCGATAAATCTCTGAAGGCTTCAAAGCCTTGCTGCTATCATCATCTCTCCTTGCCGATGATGATGAATCTCTGATGCGCAAACGCGGGAAATGAGACCTTCACTGTCCCAACAACACCAAACTCCATATCCAACAGAAAGCTAAAGCGAATCAACGTGATGATGTCAAAGCTATCTCTTTTCCGAGCAAATTCGCTTCCTTTCCCAGTCTTATCTTCCTACTCCGCTCGTTTCATCTCTAAACCCTATCTCGCACCTCCTAAAACCCTCATCCTCTGCGCCTTCTCCACCGTTCCGTACGGTCCGTCTCTTCTGAAAGGGAAGAAGCCTTCGCTGAACGACCTTAGATTAGCTTCAATAGGTCGAGACAGAGATGCCCATCGACGCAAAATCGAAGATTTCGAAGATTCAATCGAGAAAGGTGAGCTCTTGGACGAAGACGAGTTCACTAGGATTTTCGAGGTTTCCGCTGTTCGGGTCCCGGCGAAGGACTGTTTCGCGCTCGAGAATCGTCTCCGTGGCCATCTCCTTAACTGGCCTAGGATACGGAACATTGCTAGGGTTCCCGGAGATGAAATCGACGAAGACGTGGTGAAGCTATTGGGACGCGAGAGCGATGAAGAAGAGAGTGTTGTGGATTCTGTTGACAGGAGGATAAGAGGGAAAGCAGAAGGGGATGGGGAGAGACTGAGTACCGTGTTGCACAGAGATCAGCTCGCTAGGACGTTTAACTCAACTGGGTATCTCAAATTCAGAAACTTGGCTAAGATTTCTAGACCTAAGAGGAAGAGGAAGACAGAGAGAGCTGAGGGGAAGGAGAAGGTAAACAAAGGAAGCAGCCGCAATGAGTTCGCTGTGGTTGAAGTTGTGGAGGATCGAGGAGGAGGGGCTGAGGATTTTGAGGGGTTGCTTGGAGAAGGCTATGGTAGTAGTAGTAGTAGAGGAAGGTGGAGAGGTTCAACAAGGTTATTGCTTTTGGATGAGAGATATTCCGTTGATGAGGAAGTTCAAGACTTGCCTGAGGCTATCAAGGTGATAACTCCTCTCTAAAGTTAGTTCTCTGGTGTAGGAATATCTTAGAGAACTATATGGTTTTCTGATTGATAGGTTCTGTTCGAAGAAGCTAAAAAGACCGATGCAAGCTTAAGTTTCGAGCTTGTGAAATGTAGACTGACTCTGTTCTATGACTATTGGCCAATGAATGAGGTAAAATGATGAGCTTTGAATTTAGAAGATGAAGTTGGTTTGTTTGAAGTATGTGTTGTTGGTGTAGGTATTGGAAGCTTTGCTACCAAAGGGTATGATTGTGCCTTCAGCATTTGAGATGGTGGGGCATATTGCGCATCTCAACCTTAGAGACGAGCATCTACCTTACAAGAGGCTCATTGCTAAGGTTATTAGTGGACATTGCTTAAGTCTGAAACAAACAAAAAAAGAAGATCCCCAGCTACAGGAATTTAAATCTTGTGAGTTGTGTTGTATTTTTTTGCTATTTCTTGTCAGGTAGTTCTGGATAAGAATCAGCCAAAGATACAAACGGTTGTGAATAAGATTGATCCTATTCACAATGACTTCAGAACAATGCAGCTAGAGGTTTTAGCCGGAAACCATTCCCTGGTGACCATGGTTGTTGAAAATGGACTGCGCTTTCATGTTGATTTAGCTAGAGTGTATGTATCTTCTTCTTCATTAATGAATCTCTCTTAGTACCAAAATATATTTTGTCTTTCGAGTGATGACTGGAAAGTCTGAGTTCATAACTTGACAACTCTTTTTGTATTTTTTTTTTCTGTGTGCAAGATATTGGAATTCGAAACTTGGGACAGAGAGACAGAGGCTTCTACTTGGGTTCGACCAAAATGACGTTGTCTGTATGTTTGCTACTTAGATCTAACTTTAAGGGTACACCATGAAAAATATCGATGTTGCTCTCTATAGAACTCTCCATTTATGATATAGAACCACTAGTTACCCACTAAAAATGCTTGCCAGTCCATTGTTCTTCCCAATTTCTGGAAAATAACTTAACTGTTGGTCTTGAATCTTGCTGCTCTCTGTTGCAGAAGCATAAGTAGTTGCATCAAATGTCTTATCGGCGTTGCTAGTTTGCAGTTCTTCCGTCTATCTTGGTGTTGCTGTGTTTGATTTCAAATTACTATGTTGTTACTGAACAGGTGATGTTTTCGCTGGAGTGGGTCCAATCGCACTAGCTGCAGCAAGAATAGTAAAACGTGTATACGCCAATGACCTGAACCCTCATGCAGTAGAATTCATGGAGCAAAACAGTGTTGTCAATAAGCTCGAGAAGAGAATCGAGGTTAATACAAACTCCTAGCACTTTTTGCTTCATACTTTTAAACCATTTGTACATTTCTGAATCTTCTAGCTTTGTCTAGGTCTTTAACATGGACGGAAGAAGATTCATAAAGGCTATGTTTTCAAGCGACAAGGGTCAAAAAGTCACCCAAGTAGTCATGAATCTACCCAAAGATGCTGCCGAATCTCTAGGTTTGGATAAGTTTCTACTGTCAGCTTCCTCTTTTTTCTTGCTCACAGTCCCCTCTTAACTCCTTTACTTACGCAGATGCATTTCGAGGAGTATACAACGACAGGTATAGAGATGAAGGCTTATCTTTCCCAACCATCCATGTCTATGGATTCTCCAAGGCTGCTGATCCAGAATTCGACTTCCACGAGGTCTAAACCAATGAAATAAACATCTAATCAAATTTAAAACCATTTATCTAACTATTGATTTAATGTATAATCTGCACAATGTGGTTTTGAATTTTTGCAGCGGATACGGATTGCACTATCGGAGGTGGCCGTGGACGTCAAAATGCGGAAGGTAAGACTCGTGGCTCCTGGAAAATGGATGCTGTGTGCTTCCTTCATACTTCCAAAGAGTGTAGCCTTCTCAAGAAAAACCATTAATGTAGATTAAGAAAGAAAGGGCAATACATGGCAGATTATAGGGT
The DNA here is from genome assembly GCF_020379485.1 of Brassica napus. Lineage (NCBI taxonomy): Eukaryota > Viridiplantae > Streptophyta > Magnoliopsida > Brassicales > Brassicaceae > Brassica > Brassica napus. The sequence goes on along the minus strand of NC_063444.1, from coordinate 15,343,240 downwards.
CACATTTGCAAATACAAAAATTGTATTGTACTTTCAGCCTGTTATACTTGCAGTGTCTTGTTGAAGAACGAGGCAACTAACAAGTGAAAGGGACAATAGCTTCCGTTATAATTATTTAGCTTCAATATGGTTTTTTCATTTCTCTCACAAGACCAAGCCACAAACCCTTTTTAAAAGCTTTCTACTCTTGGACACAGAATATCCGGTGCTCAGATTTGTCTCTGTCTATTGGACGGTCCAGATTTCAACATTGTTTCTGATCCTGTCCCTCCATTCTAAATATATTACTTTCAAGTTTTAACTAAGCAGGTTAAAAAAGCCCTTGTAGTTTTTTACTTAGTCCTTGTTTTGGCATGTGTCTTTGTACTTGTAGGTTTAATCAAATCTGGTGATTTTTTGTTATATCAATCAAACCCATCGGTTTAGCATTTTTTCTATTCAAACAAACCAATATTGAGCACTACACGGGTTCATGTCCAGTTTAGAGGTTATAATTAGATGTGGTGAGAATTGAAGAATCTACATACTATTCCAAGGGCAAAGCTGTAATTTAACTGAATAAGGTCTACAACAACTGTACTAGTGAGGGAAAGCAGAGAATCTCAGTTGGAGATTGAGATCTAAAGTAATGATAGTGGAAATCTGGAAATTAAATTCTTAGAAAAGAAGAAATGAAAAAAGAAGATGAGAGATAGAGATGTGGTCCAAAGGGAGGTTTAAGGAAGGGTTTGCAAGTTTGTATGAAAATAGATAGATAAGGAAGACCATGTATAAAGCCAAAACTAACAGTTGCTCTCTTTTCAGTTTTTACTTCTCTATAATTCTCACTGCCCCAAATTTCATCTCATTTATTCACCTACTCTGCTTCCTTTTGTACTCTCTTGTCTACATTTACTTCATTTTATCATTATCCCACAATGTGCATAGTATATTGTTTTTTTTTTTTTTTTTTTTTTGCTAAAAAACATAGTATATTGTTATCATTACATATGTGAAGACTCAAATAGAGATCTCTATAAGAAACAAAAGTATATAACATATTTTTTATACTTGTTTCAAAAAAAAAAAAAGCCATATTTTTATACGAAGTATTGCCACTAGTTACATATTTTGCTGAATGTTTTTACGTAGAGGTAAAATAGTTTACCATTTTGGTAAGGTTTATCAGTGTTCATTATATAAATCTGATCACCGTGCTATGAGTTGCAGCAACATACTCTATATGAAATGTAATCTAAAACATTGGTTATAAAACATAAAATATTTGTCTTATATCATTTTCATTAACCAAAGACAAAGTGTAATTTGTTATCTTGGTTTCTATCTTATACAGAATTAGAAGCAGTAGAATTTTAAAATATCAGTTGGTAAAGAAGAAGATAGGAAGGATCCAATCATTCTTAGAAAGGACACAATATGCTTCACGGATCCCAAAAATCTTTCCATGCCTGCCTAAACCCAGCAATATAAATCAAACCTTCACACACTTCACCTCTCTCACACGTGCCGAAAAAACCCTAGTAGTAGCCGCCCAATGACCCTAAACATGGTCCCCTTCTTACATGGACCACTCTCCGTAACTTAACATGAAAGCACATGTGGGGTCCCCCGTTCGTCCTTTGCCCTACAACAACATCTTCGCACAGTCCCTTGTCCTAGCCCACAATACAATCTACGCGGTATCTACAGTAAATCATCCATATTTATTCCGGTTACATATTAAAAGATGGGAATAATAAATCATTTAGATTACATTCCCATATTAAATTAAAAATATCAGAGCTACGTTTTAGTTCTATTCAGTTTTCTCTCTCAGATTCTCAGTAATTTACCATATAATCTTATCAAACAATTAAACTTGTAGATGGTTTAAACTAAAATAAATATTTAATAATCTTTGCTAACTCAAGGATCAGCTGTTAATTAAGCACAAGATATAACACACTTTGAAAGTCAAGCTAAACTGCATATCTTCTCTCCTCTGTTAAGGATACTTTGTTGTTTATCATCTGATTCATCTCGCCTCCCATTCTATGCTTCTAGGAACAGTGTAGATATGTTGGGTTGGTCACGCGGTTTGGATTTTTTTTCCAATTGATATTATTCCACATTTTACTTTTCATGATATCTTATTGAGTTGTAACAAAATCATTCTGAGCTCAAAAAACGTTTGCATGACAACACTCTTGCATAATTTGCCTAGTGGTCTTCTTCAAAAATCTAGGCTTATATTTGTAATAACATCATGTGATGGACAATGATTTCAGAGGGTTCTCTTAAGATTAATATAGGAAATATATAGTCAATAAAACAAAATATTTTGAAATAATTAAAACTTTCTAATTGTAGGTGTTGGGCTGGAGCAAAAATTAACCTGGAGGCAGCTTTAAAATGTTTCCTTATATGATGCAGCCATCATTTCTACTCTACTACCTATCCCGACCCCTTCTCGTATTTCACGTCACTTACAATTCCTTTTGCTTTATTGATCTATCTTCTCATCTCATGTGTAGCAATAACTATCATATAGTCCAATTTTAAAATGCATACAAACTTTAAATATCATATAGACACTTCTTTAACTTGAAGCTCACGCTTAATTCTTTCATTGTTTACTAAGTTCAATTTTTGGATTCTTTAAGCAAACAATAAAAGATGCACTAGATGTACCACAAGTTTTGATTGAATAAATTTTATTTTCATTAAAAATGCATACAAACCAAAAAATGTAAAATCCAATATCAAGGTAATGAATAAATACACATCTTTTTGCATATAAACATTTTCAAATTTTCTTCGTGTAATGAAAAGATTAGTAAATGTTATCACATATAATACGTTTATATTATAGCTAAAGATGTCCGTCACCGTAATTATTAATTATTATATGGTCTAAATGAAATGATAATATAAAAATAAATATATAACTGCAACTGTAACTCGACTTACTTATTTTGGATGATATGAGGTGAGTAAAATCACGTTGTTTCAGACATTGCTCGCTACAATCGGCGAATGGTCTCATGTCTCGACACCTGTTGCCTTCTCCGCGGGTTTTATATTATATTCGTGTAGAATACGCTCTGTTTCTATTGGAGCGTGGTTCACATGTCACGACTAAAGTCTTGCATCAATCTCTGATACGCTGCCTTTGAAAAATATTAAAATGTCCTTCTTTATTTTTATCAAGCATTTGAATTCCTAAAATTCACTAGTTTATCATTATATATTACACAAATTAATGATTCTCATTGTAAAATGGTGGATACAAGAATTAGGATCCAGCGGAAAAATTGCTATCATTTGCACACTATATTAGTGTATATAAACTCTGAACGTAGTTATTGTATTACAATTCTAAAAAAGGTAGGTTAATAAGTAAAGCAATGAGGAATGAGGAATGAGGAATGAGGAATGAGGAATGAGGATTATCGAAAGAGGGATGCACCGTTTAATGGGGTAGAAGCAAAACAAAGTCAAGATTAGTAGTAATTACCATTCAATTTTGTTGAATTTTTCCTTCTTAGTCCAATGCATGCACAGCATTAATCAATCATGCATTCATGCTATAAGATACGGTAAGTTTCAGTTACGAATTCTTTCATATTTAATCACTTATTCAATTCCATGATTAAAATCAAATACGAACATAATTACATAACACGTAAGTTAGAAATGTATGCAAGGGCAAAAGGAATAATTATATCTGGTTAACTATAAAAGTAAGAAGTTTACAAAAAAAAAAAAAACTATAAAAGTAAGAAGGTAACTAAAGAAAAGCTTCTACTTATCTTTTTTGAATTTAAAAGGGCTTTAATCTAGTATAGGGAGTAAGAATAAGAAGTTAAAAGGTAAAAAAAGATACGTTTTAATATAGTACCTGGAAATAACAGAAAAACAAAAAACAAAGGTAAGTACTTTGCTTGCTTTAAGTATATTATGAACCCAAAAAAAGATTTATACACAAGACACATTAAAAGAGAGAGCAGAAACAAGATACACACACTTAAACCTATATGCCTTTTCTCTCTTCACTTCTCTCTCTAACAAGAAAGCTCTCTCGGTGATCATCATCAATGGCAACTTCTCTCTCCTTCATGTCAACAGACCAAAACTCTTCTCTCTCCTTCATGTCAACAGACCAAAACTCCGTCAGAAACCCAAACGAGCTTCTCAGAAACACTTACCAGCTTGTCAACGGCGAGATCCGGACAGAGCCACCGAAGAAGAGCCGTGGTCGGAAACCTGGATCGAAGACAGGTCAGCAAAACCAGAAGAAACCGACGCTGAGAGGAATGGGTGTGGCTAAGCTCGAGCGAGTCATAGCTGAGGAAGAGAAGAAGAAAACGGTCGTCGTCGGAGGAGAAGGAGACACGTCAGCTGCGAGCCCTAACGTCAACCGTTTACCCGTGTTACCCGACCGGGGTGTTGTGCTGCAAGGCTTTCCAAGCTACGGTGGTGGACCACACAACACGTCTCTCGGAGGGTATACTCGAAGCAGGTTCCTTTGCGGGGGAGGAGCCGGGTCGGGTCAGATCATGATAGACCCGGTTTGTTCTCCTTGGGGTTCTGTTGAGACATCCACTCATGAGCTCTCTTCAATCCCAAATCCTCAAATGTATAACGCCTCCAATAATCACTGTGACACTTGCTTCAAGGTTTAATTTTTAATCATTCTTTTTCATCTAAGATAATATGTTTGGTTAATAAACTAGTTTTGACAATTTCAATGAATTTGATTTGTTATTTGTAGAAGAAACGTTTGGACGGAGATCAAAATGTGGTGAGATCCAACGGTGGTGGGTTTTCGAAATACACAATGATGATTCCTCATCCTCCTCCTCCAATTAACGGCTACGATGATCAGAGGAGCCAAGGCTTCTTTTATGATCAACGAATCGCCAGATCAGCTCCAGTTTCCGCTTCCATGAATCCGTACTTCAACGAGGCGACAAATCTTACGGTAATAAGTCCATTTTGTACATATTATTTATATATATATATGTATGTATGTTACATATGATTGTTGATCTTATTTGGTGTATTATTATTATTAATGGTCGGTTTAGGGATCAACGGAGGAGTTTGGTTGCTTAAACCCTAGGAACGGAACAAGAGGTGTGAAGGAGTACGAATTTTTCCCGGGGAAATACGATGATTTCCAAGGAAAATCGTTTCCAGTGGCTACATCAGTAGGTGATTGCAGTCCTAATACATCATCCACTATCGATCTGTCCTTGAAGCTTTAAATGTTCTTAAATTTTTGCTCTTTCTCTTTCTATAAAATGTTTAAACAAATCGTCTTTTTCTTTTTTTTGTTATAATGAATTAAGTAGAAGAAAGTATGAAACAGAAGAAGAAAAAAAAATCCTTTTTTGGTGTATGCATCTGAAGTGTGAATCAAAGAATGATTCAGCTTTTTGATTACCCGTTCGGTTGTTTATTATGAGATTCTAACCTAAACAGTCAGACATTTGTTCTGTGATCTCTTCCTTAGTTGTGTCACGAAACTTCTCTCTCTCTCTCTTAAGCTGTGTCAGATCTCTTGGGGCTTGGATCCATTTTGTGTTTCTTTAGTTAGGCAATGATGATGTCATGATTCATTTATCACCTACTCCTCGGTTTAAGTACTTATATTATCTAATTCTTGTTAATTTGATGAGATAAACATAAACATATCAAATTGCTCTTCATTATAGTTTTTCACTATGATATTTGCATAAAATATAGGTTGTACAGCTTTGTTTCCGGTTAAGAAAATGTAAAGGTGTTTGTTATTCAAACAAATATAGTAGTATAAATTTTAAAAAGCTCCAAATATAATTCTGATTTTGTCTGCTTCAATACGTTTATTTGTTCATCTATAGAAAAGTACAACTAGTTTAATCCCTTGGTCCGAGGGTTTTAATTAATGATTTAAACGTTGTTATACTTTAGATAAGGTTTGATTTTCATAATATGTTAAACTAATAACTATCGCAGGTTATATGCAAAACCTATGGAAAAATTGCAGTGTAGTTGAGTAAAATAGTTATGTACTACATGTAAATTTGTTTGTGCTGAATATTATATACATACAAACAAGTAATCAACATTGTTTATGGTAGTAGTCTGGTAGATTTGTGTGTGGATTGAGAAATACAGTTATTCGTAAAGATCCATGCATTACAAATAGTTAAATTCATGGAACAGCAATCTATGGTTTCATATATTGCATGTGTTAGAGACGCAAAAGTAAACACCTTTTTCACCAAAACATGCTATATTGGGCCTCTAATAGAAAAATCACGGCCCATCAAAATAGAAACTGATTACCTGAACTTCCTCCTCACTCAGCAGCTGCTCGGCACGTTCCCTACTCGTATTAAATCAATTCCTTTGAAAATTCAGTATATCCATTATCGAACAATTAGCATTAAAGAACATTAAATCTAAAATTAAATTAAATTAAACTTAAAACGGTACTACTAATATAGACGGTTCTCTTCTCTTCTTCTTCGATTGAAAAAATCAAAACTTTCTATAATTTGTTTCAAGTAAGAAGAAGAAAGGAGAAGAATCAATGAATCCAGATTCCGATTACCCTCACCTCCCCAACATCAAGATCCACCACCCTTCCTCCCCTCGCCACTCCCACCACCACTCCTCCTCCACTCCCTCCGCCGCCACTCCCACCCCCACCGCCGGAGCCCGCCGTAAAATCGGAGTCGCCGTTGACCTCTCCGAAGAAAGCGCCTTCGCCGTCCGCTGGGCCGTCGATCACTACATCCGCCCCGGAGACGCCGTCGTCATCCTCCACGTCTCCCCCACCTCCGTCCTCTTCGGCGCCGACTGGGGCCCCCTCCCTCTCCAGTCTCCGCCTCCTCCGGGCCACCCCACCCAGGAGGATTTCGACGCCTTCACGTCCTCCAAGGTCTCCGATCTCGCGAAGCCCCTGAAGGAGGCGGGGTTCCCTCACAAGATCCAGATAGTGAAGGACCACGACATGAGGGAGAGGCTGTGTTTGGAGATCGAGAGGCTGAATCTGAGCGCGGTGATCATGGGGAGCAGAGGGTTTGGAGCTGAGAAGAAGAGAGGGAGCGATGGGAAGCTTGGCTCTGTTAGTGATTATTGTGTTCACCACTGTGTTTGTCCTGTTGTTGTCGTGAGGTATCCTGATGATCGTGACGGTCCTGCTGCTCCTGGGGAGGTGGGTGGAGGTACGAGGGAAGCTATTGTCACTGTGAAGGCGGGGAGGGATGATGATGGCGAGGATGATGAAGCTCATGAGGCTAAGATTGCTGCTGCTTCCGCTCATCATGAACACGTCAAAGGTAACATTTCGTGATCTTTTGATTTATGCACTCTTCCCCCGTTGACTTGTATTATGGTTAGGTTAGGCGTTTGAGAGAGATTGGCATAGAAAGCTTACATCTTTCTAGAGATTTACATTGTAAAAATTAGAGTTAAAAGTGATGTTATGTTCTGTAAATGTTCAAGTATTGATCGATGTTGTTAATGTTCATTCCACTCTGTGCCATCTTGTTAAAGTTGTGTTTCTTTTAAGAATGAACTCTGTTATCTAACTTTCTGCCTTAGTATCGAAATATGGTAATTGGTAGTTGTTTTCCCGTTTTGCTGTGTAGAGTTTTCTTAGCCTCTTCGATGATTATCTTTAGGTTTAGGTAGCATTGCACATTTGCACTGCAAGTGGTGTATAAGCTTCAACAATTTTTTTCTCACTTTATGATTATTATACACTGCTTTATCTCCTGGTCCTCCCTTTGGTGTTTATTCTTTGCTTAACGCATATTGTGTTTTTTTTATTCGAATATTCTTAAATCTCCTAGTTTAGAAGTTAATTGCTTTTGGCCCACCGAGGATGTTTTTTTTTTTCCTTTTGGGTGTTCACTTTACTCTAATCTAAGTATCACAATTCTTGACTTGATAAAGATGTGAAGAAATGAAACTTATGAGAACTTTGAGCTCTCCAGCTTTAATTAGTGAAACATGCATCTACTGGAATGTTGTACATTGTTTTACCTGTAATCTGAAATGTAAAAATCAGGGTCGTTTTACTTTTATTTTCTGAAAAGTTGTCCAGAGGTAGAAAGAAAAAAAAAGAGTTATTTAGAAAGCATATACACACTTCTGTTTGCATAAATCTAGTTGGTCGTTTACTTGTTATTAATTAGACAGTTCTTCTCTCTGGTTATACACATCATATCTCTACGCAGAGTGCTGCGAAACAGGTATGAGATTGAGAAAGCCTAGATTTTTTTTTAAAAATATTATTGTTCGTCTTTGCTTGATTGGTTCAATGATTCCACATGTGTGCTCTTTAGAATCCTATTTTGAGCTCTTTCAAGTTTACAGTTGTAGAAGGAAAATTGACATCATCGGTTGTCACAAGTTGTCTGTTCAAATATCATCGCTGCAAGTGATTTGACTATTTAAAGAGATAACAATTAGTTCACTTTTACAGATGAATAATGCGCCTTAGTATCTCATTGGATTCACCCTCTTGCAAGGTAAATATGAACACTACCTTTTTGACTATGAAACGACCTTGTGAGGAGTAGTCTCTATCGATCATTTCTCTCCTTCTTTGGGGTCTGATTATTTTGAAATTCGCAGGTTGGATGATTCGCTATCTTTTGCAATCATCAAGTCCCTGGAATCTCCTCTGAATTTATTATTTCTTCAATGTCTTTTTTTATATATTATTGACTCGTATGTATGATTTTCGCATTAAAACAATGAAATTGCTACTAACATTAAAAAAAAAAAAAATCCTTTTAGGATTATAATCTTCATAGTTAATTGCTTTGATATCACCTATGATTATACCAAAAGATCGATGATCATCTGCTATATAGCTTTTTTCAAACTTAACCAAGTTATTTATACTGGTCTGCCCCGGATAAAAAGTTGTTTGGGTTACTCTGGCGTGTGTTGATATTATCGATCCAGTTCTAATTATTCAAAAGACAAGTTTCGTCTCCTGTTTCAGTTTTGAATTATATCGCTTAAATAAACAAATGATGTCGTGCAAGTGTTCCCTACATTATGGTTGAACGAGTGTTAGGTTGTGTTTAATTAGTGTAAGGTTAAACTAATTGTCAAACTCAACGTACACCATAGACCGGTCCATTAGGCTTTCGGTTTGACTTTTGCAAACTATGGACTATAAAGCTTGACGAATGACGATAGTCATTGCTTCTGATTGTGAAAGCCACCGAGTTTCCCAACAAATCTTTTTGTTACTTTCTGATATCAATTTATAATGCATGTTTTGTTTTTCTTTTTGTCAAATAATGCTGTTAAGTTTCGAATATACCACATAAGAAACAAAATAACAAATTTAAAAATACCTCCTTATAAATTAAAATATCATTCTATAGTTTGGAAATGACACTAACTAATTGTAATATTTTTGACAAAAAAGTTAAATGAGAACCACATGTTTCTATAATCACATAACCAATAAATAATTTGACAAGACACTGCAACGGTCCAACCCCCACACCATTCTCACTAACCATAGAATTTAATTTGCTTAAACAAAGTTAAACGTGTTTTGGAAGGATCTGAGTATTTTTCGTATATACAACCAAAGCACAAGAAACGAAAGCGTAAACTATTTATCCAATTTTCTCAAAAAGACTATATTTATCCAAAGTACTGTTAACATACAAAGATGAGATCGTGTGCGAGATAATCTCAAGGTGGGAAGTAAGCAAACATGGGGATTGCATTATCTTCAAAGGACCATTGAAAACAGTTTGCAGACTCGACAGATATGACAGGTTCAATGCTTGGCGAATTTAGGACCCATAAGACTTCTAATAAAATCTTAAATTTATATAATTTCTTTTACGTAGTCCCTACGATTTTAATTTTGAGTGGTCGACATTACAAAGCAAACCACAATCACATATATGTCCATTTGTCACCAGTCTCCATCATTCCTCTGAAGTCTGAACCATAGTATCATCTAATTTAATAGAGCCAAAAACTTATAACCAAAATATAAAATTTCAAATCTAATAAACATGCAAATCCAAATCAGTTACAAAGACAAAAAAAAATCAACGATATATGGCATCAATAGATCAAATACAAATGTTTAAAACTGAATTTGTACGACAAACAAGACACAACTTCCTCACTATAACAAGTACTGTTAGAAATGGACGGTAGTGATTTACCAAAGAAAAAGATGGAGAATCAACGGCCAAGATCTCTTCTCATCGCAGAGATGAGAGAAGACGACGATGAAGGAGACGAATCAACGGCGCCGTTCCAACACTCTCTCTCCTTCTAATCTGACTAGAGAGTTAATCTCAGCCGTTGATTTAAACGCGAGTTCATCTCTCGACGGTCGCTTCAACGGAGGAGAAAAGTTTGACTCTTGAGCTGATGATGAACATCCGATCTCCTCCTGCATTAAAAAAAAAAAGACATCATAAATTAAAAACATAAATTTTCTGTTACAATAATCCAAAAGGAAAGAATGTAAATGTTAGATCCGTACATCGGAGTAGTCCCTCGTCCTCTTCGCCGCCAGATCTCCACCTCCGCCGTTAGAAGATGACGAACTCATCACGGGAGGAAGTTGAGCCGCCGCCGCCGCAGACCACGGTACGACTTGATTCTCCGCCTCCTCGTCGTCAGCGTCATCCTCCTCTTCATCTTCATCACTGTACTCCTCATCTTCATCTTCGTCCTCACCATCGTCGTAAGACTCGGCGCTATCACCGTCATCATCCCGGCGCCTGAGCTGACCCTCATTGACCTCCTGGCTTTGATCGGCGCCGACACCTGCTCCACCGCCGGCGGCGGATTTAAGAGCGACGCATGACTCGCAGACGGAGAAGGTTGGGCCGAGACGAAGGCCCGTGGCTTTCCACGGCGTGGGTGACTGGCAGGCGCTGCAGAGGAGGCAACGCGTGTGCTTAGCGACGAGGAAGTTAGCGCCGTGAACTTTGGCGTCGCAGTTCCAGCAGAGACTCGCTTGATCTGACTCGCAGTACATTCGTGCAACACCGTCGCATAAATCACACTTCTTTCCCATTATATTATAATTTTACTTCTGTTTCTCTCTCTCTCTCTTTTGGTTTCTTGTTAGACACAGAAATAAGGTGAAGCGAGAAGAGAGGAAAGTGCAAGTTGCAGGACAAAGGATAATTTATCGTGGCGAGTTTTCTGTGATTCAATTCGTTTTTTGAGGCTACTTTCGTCTTTTTCCGTCTCCAGCAGAAAAATCTATTCCTCTTCTTTGGTGTGTCACAATGGCTTCTTTTTATAAGCACGCATTCTTTATTTATGTGGTTAGGAACATCTCATACTATACTACTTTCTTAAAGTATTGCATTAATTAGAAAGAGATTATTAGTTTAGTCTTTCTGCTAAGATATTTTTTGGTTTGGAACTTTTAATAATTTTCATCTCTATTTGTGTTTTAGTCGATCTTAATTTTGTTTTCTGAATCCTACAAGCAATACTAGTATTGAAGGCAAACAATTATTCATTTTTAAGTTATGCCAGCAGTAATCGGTATTGTCCATCTTTTTTTTTTTTTTTGAGCAAATCGGTATTGTCCATCTAATAATATGATTTACCTCATACCTGAAGTTTATTTTCGTTAATAATCAATTTTTTTTTAACTCTGAGAACATAAAAAATAGCATAGAAGCAAAGACAATGATCAAAGATCAAAATGAAATAGAAACATAAACCGAGCCAAAAACTCATCCATGTCGACACCTCCAACAAACCCCACCCATATCCTTATCATCATTCCATAGCTGGTAAACTCACAGTCTTCCCTCCATAACCCTGTTCCTTCACACACCCACGTAAGGAAAACATAATTCCACACACCACACAGTTCCTCACCTCATTGCCCTGTCTTCATCAAGAACCCGTCTCAACCATTCCGGCTCTCCTTGTGCCACACAAGACTGTAAGCGTTGCTCCTTTGTCACACTTCTCGCCATCAAGAAGGCACATTTATTTTCCTCTCTTGAAATAGACTGCAATTCCCACTCACCTAACCTCTGTAACACCTCAAGAATCTCCGCACCATAGCCCCTAAAGGCAGGCCAAGCCCGAGGTCTCGTAATCGCACCCACCAAATCAGGAGCTTCTACTTCAAAAAACACCTTATTTATCTTATGAAAAGCCATGCTTTCAATCGCCCACACAAGAGCAAGATGTTTAGCTTCTACTAATGAGTCAATTCCACTAAAAGCTCTCCTGCTATGCAACTGAACCACCCCTCTGCTATCTCGAACAAACCAAGCAGCCCCAGCTAATTTAGTACTTTTAGTCCAGGCGACACCTACGTTGCATTTTAAAATACCAGCACTAGGAGTTTTCCACTGCACCTTACTATTTCTTCTGCGACAAGTCTCCTCATTGTTCACCGTGGGGAGATGAACCTGAAACCATTGTCTTGCATCATCTTTAATTTTCTCCACTGTAGCCTCAACTGCGTACTCTTTACCTTCAAACTCAAAAACGTTCTTATTTTTCCATAGCATCCAAAGGACCCACGGGAAGATACGAGTAAGAGCATCAGGGAGCTCCTTATTCGATTTGATTTCCAGTAGATAGGCGAAATTCTCCAGTAAAGATCGATTCTCAAAACTCCTGGGAGGAAAAGGAAACCCAATTTGTGCCCATAGTAGCCTCGCAGCCGGACAAGAAAATAAAATATGATTAATCGATTCACTCGAGAAACCACATCTTTGACATCTTGAGTCAACCTTCATCCCCCTAGCAATCAACTCATCCGTCACTGATAGTGCATTAGATAAAGCTTTCCACAAAAAAATGCGAATTTTTGGCGTTGTATTGACCTTCCACACTTTACTCCTGAGCTCATTCAGAGAAGGTCTTGCCAATGCCTCCTTACGAACCTCCGACTGATCCAAAGAACAGGCTAACCAATACCCCGACTTCACTGTGTATGCTCCCCATCTGTTATGCACCCACTCATAAGCATCCTTCTCCCCCATAGCCGGTTTCTGTTTCAAAATCAGTTTTATATCTGCAGCAAAGAAATTTTCTTGTAGCTTTTCCATGTCCCATGTCTTTGTTTGAGGGCAAATCAGATCACAAACCCGCAAGTCCAGATTGAAAAGGACAGGTTTCCTCAGTGGTGCCTTTGGAACTTCATCAAACAGCCACTTATCCATCCACACATTGATATCCTCCCCTGATCCAACATCTCGACGAAGTCCTTTTTCCAACAGTATCCGACCAAAAAGAATACTCCTCCAAGCATAAGTTGGTCTAGATCCCAGACTAGCCGATAAGAAATCACCATTAGGATAATACCTGCTACGCAGGAACCGTGCGCATAAAGAATCCGAGTTCATAAGCAATCTCCACCCTTGCTTGGCAAGCAAGGCTTGATTAAATTTCTCCAAATCTCGAAACCCTAAACCACCATTCTTTTTCTCAAGGCACATCCTCTCCCAAGAGACCCAATGGATTTTCTTTTTTCCTTCTTGGGCATTCCACCAGAAATTGGTCATTGCACTAGTTAGATTCCGACAGGTGATCTTAGGTAGCTTAAACACTGACATAGCAAACACTGGCATTGCCATAGCCACAGCTTTGAGTAAAACCTCCTTCCCCCCTGCCGAAAGAAACTTGTCATACCAGCCATGAAACCGGGACCTCATCTTCTCGTGAATATACTGTAGCATCTCCACCTTTGATCCGCTAAAATATTCCGGTAACCCAAGATATTTCCCTGTACCTCCTTCATTCGCAATCCCAGTCATCTCTTTGATTTTGGTTCTTATACTGTCTCCAATCTTCTTCCCAAAAGTAATAGCCGACTTGTTAAAGTTAATTAACTGGCCAGATATCTGCTCATACAGCTTCAAGACCTTGCAAACTGCATTACCCTCAGCCTCCTCTGCCTTTAGAATTAACAAGGAATCATCAGCAAAAAATAGATGATGAACTGATGGCCCTTGCTCAGAGAATTGGATACCACTGATTTCTCCTCTACGTTCCGCCTCATTGAGCTGATGTGATAGCCCTTCAGTACACAGATCAAAAAGAAAAGGAGACAAGGGGTCCCCCTGTCTCAACCCTCTCCCCGGACGTATCATCCCTTGAGCTTCTCCGTTAATCAAAACAGTGTATGTAACAGATCGCACACAGAACATAATCCATTGACGAAAAATCTGATGAAAACCAAGGGCGTTGAGAAGCTCATCAAGATAGTTCCACTCAATTCTGTCATATGCTTTTGACATATCAGTTTTAATTGCCATGAATTCCTTAGAGATTCTATCATGTGATCTCAGGCCATGAACCACCTCATGTGCAATAATGATATTATCTGATATCAGTCTCTCTGGAACAAACGCAGACTGGGTAGGCGACACAATAACTTCCAATAGAGGCTTCATCCTAGCAACCAAAATTTTCGAGACTATCTTATACATGACCGAACATAGACTGATAGGACGTACATCAACCATTAGCGTCGGGTTTGGTATTTTTGGAATCAGGCATATTTGTGTGAAGTTCCACTCCTCTGGAAAGACACCGGTGTGAAAGAAATTCTGAACTTCTCTCACCACTTCAGGGCCGATGATCTCCCAATACTGTTGAAAGAATAATCCATTCATCCCATCACAGCCTGGAGCACTCGATGGTTTGATCGCAAACACTGCAGCACGAACATCTTCCTCAGTCACCTCCTTGATCAATTTTTGATTCATTTGCTCTGTCACCTTTGGTTCAAATCCGGTGAAAAAACCGTTGGTCTCAGAAACACCATTTGATTTGAAAAGCTTCTCAAAATACTCTGTTGCTACCTTCCCCATCTAGTCATTAGAAGAAGCAACAACACCTTCATCATCAATAAGCTTAGTAAGTTGATTCCGTTGTCTAAATGCTTTCACAGATGCGTGAAAAAAACTTGTATTATTATCTCCAACTACAAGCCACTTATCTCGACTCTTTTGCTTCCAAAAATCTTCCTCTTCCTTAAAGGCTTTGCCAATCTTGAATTTCAGATCTTGGATCAGCACAAAGTCAGGTGAAGTAGAGGAAGTTTCCAGCTCCAAAGCATCCCTCAGCTGCTGCATCATCACACATGAGTTCTGATTATTCACCCTCTTCCACCTACTCAGAGATTGTCGAACAGCTCCAATTCTCTTCATTAAAGACATACTTCCCAGACCACTCCATGTCTCCTGTATTGTCTCAGCCACTCTAACTTTACCCACCATCCTTTTGTCGAAACGAAACGCCCCTCTTCTTTTCTCATGTTGATTAACCAAGTTCACCATCACCGGCCTGTGATCCGAACCTAATTTCTCCATAAACTCCTGAGACGCTTGATAAAAAACTCTCCTCCACTCCTTATTCGCAAAACATCTATCCAGTTTGCACTGAATATATTTTTGGTATCTCTTCCCCGCCCACGTGAAGGCATCTCCCACACCAGAGATCTCAGCCATCTCACACACTTTCAACATATCAGCAAACTCCTTGAAAGATGTATCACTACGTTTAGGGCCACCAATCTTCTCCTCGTTATTCAGAATTTCATTAAAATCTCCCACCATACACCAAGACTCCTTACGGCCAGCACCCAACCTCATCAGACGTTCCCACACCTTCTCTTTCCCTATCTGACTCGGTTCACCATAGACAAAGGATACACAGAAACTGTAGCCTCCATACGAGATTGCACAGTCAACCACATTCTTATCAGCAAACTTCACAACCACACTTACTTCCCGCTTCCACAATAACGCCAAACCACCACTGAGCCCATTAGGCTCCACCTGAAACACTCTATCATACCCTAAAGACACTTGCAGATCACCGACTAACTCCTTTTTTTGTTTCGTTTCCATAAGAAAAATCATCTCTGGGAAATATTTTTTACGTATTTGTTTGAGATGGGGAATTGTCAAGTCTTGAGACCGTCCCAATCCTTGACAATTCCAACTCATTATCCTCATTACTGATCCGGCAGTCCCCCATTTGGGACCACCTCTGAGTTAGTACGCCTTGCGATTTTTGCATAATTCCCTGCTACTTCCTCTGCCCTTCTCTTAGTAGCCATATTCTCTTGTGTGTCCTCTTCACCTTCTACACCAATATTTGCAGAGCCTGTTGGTTTGGATTTGAAAGTTCTTTGTCTCCTTGGAGGACGTCGACGACCACCGCCCTTTGATCTTGAAGTCCCGGAAGAGCTAGCCACGGTGTAACCCGCACTAAAACCCGTTGAACATTCAATAGATCCACTTGGTGTTGAAAAAATCTGATCCTTCCCATTCGAATTAAAATTCCCGCGTGAAACATCACTCGTTCTGCTCCCTTCTTTCTCCTCTCTAGCCTTCTCGCAGTCCTTGCCGGAATAGTCAAATATCAAACCTTTCTCCCTGTTCACATCTAAAATGACAACTGGAGCCGGCTCTAGCCTCAGAAATTCTTTTTGACCCCTAGGGTTCTTCTCCAAATCCAGGATAGACTGTCTCACGCGTTCTTCCCGCACCCGCTTTTCACCACCATCTGCGGCCAGGATATACTCTCTCATGTTCTGCAACACATCAAGATTGATTTTCCTTCTTCCTGTAGCCCTATCAATGCCCACTTGGTCATCAGACAGAACTCCATAGAGGGGGTCATTCTTCTGAATACAGTGTTCACTGCTCTGTTTCGCTGCCACAACTCTCTGTCTCCTCGCATCAGATTGCTCCCTTCTCGCCTGAATAAGCAAAGGACATTTATCTTTTTCATGGGTCAATCGCTGGCAGTGATAGCATCGCTTCTGAATCCTCTCGAAATCATAACAAAGATTAACAGAGCCACCTCCAGGTAAATTAATAACCTTCTCCTTTCTCACTGGTCGTGACACATCAAAAAACACTCTGACCCGCACATAGTCATGGCTTTGAGCTTTGTTTGGATCAAAAGCAACCACATCCACCCTCCCGATCAAATCCCCAAAGGCTTCAATAGCTTCTGCAGTATAGTGATTCACCGGAATATTTCGAATCTGCACCCACACCAGCAAATACTTTAGGTAATCTTCAGGTGGCTTCTCTACCCACCGATCAATCACAATGCTCCATTCATTAAACGTCCACGCCCGTTTCCTCATCACTTCTTCAAGGTCATGTGGTTGAATAATCAGTTTATGTGGTTGAATAGCTGATGATTAAATTTGGAATTGAAAATTAGATAGTTTAATCCAAATTACAGCACACCATTCTTTACAGAGATCCTAGAAATTAATCTAAATTACATAAAAGGCTATGTTTTAAGTTAAATATGTATAAATGATCGACTTAATGCGTATGGGCCAAACACCGTTTTACGTGGCGACCAACTCGCGGTAGAGTTCCAAGATATTTTGTGGGTGATTTTGTAGTAGATGACGTGGCGAGATCTCAGCCTTGAGGGAAGGAGAGCGAGATTCTGCTCCGTCCTACGTGGACGAATCAGGTTCTCAATGGGCTTAGGAGCCACGTGAGCCCACCTGGGATTTGTCTGGACCTTAAAACAAGTCTAATGGGACCCACTATCTCTCAATGATCTTTCTTTTATAACCACTTGTTTTGTTTTTTACTTCTCCCATACTTCTCTTCCAAAACATTTGTGTTTCTAAGCTTTTTTGATAGACGATAAGATAATGATGAATTTTTAAATACAAAAAATGTATCGGTATGGGAAGAAATAAATCTTTAATAGTTTATAGTACAGGTGAGGATCACATTATTAACTTGGCCCATAATTCTTTAATGTTTCTTGACATAATATTTAACTTGTGTTGTGTGTGGCTCTGGCGAACCCATAAAAATAAAAAAGTTTATTCTGGAGTAAAGTATAATCACATGGTGTGAAATGATGTGAATAAAGAGATTGTGTACCTAGGTAGCATGTTCGATATGGGGAAATCCTACGTGTCAAACAACAGCGGTGTGAAGAATCAAAGGAAGATGAGATGTCGTGATGGAAGCCACAGTCTGATAAAAAGTTTGTGGTGTGTGGTGGTTTGCTTCGTTACTGTGGTTTCTTGTTTTTGTTTGTGGATAAGAATTTTGGAACAATTCGGGAAGAATTTTCAGAATTAAACATAATTTATATACACGATATAAATGAATTTGTCCGAATTGTTGGATGCATCCCTTCTTCTCAGTTCACATATCCTGAGAGGTGTTGGCATGTATGGGATTATAGAGGATATGCATTGCTGACGCCACTTTTTATTTTAAATATTCTTTTTTCACACTGATACAAGCTGCAACAAAAACAAATGTAGCGTTGTAATAAAGAATCACGTGCCTCCAAAAATCTCTCTCAAGCGATAACCCTAGAAAACTTCGATTGCTCATTATTGGCAGCTCCGCCTCTAACAGAGACGTCGCTGCTCCACCGTTCTCTCCTCCTAGGCGAGAACCTTCAGTGTCTTCTCTCTCAGTTAGCTCCATTGCTCATCCTCTCTCCTCCATGGAAGCTTCATCCCCCCTGGAAACAGAACCGCCGATTTCACCTCCTACTGAAGATAAAGGTTACAAATGCGACCCGTCTCTTACCCTTCCACCTCTCTTAGGTTTTTGGGCTAAACCTCTGAAGATAGTCTCAAATGTTAGACTCAATAATCAACCGCTTATTCCTCCTCAAGAGAAACCAACAAAAGAATCCCCCCTCCTGCTCTTAAGGAAAATGGAGAGCTCCGGTTCCCATGGGCTGCGAAGATGAATCCGAAGCACCGCAATCTCCACCGTGCCACTTCCCCTACTTACCTAGAGGATGGTACACCAATGATTGAAATTCCTAACCATGTATTCTTGAAGGGACTCGAAAACCAAAAGGAGTATGTGATTGGGCAGTTTTCCCGTTGCAAAACACCTCCGAGAGGTCTCGTTAACGCTGTTGCAAATCGGATTTGGGGAAAGAATTGTAAGATATTTACCCGCAAACTAGGTGAATCGTCTTATCTATTTCACATTCCTGATACTAACACTAGAGCTTGGGTTCTTCAACGCGGTTTATGGCATGTTGATGAATGTTTATTGTTTGTTGCTCCGTGGACAGAAGAAGCAACATTAGCTGTGCCAGAAATCTCTTCAGTCCCCTTATGGGTCACTTTAAAAAACATCTCAAGTCGTCTGTATTCTCATTTGGAGTTTAGCTGGGTAGCTTCAGGGTTAGGCGAACCAGTTCTCACTGAAAAACCTAGGCTAGATCCTAGTTTGATGGGTGAAGCTAAAATTCTTGTTGAAGTTGAATTAGAAAAAGGCTTCCCTCATAGAATTGCTGCTAGAGACAGGAAAGGCATTGTCTCTTTAGTGGATGTAGAATACGCTTGGATTCCTTCTAAATGCGATAGATGTAGGCAGATTGGCCATAAGGTGAAAAGATGTCTTCTACAACATCAAGCTAATGATGTTTCATTATCTCCTGAGGATACCATCAATGCTACTGCAACTGCTGCTGCTGCTACTACTTCAGCTGATGATTCAGTTGAAACCACCCCTGAAACCAATGTCACTAACACGATTGTGTCTTCAAGCTCGCATGATACCATCCCTGTTCATGATTCTGTCGAGTTTGCTTCTGCCAACTCCGAAAACCCTTCTCACGCTACTGATACACATACTTCTTTATCTGTTACTGCAGATGAATCCTCTCTTCCAAGTACTATGGGTGACCAGACTGAGTCTCTTTCACCCACCCAGGGGCGGACCTAGAAATTTAGTTAGACTGTGGCACATATATATTTTTTAATTTATAATAAATAAAATAATTAATATAATATAAATATTAAAATCAAACTGAAATAATTTATGACAACTAAAACATAAATCTCTAATATAAAAAAGTAATGAAAAAACTTATAAAGTCATTCTTCGATCTTTCATATCTTGGAATCTTTTTATCACCATATCGTTAGTCACTTCGTCAAAGTGCTCTTTTTCAGTATAGCAAACCATGCAATCGTTCAGAAATTCATCACCCATTCGGTTGCGCAAGGTAGTTTTCACAATTTTCATCGCAGAGAAAGATCTCTCGACTGTAGCGGTGGCAACAGGTAGAGTCAAAACTAGCTTCAAAAGTCGATAAACAAGAGGATGTGAAAGATGTTTTTTGGTCTCCACCATCACACGTGCAAGATCTCCAAGACCCTCCAAATTAGCAAACCTTTGATCTTCAGAGATATTGTCGATGTAAATACCAAGTTGATGCCCAAAAGATATTCGTTCCATAGAACTAAAATCTTCAGGATAAAACTCTGACAACCGTACAAGTTTTGATTGATCAAACTGGTGGAATGAATCAGTGGGGCTCAAAGATGCAGTACAACCAAGCAATTCAGTGTTTATCTCGTCAAAACGATCATTGAACTCTTGAATCTGCATATCCAATACAGTGTAAAAACATTCAACTTGATAATGATGCAAGTTAGTTATGTTGCTTCTTTGTCTTGGCCTCTTTGGATTAACAAATTCTTCTTCCATAATAAATAACTCTGTGTTATTGTTCTTGCAAAAAGAGTTCACCTTTCCAATGATTGAATCCCATCCATTTTCTATGAGCTTGCACAATTGTTGCTTGGTAGATTTCACTAGAGACATTGCATTCAAGATGTCCTGATCTTTTCTTTGTAAAGCCTTTGATTGATTATGTGTGAGACCAAGAAGAAGCAACATCAACTGTAAGTAGAACACAAAATCGAACGTGTGAAAGTATTTGAGAAGATCATTAGCTTGACATCTTTTGATACCATCTGACCCATCACTTTCGACATACTCAAGCACTTTAATGATGGAAGTGAATAAATCAGCCAATCTCAATAAGGTTTTGTAGTGAGAACCCCAACGAGTATTACCAGGCCTTTGAAGAGAACACTCCTGATTTAGTCCTTTTCCTGTCTTAATTTTACCATCCCTAACTCTTTCCTCGATTATCTTACGTTGATCTTCTCGAATCTTATATTTTCTCTTACAAGAAGCTCCAACCACATTTAACAAAACATAAATCTTATCAAAAAAATCACTAACTTCAAAATGTTTTTTAGCAACTCCCACGACAACCAACTGAAGCTGATGAGCAAAGCAGTGAACATAATATGCAGAACTATTTTCTCTTAGAATTAAAGATCTCAACCCATTGAATTCACCTTTCATATTGCTAGCTCCATCATAACCCTGTCCTCTTAGCTTTTTCATACTTAATCCATGTTTTGCAAAAAATGAATCGATAGCACATTTTAGAGATGCAAAAGAAGTTTCTTGAACATGAATAATACCAGCAAATCTTTCTTTGACTATCCCCTTTTTATCAACAAAACGAAAAACCACTGCCACTTGCTCTTTAGTAGAAACATCTGCAGACTCATCCACCAGCAAGCAAAATACACCATGATCAACCTCTTGAATAATAGACTGAGTAACTTCTTCTGCAAAGCAATGAGCTAGATCTTTCTGGATTTTATGAGACACCATCTGGTTATTTTTTGGAATTCTCCAATACAACCTTACTAACAATCTCATTTTGATCTGCAGTATACTTCACAAGCTCTACAAAGTTTCCTTTATTAGCTGACTCTGTTGATTCATCATGACCTCGAAAAGGTAATCCTTGCCGTAATAAATATCTACAAGCATCAATTGAAGCATTCAATCTGATCTTGTATTCATTCTTGGCTGCATCATTCTGCTTATAAAAAGCCTGAACGATCGATTGATTTGGATTCATTAGATTGTCAGCCATCTTTAGAGCATTGTTGTGAAAACTATTCACCAATCCAACATGCTCTCCTAATCTCTTTGGATTTTTTCAAGTATCAAAGCCTTTTGTCAAAAATTCATCACTTCCACATTTATTTTCAGTATAGTCTCTAAATAAGTAGCAAACCAAACAAAATGCCTTGTCTGTTTTTATACTATATTCCAACCAATCACCGTAGAGATCAAACCAAGCAGGATTAAATCTTCTAAGCTTATGTCCTTTCAGTGTTTTAGGAAAATCATGACCGCGAGGTTGACAAGGACCTTTAGTAAGATATTTTCGTCTTACCTCATCTCTTTCGTTTGGATGATATTCCTTTATACTTTTTCTCTCTGCAGGATCTGAAGGCAAATTCTCCAAATTAGTTTTTGATGATGACATTGGCGGAGTAGAAGCCAAATTCTCCGTGTTGGTTTTTGGTAGTGAAGAACTAGAAGGCAAATTCTCTGAATTAACTTTTGATGATGATAAACACTGTTTTTTAAAATATTTCTCCATGGATACCTAAAAAAAATTATGTTAGTAACTTAGTAATTAAGGCTAAATAATAATAAAAAGTATTAACAATGATGTATAAACTTACTTAGAAAAGATGTCAAAGAAACAATGAGAAAAGGTATTAAAGATGATGAATAAAGTTTCTGCAAATTTTTTTTTTTCAAAAGAGAAGAACGTAAAGTCTATTTAGGAACATTAGGGTTTTTAAATTTTAGACTAATAATTATTTAGGTTGGATAATTAAAATTGTAACAAAAATTGATGGGCTGTCTACATATTTTATTTTCAATTGGGCTGAAGTTAAAAAACAAATTGTAACAAGACCCATCTCTTTTTCTTTGGTTTGAAGTTAAAAAAAAAAATTGAAAAAAAGAGAGTATGTGGCACGTGCCCCACCCTCTCTGGTGGTGGGTCCGCCCCTGCACCCACCACTATCCCGAGCTGCATGGCACATGTTACCGCTGATGCATTTATCTTTAGAGCGGTTACTCTACCTCCTTTGGATGATGACAATCACAATTTCTCAGAACTCAAGAAGATGAAGACCAAGTGTCTGCATCGTCTCAGAGAACTTTGAGAGAAAGACCTGTCAACAGTCCAAGAAGGGTCAAGATATGTATGACTGGTCACTGGTTAAGAGTCGAGGAAAGCGTGGGCGAGGCCGTGGCTGAAATCATCTAATCTCCAACGCACCAACTTCTTAATTTCCATAATTAAGACTCTCTTTATCTACTCGTATGTTTGTTTCAAATGTATGTTCTCTCAAGCTTCGGTTTAACAATTGTAAACTCTGTTACTTTTATATTTAATGCAACAAATTTAGTAAAAAAAAATAAAAACAAATGTAAATTGTGTTCGTTAATGATTTGATTTATTTTAGTATTTAAGTGGACAAAAAAAAGATTGTTTTCAAAAAAGAAAACTACTAAGATCGTTTTTAAATTCTGGCGCAAGGTAGGCGGGAATTGATGGATCTAGTAGTCTAATTATCAAAAGTCCATGATATCATATAGTACGTATTTTCATCTGGGTAAACATGTTTATTGGAAAACTAATTGATCTTTTATATTGAACTAGAGTTTGTGGTGATGAGTGATGGCCAATGATTTTGTTTCCATTAACGTTTCGTCTAAATTTGGTATCAAAATGTTTTATGTCATTTTGTATCAAAATGTTTTAACGAACAAACGAATATATGTGGAGATATCGGATCATAAAACCCATCAAGAAGTCCACTAATTTTAAGCTTTTTTAAAAGAAGGATCCACTAATCATCCATATCGAAAATCCACACGTTTAAAACCCTTTAGAGGACACGTCTATGCGAAAAAGACGTAAAAGAGACAGTGCATAAGTTTTTTTTTTTTGGTTAAACAAGACTATTGCATAAGCGTAAGCTAAGGCCTAAATGTATTAACATGTGCCTCTTTTGTCCACGTTTCTTTTCCTCTTTCTCTGCATTCACGTTTTCTGGTATACCTTACCTTCTCCACGTCGAAAAGTGTAAGCATTAGATAGATCATTCACTAGAGACAACAAATAATCTTATATCTGTTACGTTTACATGTGCCAAAGTTAGGTATTGAATCTGTATGGTAAATATCAGCTCATGCCATCTTGTCACTAGACGTATGGTCCAGATTCTTAGAAAACTTCGTACTTGCCAAAAAAAGTTGTCCGCTCAAAACCGTGAAGTGTACCAACAACAGTTTGAGTTTCTCTTGCTAACCGGAAAGCGTACTAGTAGTTTGAGTCGCAAAACCACTTTAAAAACCACTTTATAATGTAGTATACTATAATTAAGCTTTTGAATGTTAGTAACCAAAAAGGGTTTCAGTAAGTTGTGTATTATACCATCCTATTATCTAGAAAGAATAATTTGTAACAGTTTAAAACATTTTCATCGTCAAATATGTCGACGTCTGACAAATTATATAAACAATTTTCTTATAGTCGCTATCCAGATTCCAGAATGATATAAACAAACATCATCAAATCAATAGATTAATTCAGCTTATGTTATAAAGCGAAGTTTCATATTGAGGTTTGGGTCGTACTTGGGCTTTCACACAAATACATGCAGCGCCACAACATCTCTAAGTTGACAAGTTTTTGGGTTGACTGAGCCATTCATGTCATTAGGTCATAATGCAGGGTTTCTTGTATTCAAATCTTTCCACATAAAATATTCAAATAAGTTCAAACAATTGATCCTTATCCGCGTAACTACATACATAGCACTGGATGGAAATCGATCCCTAGTATAAATCAATATGGTGATTCCTCGTCCAATAGAAACCATTAGACCACCATAATGTTATTAATCTTTCAGATATTTCCATAAGTTTCTCTTTAAATTATTTTAACATTTTACCAAAAAAAAAAAGTATCTCTTTAAATTTTATGATTTAGCAAGCTAGACCAATAATCATGATGTAGGGTTTTACATGGATCTACTTGAATCGTTGTAATGTTTTTTATCAAACCATCAATGATCTGATTCTGACACCTCACTAGTACCCTTATCTGGACTAAGTCAAGGAAGATTGGCTAGATCTTATTTATTGCTTTTGTCCTTGTTAGGCTTATATACTCTTCTAATCTGACAAACTTCTACAATTGGCCCTCTAACTTTAATGTAGTGGATCATATGTTGTCTCTGTATTCAAACAAAACACCCTAAAAATATCATAGTTTAATACTGAAGAAAAGTTTTATCATTTGAGTTTCAACACTTAAACAGCCACATTCAAGCTGCATTGAATTTCTGTTGACTTCTCGCGTATGCCAAGTTGGGTTGAGGAACTTGATAAAAACAATTATGTATGTGATAATTCTTAACATATATTATTATGATTCACTTTCTTGGGTAAAGAACACAGAGCTAGAGTGAGAAGGGGGTTGTTTATTTTCTAAAAGAGAAAGGCTTTATTCAATGAGAAAGATTCCTTCTATGTTTTGGGTACCTCTGTTCTTACTATCATCTTCTTTCTCTGTTGCTTTGGACTATAGTGTCATCACTCCAAGAGACTCTCTGAAAGATGGAGATACTCTTAGTTCTACAGACCATGTCTTCCAGTTAGGGTTTTTCAGTTTCGACCAAGACGAGCAGCCTCAACATCGGTTTCTTTGCTTGTGGTACAAGCAACCATTTGCAGTCGTTTGGGTAGCCAACCGAAACAATCCTCTCTATGGCACTTCTGGATTCTTGAACTTGAGTGCTAGTGGGGATCTTCAGCTATTCGACGGTGAACACCGAGCCTTGTGGTCATCATCATCATCATCAAAAGCTACTAAACCGGCGAAAAATCCCTACTTAAAGATCAACTGTACAGGGAATCTTCTCTTGGGCGATGATGAGGAAGCTGTGTTGTGGCAAAGTTTTGATGATCCCATGAATACAATACTCGCGGGTATGAAGCTTGGGAAGAACTTCAAGACACAACAAGAATGGTCTCTAACGTCTTGGAAAACCCTAAAAGATCCATCCACTGGTGAGTACACTTTGTCTCTAGACACTCGAGGCTTACCACAGTTGATCTTGAGGAAGAAAGGAGATCCGAGTTATTCATACCGCTTAGGATCTTGGAACGGCTTATCATTCACCGGAGCTCCAGCTATGGGGCGAGAGAACACCTTATTCAACTACAAATTCACGTCGAGTGCGCAAGAAGTAAACTACTCGTGGACCCCTCGACGCGATATCGTCTCAAGATTGGTTCTAAACACCACAGGGAAACTCCAGAGGTTTATACAGTCGAAGCAACACGAGTGGAACTTAGCAAACACAGCACCAGAGGATGAGTGTGACTACTACTCCATATGCGGAGCTTACGCAGTTTGTGGGATCAGTAGCAAAAACACACCTTCATGTTCATGTTTGCAAGGGTTCAAGCCAAAGTCAGGTCGAAAGTGGAATATTTCGAGAGGAGCTGAGGGATGTGTCCATGAGGTTCCAACCAAATGCGGTAAGAAAGATATATTTGTGAAGTTTCCAGGTATGAAGTTACCAGACACTTCATGGTCTTGGTACGATTCAAGAAATGCAATGACACTTGAGGATTGTAAGGTCAAGTGTTCAAGTAACTGCTCTTGCACGGCTTACGCGAATACTGATATTCGTAAGGGAGGAAAAGGCTGTTTGCTTTGGTTTGGTGACTTACTTGATATGAGAGAGTATGCTAGCTTTGGACAAGATGTTTACATAAGAATGGGTTTTGCTAAAAAGGAGTTTAAAGGAAGAGAGAAGGTGGGAATGATTGTTGGATCAGTGATGAGCATCGCAGTTGTTTTGGTTGCTGTATTTGCATGCTACAGAAAGAAGATCATGAAGAGATATCATGGTGAGTTTCTTAAATTAGATTCTCTTTTGTAACTATGTGATTTTTAAGTATTTTGTATTTTTTCAGGAGAAAGTTTGATAAAAAGAGTTGGGGAAGAGGACATGGACATGGGCTTGCCTATTCTTGACATTAAAGCGATTTACATAGCCACTGATGATTTCTCATACATAAACTTTCTAGGAAGAGGAGGGTTTGGACCAGTTTACAAGGTTGTAAAATAATGTATCCATCTTAAAGTCTTAGATAATCTTTGAATTATGATAAAACTTTTTTTTTTGAAAATTATTACAGGGTAGGTTAGAGAATGGACAAGAAATAGCGGTGAAGAGATTATGTGAAAACTCAGGACAAGGAGTGCTAGAGTTCAAGAACGAAGTTAAACTAATAGCAAAACTTCAACATCGTAACCTCGTGAGGCTTTTAGGATGTTGCATTCAAGGTGAAGAACGTATGTTGATCTATGAGTATATGCCTAACAAAAGCTTAGACTTCTTTATCTTCGGTATGTTTACTTTACAAACTCATATCTCATCTTCTTATAATAGCTTTTAAGGTAATGACCATATTCCATAACTTATTAATTGTCAAATGATTGTAAATAAAGATGAAAGGAGACGTAGAGAGTTGGATTGGGGGAAGAGGAGTAACATTATCTATGGAATTGCACGAGGGCTTCTTTATCTTCATCAAGATTCGAGGTTGAGGATCATACATAGAGATCTAAAAGCTGGAAATGTTTTACTAGACAATGATATGAACCCTAAGATCTCAGATTTTGGACTAGCCAAATCTTTTGGTGGAGATCAGAGTGAATCAAGCACAAACAGAGTCGTGGGTACATAGTAAGGATCTCTCTCTATATATATTTACTCATATCTTGCGGTATTGGTTATAGAGTTTATAATGCTCTGCTTGGTCATGACTACTTGCAGTGGTTATATGCCTCCGGAGTATGCAATTGATGGACATTTCTCAGTCAAATCCGATGTGTTCAGCTTCGGTGTATTAGTACTTGAGGTCATAACTGGCAAGACGAACCGTGGGTTTCAACATGCAGATCATGATCTTAACCTTCTTGGACACGTAAGATCATTCTTCTTAAATCAAATCTCATTCTTGAGTTAACTCTAATTTTATGTGAAGTTCATAGAGTCTCCAACTCTAAAACAATTTGCTCTACGTGAAGTGAGTCATGCCTATAGTAAATTAGGTTATAACGATGTAGAACCAGGGCCAGCCCTAAATTTTTGAAAGAAATTTGGAAAGGACAAAGATAATTTAGTAAGAACTGAAATAAAGTTTGGAGGTATATGTCATATATTTATATTCTCTTATAAATTTAGGGGTCCATTGCCAATGTTTCACATCCGTTCTGTGTAGGATTCCTAACCAAATCGGCCGATAGTCTTTAGTGAAAAATCTTGAAAGGTAACTCTTTTTTTTTATTCCTTATATTAGGTGTGGAAACTGTGGGTTGAAGACAGAGCAATAGAAGTGCCGGAGGAAGATTTGCTGGAAGAAACATGTGCTGTCTCGGAGATTCTAAGATGTATCCATGTGGCTTTGCATTGTGTTCAACAGAAACCAGAAGACAGACCAACCATGGCTTCTGTTGTGTTGATGTTTGGGAGTGATGGTTCTCTCCCTGATCCGAAAAAACCTGGTTTTTTCACCAACAGGAACGTTCCAGATGTTTCTTCATCTCTAAGTCGTTCGATAAACCAAGTTTCCATTACAATGATACAAGGTCGGTAGAAGAAACAAAGATCCTTTACAAACTATGGTTGCTAAAATGTGATGTAATAATAATGTCACCAAAGACAAAACAACACACACAAAAATAGTTTGAGATTATAGAATATACAAAAGATCGATTACAAGATTTATCTAGGGTCTATTACACTCATGGTTTGGAAATTTTTGGAAGGAATCTCCAGATTAATCGATGTAGTGTCAGAATACAAGAGATTTCGTTCGTTGTAAAACCCAGGCTCTTTCGGATCAAGAAGCAACATGTCACTACTCAGCATCAGAACCACCACTGACATGGTTGGTCTGTCTTGGGGATCTTGTTGTACACATAACAGACCAATATGAATAGCTCTTAACACTTCAGAAACATCGGTACACGATTCCTTTAAAGCTTCATCGATTAGCTCACATGCTTTATCTTCTGTGTATTGCCTCCAAGCCTAACAAATAACAATTCATTAGTACTGTAACAGAAGCTACGATAACACAAAGATATTATTTAGTCCGAGGATACACAATGAGTAATTTAAGGTTAGACTAAGAAGATGTGTTAAGTTGTGTTGCTTCTACTTACGTGTCCAAGAAGGTTCAGCTTGTGTTCTTGATTGCAGAAACCGCGGTTTCTTCTTCCTGACACTATCTCCAAAACCAAAACCCCGAAGCTGAATACATCGGATTTTAATGAGAAAAACCCATCGATTTGATACTCCGGAGACATATATCCACTGCAGAACGATAGAAAACAAATCTTTAGTAATAATAAAATGTGTAGCTTGCTTTGCGTGGAAAACAAGAAAGATGGCTAGTCTTACTATGTTCCAACCACTCTGGTTGTGTTTGCTTCAGTCTCATCTCCTCCCAAGGTTCTAGCCAATCCAAAATCCGATATCTTTGGAGTCATATCAGAATCAAGCAGAACATTGCTTGCTTTGAGATCACGGTGGATGATTCGAAGCCTTGAATCTTGATGGAGATACATCAGTCCACGAGCAATCCCTTTGATTATCTCCACTCGTTTAGGCCAGTCAAGTTCTTTGCGCCGTTCTTTAACGAAAATGAAAGAATCCAAGCTTTTATTAGGTTGATACTCGTAGATAAGCATTCTTTCATCTTCCTCCACGCAATAGCCAAGAATTTTGACAAGATTACGGTGTTGTAGCTTTGCAATGAGTTTGATCTCGTTCTTGAATTCTTCTATCCCTTGTCTTGACGTTCTTGAAAGCCTCTTTACAGCTATTTCTTGTCCACAAGACAATGTTCCCTGGTAACAAAATAATAAAATCGTATCATATTGAAACTCGGACAAGCATCTGGTTCTGTAAACATTCGCCTTGAACCAAATTTTAAAGAGTCAATTGTTAAAAAATAGTTAAGATTAACCTTAAAATGTTTATAGCCTTTTAAAGTTCAGATTCGGTCCAGCAAACAAAAATGCTGAGTTATTTACCTTATAGACAGGTCCAAAACCACCTTGTCCAAGTTTATTCTCATCAGAGAATCCAGATGTAGCTTCTGCAATGGCCTCAAGATCAAGAAACGGTAACTCAGCATCTTCCTCCTCTTGTTTCCTGCTGGAAACACGGTCTAAATCGCCATGCGAAGTTTCTGAATATATCAAAAGGGTTTTTAATCAGCATATAAGCACAATCTTAAATCAAGACACTTCAGTTCAAAGAGCCACAACTGTTTACCTATTGTTGCAAGTTTCTTTCTCTTCCTCATGTTGCAGAAAGTGAGACATATGCAAAGGCAAATAAGAAGCAATACTGTAGAAAATACTATAATGAGCATGATCCTCATCTTGCCCTTCACGCCATAGTTTTTATACTTTGCTGTGAAAGAAACCAAAAAAAAAAATGATCAAGAGTTGTGTGAAAAAATGTTTGTTGTTTTCACAAAGTCTTTACTTACCTATTTCAGAAGTAGCAAGCCTCACATAAAGATCTTGTCCATTTTCATTATATTCTCTTATATCAATCAAATCACCAAACCAGAGAATACATCCACTTCCTCTATCTCTAATATCAAAAGGTGAATAAGCTGAGCAAGAACAGTTTCTCAAGCATACCCTCTTACATTCACTCAAATCCATTCTCATATCATACCAAGAACCTCTTGTATCAGGTAACTTCAACTTTGAAATCTTCAGAAAGTCTTCTTCTCCTTTACCACAACCCATTTTCACTTCTCTAACACACCCTCCTGACCAGTCCCCTGCATAGTAAGCCTCTGGAGATTTAGGAACAAACCCTTTTAAACACCTACAAGCTGGAGACTCATTGATGTTGCAGCTTCCGTAAGACCCACACAACATGTATTGATCACAGCTATCCATTTGAGCCGATAGATAGAAGTTCCAGCTTTGTAGGCTATCGACCCAAGTGTAACGTTGCAAAGCTCCATTGGGATTCAGCTGCATTCTTGTGATCACTGAAGGGTTTTCAAGCTTGTAAGTGTAGTAAACTTCTTCCTCCGTGAAGACAAACTCATATCGGTAAATAGGGTTAGGTTTTAGGTGAGGCATACCGGTGAATCTTAGACCATTCCATGGACCAGCCCTGAAAACATCAACCGAGTTTTTCTTTAAGAAAAACTGTGGAACACCGCTTGGATCCATTTTGTTCGTGTAATTACCAGTTGATGGATTGTCTGGAGATATCCAAGAAGTCAAGAACCGGTTTATTCCGGTTGAAAAATCTATACCGTATTTCATTCCTGGAAGAAACGTATCTCCTGGGTAATCTAAACTCTGCCATATGTAATCTTGATCATACCCTGAGTTTCTCACGACTAAGTTACCTGTATCAAGAATCTGAACGATAGGGTTTCTTACAACGGGCTTCTCCAAAGAAGATGATGACCAGATGATGTAGTCTCTGCCACTGAAGAGACGTAAACTCCCGTTTTCAGAGACTTTTAGGGTTCCTGAGAGGTCGTAGAGAGGAGAATCTCTGTTTGCGACCCAAACAACGGTCTGGAGAGAGACTTTCTTGTACCAGATACCGAGATAACGGTTTCTTGATCCTCCCGGAGAGAAAAAACCGAGCTCGAAGCTACCACCTTTTGAAACAATGGTGTCCCCATCTTTTAGAGTCTGGTTTGCTGTGATGATATCGGTTGCTTCCGTGACAAGAAAGGTTAAAAGCAGTGAGATGAGGAGCAGAGGAAGCACATTAATTGCTTCCATAGCGGTTCACGTGGAACCGGAGAGCGTTGGAAGCAATGTTGCTACATAAACAACTGATGTTAATCTCTTAGTTATTTATTTAAATATTGCAATTAGAGAGGAAATGGTATTGGTAATCTACGATGGCATAGGTTTTTATTATTTGTTAATGTGAGACATGGAAGATAATTGCAATGAGTAGCTGTGCAATATCTTGCATCATGTTATTATTGGCTCTTGATGTCAACCACAACGTGCCCGGTACTATGTTTATGTTGATAATATACTTTAGGACAATTGGCAAAAGAATGAACGATTCAATGAAGATGCAAATTTATTTATTTATCATTTGGAACCTTTTGTCCATTTGGAACTAGAAAATGTAATGGAAAGAAGAGTCTACGGAAAAAAATGTAATTAAACAAAGTTTAAAAATAAAATAAACTCAAGTGGGAAACTTCTCAATTTACAGAAATAAGCTCAGAGACGACGAAACTTAAACACTAACACTCTCTGCACAATGAATATATGTTGTGAGCTTGTGATGGGCTTTCTCGGCCCGACCTGTTTAAACTCTTGCCATTAACGATCAGTGTTACTGATTCAGCCTGTGGGCCAAACGTCAGGTTGTGTAGAAAAAACGCGATGATGCATGTTGAACTAAGTACAAATCAGTAAAGGCCTCGGATTATGTATACTTAAGGATTCAATTGATTTTTTTTAACACAATGTACATCATCTTATAATCTTTTATCTCTATTATAAATGATAATAAACTATTTGCAAATATGTGATATTTTCGAACAACTTCACAGACAGTTTTAGGAAATTCTCTATTTAAAGCTTAAATTGACGGACAATTTTGAATGTAAAACATTTTCGATGGACATACTCTTTCCGCATCACACAATCACAGCAACACCTGGAACATTCTTGAAAATTCTGTTAAACTTGCACGGAAATTATATTATTTGAGAATCAAACATTACAAAGCTACACTCCCTCCGTTTTTTAATGTTTTTTAATATAAGTCGTTTTAGAATTGTGCACATAGAAATCATTAATTTTTTATATTTTCTAAACAAAAAATCATTAATTATTTACCTAACCACAAATCAACCAATAATAAAATAAAAGGTATATTATCATTGGTCATATAACATTAAGTGTTAATAAATTTTACCTAAAAAACCGAAAACGTCATATAATTTGGAACATAAAAATTCTTTTAAAACGACTTATATAAAAAGAACGGAGGGAGTATATCGTACCTACTGGTTAATCACCATTAAGACAAGCGAATACTTTTAGGGTTACATTTATGAGTGGTTTTAGTTATAGCATAGTTAATGGTTAATCACCATTAATACAAGCCAATAAACGAGGCAAGATTAACCCAAACCTAAGATATCATTACTCAGGATTCAGGAATCATGATTCAATGTTCGTTCTTTGAACCTGAGCCTTTTTAATGTGTAAGCATTATTGCAGTGTGATTTTTGGTTTTATATAGATGGATATGAGGATATCTATGAAGATAATGACAATGGATATTCCTAAGCAAGATTTGGTTAGATTTTTTTCGATACTAGTGCTAATTAAAAAGAGACGTGTGAGAGACCAATCTGTATAATATTCTGCGCTGCATTAAATTTTCCATGGTGTTGTCTTTTAATGAGGGCACCAGAATACGAATATATAAAATCATTCACAGAAACTTCATACCAAAGCTACGAAAATTCTTAGTCGAACATATTTATACAGTTTTAAATTCAATAGTATTAGATACCAAACAAATCAAAATTTTATTCGAAATAGACAAATTAACAGGACTATCAAACCAACGGTGTGTTAAAATTCCTCATAAGGTATCAGAGAGTTAAACTAACTAATCCCCCACACATCGTTAACTTTTTACTAAATTGATCGTTACCCAAGAGGCCATAATCCACATATTTACACAAAATATTGAATACTGTATAAGTTTTGTAACAACGTCTCCAAAAAAAACTATATAACTTCAAATGTAGACTTTTTTGCTCTCCGAAAAAAAAACTTCAAAACTTCAAATTAAGAAGTTTCACTATTCAAAACTTCAAATTTGAAGTTTCATATTTTATTTACATTTT
This sequence comes from Brassica napus, assembly GCF_020379485.1. Classification (NCBI taxonomy): domain Eukaryota; kingdom Viridiplantae; phylum Streptophyta; class Magnoliopsida; order Brassicales; family Brassicaceae; genus Brassica; species Brassica napus. The sequence continues at coordinate 15,309,587 of NC_063444.1, read as the reverse complement.
GGTTCTCACAATTAATTACACATCACATTTATGATTTTTAACTATTTTTTTGTTTATCGCTTTAATCATAAAAAAATAATGTCATAAATATTTTATTTTTTTATTAATTCAAGTTTTGAACATAAAAATAATTAAAATTTTAAAAATAAGATTTATAATATTTTAAAACTAAAATTACACAACAAGAATATTACAAAAGAAATTTGATAAAAAACTTTATAAAAAGGTACATGAAGAGATTATTATTATTGTTATTATACAAATTTAAATATTACAATAACAGTCCTAGTATGGTAAATTTGCTCTGGAATCTCTAAAATATTATCCAATTTTTTTTGTGTAAATGAAGATAGAGCATTACAAAATAATTTTATGGAATATTGTGGTATTTTACTTGTAATTTAATATTTAATTATGTATTTTTATTTATAATTTTATATTTTAGTATAAGATTTTATTAATTAATATTGCTGTAATATTTTTTATATATGTGCTAGTTATTTATAAAAAAATTATGAGTTTATATTAATTATGACAAATATAAGGATTATAGTGTAAAATATAAATAATTTTGAAGTTAAGATGAAGTTTTGATTTTGGAAAATAACACTTTGAAACTTCAAATATAGGGTTTGGTAAACTTTAAAATAAATAATTTTTTTGAACTTGCTCTGAGAATATTTGCATAAAAACAATATAAAAAATTATATTTGACCGGTTTTCTGGAGTTGCTCTAAGAATATTTGCATAAGAACAATATAAAAAATCATAATTGGACCGGCTTTGGTTTCTCCCCCTTACGTTTCTTTATTCTTTTTCATGTTATTTTGTGTTCGATAAGATAATAAAAGGAAAGTCTGGAGTAATTTCCAAATTCTCTAAGAAAAATATCACAAAGCCACTTGCGGAGGAAAGTGGCAGAAAACTTGCATGAATAAACAAAAGAAAACTCTGTTACAAAAAAAAAAAAAAAAAAAAAAACCAAAAGAAAACTCCTCCTTTACTTAACTCTAGTTTCTATTTCTATATAAAACGGCAGAAGATTTTATCTTCTGCGACATTTCCTTTTCCGTGTCCGTGGAAACAGAGACAACACGTTAGCGAATTGACGATTATACCCCTAAGCAAGCTTCCAAGATGAAGCCCCACAACAGCACAACTGAGGGCATTATCGGCAATTTCTGAGACGCGGACCTGACCTTCCATTGTCTTAGTTGGCTTCCATAAGGTATGTGTTCCTTCCCGGAAATCACAAAACCTCTTCCTTTATATACTCTCTTCCCACGTTATGTTCAAATCTCAAAGCAAATAACACAAAGAAATAAACTTTTGATAACTAATCCTCTCAGACAACAATCTTCAGAGTTTCATCTCTAAAATGGCGTCACCAAAGTCACCAACCAGACCGACCCAACAAAACCCAGAACCCAGTTTCCACGATTTCCTTCCAGCCATGGCCGGGAAGCTAGGAGGCGAGGGTCTGATCGGAGAGCTCTGCAACGGATTCGAGCTGTTGATGGACCGAGAGAAGGGTGTCATCACGTTCGAGAGCCTCCGGCGTAACGCGGCGGTGGTGCTGGGTCTCGGAGATCTGACGGACGAAGACGTAAGGTCTATGATCAAGGAAGGAGATTTCGACTGCGACGGGGCGTTGAACCAGATGGAGTTCTGCGTGTTGATGTTCAGGCTTAGTCCCGACTTGATGGATGCGTCGAGGTGTCTGGTCACGGAAGCCATCGAGGAGGAATACGGCCGGTATTGACACCGGAGAGAAATGAAACACTCTGGATGACACCGAGGGTTTCTCCTCTCCCTTAGATTTTATTTTAACTGATTCGTTTGTTTCTATTTTACATTTATTTTTTACTCATGTTACCATCATTCATAAAATTCTTGGAATTATACGTATAAATTGAAAAAAAAAAACTTGAAAAAAATAGGAAGTTGCAGCTTATTTTTCGTATATTCATAGTTCCATGTGTTCATTGATACTTTGATAAGATCAATCCAACCTAGAAATTACAATGAAATGGTTTCTTAGCACCAAAAAAAAAAAAAAAGGAGTGAAATATAAATAGATCAAATTACGAGAGAAATTCTCCAAAGAGAATACGAGTTGGACTTGTTTGAGCTCGATTTTTTCCGGAATTAAGAATAATAATCAGAAGAAAAAAACTTTTCAGAGATTCTCGAGAAGATTGAACGAAAGCACTTCTATCAATGGCGACCAAAGTTCATATCGTGTATGTAGAGCAAATCATTTTCTCTTTACGAAATGCTCAACAAATGTTGGATCATCAAGTAATCGATCGGTCAACTTTAATTGACTCAATATGATTGATCTGTGATCTGGACGGGTAATGACGTAGTATAGCACGATTTTTTGTATTGGGGATCGAAGATTTTAGCTGTGGTTTAATGGCTGATCTTTGCTATTCGCGACTGTAATTGAATAGTTTTTCATTGTTTGCTAATTTAAATTGTAAGCTGCGTTTTAGAATCACTGCGTCTGTAGAACATGGATGATACTCTTGTGATGGGTTTGGATTTGAAATTCTGCTATTTATGATGAGAGACTTCGCGCTTACGATGATTTAATTTATTCAGTGGTGGTTGAGTGTGACAGGTACTACTCAATGCACGGACATGTGGAGAAATTAGCTCAAGAGATTAGGAAAGGTGCTGCTTCTGTTGATGGTGTCGAAGTCAAACTCTAGCAGGTGAGTGAGCCTCCCTTGTTCTCTTTAGTGGCTTTTTTATGAAGCATAATTCTAGGCTACAATGAGAGACAGGGTTTAGAACTGATTATAAAAATCTTGGAATACATTTTTTTGGAATAGAAACTTTCCACATAATGTTCACCAGTTATAATGAAAAAAATGAATGAGTATTCCATCTCATTCCATATTATTCATTTTCATTCCAAAAAAATTATTAACATTCTTTTGAAAAATCATTCCACGTAAAAATAGTTCCGGAAAAAATGGAATACTATTATCAACATTCTTTTGATTGTTTTGGGGTTTTTAAATTAGTTTTTGGTTTTTGTTTTTCCAAAAACCATTTTACATCCAATCAAGATTTCGAAAAAATGGATTCCCTAGAATGTAGGGAAACTAATTTTTGGAAATAACTGATTTCTCAACATAAAAACCAAAAACCAAATTTTCATGGTTTTTTCTTAACTCACGTTGATTTTCTAATTTTTTAAAAAAAATAATTATATTTTTGCTTTTATATAAGAAAAAAAATAAAGAAGATAATTACTATACACAAATAATGTTTAGTAAGAATCATTTGCTAACTATTGGTACTTTCTACTAAAAGTCGTGGTATATTATTTTAGTAATTTTTTATTTTGTTAAAAAAAAAGAAATTAACTTATAAGTTAATTTAAAAAATAAAAATAACAGACCAAAAAATCATTAATCAAAATTTTAAAAGCCCAAAAAGATAATAAAATTTTAAATTGAGAATTTAATATATATTTATAATTTTTTTCAGTTTCCCAAAATTCTAAAAATATATTTAAATTTTATTTACTATGTTTGAATAATAAACTAACTGTCAATTTTATACTGTTTAATATGTGTGAAATTGTATAGTAATTTTAAAATCTAACTATTTATATTTTTATAAAATTTGAATTATAGAAGATTTTAAAATATAACTATTTTGATTTTGTTTAAATTTTAATAATGTAACCAAACAAAAAAAATATACATGATCAAATGTGGTTTAGATCATAGATGAATATACAATGAGAAAGATATACATGATCAAATGTGGTTTCGGACTTGGACTTAGCAAGATAAATGTACTGATATAAATCATGTGATTCATAAATTGATATAACAATTGTTAGGACCAAACGAAAGTCGAAATGATGGTATCCTAAAGCAATCGAACTCATTGATTCAAGAAAATTCAGGTGGGTCATTATACTATAAAGAATTGATTTCATAACTAAATATTATCAGAAAAGCATAGTATCTGGTAATTGCAACCATTCCGTTGGTTAATGTACCTTCTTTTTTTTATCATCATAGTTCATGTAAGTTGGCATATTTAAAAATGTAACAAATTTCATGTTATTGGTCGTGGACTAACTAATTGGTTCGACAAAATTAGGACAAGAAAAGAAGATGTATATGATGGTTTCTCAAAAAAACAATGGGCTTGATTGAGACAAAAAAAAAACATTGCATAACGCGTTTTGCATGTATACTATATTGTCCCAGTTTCGAACAACCCATGATGAACTTGTTTAATTATAGTTTTACATCTAATACACAATATTATAATGTTCATGTCACCGTCCCAATGTAGCAAAAATAATCATTAACATGGGCATGTTTACTGTTTAATTATTAATTTTAGAGCATCTCCAATGGTGTCACCGTCCCAATGTAGCAAAAATAATCATTAACATGGGCATGTTTACTGTTTAATTATTAATCTTAGAGTCCTTAAGTATATTTTTTTATTTTTTTATTTTAAGAGTTAAGGATTCTAATGAAATTTGTATGTACCATTGAAATCCTTAAAAATATAAAATTAATAAATTTTTAAAAAGTTAAAAAAAGATAATTATTATTTTTTTATTAGTAACTATCATTAAAAAAACAAAATCTAGTTTACCGCTTAGTTTATTATATTACCATTATCCCGATTCAATGACAAATACTATACATTTTGATTACTCAAAGAAAAGAGAGTTGGAAGTTGTTTGTACATTACCTTCTAAAGGTTAGACAATCGCATTTTCATCCTCTGAAGCTCTTCCTGAAGCTCTTCTTGAACAGACATGAGATAAAAGAGTCATAAGTTTTTCAAGAAAATATGGAAAAAAATTATAAACAGAAGGAACGAAACTAACCATGCTCTCTGTTAAGACATTCTCCTTCTCTGCAACCCACTTGAACATGACCACCATACATAGTAGAAATACTACACTAAGCAACACACATACAAGCAATGGATAGCCATTTGCAATCCCTGTTTTCTTCTTAGCTAACTACCCCACAATCTGCTCGACCTTAACCAGCTTCTCGTCACTCTCATTAGCTTGATCCTTTACCTCCCTAAGTTGTCTCTGATAGTCACGCAACTCCTCCATGACCGCCACATCCCACCATTTCCACACATGGCAGTCTCCATCATCCGCATTCCCACAAGTGAAGTACCTTCTCCCTGGATCTTTGCTTGTGTAAGAAGTTTCAACAACTGCCTCACCACCACAGTAGCATGTCTTGGGGATTCCATCATCACTCTCAGATTGAGGAAGGTACTGAACCGGCTCTGCTATGTTGTGCCTACTGTCAGCTTCGTCAGAGTAGAGATCAGCTTCCGCTTGAAGAAGCGAAGTTATATCTATATCATACTCCTCTGATGATGAAGGCTGGTTGTAGCTATATCGTCCCATGTTTCCTTAACCTGAAATCATAGCAACAGAGGCGTTAAAACAATTCACATAATCAAACAATTTTTGGACTACATTTCTATAAGCTCAACAGAGTCAGACCACATAGGATAAGAGGATTAGAAATCTTTATAAAAGACTAATCTTTTTGAAACACTTACTACAATCGCAAAAATCCCCCAATCGATTGAAACCCTTATCGTTTTTAAACCTTGATTAGAAATAAAACAATCCCAAAATCGATTCAAAAACAAATCGTTATCAAACGCTAACTGATCTCCAAAAATTATATAAATCGATTGAAATACCAAATCTGAACTCTAATTTGAGAAGAAACCAAAATGAAACCTAGCGTAAATCCCTAAATCAACAAGAGGACCCTTCGATTTACCTTCGCTACCGTCGAAAACCCTTCGAGTATCCTCTTTAGTGACGAGAACCCTTCAATTTATCTTTTTAGCGGTCGAGAGAAAAATCGCCTTAATCGCCGTCTCTGATTTTTTTTTCGTGTTGCGTCCAAATGAAACGAAGTCGCGAAACCCTACACGAGTCGGAACCAATTACTTCTGCCACGTCAACAAGGACCAACACATTTTAATCTTTAGCTTAGGACTTATCCTTAGCTTTTCTCGGCTAAATATTACTATTATAATCCTAACTAGATTTTGACCCGCACGCTCGTGCGGGTGTATTTTTTTAAAAATATAATGCTATTTTTTTTTATGTCACTATTTAGAGTTGGGCAAAAAACTCGAATTCGAAGAATCAAACCGATCACAATCCGAATAAGTAGTACTAAATCTGAACCGGAATTGATTAAATATCTGAATTATTCAAAATTTTGGTATTTGAAGAACTGGAACCTAATCCAATCCGAACCGAAATATTTTGGGTATCCAAAATAGATTTATATACTTATATATATTAATTATTTTTAGATTTAATATATATAAAAACATCCAGAATATATATGATACTTTTAAGTTCACATAAATGCTTGAAAATATATACAAATAGTTAAATGTAAATATCTTAAATAGTTAAAAAAAATACTAAAAACTCAAAAAATACTTAAATAATTATTAATTATCTATCCAAATATTTAAACCAAACTTATTTAAATTGGTTATCCAAATCCGAACCAAATCCTCAAAGATCTGAACTGAATACGAAATCCCAAAAAGACCCGAGAACGAACCCGAACGCCCACCCCTAATCCCTATTATATATCCTATATGTGTCATCATAGGTTACAAAATATGTGTTATCATATAATTAATGTATTTTATACGTACCATCAAATAAGTTTTCTTATAATTAATAATATTTTATACGTACAATCATATAAATAATCACATATATTATATTTTAAAATTTAATGTGAAATATAAAAACCATAATTTAAGTTGGTGTTTGAAGTTGAACTTTGTATTGTATTTTTATTATATATATTGAAAACATTTTTATAATAGTTATTGGAAAATATGTTAGTAAAAATCAAATTTTGAATATATATATATATATTTTTTTTTGAATGAATTTTTTATATAAATTAATTTTAAATTATTATTTTGATTTGAATATATATATATCAAGTAACATAGACCCATTACTTTTTAATATAATGGACTTCCAATTTTTTTAGTAGCATAAGCCCATTTTTTTTCTAACTTAGTGCTATCCATGTTTCTAAATAGTACTATTTTTTTTAGCTACTATTTATATTGCCAACAATCCCAATGTGTACTTCAACTTCAACTTTAATGTTAGCAGGCGCGCGGGTGTATATTTTGAAAAATATGTTGATATTTGTTTTTCATGTAATTATTAGGGTTTTACAAAATGAATCCAAGGAACATAATCGATACCAATATGAAAATATAGTACCAAACCCGAACATAAATTGATTAAATATTCAAATTATTCGAAATTTTGTTATTTAGAAAACCAAATCTGATCCGAACCGAAGTATTCGGGTACCCGAATTTATCTAAAAATAGATTTATATACTTATATATATATTAATTTTTTTAGATTTAACGTATATAAAACATTAAGAATGATACTTTTAAATTGGTTTAAATACTTGAATATATATATATATATATATATATAGTCAAATGTAAATATCTGCAATAGTTAAAGTATACTCAAATCACCAAAAATACTTAAAATAATTATTGATTTCGTATCCAAAATTTTAAATCAAGCCAATTGATATGTTAAGCTTAGGTATTCTGACATATGTTATTCAAATTTATAGGTAATATATTATTTTATTTATAGATTTTGAGAAATTTTAAATAGATAATGATTTAAAACTTTAAAAATAATTTAAATGGGTTATCCAAACGCGAATCAAACCCGCAAAGATCCGTATCAAACTCAAACCAAAATTTAGAAACATCCTAACATGGCTTAAATCTTTGACCCTGAAAACCCTAAACACAAACCGATCAGAACCAAACCCGTATTGGTGCCCAAAATCCCATCCCTATTCATTATTATATATCGTATACTGTCATCATATAATTAATCGTATTTTATACGTACCATCATATAAGTAATCATATAATTAATAGTATTTTATACGTACCATCATATAAATAATTACATATATCTATCTTATTAAAACTTAATATGAAATATAAAAACCATAATTTGAGTTGGTATTTCAAATTGGGCTTTGTATTGTATTTTTATTATATATATTGACAACATTTTTTTATAATGGTTATTGAAAAATAGTTTAGTAAAAATCCATTTTTGAATATATGTATTATTTTTTAATCAATTTTTGATATAAATCAAATTTAAATTATTATTTTGATTTGAAATATGTGTATAAATTTTAAATTTTGTTTTATGGTTAGTTTAGAAAAGAAAAAGTTTTAGGCAATTAGATTGACCCGTTTTCGTATATTTTAAATCTGGGCCAGATAGATAGTTTCTTATAATATGATAGATTTTTAATTTTTCTTAATAACATAAGCCCATTATTTTTTTTCTTAATACTACTATCCTTGTTTACAAACAAAATTAATTTTTTAAAAGACTACAATTCATGTTTCCAAACACTCCAAATTTTTTTAATAATCCTATTCAAGTCTCCAAACACTCCAATTTTGTACTTGAGTTTTAATAAGATAGATTTTATTATATATATTGACAACATTTTTTTATAATGGTTATTGAAAAATAGTTTAGTAAAAATCCATTTTTGAATATATGTATTATTTTTTAATCAATTTTTGATATAAATCAAATTTAATTTATTATTTTGATTTGAAATATGTGTATAAATTTTAAATTTTGTTTTATGGTTAGTTTAGAAAAGAAAAAGTTTTAGGCAATTAGATTGACCCGTTTTCGTATATTTTAAATCTGGGCCAGATAGATAGTTTCTTATAATATGATGGATTTTTAATTTTTCTTAATAACATAAGCCCATTATTTTTTTTCTTAATACTAATATCCTTGTTTACAAACAAAATTAATTTTTTAAAAGACTACAATTCATGTTTCCAAACACTCCAAATTTTTTTAATAGTCCTATTCAAGTCTCCAAACACTCCAATTTTGTACTTGAGTTTTAATAAGATAGATAGTTAAGGATTAGCTACTGAGGATTGTGTTAAAACCACAGCTGCTGATGGTCTTATAAACATATATACTATCACTGGTGTCGTCTCAAAGAGGTACAAAAACGGCATATTCTAGTTTTATATTTTGTTGTGGTCCAACAAATGAAAGTTTGTGGTTAACCGGGCACTGCAGAGTATGTTAATGACCTACTGTATATCCATAATAATTTCAATAAGAGGGAAATAAATCAAAAGGTCTATACTCTATATCCTTGTTTGTCTTCTTAAAAATGATTCAACGTTGGAGATAAAAGGAGACTGGAACTGAAGAGCTCGTCGATTTACTTAACAGTAAAAATGGGCCAAGAAGACCAGAGCAGTGTCTACCACGCGTGCGGAGGTGTTTTAAAGGGACCCGGTTAAAGTCAATGGGCTCTTCGTCGCACGTGTCCGTGTCTCTGAGCAAATAAGTCCAACAGTGACCTCCCAAATCCTACACCGACTTCTTGTCTGCGCCATCTCTAACTCTCTCTAGTATCCCAAAGTGTATTATTCTTTAATTCGATAATAAATTATTACTATTAGCATTACTAGTTATGTTTGTTAATTAGTTGTAAATATAAGAATTACGGAAGTGTGTTTCTTTTTTTTGCTAAAAAAGTGTGTTTCTTAGGTTCATTGTCTCCGATCCACCTCACTGGGTATGGACATGCTGCATACAAATGGAACATCATACATGCACAAATATAGGATAAGTTTTGCTTTATAAAATAAAATGTGTATGTTATATATATCCCCCAGTAACTAATCGACGTCCTTAAGATCCAATACTCTCTTGAAAATTTAAGACGATAAGAACAAAAAAGACAGTATCACGTGAATAGCCGTGTGTTCAACTGTTTATCGGCTCCGGTCGGTGGGTTCTAGTCAACGTAAGCTTATGGAGAAAACGGTACACCTGATGATTCTGTATTTGAGTCCCCACAGACAGTAGCAGTGAACTGGTCGGTTCTGCGCGGGTTTGTTGGGTTTAGGTTCCCGCCCCTAAACTTATTTACAGTTTTGTTATCCTCGAGTCAGTTGTTGTTTTTGCCCTGTCCTCCCAAAAAAAATACTATACATTTTCTTATGCCGGGTTCAAAACGTATAAAATTTCATAAGGATCAAGGGTTAACAAGTTTGGTTATTTTTTGAAACATTAACACTTTTTTATAGTTTGTTATATAAATCTGGATGGACTGGATCCTGATAAAAACTTATAATCTGATGTTATTCAAAGCTATTTAACAAATTATTTAGCTCTCATGTTTATAACTTAAAAATTCTATGAGGAGCACATGTAAAATTCAGAATCTTTCAAACTAGTGAAACTAATTATCAATCACACTGAAGAATGGGTTGTGACATGAGACAAGACAACCTTATCTTTAAAGTCAGTGGCTAAGAAGTATTACTCAAGTACAGTTTTTTCATTATTGCAAACATTTAACGGTAAATATTGTCTATATAGATAAGTGTATTAAATCAAAAATACTCTAGTATTAAATTTATTTTTTACTAAAGGAGAGAGCAAAGCGAAGAGAGAGAAGAGAAAGAAGGGAGATCTACTCCGGCGTTCGGCCAGCGCGTGAGCGTCCGTGCCATCGCCGGAGCTTTGTTTTCCTTCTTGATTTTTGGTCTTTACCGCTTCCTCTTCACAGATCCGTCAACGGTTGCCTTGTCGGAGCTCTGACGCCGAGGTTTTCCATCAGAGGAGAGTCGGCTTTGGAGTAACGGCGCGGCCGTTTTGAAGGCTTGCGGTGGAGATGGAGCGGCTTGCATGTTGTAGTCGTTTTACCCGGGAGATGGAGGCTAACCTAGATCCATCATCGCCGGTCTTGTCGCGTGGTAAGGTGGAGGCTTTCTCAGTTCTACCGACGCCGTTCTAGCTTCCGGGAAGAGGAGGCTCAATCAGCTCCTTCTTCGCCGGCTTTTGGTCAAGGAGGGTGGAGGCTAACAAAGCTCCGCGCTGCCGTTGTGGAATCCCAGGTCTTTTGGGTTGAGGTGACGGTTTCGAGTTTTTGAAGGTTGAGGTGGGTCGTGGGTCAGATTTGGACCCGTGGGTCGCAGCGGTTGAGATCTCAAGAAGAAGAAGATCTCCGGCGACGGTTACGTTTGTTTGAAGAGGAGGTTAGCGGTGGTTCTCGTCGTGCTTGTCTAGGGTTCCCGGTGGTTCATAGGCGGAAGAGATCTCGTTCAACGATTGAACTCTCCGACGGGAAGACAAGGCGTCGCAGAAGTCCGATGGCGCGGAGGCTCTGTAGGCTCGGAGTTCCGGCGAAAAGTTGTGACGGTGGAAAGCGTCGGTCGGCTGTGCGAGGATGGGGCGACTAAGTTGAGGCGGGCGACACGTGGCGGGCGGATGAACCAGATTCTTACACGTATTCTGCTCTGCCTCCTCTCCGCGCGTCCAGAGCAAGCCCGGCGTAGCGTTTGTGGGCCTTAGGCCATGTTTCTTATTTGGGCTTCGGCCGTTCTTTTTTGTTGCCCATCTCATATTTGGGTTTTGTGGGTTGTAAACCGGTGAATTTGGGCTTCGGCCGTGGGCTAGGCCCATTTGATCAATATAATTTCAATTTGAGGGAAAAAAAAAAAGATAGTGTATTAAATATCTAGACAAGACACTGCACTTGTAGTAGAAGTTCAATAATTATTCGGTTTTGGGTCTCCATCAATAAAAAGTCAGACGTTTTCCTTTCTTTTTCTTTTCTTGTAAAGGTTTTAAATGTTAGAAGAGTCACACTATCTCAGAACATATCGTCTTATCTTCTTCACTAGTATGGCATAAATGTTTGTTAATATGTGTACGTCCCCTCTACTAATAAGTTTTGTTCTCCCCATACAAGATCATTTGTGTCGTCTATATATAAACTAGATGGTTGAGTTAAAAACGAATTCCCCCACACTATCAGTTGTGACATATTTTATTATTTTAAGCAGTATCATTAGGTGTCACAAAAAAGTGTCACAAAGTGTCACAGAAAAAAAAGGAAAAAAAAGGTAGTATCATTAGGTTAGTGACAACAAAATGTTAAACTACCATCTGATAAACAATAGCAATCAGTTAATTTCCAGTTAAGTTAGAAGACTTCATTGTCCACTATCTTTATTTTATTTCTACACATCCATGATTTTAGTGACCACGATGTTGTTTTTAAGAAATTGGTTTTCTCCTTTTAACAAAATCAGCTTAGGAAATTGCTGTTTAACGTTGCTTAGTACGCAAGGTTAAAGGTCCAAACAATTAGGCATTAATAATAGAAAGTTTAGAGGCTCGAGAAAGTGAAACAGAGAGTTGCTTGGAGAACACATGAATTGCCTTTGTACAACTGGTTTTCAAATCCAGAGGGACTATGCATATTAATTAGAAGGATACAAAACAAAACGAACTAAAAATTAGAGACAGAAGCTATCAGTTGCACGTCCCAAACTTCTACTTCAAAGAGAGTCTTCACAGTTCATGGTTCCATCCTAGTTACTTCCCCACTGCTTGTGACCAGGTACCCATTTAGGACACTTGGGGCTGAAGTAACTATCAACAACTCTTGAATTCAATAGCTCAATTATTGGAGCAAACTTCACGCATCTCGGCGTCTTATACTGATTAATCGATGCTCCCAAGCAGATCGCATAATCCATGAGCTTATCGAATGTCCCTGCCTCAACAATCTTGATCTCAAGCGGGCCTATGGACTTGTCACTAACCCTTCCTTGTCTATAAACAGTGTTGAGAGACTCTTCTAGGGCTAAGCAGCAATCCTCAAAGACTGAAGGAGGGATCGGTGTGTTTCCATCCAAACATAACTCCCAGAAAAGGACATAATGGCCAGGGATAGAACTTGTATCCGCATAGCTCGTGTACTCAGAGACAGATGCATCGAATGGGACGAGGTGTGTCACTGCGTTCTTGACTGCGTTTTGAAGCTCAACCTCGTCGGTCTTGTCGGAATCTATACTCAACACCACATTCTTGCGGCATATGAAACTGAATTGAGGTGCCTTGTTCTTGAAGCCAGTCACTTTCAACAAATCACCAACTCTGTATCTACAAAGTCCTGCAACAAAAAATAAAAAAAAGCAGACAAGCATTAGACTTAATTAAACCATTAATTTTTTTAATCTTTTTACTATAAATTAAGGGTAAATTTCTTAAATATCTTTTTTTAATTTTTATCAAAAAAAAAAATACCACTTTATTATTCTATATTCTAAACTTTAAACCCAATCTTACCACATAAATATTAAACCCTAAACTATACTCACTAAAATCGAACTAACATGTTTTTTTTTTAACTTTTAAGTAATACTATTTTAGTGACTTTTCCCTTTGTGTGTCAATTTAAACAAAATAATAATTTAATGCTATTTAAAGAATTGTTTTTGTAAATTAATAGAAGATTTTCTTACCGGCATAAGTTGTGACAACAAGCTCGTACTCTTGGCCAAGCTTAACATCAACTAGATCAACAAGCTCTTGTTGCTCTTTTTCAGTGAGTGCCTTAGGTAGATTGATGGAGTTAGTAACACCTGTGTTTCTATGAACAGGCAAAAACTCGAAATAAGCCATGGTTGGTATGAGCGTGTAAGAGACCTCGCTAGGTTTGCAGAGTGGCCTCAAATTCACACCAAAGTAACACTCGGAAGAAGCGTACATTGTGCAGACAAGAGGCAAGCCATTGCTGTAGTAATCCAAAGTTGGAATGTACTGAGACATTGTCCCGGTCACAATCACATCCACATACTTTGTGTTAGGCCATAGCCTAGTGATGATCCCTTGCCAAGATTTCTTTTTGCACTCTGACTCCACGAACTCTGCGAGTTTGGGGCTCGGTTTAAGGATCTTGGCGACGGCTTCACGCACCGAAGGATCGGTTATTGAGGAACTTAGAGTACCGGTTCTGATGTCACGGACCAGCTCGGTCCAATGCTTCTCAAGAAACTTGATAGCTCTGATGAAACCAGAGGCGAAGACAGCGCCTACTCGGAGAACCTCATGGTGTTGGCATAAGCCACACAGCATCTGAGAGTACATGCTTTGGTAAGAGTCAGAGCAAAGGATGGTCTCGTTGGGGCTTGTGTAGTTGGTGTAAGGGTCAAAAGGTCTTTCTTTGAAATGGGAAGATTTGTAGTAACTGGTTAAGACAGGACGAGCAGGGAGGCCTCCTGGTGTCTTGGACTCAGACTTGATGAACAAGAAATACATTCCTTTGCCTTTGTCAAGACCAGGAACAAACTGGCTCATCACGGGCATCAAGAAGCTGTAGAGAAATGATCTTCTGTCTAGTTCCTCTTCGATCGTTGGCATTAGCTTCCTCTCTCCACCAGATGTCCCAGAGCTGTTAAAGAACATATTAAAAAGACTTGTTAGACTTATTGATTGTTGAGAAAAATTCATGAAAAAGATGTTAAAGTATCGATCTTTTGGGTTTATTAAACAACCCATCACCGGAAAACAACTTATGAATCTTTCAATCTTACTCAAAATAAACATGAAAAAGAGACAAAAACAGAGCATCGACCAAAAATACAACAAAAACAGAGCATTGACCAAAAAACACAAGCAAAAACAGAGCAAGCACAAGCTAAAACAGAGCATCGACCCGAAACACAAGCAAAAAAACAGAGCATCAGGAAGAAGAATAGAGAATGTTAGAGACGAACCTGGTGAGGAACTCAGAGATGGGCTTTGAGGAGAGGATAGGAGATTTATCACCATTAGCGATCCTGTTGATCTCAGGCTGGATATCCTCATAGGTTATAACCGGCATCACGTTTTTGAAGGTGTCTCGGTCTGTGCGACCATCGAGGTCATGTCGCTTGAGATACTCCACGTCAGCATTGCGGGTCAAGATCTCCTCCAAGACCCTTCTCTGGACTTGGTCGGCGTTGGAGGTCAGCTCTTCGATTAACTGAAGCCTCCTCTTGTTCTTCTCGTCGAGCGTCAGGTCGAAAACCTCTAAAGATTCATTTTTCGGTGCTTCAGGCATGGTTTGGTTTCAGAGAAAAGTTGAAAAGGATTTGAGAATTGTATTGGTTTTTAGGAGCTTTTAGTGTGTGAGGAAGAAGGAAAGAGAAGAGCCCATATATATAGAGGGGAATGAGAGGAAGGTGAAACCCGGCATGTACGTGGAGAACGGTGAGGGGTATAATGGTCATTTATTAATTAGTTAATCAGGCAATTAAGTGAACGCTTACTAATCTTGCTTTTAATTGCACTAATTAAATCAAATTCTTTTATGCAAACATAAAGGGGACTATAACGCTTACTCTTTTTTTTTTCCGTAACCCGTACTGGATGAATAAAGGACATCTATCACTATATAAATCTATATTATAATAGATCAGTTTTTGCTCGTTCAGCGCGCCACGTCATTGTTTTGTGGGCCCCATTTTTAAAACGTGTAAAAAAATGTCAAGTCCATGGCTCGAACCCAGATTATTGAAATATAAACACCAACATTTATACCACTAAGCTAACTGATACCTTTGTACATTGATGGTCGAACCTAATATATATTTATGAAGGTCGGAAGCCCTTGCTTCTTCGGCTTCCTCTGAGGGTCGGACCTACAGGCTACAAGTGTGTTATGGGTTTCATTTTTAAATGGGATTCATCACGTTATATGAAAAAAGCTTAAGTTTGCAACAATTATGGTTTTCCTATATTGTAAACTGTTGTAGTTTAATATGAGTTCTTTTCATCATTGTCTCAAACAAATCTGAGTTACAGAGTTGCGCCGTGTGTATGTTCGTAATCTATTTTTTCACCGGTGAACTCTTCATATCCCCATCTTAAATCGCTTGATCATAAATGTTCCTGATTTGTAGCTCATCTATAAACCATATATATATAATTCTCATCTTCGATGAACTCAATCTGCATCTCCACAAAACTCATTGATTCCTCTTAGCTTTAACCATCTTCTAGAAAATGTTTCTCTCTGCCTCTCCAGTTCGTCAAACCGGCGTCCCAACGTCCGCCACTCAACCTTCGAGTCTCTCCGTCTTGGTCTTAGTAGTCAGAGCATAGCCTCTGGCTTCCTCCGCTTCTGGGATTCCCTGAACTTCAAGAAAGACAGGGAGTTTGTGGGAATCACGATTCTTTTCCTCGATGAAAAGGTAAGTTAATCTTCGATCTATCACACTTATTTAACATAATTGTTTTAATTTATTTATTGATTCTTTGTTGGATAATACTATTTGCAGATTCCGTGATTCATGAGTTTACTTCCGTCAGACATGCTAATCATTACGTGTCATTTTTGAAAGCAGATTCTATTGTGGAAGTCGATCGTTTTGAGGCTGCTAGATGCTCCAAGTGATTGCGAACACAAACCTAGAAATTGGTAAACATAGCATATTTGGCAGCTCCAAGCAAGATTACAATCAGGCAAATTCAAGTGGAATGACATACCAACAACTGAAACTGGTAATTAGTCAACAACTTATCCCATATTTTCCTTATCTGAAAAAATCTATTGTGTTTCTGATCTATTTTCTCATCTACGCAACTTTAGCCTCTGTCATGGATAGCTCTCTCCCAAGAATTGCATTGACTATGGTTTCTGGGAAGAAAAAGATCTTGCTCCTGAAAAAAGACCGTGACAACCCTGTTGTAAGATTTTAGTTTGTGCAGAACAAAAAACCTTGATTTATTTTCTATTTAGTATTGTGATAGTTGATGACAATCATTAGTTATTTGCCAATATGTTTTTTATGAGGCATTTCAGAACTCTTCATTCCAAGCGAAACAACAGATGGAAGCTAATTTTTCTGGAAGCTCCTCGACTTCAAGACAGAATCAGAAGATAGATGTTGGTGGGAGGTTAATCAAGCGAATACTTCAGAGAAGTGAGACGGCCCAGCCAGACTTCATCTTTTGTACAGCCTGAGCAAAGAGTGGAACCCACAAAACACAAGAGAAGAAAAAAACAAAACACGAAATTAACATATTCAGATCTTCTCTCTTGCATGTCTAACATCTGGCGCCGACGAAACTCAACACCCACGGCAGACGAAGCTGATGCAAGTAAACCTCTCATCAATCATGCTTAAAATCAATCTACGCTTTTCAATCTCACAAACTAAAAAACAATTTTACCTACATGAATCGGGAAATTAGTGCCTACATTCCTGACATAGAGAAAAAAAGGAGTTGAAGTCCTAACAGTTTTTTCAGTATTAGATTAAATCACAGATTCAAGGTCCAGTTATTTTGAAACCCTAACATTTTAAATCCAAATTTATTATCTTTTTCCATGCACTATTTGATTTATATACAAACAACTACCTAATTAAACACTAACAAGTTTCATCACCCTCAACTTTGAACATATAAGATATAAAAATATCAACATATGACTTCGTCGTTCATTCTTATATCAAACTCATCAACCTATGTAATATCCAAAGTCTCATCAATCACATTATAGACAAAAACAATAAAATCCCGTAAACAAAACTATACAATATACCTATAATGTAGTCGACTCCGCGCTTGCGCGGGACTATGCACCCAGTATATAATTAGTACTATTGTTTTTTGCAGTCTGGATATTTTGGTCTTCTTTTTTTTTTTTTTTGGCAACAACTTCATTTGATTCAACATTGAAGACAAGTACAATGGTTTATGGTGAGAGCCAAGTTATTACATATTGCTGGTTAGATAGTCTAGCTCTCTTTGCTAATTGATCAACATGATAAACTAAATTTCTAGGGACCTGTTTGAAAGAGTAATCATTTAGCTTAGCCAGATTGAGGATGTCCTGCACCATCGTAGAAGCTTCATGACAAGCAGTATTTTCACGTCCTCGAGTAGGCTCCAAGCTTTTAAACAACCGAGCGTTGTCACCTAGAAATATAACATTCTTGTAGTGCAGTCTATGTAATTGTTGAACAGCTAGCAAAGTTGCCACTGCCACGGCTTCAAAGGCTGAATTTGTTGATGCAATTGCTGAGCTTCCTTGCATAATGAAAGTGCCTTGTCGACTGTATAAGGACCACCCTATGCCTGCAGCTTCATGTTCAGACTTCCAAGAGGCATCAGCAATGCAATATAGCATTGATTCTTGCGGGAGGACATCAATGATGGAGTGTGGTCGATGATCTTTAACCTGAGTTGGGAAGTCAGGCTCATTATAGTATATAGCCTCCTTCCACAAGTTCAAATCCATGAAAGATCCTTTAATGACCTGTACGATATGTTCCCGGTTATTATCAAATAATAACCTATTCCGCATCTTCCATATCCTCCACCCTATAAACCAAGCTAGATTACTTGGTAAATCTCTTGTATCCTCATTTACAATTTTGTGGACAAACATCAAGAGATTAGTATGAGGTTCTAGGCTCCGGGAAAGGTCAGGGTAAGCTAACTGCCAGATTTCTCTAGATACTCGACATTCATACAGAAAATGAGGTATTGTTTCCATACCTTCTCCACAGAGCTGACACTCAGGAATAACCCTGCAGCCCCTTCTATGTAGATTCAATGCAACTGGAAAGCCATTGTGGAGCACCTTCCACCAGAAAATTTTGAGTTTAGGTGGTAATTTCAGTGTCCAAATTTTCTGTATGAGCTGATTTCGTAGTTGCACAGAAGGAGAGGAAATGACATGAGTTTGCTGAGCATTTTCATTGTCCAACGCCCTTTGCACATAGTAGCCTGACCTAACTGTGTATGATCCTGTTTTACTGAGTTTCCAATACAACAAGTCTTGGGTTCCTGTTATGCTTGGGCGAAGGCGCAATATTCTCAGAGCATCCTCAGGTTGAAATAATTGATTCAACAGAGGTTGATTCCATGAGAATGCTCCAGGGAAGAACAAGTCCTTAACCTTAAGATTAGGATAAAAGAACCTACCAGGACCTGTTGGCGTTGGTTGAGGATCTCCAAGCAGCCAGTTGTCCCGCCAGACTCTGATCTGGTCACCATTGCCAACAGCCCAGTGCATTCCTTTTCTAAGGAATGGTTGCGTTTGGATAATGCTTCTCCAAGCTAAGCTTGAACTTTGATAGGCACGTGCTTCCATGAAACCGGTTTTCCTGTAATATTTGGCCTTGTAAACACGGGCAAGTAAGGATGATGGGCGTGTAACTAACTTCCAAGCTTGTTTACCAAGCAGCGCTTTGTTAAAAGCCATCATATCTCTGATTCCTAATCCGCCGTCTTTCTTGGAGGCCGTTATTTTGTTCCATGCTATCCACAAAATTGAATGCTTATCTGGAGAAGCAGACCACCAAAACTTCCGCATTGCCTTAGTGATTTCCTGTATCAATGTCTTTGGCAATAGGAAGCAGGACATAGTATATGTTGGTAAAGCCGTAACTACCGCTTTTAGGAGAACCTCCTTCCCAGCAGTCGAAAGGAATTTTGAGTACCAACTATCTAACTTATTTTTAATCCTATCAACAATATAATGGAAAGCTTCTTTTCTTTTCCTTCCTATCTGCTCAGGAAGCCCCAAGTAACGACCAAACCCTCCAATTTTTGTGATACCAAAGATGGTAGATATGTTTGATTGAACTGTAGAAGGTGTACCTTTTCCAAAAGAAATGGCAGACTTGGCATAGTTGACTTCTTGCCCTGATGCCTTCTGGTACATGGCGAGAATAGCAGAGAGGTTACGACCTTCTTCTTCTGTTGCTTTGCAAAAGACAAGTGAATCATCTGCAAAAAGCAAGTGAGAGATGGCAGGACCACTCTTCGACGCCTTGAAACCATGGATCTTCTGATTATGAATGTTCTGCTTAATCAATCTAGAAAGGCCTTCAGTACAGATAATATACAAGTAGGGAGAAATTGGATCACCTTGACGGAGTCCACGACTTGGCTTTATAATTTTTGTGGGTTCCCCGTTGATCAGCACCGAGTATGTGACTGTTGTAATGCACAGCATGATCCATCTTCTCCACTATTGACAGAAGCCCATCCTTTCCATCACTGCATCTATAAATTTCCATTCAACTCTATCGAAAGCCTTAGCAATATCTAACTTCAAAGCCATAAATTTATTGCTAAGGTTTTTAGTATGTAATGAATGCATTAACTCATGGGCAATAAGAACATTATCTGTGATGAGCCTTTCCAGAATGAAAGCAGATTGATTCTCAGTAATTATATCATTCAGCCATGGTTTCAACCTTTCAGCAAGGATCTTCGAGATGATTTTATAAACGACATTGGCCAAACTGATCGGTCTGTAATCCTTTATTGTAGCAGGGTTCTCAATCTTTGGTATGAGAGATATATGGGTTTGGTTAACCTTAGGATCCAATCTATTTTGCTCAAAGAAAATCTTAATAAAAGAAATGAGACCTGATTTGATTGCATCCCAGTGTTGTCTATAGAAACTTGGAGTCATTCCATCAGGTCCAGGAGCCTTCTCAGGATTCATTTTGAAGACAGCATCCCTCACTTCCTTCTCAGTAACTGGAGCAGTAAGTGCTCGGTTCATCTCCGCAGATACTGTTGCAGGAATACCATTCATTAGATTTCTATCGAGAAAGCTCCCATTAGATTTGTATAACATACGGAAATAGTTTTCTATATGCTTTTGAATATCTACTGCTCTGGAAAGTGACTTCCCTTGATCATCTTGAATGTGATTGATCCTGTTATAGTGCCTCCTCTGTCTCGTTTTGTTGTGGAAGTACTTGGTGTTCTTGTCTCCTGCTCGCAACCAGAGCACACGACTTTTTGTTCTCCAGAATTCCTCTTCGAGCCTGTACCGAAACTGCAGTTTTGCCTTTAAAGCAGTAAGCATATCATAATTTATAATGGGGGAATCATATACCCGTTGTATCTCCTGCTTGATCTCTTGAATGAGTTTCCCCGAGTTAGTATTTTGCTTACTCCTCCATTTAGATAAAGCCCTTCGGCAATGGCAGATGATTGAATGAATGTTCCCATTAGATACGTTGGAATTCTGTTGATTACAAGCTTGTTCCACAACATGTTTCAGACCAGGATAGAGCCTCCACCTGCTGTCATATCTAAACAAAGAGGATTTTTTGCGTTTTGTGCCATCAGTATTGAGAAGCAAAGATCTGTGATCTGACCCGATGCAGGTAAGAAGAGACACAGTGGCTGAAGGATATATATCTAACCAATTACAGTTTGCAACAGCCCTATCAATCTTGGACATAATGGAGTAGTTTGACCTTTTTCCAAACCAAGTGAAACGCCCACCTAAAGTCTTAACGTCATGAAGGCCAAGTACAGTAAGCATGCGAGTGAAGCAAGAGCATGAACGAACAGTCCTTGGTATGCCTTCTTGCTTCTCCCCACTTCTTTTGATGTCATTGAAATCACCTATTATCACACGAGGCTTATGCTTCAAAAACCTTCTTGTTCAGATGATATTAGCTGAGACCACTGTCTCTGACGATACTTTAAAACAAGGTTTCCATATATATAAGTCAACCAAAAAGTATTGGCGCCATCTTCCACAGTCATATGTGTACAATACAAGTCAGGGTTTCCCAAAAAGATAACTTAACCCTGTCACTCCAAAATATGGCTACGCCACCACTACTTCCACTAGCTGATACGATTTCTACATTCTTATACCCAAGATCTTTAGCTAAGTTTTGCACAACACTATTTACATTCTTAGTTTCCACTAGAAGCATTATATCAGGGTTGTGAGATCTCATGATATCTTTTATATGTGGAATTGTCAAGGGGTTTCCTAAACCTTGACAATTCCAATGCAAGAGCCTCATGGTTCTCCTTGTGGTTTAAGGAGAACCACCGAACCATAGTTGGGGTGTTCTGTTTTGATACGCTTTGCTGATGTTGAAGCCTGTTCCTCTTTATCAGCTGGTGTCTTTCTCTTAGCCCGTTGATCTGGAGCAGAGGTCGCTGGAACGACTTGCAGATGAGCTTGAGTTGGAGCGGCTTCAGCTGGGTTGATGACTACTCCCTGGCCCCTTGATTGTGTCATCTGTCTAGGAGCTGCGAGTGCAGGAGGCGGCTCTGTTTGCATAAGAGTAGCAGTACCAGAAGATTCTCCAGTCTCCTTTATAGTGATGTACTCTCTGATAGCTGCATCTCTCTCCTGAACTGAGGCATATGGGTTAGTTCCAATATCCATCAGTTCAAACTGGCGTGGTTGCATCTTAGAACATTCACTACATAGTTCGTATTCATGCCTGAGACTCCCACAGAGAAGACAAAACTTCTGCAAGCCTTCATAACGAAAATCAAGCTCCACCGGAGTTTTACCCTTAATAATTTCAACTTCTCGCGTTAGGGTAATCTGATCATCAACATCAAAATACACCTTGACAGTAACTTCAGCTTCTCTGAAAATAGAAGGCTCCACAATTGTGACCTCTTCAACATGCCCCAGCCTCGAGCAAATACTTTCGACAATACTATGTCGCCTGTAGACATCAGGAAGCTTTTCAACTCGGATCTTGAAGGGGATCTGTTTTAAGAAGGTCGGACTGTCTCTATTGATCCACCTATCCAACACCACCAACCATCCTCGATACGTATATGGCTGTTTCTCCAGGACCATAAGTAGATGGTGTTCGGTATCGAAGTAAAAGTTGACAGTTCCATCATCGTTAATCTGACCCTCCACTTTACCAACGAGTTGCCAAGTCTTGGGTAGAGCTACCTTGATTCCAGGCGAGTTTTGATGCTCCATATTGAGGCCTTTGGCTACAAGGCAGAGTCGATGATCTTTTTCGAATTCCTTCTGGGCATCATCATGAACAGACCATCTCGATCTATCAGCTCCGAGCTTCATCCTTTGTAATGCCTTCCAAATCACCTTCGTCGGATCTGGTTGCTGATAGGGATGATGATTCTGATCCTGCTCTTGGTGTTTATCCTCCGATTGCATGATGAATTTGTGATTGATTGATGTAGAATCGAAGAGCGAGTTGAGTTTCGTTTTTCTCCTAGAGAATTCTAGAGATCGCCTTGGATATTTTGGTCTTCTTCTTTCCTTTTTTTTTCATTTGTGAACAAAAAATAATATATACACGTTATTATAGAATTCCATGCGACTTTAACTAACTATCGTGGAGATTTCGACTTTGACATATAATTGAGTTGACTTGGCATATAATTGTAAGGATAACGAACCAACCACCAGTACGTTTGCATTGTCTTTAAGAAATTCACTTTACAAATTATGGTTTTTATGGAAAAAAGAGAAAATACTACGACGTACTAAAAACAAACAAATCTTCAACCAGATGTGTGATGACCTAGTAATATAGTTTTCTGTGTTTTATAGTTTTTTCCGAAAGTAAGATTTTCTAGAGTATGCACGCTTATTAAAAATTTAATAAATATTTATAATTTAATTTATTTTTTACTTTATTATACATTTTCCAATAACTTTCTATCAATGAAATTTAATCAATTCAAATATTCTTAATTAATGTTCATCAAAATTATAAAAAAAATTTTTTGAAACTGTTTTTCAAGTACTTTAACAATATAAAAAATCTATCTTTGTGGAACAAGAAAAAAATCTAAAAAATCTCATTATCGGGGGAACGGAGGGAGTATCTTCAAACTTCTTTTAACATAGAGTACAATTTTAAAGTTTGAATTTTTTGAATATTATGATAGATTATGGATTTAAAATTCAATTCCATGATTTTTACTTAAAAAGAAACGAAACAAGAAAAAAACAAATCGTGACATATAGAATCATAATTTACTTTATACAAAACTCAGAAGCAATGGACGCAAGTACTACCGCCGATTGTACAGTTTTTGGTATGACAACAGATTATCCGAGACATTTGGGTCAGATAATGCGGGTAACTAATTTATAATACAATAATGCGAATGAAGATTAGGTTAAAGGGTTTCTATATATAAAAAGATGGTTTGATGCAATACCGAGTCTACTTTATTTTTACAACTGATATACTCAAATCACTCATCCAATAGACATGCTCAAATCACTCATAAATCATGTACAAAACAAATAGTAATTAAATTCATTAACTATCTCAATCAGACTAGCTCTCTGAAACAGGCAAT
Source organism: Brassica napus (assembly GCF_020379485.1). NCBI lineage: Eukaryota > Viridiplantae > Streptophyta > Magnoliopsida > Brassicales > Brassicaceae > Brassica > Brassica napus. The sequence continues at coordinate 15,285,526 of NC_063444.1, read as the reverse complement.
ATCTGGTTAATCCGCATTGCTCTGGTACGGGTTGTCCCACAAATCACCGGCAACCAACTTTAACCCCTTTTAATACCCTAAGCTAACAAAATTCCATCTCTCAAAAACGGCGTTCATTGGGAATTTCTCACGGTAGTTTTTGATGGAATGTATTACGGCGAGACGGAAGTCCTATATTGGGGGGGCCAGACAGCTGGACACCATAGTTGATAGGTTGACACGTGTACGGGATTATTTCTGTTCTACTAGTTTGGTGCCTTCACGTTGTTTATTTTGAAACCGATATTTTTATTTTCTTTTAATTTGCGGGATCGAATTGAATTGTTTTGCTCATTATCCATGTAAATTAAGTTGAGTATTATTTCAATATTTTGTTAAGTGTGAACGCATTTCTTTTGGAAATTTTCGTTTCTTTCTTCTTATATTTAAAACACAATCAACGTGAAGCTCTATATAAGTCTTACCAGAATAAAATTGATCATTACTAATTAAAATTTAATTCACCCTATTATTATCGTCTAGATGAAGTGAAATTATATTAGATGTTTTCAGATCAAATCAGAAACGATATAAATAGATTGAAGGCCTCAGTGCGGAGCCAGCCACATAATTTAATGTTGGGTTCAAAATGATTTTTAGCAAATATTAGAGGGGTCAAATAAACTAAATTTACAACTTTTTATTAAATTTTCTTCTAGAAATACAAGCAAAGTTTTGTTTTCTAAAAAATCATAGGGGTCAGTTGACCCCCTCCCCCCCCCCCCCCCCCCCTCCCTTCCCTTCAATGTACCTCCTGCCACTGGAAGGGTATCTTATCTATATAACGAAAGTAAATATTTCAAGTATATTTCTTTTTTTTCAACTATATAGTTTTATCTTTGACAAAAACTATATTGTTTTCGTGAAATTATATTTTTTTTCGTTTAGAGTTTTATTTTTGGATGTTCTATTATTTATTTTTTTGCTTAACTATAAATATCATATATATGAAAAGAGTTTACAAGATGATTTTATAAACTAGAGTTTAGCATGGCAAAAACAGAGAAAACACATGCTATCCAATAAAAGATTTTGCATAGGCGCTTTACTAGATCAGCCAAAGGACCATGAGATTCTTGAAATGCTTTCTGGTCTTACGAGCAGAGATTGAGTTCTTGACTGTTCTGTCAACAAGCTTGAAAAGGTCAGGGGATGGTAGCACCTGGTTCTTGTAAACTATGTTGTTTCTTTCAGTCCAAGTGTAGTAGATGATAGCTTGGACAGCAATACTCCTTAAAGTTCGCGGTGACCGGGTGGAAGCCGAAGATGACCAACTCAGTAACTGCAACCAAGAAGTAAAAGTGATCGACACTTCAGAGACCTTTCTGAGCATCAAACTCCATAGAATCTGGGTATAGGGACAATCAACAAATAGATGATCCATTGATTCTTCTGAAGGTGAGCAGAGGCAGCAAGAGGTTGGAATAAGCATTCCCCAAGCCGCAAGTCTTACACGGGTAGGAAGTCTATCTTGAACAGCAACCCACATATTAAGGGCATGCTTGGGAGTATTTCCATTGAACCATACCGCTTGGAACCAAGGTCGGTGTGGCTGCCTTTCTCTGATAACACTACAAGTCTTGGAAGAAGAGAAAGATTGCAGCTTCAATCCTTCAACTCTCCAAGAATAAAAATCCGGTCCTTGGTTCTCAGAAGGAACCTCTATTGTGGTCAAATAAGCGTAAAGTGACACTGCTTCATCTGATCTTGGTGACGGTAGACGCCACAGACCTGCTCATGTGGCTTCCAAGACAGTAGCATGTAAAGGAATTCGTAGAGCCCTAGGTCTGTTTACTCCGAGAGTGTCCAGCAGCGGTCCCAACGGTGTCCAATGATCTAACCAAAAGCTAGCCATGTTCCCATTTTGGACAGTGCAGATAATAAATGGACGAGCTAGAGGTCTGAGGTTTAGCATAGACTTCCGGTGCCATGAATCTTGAGTGTGCTCAGTTAGAGACCAAAAACTTGAGTTGCGAAGATGGTGGTACTTGTGCCAAGCCACCCATAAAGAACCCCCTTCCGCATACAAGAGCCAAATCAATCGAAGGCATAATGTTTTGTTCCAGGTCTCAAAACGGCTCAGACCTAATCCACCTTCTCTCTTCGGTACACAACAAGCAGCCCAAGATACCTTTGTGAAGGCAGGGCCCTCAATCTGTCCAGACCAAAGATATTTGTAGCAGAGAGACTCAATCTTCTTGATACAACCTTTTGGTAAGATGAAAGTTGTTATCCAAAAGACAATGATTCCAGAGATCACAAATTTTATAAGAACAAGTCTTCCTGCAAAAGACAAGTGCCTTGCTGACCACGCCTTAAAGGTTCCTGAGATTTTATCCAGCAGAATGGAATATTCTGAAACTCTCAGCTTTCGGTGCATCAATGGCAGTCCTAGGTAACAGATCGGTAGGGACCCCATAAGAAAGCCATAATTCATAGAAGTGTTTGTTTCCAGCTGGTCAAGACCGGCGGTAAATAACTCCGACTTGCTCTGATTTATTTCTAGGCCGGACCAGCTGGAAAAGTCATCCAGAGTTTCTGAAATACCATGAAGAGATGAATTGCTACCATCATAGAAGACCATGACATCATCCGCAAACATCAGGTGAGAGATGTCTATGGGTTCAGCGTTGGGATGGTATCTGATATAACCTGACTCATAGCGAGATTTGAGTAATCTTGAGAAGACCTCCATTGCCAAGACAAAGAGATAAGGGGATAAAGGATCCCCCTGTCTCAGGCCTCTTCTGCTCTTGAAATAAACTCCAGATTCTCCATTTACACAAATTGTGAAAGAGGCAGTAGTAATGCACTCGGAAATCCAATTAACATATCTCTGAGGCAAGCCCATAACATTAAGAGTGGCAATGACAAAATCCCATCGCACAGAATCGAAAGCTTTACGAAGATCAACTTTCAACATAGCACGAGGAGAGATATTAGACCTTTTGTACCCTTGATCAAGCTCCGTTGCCAGCAGGACATTTTCTGCCAAGAGTCTGCCAGGCATAAAAGTTGATTGCGTATGGGAGACAACATGTTCAAGAACCTCCTTCAAGCGAACAGTTAAAAGTCGAGAAATTACCTTGTATAATGTATTGAGGCAGGATATCGGTCTGAAGTCTCCTATCTTTGAGGCGTTCCTGGTTTTTGGGATGAGAACTAGCGTTGTGGAGTTCCACTGCTTCAGTAATTTTCCCTCCCTGGAGAATTCGTTTACGGCTGAGATAATTTCTGGGGCAATAATTGACCAACATCCAATGAAGAATTCAGAAGAGTAGCCGTCTGGTCCGCATGATTTATTCCTTGGTAGGCTGAAGAAAGCCTCCTTTATGTCTTCACTGGTAAAATCTTCCTGAAGCCTGACTTTCTGAGCTTCAGAGCATTGGAAATTGAGCAGAAGAGTTAAATCTTGCGGATCAAACAACGGCGGGGAATCAGGGACGTTAAGAAACTCTGAGAAGTGAGCAAGACAGTGATCATGTATTGCTTTCCGAGTTCCGAGTCTCAAAACGTTCACCTGAGGGGCCAAATAAGATATGAATGTGATTCTGTGAGCGACGAGTGGCCATTAGCGTGTGGAAGTAATGAGAACCACAGTCACCATCCCGCAACCAAGAAATGTTAGTCCTCTAATAAAGAAAAGATTGCTCTGCTTTAAGAAGGATTCCTAGCGCTCTCTGAGCTTCTGCCTCTAGAGAAGCTAGGGTGGCTGTTGGATAGTTGAGAAGATCAAGTTGAATTTTGGTAGGATCAGACCTAGCTTCCTCCACTCGCTTCTCCAGATTTGAATAGTTGTCTCTGTTAAAATATCTGATCGGGTTCTTCATCATCTTTAATTTCTTTGAGACTCTTAACATGTCTGATCCGAAAATGTTAGTAGAGAACCATAACCAAACGACCATCGGCAGGAATTCGCTGTCGAGGAGCAGGAAGTTGTAGGATCTGAAGGGAATACGATGCTTCAGTTGAGGCATTTTTAGGATAACAGACATCGAGGCTTGATCAGAGAAATCCATAGGACCAAAGATACCCAAAGATGAGGGGAACTGGGCATGCCATTGATCGTTGACCAAGATACGATCCAATTTCTTTCCAATAGGACTTGATTTTTGACTGCTCCACCACGAGAAAGTAGGACCAGTAAAGCTGAGATCAGTGAGGGATGCATCAGCCAGACAATCCTGAAACTCCCTGGTTTTTCTGTCCACATTCAGAGTGCGAGGACAAGAGTGCTCTTCCGGTTTTAAAATTTGGTTAAAATCACCAACCAGCATCCAAGCTTTTCTTCCAATTACAGAAGAGTTTGAGAGATCAATAATATCGGACCAGAGAGATGACCTGATAGTCTCGTCAGTAGACGCGTAAGTAGACGAGTAGACGCAGGAAACAAGAACCGAAGTTGTATAGTCTGAAATTTTGAGAAGACAAGTCACCATCTGAAGAGACTTATGAATGATCGTGACTTGAATAGAGGGGTGCCAGAGAATTAAAAATTTTCCCAAATCAGAGAAATCATAATTAGCATCATAACCCCATCCGGGGAGAAGAGAGTTTACAAACTTTTTTGTTTACTACGCTGTACATGAGTTTCCAAGAGACATCCAAAAGTTGGTCTATGCTCCTTATACCATTTCTTAAATCCGGTACGGTGGCTGACGATATTAAAACCACGTACATTCCAGCCAAAAAAGTTTGTATACATATATATTACTTGATTTTGGGGCCCCTGCCCCTATCCTTCTTCTTCTGACGCGAAGAGATGACATCCTGGGAACCCGGGTCGTCCCTGAGAGGCGAGTGAGGAGAGTCGATGTCCGAAGAGTCTGACTCTGTCGATAAGGTTTCAGTGTTTCCTGTATCAGGGGGACAATCACCATTGGCGACAGTTAACCCAATTCCTGCAGGATTGCTAGTTCCACCAAGTTCCATTCTTGTGAAAGAGGCTTTAGATTTCTTCTGTGATGTGAGGGCTAGCTCGCTTTGATATATAGCCAAAGGAATTTTCCGAGCATCAATAGGGTTTTTTTGAAGCCCATTATTGCCGGTTTGTTTCACACCTGCCTTACCTTTTGCACGAGTGCAATCAGCTTGTAGGTGGCACGTCGATTTACAGATCTTGCAGGTGATGGGTGCCTTCTTGCAGCGCTTTAGGGGGTGACCTATTTCTTTGCAGAAGGAGCACACCAGTGGCATCCAGGGGCTAGAAACCCGAATACGCCTGATCTCACCTGATTCAAATCTTGTGTTAACAGCTTCTGGCAGTGGCACTCTGGGATCGATGATAGTGAAGACCTTTGCCACTTCCAGGTTTGTTTTATTAGCAGTCTGCAGATGGAGGAATTTTGGGTCACCAACTTGACTTGCGATGTGTTCTAGAGCCTCTTCATTGAAGAATTGAAGAGGGACATTTCTCAGTTCTAACCAAATCGGAGCAGTAGTCAGTTCTGGCTTCGTAGGAACAATACCCGGCTCCCACTTTGCTACAAACATTGTTTGACCTTCAATTTGCCATAGGCATTGCTTGAGGACATAGGCTCGTGTAGAGGCATTCAGGATCAGGAAAAGAAAAGCGAACCCTTCCATTTTAGAGACTGTAATGTCCTAAATTGCTTGCTCCATATGCCATTTACTATCATCTGAATGGTGCCTTGAGATGGAGGGTCAGAGTAGAATTGTCCTATGATGAAACTGTCCCATGATCTTCTGTTTTTTTCAATGACAGAATTTGGGATAGTAACACAAGACTCGCCTAACGGAAGCAGGTAGCTTTCACCCTTTTTATACAGTTTCGTTGGGTTTCCTTTGAATAAGCCAGTCCACAGATCCAGTTTATCCGAGCTCGGGTTTTCATGGCTCTCATCACCCTTTCCAGCAGTAATGTTAGCCAGTGGAGCCGCTACATCACCAGTCTTAGGTATAGCTGCTTCAGATTCTGAGACGCGTTTAGGGTTTTCAGGAGATAGCTCCCCTTCCTCCTTTTCGTCACACGTTTGGGATTTTCCTGGGTTAGTCACTTGAATGACCTTTGCAGAGTTCATTGTATCAACAGTGTTTTGTTTTCCATATCCAAAAGTAGGTTCTGAAATCGGATCCTGGAGCGTGCTCGCAGAAGCCGTAATGAGCAATGATGCATCCTCCTTGGGGGTCAGAGAGCCACTGATGGATCTTGGTGACGTTGGAGAGATGGTCATTTTGCTTGTGTTTTCAGATCTAGAGACTGATTCTGAAATCGGGTCCCGGAGTTCACTCGCAGAAGCCGTATGTAGAGAGGCCAAAACCTCTTTTGAGATCTTAGAATCGTTTGGAGAACCTGAGGTCGGTGGAGCACCAGTCGCAAAGGAACCGGAGACATGCGCACCTAATGGGATTTTAGGAGAAGCCTTTTCTGGCCTTTTCTATTCCCCATCGGGTAGGAGCTTGCCGGAGCACCAGAAGAGAGCAACCGACGCTGGGCTTGACGCCGGGCTTGACGCCGGTAAAGGACAGAAAACGAGGTACCGTGAGAGCTAGGGATTTGAAACAGTGTGTTAGTGAGAGAAAGTTCTTTTTGAGTTGAGTGGGCTTCGTGGATGTTCTATTATGTATGTTGTTTGTGAATATTCAAGAGAAATGTTACCAAGAATGTAATAAAAGAATAACGTCTACCTACGTAGGATTTCTGATTACCTGAAAAAAACGATTTCTCTTAATAAGTTATAAGATAATTACTTTTACAAAATCCCCAGAAGTACCATCTGATTTGGTGAAATTTCAATATCCAACCAAACAATGGTATTAGATACTTTAACGTTCGTTATATGTAGATGACAAAACACGGTCGTTATATGTCTTAAAATGCTAAGCCAAACGTGTATCACACTTTAATCAACACAAATTAATCGATGAAATGAAAAAGATAAAAATCTAATCGTTGATATTTGCTCTAATCGGATAGGGTTAATTGGTGCCTAACAAATAAACACGTACGACAGAGCGTAACAATCTTAGTTTCTTCTTTGTATTCAGGAGTCAAATAATTTGGTAAGTTGCTTGACTATATAGTACGTATAGTGTGTATGTCTATATATTATATGTTATCAACGATAATTAGATTAATATAAAACATTCTTTAGCTTTACGACATTTCAAAAAGAGATATAAATATAGTTTAATACTTCCTCTGTTCCTAAAAAATCTATATTCTAGTTTTTTCACACATTTTAATAAAACACATTAAATTTGCATAATTTTTTGTGTTTATCTTCTTTCCACAATTTTAAACCAATAAAAAACCAATTAGTGCAATTAAGATTTTTGAAGTTTGCAATTAGTTAATAAAACTTGCATTGAAAATGTAAAAAATGAATCTTTTAGAAACAAATTTTTTTTCTAAAATATGTATCCTTAAAGAACGGAGGAAGTACCATTCTAAGTCTTGGTATTGGGAAGACCCACGAATCGGCTCCAATAAGTGACCATTTCCAAAATGCCAAAACACAGGCTCCAATCAGAAATGCAAATGCAGATTTTTTTTTTTTGAATGAATGTTAAATATTTATTTTAAAAAAAATCTTTTCACAGTGATTCCAACATAAGTTGAGTGTTAAGAGTGTTTTTTAAGGAATTGGAAAAGAAATAAAACTTTATCTAACTCGTAGTTTCCTTCTTTTTGTGTGTTTAGTGTTAGATAGTAAAGTTTTAGGTTTACCAAAAATCTGACTAATTTCATAGGTGAAGGACAGTAGGACACCATACCAAAAGTTCAATGTCTAAGTGATTCGAACGGTTAACTATTAATTGATGATTTATGGTTTTATTTACTTATAGTATGTTTTTGTTTTTGTTTTTGTTTTTGTTTTTGCACGTAATATCCCAACATGTTCGCACACCAACAAGCAGGTGTGACCAGGTGTTCAGGGATACATATATATGTGTAATATTTAAACTTAAGAAAATGTGGGTTTTTGGAATTTAGGTCTTCTCAACGAAATCCGTAGTCTCACCACTCTTTCGCAGTTTGTGTTTTGCTCATTTATATACGGAAGGTTGTGTGGTATGCGGGAGACACCGAAGTTAATATCACATAGACTTTCCGAAATTATCTCAGAGGTTTTTCTTTTTACCTGTCTCATTTTAATTCTTCTTCTTCAGTCTTTAGTCTTAACTTTAATCCAAAAGAGTTTTCTTCCACGTATCTTATCATCGGAATTACCCTTCTTTGCAAGTAAAATCTTTTCTCGACATCATTCTGTTTTCTTACATCCCATGGAAAATGAAAGCATATTTTTGGTATATACTGACTACATAGTATATCAGCATAAATAGCCATGCATATATTTGTTTAACCAGTGTTCTAAAACGCGCTAGGCGTTCATTACGCGTTAGATGATTGTATAGCGCATAGCCGTATAGGCGGATGCCTAAACAAGGGTATATACACGGATATATACTTTTACACGAAATATAAGTATAAGATTAATATATATACATTATTTTTGAAAAAAACTGAATATAAATATATTTTAAATCCAATTTTATGTATAAGTATATAGTTTAACATATATAAATAGTTTAAATTATAAAAATTAAAGCCATTTTAAATATATGAAGATGATAAATTTAAAATGATTTTGCAACAATTATACTAATATCTACAATCATATAAATACATAAAATAAGTAAAAATAATATAAATAATAACATTAATAAAATATAATAATATTATTATTAGCTTATTTTTTGAATATTAATGCTTAAAATCCGTCTAGGTATCCGCGTAGACCGCATAATGTCCGTCTAAACGCTGCTATTGGTCCGAATTATATAAATCTGCATAAAACACTGAATAACATAAAAATAGTACGGTTAGCTACCGTATAGCGCTTAAACGCCGTCTAGTCGGGTGCTTAGACCGTATTTTAGAACACTGTGTTTAACACATATATACATGTCTGATGTTTCGCACCAGAAGAAAAAGAACGAAAACAGATAACTGAACATGGTAGTTGGGTTAAATATTAAAGATCACGTTGTCGACCTTAACCTAAATTATGGTGTTACATACGTGCATGTGTTTCGTTGAATCCTGAAGATGACTTTATTGCTTTTATATCAGGGTACAGGAAAGAGAGTATATTGCTTTATTGTTAAAAGTTTTTGCACAGATATTAAAAAAATATGAACTTTTATGTAATTAGATTTAGTTGCGTAAAATAATATTAAATAAAACTAATTCAACCAATAAAAAAAATGCAGTATTTTATAATTGGTCAAAAATTTCAAATGACATTAAATTCACATAGAATTGTGAGAATCACTTATTTCGAAACAAAATCAAAATCCTTAAACACCAATTAAACTGATACGGAGGGAGTACTTAATACTACTAGTTTTTTTTTTTTAAAAAAATGACTTTACAGTCGTATTACCCTGTTGTTAATACCAAGTTCATTTAATTATGTAAATCAATATTAATGTGGTCCCTGGCTAATTTGTAATATCTTATTTTTCTTAAACCTCTAAATTAATATTTTAAAACATGTTGTTTCTTCACTGCGCAATAATTCTGTCCTAGTTAAAGTCTGTGTACACATTGTAAATCAACATTTTATTATTTGTAATTTATTTCTTAAATCAAGTTTATCATACTGTTTAAAGTTGTCGCAAACCAGACCACTACAAAATAAACGTCGGGCTGAAGCCCATGGTCTAAGTGGCAAACCATGCCAGACTAGATAAGCACCGCAGTAAGTATGGATTTATAATCTTTCAAAAAAGTATGGATTTATATAATAATTAGTCTTTTATTCATGGTTAGTTCCATTGATGATGACGTTTATTTGAAAAATAAAAGGGGTTACAGTTAAGATGTTAAATTGAAATACAATTAAGGAGTAGATGAACAACAGTCTGTTGATTAAAAATATTAAGAACTCGCCTATAATAGTTAGTGTACAGCCTCTTCTTGTCTTGATAAGTAGGACTGTCTTTGTTACTTCACAACAGGACCAGCTGTTTATTGGACTAGCTAAGGTTTAAGCTATAAATTAAACTACAAGTTATCTGTTACTAATAGAGATAAGTCGCTTCATCATGGTTTTAGTTAAGCATTGTGTAAATTTTACGTGTGCAGTGCAAACAACATAACTGGAAAATAAATGAACCAACTTTGGATTTAAATTAATTTGTGTATGCAATTTTTACGCGAGGTTTAGGTATGGTATGTGTTTTGGTAGATCCCACTATTTAATTACCGTAAGACCGTTTAGTTTGTTTCACCATATTGTATGTGTATACGTAACGTGAAGGGAGGATCGTGTCTGACTAAAGTAAGATCAGGGCTTTAAACAAAAAACTAAAATAAGATCAGGGATGTAATGAATAAAGGGACATTAACGAAAGTTGATTGGTTAGGGAATTAATTGTTTATAAACCACATGAAAAAGTCGCTACGCTTTGAGCCTTTGATACAGTCCAAAAGAGTTTCAGGGATTGTATTTTTCTCTCTAATATTTTATCATCTTTTGATTTTTGTTAAAGAAAAAAAAAAGATTTTCTCATCTTTTGATGCAAATCAAATCTGCATGAAGTTAGTGACATAAATCATGGTTTCCTATTTGTAGATTATTTGTGCATGTGTGTAATATAATCTTTAATCTTTCTTTAGCTTAAGCATTGTGCTTATAAATACGGAGGAATGTCATCGGTCAATGGAAGAGCTAGTCATTCTATTGCTACTGTACTTTTCATTTCTTTAACTTGATCTCTTGATCGATTCTTTTCCCGACCCACTTTTTTTTTTTTGCAACTGATTTTATTTCCCGACCCACTTTAAGTCTTCAAGATTAAAGAAATAAAAACAAACGAGTTCGTGAAAAGCCATGTTAAAAACAATGAGTTCGAGAAAAAGATAAAAATCTATTTTAAAAATTTATTAATGTTGTAAATGACCACTGATAATATATACTCAAACTATAATATTGTATGGTTGGATGAAACAAATATAAATATACAGCCCTTTTTTCAAAAAAAAAATATCTATATATAAATATACCACCGGACGTGTATATTGAATCTGAATTTAAATTCATAAGAATAAACAAATTCACAAGATAATAAATTTTAAAAATAGATTTTTATCTTTTATAGTTTGAGTATATATTTATGCTTAAAACTGTTTCTCTAAGAATCTTACAAAACAAAATCCGGAAACAAGTAACTTTGATAACATTGTTATTTGAGATGTCATATCATGAATCATTTACCGATATTGAAATAGATCGTTCGTGGGCGAAGAAAGTAAAATGTTTATAGGGATCCCACATTCATATGATGAAAAGGTAAATTGAAATGTTGAGTTTATCCTTATCTTTGACTTTTTGAGAGGTAACTATTAAAGTATCCCACTAACAATACTCAAAAAAGCTTTTGGGCTTGAAGAAGCATTGACAATTTGAGTTTCATGTCTTCTCTCGTTTGTCTTCAGTACTCCGCTATTTATATATTTCTACTTATGCCCTCGAAAATTCTTGTTTGCCCCTTTGGGAAAACGTAGAGAGATAGCTCGAGATATATAAAAATGAATGCATCCCCAAGTACAAGTATACAATTTCTCGAAAGGTACCTATCAACTAGTTTCATCATATATTTTATCAGTTAAATAATTTAAGATACATAGTTTTAACGTTATTGGCTGTAGCAAGAAATTCAAAGATTTTAGAGAAATCTTTAGCTTTCGTTTATTTTTGATGCATGCTTTGTATTGGCGTTACCCAGTGTAATTTACTTAGTTTATGATGGCAGTTTTGTAAGGTTGAGTTTAACAGTTTAAGTGAAGTCGTACTTATTGATGGCTACACATTCATGGCTTAGAGCTAGATATAATCATTTGCTCACAATTGTTTCAAGGATTTTATCTCTAAATTGCCGGCATATGTTCATTCGTATAGTGATTAATATTATATAGACAAATAACAAAACAAATGTGTAGCTGTATGATTTGGGGTTAAAACTATTCAATTATTTTCCACATTTTTCTTTTTACTTTTTCAAAATTTTATGTGTTTCTTTTCCCGCATGAGAGAAAGGTCGAGTCAATCAACTACTTAACTGTTTAGAGTCTCATCGACTGCTTATGTCTTCACAGTTTCGTTATCACTTACCTTTTTCTCAACCCTTCCTTTCCTTAGAGCATGATTAACCCGGGGTTCTTGTGAAAAAGTTTTTAACGGAAGTTAAGAAACTGTTTTTGAATTTTTAACTAAAAAAGCTAAAAACCGGTTCTTAAATAAAGACTTTAAGAACTGGTTCTTAGATTTTTTAGTTAAAAATTAAAAAACAATTTCTTAACTTCCGCTAAGAACCCCACTCTAAAAACCCTGGGTTAATCATGGTCTTAAGACTTGGACACGTATTTATTCAGAATCTTAAAAAATAAACCAGTCGGTAGTTACTATTGAAAACCAGAATGATAGTTAAGCATCATTTCACATCTATCGTTTTGAGTGAATACGCTGCAACTTGTTTAGAGCATGATTAACGAAGGTTATTAGGGTGGAGTTCTTATTTAAGAACCAGTTCTTAGTTTTTTTAGTTAAAAGTTAAGAGACGGTTTTTTTTATTCCGTTAATAACCCCATTTTGAAGGCTCTTAGTTTCTAATTTTCTAACAATATGGTCTAGCCATTTTCTTATATAAAATATAGCTTAATTAATAATAGGATTATCTCCTTAATAATGTATTACCAATATCTCATCAGTTTGAGATGTTTATTTGTTCATGACTTCATCTGGTAAGAGAAAAGACACACAAACTTGAGAACTTCTATACATATAGAGTAAAAGGGTTTATTAATTGATAATAGGATTATCTCCTTAATAATGTATTACCAATATCTCATCAGTTTGAAATGTTTATTTGTTCATGACTTCATTTGGTAAGAGAAAAGACGCACAAACTTACGAACTTCTATACATTTAATTTGTGTGAGAAAACTTTAAGCCAACAAAGTTTACAACAAAACCAACAGAATTGATGGGCACGAACATAAGCCACATGCTACTAACCAATAAAATGAGTATGTCGGTTTTCACCTTTTGCAATATTTCATTACAGTAAAAAAAGGCCAGTTTCTACTAGTCATGATTGATTAACTTTATTTTCCATAAAATAGTTATGAACTTGGGAAAACGCAGTTTTATACTTCATGGCATGTATTTAGCCCAGCCTTTAGGCTAAGATAAAAGCCATGTGTCCAAAATAAAGTTGACAAGATGGGTCATAAAGAGGGTAACACAATTAAACTATCTAAAAGATTATATAACATATAAAGGTCATATCTACTCACTTTTCTATCTTCGCAGCTTATTTCACATCAATATCGTACTTAAAATGTTTTGGAAAGTCAGCACTTTGAAGTATTACAAGCCTTTTACTTGCCTCTATAATGTGCCAGCAATTTTTGTGGTCGTTTCACTATATGTTTAACAACGGTTTTGATTAATTAGAAGAAAATATCAGACTATAATCTCCAACCTAAGACCTGATTTGTAACTTTAATTTTTTTTTCATAGATTAAATTTTTGAACTTTTTATCATAGCTTTATATTGCATTGCTGTAAAATTTGGTTGTAAAATTTGAACGGTTATTTTTCTTATAAATCTTAATTGGTATAAAATTAGATGTAGATTACTATTATATATATATTAAATAATATATAAACAATATGAAATAAATTTATAATAAATTTAATTTTGCTGAATAAATAACAAATAATAATAATAAAATTTCCATAAACTAAATTAACCATCTTTAACCATTTTTAATAAAACATAAATTTTTGCATAATAGAAATTATAATATGTCTACCCATGAGTATTTCATAAATCTATTGCAATATGATGTAATCATTTCATATATTGTCTCGAACCAGCCACTTCTTGAACAATTCTTCTAAGGTCATCATTCAGGGGAGGTTGTTGATCATCATCTTCTCTTCAGTCTAGATCAAAATCAGGATCATGTGTGTTTGATTTACGTACAAAATTATGTAGCGTAAAAACCCGTGAGTTTGTATGTCAGTTTTTTTCTGACACGCTTACCGATACGGTCTCGTTGGGGCAAACCTGGTCTTTCTTTCGCCGCGAAACCACTGTCACCTACCTCCGGTGATGCTCACCTGCCTCCGCCTTTCCCGCCTGACCCCCCTGACCCATCCTCATCTCTTTCCCCCATTCAATTCCCTCCCCTTTCTACCATCCCATCCAAAACTTCCCTCTCCGCTGCCCGTAGATCCCACCTTTCTCCCCCAACTGCTGAGGTCTCTGCGACTCAGAATTTGTTTCTAGTGATAGTAGACATAACTATGGTCCAGTCTTCTCCTGAAAACTGTCCAATTCCTACCATTTTTGTTCCAAACCAAACTGAGATTGTATCTCAAACTACTGTTCCTGCTACAGGAAACCCTAGCCAAACTTTAATTTCAAACTCAACCTTACCTTCAACTGCTAACCCTTCAGACTGTTACAAACTCTTCTCGCCTTCACACAACTCTCCTCTCCTAACTAATAAAGCTTTAAACCCTAAACCCTCCACAAACCCACCCCATGTTACTGAAACCCTATCCTCAAACACTAACAACCCTCCAAATCCCTCCATCCTTCCCTTTCCTTCAAACCCCCTGTTTCAAATCCTCCTACGTCAGTAGCTGCTCCTCAGTTTCCTCCGACGCTGGCTGACCAGTTACGAGTTAAAGGGGATAAATCACTCAAGCGACTTGCTCCATTGCTGCTGGCAGACAATGGCAGACCTCACGTCATCATACCTGACTCTGTTTTCCATAAAGGAGCTGAATTGCACAAAGATTTCATTGTCTGTTATTTCAATGGGCGCCCCCCTCCATTCAACCAAATCCAAAGTGTCCTCTCCCACATGTGGGAAAAGGGAAGAAAGCTTGAGATTCACAACAATCCCCTTCAGCGCTCAGCCATTGTCTGTATCCCTAGTGATTATTTGAGACAAAAGATACTTGAGAAAAATATATGGTATGTTGGAGACTCGATGTTTCATACCGCTCAGTGGTCGTCAGCTCACTCGGCCTCAACTCCTCCTCTTAGCTCCATCCAGATTTGGGCCCATCTTACCGGTGTCCCTTTTGATCTCCGTTATCAGCAGGGTCTCAGTCTTGTTGCAGGTTTAGTGGGTGAACCCAAAGAGACTGATGATTTCACACTAAACCTAGTCAGTCTCACTCTGTCTCATGTCAAAGTAGAAGTGAATCTCACTAAACCATTACCTCGTGTAGTTGAGTTTGAGAGGCAAAATGGAGAAGTGGTTGAAGTTCAAGTTGACTATCCTTGGCTGCCTCCGATCTGTTCCCATTGCAAAGAACTAGGTCATGTGGTGCGTAACTGGTTGACATACACTCCACCGAAGAACCCTCCTACTGCTACTGAATCTGCAAAGAAACAAAATGGTAAAACTCCTATCAATGACTCTCGTAAGCAGGCTTCGGGAGGAGTTCCTAAAGGCAAACACTACGTACCTGTCAAGAAAACTGTCTCTGTGTCCTCTACTGGCACCTCTTCCATTCCACCGACTGACCTCCCTCCTCTTCTATCAGTTTCCTTGCCATCTAGCCCCTCGGCTGTAAAAAAGAACCTTTTCCCTAACCTTTTTTGTTTTGGTTCCAAAGACTCTTGTCTACCATTTTCCCACCAAAGTCCTTCTGACAAAGCTCTTAAACCGTCTTTAAAATGCTGCCGCTCTTCCCCTTCCCTCTCCCCCACCCACCCATCAAAAACCTTCTTCCACCTACTCAAAAGCCCATCCTCCTCTTAATTTTCCACATGTTGGAACTTTAAACTATATTAAATCCTCTCCTTTCATTGACCCACCCTCTGTCTCTAACCCTTTTTTACCACTTCAAGTTACTGATTCTCTCCAGCCTGCTGGAGACCCACCCTTATCTTCTTAATGAGTGCGAAGCTTTTTTTTTGGAACATTCGTGGTCTGAATGATCCGGATAAACATAGACCATTTTCGGATTGGCTCAATAGCCATAAACCCATTTTTGGTAGTATTTTAGAAACACATATCAAGGAACTTCCTCTGGCCTCCCTCATGAGCTCTGTCTGCAGAGGCTGGCACTACACTTCAAATCACCTGTCTGATGAAGATGGCCGCATCATACTAATTTGAAAGGATCCCGCTAAAGTGCGTATCTTGTTGCAATCTCACCAGGTGGTCACCTGTGAGCTCATTCTACCCAATTGCCTCCCCATTATCTACACTGCCATATATGCTTCTAACCTCAGCGATGAACGCAATGATTTATGGGTCGAGTTCTTGAATCTCCACACTACGTTTGGTCTTGACTCAAAACCGTGGATCATAGGTGGAGACTTCAACCAAATCCTCTACAGTAGTGACCATTCTGCTTTCAATCACAACAAGCACTCTACCCGGATGTTTCAATTCAGAGACTGTCTTTATCAACTAGGTGTGTTTGATCTCAGATATCAAGGTCCTAATCACACTTGGTCAAACAAGAGACTACTCTCCCATGTCGCGAAGAAGTTAGATAGATGTCTTATTAATGATGATGTGATCACCTAGTTTTTCCATGCCTTAGCTTCATTCATCCCTCATGTCCCCTCTAACCACTCCCCATGCCTTATAGACCTCGCCTTTATCCTATCTAAAGCCGGTACTCAACCATTCAAATTCCTAAACTACCTAACTAAACACCCGAGCTTCTTGTAGGTAGTGTCTGACTCTTGGTTTCAAGGCGGAAGTTTGTCGGCCAACCTAACTCCACTGTGTTGGAAGCTGAAATGCATAAAGAGAAGTTTAAAACAACTAAATAGAGAGTTTTCAAATATTCAGGAGAGGGTTAAAACTACTCACAGTTTGTTACAACTTGCGCATGTACAGGCTCTTACTGATCCATCACCAGAAACCTTTGAAGCAGAGCATGTTCTTTATGAGAAATGGCAGTTGCTTCGGCAAATTGAGGAATGCTTCTATAGACAGAAATCATCAATTGGCTTCGTGAAGGGGATCTTAATACCACATTCTTCCACATGGTCTGCCAAACACGTGCCAGTTTCAACGCTATCAGATCGTTTCTGCTCAACTTGGGTGTTCTCCTAACTGACCCTCTACAGATGAGTGCACATGCCGTTGGCCATTTCAAAGCTGTTCTCGATCCAGATCACCCTTCTTCAATCACCCACTGCTTGGTTCCGAGGGCTAACTGATTTCATATGCACGCAACAACAAAAGGACAAAATTATACTCATGCCTACTTCAGAGGAGATTACTAAACTCATGTTCTCTCTAAACCCTAACAAAGCCCCGGGTCTAAACGGTCTTTCTTCAGAATTTTACAAAGCCGCTTGGTCATTTGCGGGAAGATGCTCCTTATAAAAACAGTCATTGCTGGTGTTTCTACTTTCTGGTGCTCGAGTTCCATACTTCCTAAAGCCTGCATAAATCGAATAAACTCTTTATGTGTCTTATTCCTTTGGAATGGAAAAAGTGAGGGACATCAATCAGCAAAAGTGTCTTGGGAGAAGGTAACGCTTACTAAAGCGCATGGTGGACTTGGGGTAAAGGACCTTCATTCTTGGAACTTGGCGTGTATTCTCAAACTGATATGGATGATCTTCTTTCGCCCGTCTTCTGCCTGGGTTTACTGGTTCAAATAAGTGATATTAAGAGGCGACATTAGCAACTACTGGACCATTAATCCAAGTCCCTCTTTCTCTTGGCTGGTGAATAAAATGATCAAGACAAGGAGCCAAATTCACCCACTACTCAGGAGACGGCTAGGGAATGGTGAAACTACAAGCTTCTGGGTTGACAACTGGTCGCCATTTGGTAACTTACAAGACTTCCTCGGTGCCTCTACTTCTCGCTTTGGCATCCCCAGTACTGCTACGGTTGCTTCGCTCTATGACCAAGATCATTGGCTTCTTCCTCCTGCAAGATCAGAGAATCAGTTAGCTATACAAGTTCATCTCACTACTGTCACCCTCATCGATGAACAAGACCATTACGAGTGGGAGGTGGCAGGAAAACTAGTTCTCGGTACAGCACTGGAGCGGTATATACTCACCTCAAAGGTCCTGTTCTTCTGGTATCGTGGTCGAAGTTGGTCTGGTTCTCTTTTGGGATCCCTCGCCATAGCTTCCTAACCTGGCTCGTCATGCATAACCGTTGTCCTACCCGAGATAGACTTCTTCAGTGGGGACTTGAAGTTGACCCCAAGTGTTTACTTTGCAACTCCAGTAATGAATCAAGAAATCACTTGTTCTTTGACTGCTCCTTCGGTGGGATCGTGTGGAGATCGATTTCAGATTGGTGTCAGTTGCAGTTCACCACTACTTGGGATGCCTTGATCGACCAATTGCATGCAGTGCGCAACAGGAATCTTCGCCGGCTAACACTTCTAGCGTTTCAGGGAACCATCTACTGGATTTGGCATGAGAGGAACTCAAGACTCCATAACCAAACCTTCAAAACCACTGACATTTTCATCTCCACCATAGACAAGCAGCTGCGGAATAGGATCCAGAGCTTTCGCCACTCCAACACTCGTGCTTCCTCAGCGATGTCTCAACTCTGGTTTCTCAGATCATAGTTTCTATCGATCTCCCCTAACTTCATCGGCTTCTTATGTCGTAACCTCTTCACTCTGGGCCTCTATATCTGAGGTGGGTCAGACAGTTCCATTGATATGTGTTCCAATATAAACTCTACTCGGCCTTGCCCTTTTAACTATGGCCTTATAGGCATGTAAACCATTTTCTTTCTCTTGCTTTTTTAATATGAATGCCTTTTATAAACAAAAAAATTATGTAGCGTCATAGTTGTTACCACGAGCTTTTTTGTTATTTCAGTATTGTGACTTGTCCTATCTTCCATTATTTTCTATTAAAGAATGATGATGATAATGTTAAAAAAAAAAAAAAGAATGACGATGATACATCGAAGTGAAAAATGACGATTATTAAAATTTTCTATATATTTACGAGGGTGAATGGTTGTTACTATGGTTTTTATTATTTATACTATTCATTGAATAAGTGTTAAATAAAATGTTACATTTTGTTTTCTTGAAAGCCCACAAAACTAAACGGTTGATATTTAGCTTAGACCCATTTTCGTTTATCTATCGCGTAATCTGTAACCTGCAACTGATCGCAGGTCGCAGGTTGTTGTTCGTTTTGTTGTCGCGTAACATGCGACCTGCAATTGATCGCATGTCGCAAGTCGCAGGTTGTTGTTCGTTTTGATGTCGCGTGACTGATCGCACGACCAGTCGTGGATTCCCATTCAAGTCTCCAGAAAAAACGACGACTAAAAATTAAGAAAATTTTGATCGCGCGACTGGTCGCAGGTCGCAAATCGCAGGTCGCACGACACGTAAACGAATATAGTTTTAATCGCATGTTTAGTCGCAGGTCGCAGGTCGCGCGACACGTAAATGAACGGAATCTTAGTCGTAAGTCGTAGGTCGCACGACACGTAAACAAACATGACCTTAGTAAATCACATGCACATACGTTTCTTTTCCAAACTGCTGTGAACAGAGCTTTTTAAATAAAATTTGATTACTTTTAATCGGTTCAGAAAAAAATTGATTACTTTATAGATAATGCTGTAAATTTAATCAGCGCTATGGACAACACTCTCGGCTATACCTGGACACGGATCGGATATCCGTGTTTTTGAAGGTATTTGTGATTTGCTTTGTATGTCATATATATCTAATTTTTCGATTTGGTTTGCTTCGGAAAAATATGGATATTCGGAAAAACGGATATCCTAAAAATAAATAGATATTTGCTGATATTTACGAATACTTACGGATATCTCATATGTTCTCATTAATACAAATAGTCTTAAAAATTTGATATAAATTTGTTTTGTAAAATAATTGTTTGCATGATATATATGATAAAAATTAAAAGAAGTAGTGAATCTACATATTTTGTAAATTTTTTGAACTTAGTTAACAATTATAATAATAAAAAACTTAAGAAAAAAATTATAATTGTCATAAATGCGTTCTTTTCCTTTTATGTAATATTTTTATATAAGTAATAATGTGAATAGAATTTATCAAATCATATGTTAGAATAATAATTATATAATTTTATACATTTAAAATTTTAAATATAATCAAAATATACATGTATTTATTTATTGAAGGATCAGATATCTGCTTTCTAAAATTTTAATATTTGTGATTTGCTTCGATTTTAACGGATATTGATTTTTAGTATTTGTTTTGTTTCGAAAGTTTACGGATATCCAGAATTTTCGGATCGAATCGAAACGAATAACAAATCGAATCAAATTTAACGGATAAAATGTTCAACCATACTCTCAACAACAACCATTCACCCTCCTAGTATCTAAATAAAATAGTCAATAAAAAAGACGAGAAACATTATCGCGCAGAAAACAAAGATCCTCGTCTCGTTCGTAAACATACCATCTTTTTTTTTTTGGTAAAAAGGCGTGAGCTATACCTTTGTACTGTAGTTACCAATTCATATCAATAATATATCTATGATAATTAGGTACAAATTTTAATCGTGGTGAGCGAAATTTATATAGTCTAATGTTGTATATTAGTTACGTTGATATAAATATAATTTGGATTTGATAGTGTGCATGTGCGAAATGTTGGGTAAAAAAGTACTACACACTGATATACTGTTTCCATGTACAACAAAAAGTTAAGTTTATAAACATAACGCAAATCATAAAATCTGTCCAGAATCAAATCAAGACAGTCCTTCTCTTGTGGCAATGCTTACGCAAAAATTAATCAGGAACAGGCTTAGTATTGACTTAAGATTATATTTATATCATATAAGGTGCATCAAATTCAAAATGTTATTAGACCATGTAAGTTAGTACCAACAGGGATAAGGTGAAACCATGAAGTGGACTTAAAGCATGTTTATTGCACGTCTTTTAGGCTGGAGTTCTTAGCGTAATACAAAATACGGTATCTTAGCTTTTTAACTAAAAAAACTAAAACACGTCTCTTATATCTCTTATTTTAAAGACGTTTCTTAGTTTTTTTAGTTAAAATCTAAAAGATTGTATCTTATATTATATTATGTTAAGGAATTCTAACCTAAAAGACGTGCAACAAATATGCTGTCAGGTCATAAGAACTTTTCAGCCCATTATTGTTAATTCGTGTCCCCTAAAATCATAACCGATGGGTCCATGCACGTAAGCAAACGCCCGCTTCACCTACAAGATCACAACTTCAACTACAACTACAACCAGTAAAGTAGTTAACTTTTTCTTTCTTAGAAACGAAATAGATAATACGTGTCCTTTACTTGATTTCCTTTCATTCATTTCTTTTCTAGTTAACGTTTTGTTGTCCCCTATTTATTATTTAATATGTTAATATCTTACTTTTTGTTTTAAATGAAGTAATATAATAATTGAAAACTAAAGCAATATGTTATTCATTAGCTGTTTGCCAATTTTTAAAATAAAAACGTGAAATTATGCTATGTATGAGTTATACTGATTATGAACTCGGTGTCCATTAAAAACAAAAGAGTTTCTACTTTTTTTTTCTACGAAAGTGTATCTACGATACTGTACATGTCTTTTTGATGTACGTGATTGATAGTGGGATCGAATAGATTCATCCTATCGAGTAGTGTGACGATGCTTCTATCCAATCATGATATTGCTGGTTTTGGCGTAATGAGAAGCTTTCTAGATGTGCAGAAGAACATAGAAGAGGAAATCATTTTTTTTTGTAAAATGTTAAGATGCGAGGACATCATTTTGTTTTACATAAAAGAGGACATCATTTAGGGATGGATTGTTTTGATGATTCCATGAACAAGTGCCCTATTTTCTTGTTGTGGTTAGTGCCTTTTTCTTGTTATTGTTAGTGTGGTTGACAATAATAAATGATGAGTTTGTTCATGATATGTTGTAAGAAAAAAAGAGAATTGGAATATAATAGTCAGAAGAAAGAAGAAAGAAGAAAGGTAGATGAACTTTTTTTCGAAACCAAAGAAGGTGGGGAACAAGATTAAGACCACAAGTGGAAAAAATATATGTACACTGTAATCGCTTTAGGCTCATAGAGTAAAACAATATGGTCTCCACAGAAACTATTCACTAAATAAAACGGAGGTCAGAAATTTTTGTTAGGATGATTCCATTACATCCATTGAATTATGTAACGATGAATTTTCTAAGTAGGGGAAAAGATTTAAAGACTACCCAAACAAAGGGTTTTAAACATGATATTACCGTTTGTAGTGGGCCAATGGAATGTTGGGAAAATAGCTCTTGGGCTGTTTACTTAGTGCGATAAATTGGAAGATGACGAAGAAGAAGATTAAGATGATACTGATAACAAACAGGAAGGAAGTTTTTATTTGATTGCGAAAATAATGTTTACGAAATTGGATTATTAAGATAAGATTCCCTTCTATTGTTGAATCATGGTGTGTGTTGCAGTCATAGATTCTTCATTAATAATGAATATACTATAGGTTTGGTGGTTATTGTGGATTTGTGTGTGTGCGTATGAGTGGGTATAAGATGAAGGTCTTTTTAGGGTGTCACATGATGAGGTTTGTGCCTATGTAATTTCCCAACTGTTCTCCTTTTTCATTCACCAGACAACACCCACCACTTTATAAATAATAGAAACAGGTTGTTCAAAAAAAAAAAAAACTAAATTCCATCAACAATTACATGTATGGTGGTTTGGAATGTTAATATAGTAACGATACTTACAAACTATTATACCATATGTCCAAATGAACCAATCAATGCACATATGCAAATTTACATATTATAAAACAAAATTCTGTATACTGTAATGTTTATATTTATTAATGCAAATTTACATATTATAAAACAAAATTATGTGATACTTTTAATAGTTTTAGTAATTTATACTCGTTTTGAAAAATTCAAAATACAACATATACAAAAAAATCTAGATTTTTATTAAGATTTTTATTATATGATTAATGTAATTATGTAATTTATTTTAATAATAAAAGAATCAACAAAAATGATAAAAGTATATAAATTGTTATCAAATCTTTATTTTTTAAAATTATTAATTGCTATATATATATTTTAATCACATTAGGTAATTTCGTAGGTTTTATTTAAGGAAAGTCTGCTAAACAATAAATATTTGATATATGCGACCAACTATAGCGTGCGAAATATTATTTTGCTAGAGAGTATATTTTTTAGACTATAGTATATATAAGGAGTTTTAGAATTCTTTGAAATAGGATTTAGAAGACATACACAAGTGCCACATATGACAAAATTTTTTAAAATTTTTACAAAATTCAGGTTATAACTTTTTAAGAGATCCCCAATTAGTATACAGAGGATCTGGACAAGTGGCAGATGAGACTTAAGAATGTGTTACAATACTCTTCCAGGATTCGAGTCTTTTTTAAACCATAGTTACAGCTATATAGAAAATTTGGATTTTGACTTCGATTCGGTTAGTTTACATGGTAATCCGCTAACAAATGCAATTTAGCCATTTCTAGTATTAGTTGGAAAATATTTTAAATTCGAATTAGGTAATAATCAGTCCACTATGTAGAACTAAAAGTCTTCTGACTAGATTAGCTGACAAAGTATCTCAAAAAACATACAAATTTTATTAGTGCTACCGCTAATGATGTGCTGCTACGATCTTAGTTTTATTGTTCAGTAAAGTATGGGTGTATGGGCTAAGCCCAGTGAAGCCCATATCATCTCACCCTTCTTACAAAATGTCTTGGAATCCATCTCTCTGTGATGTGGAAGAACTAAGGAGGTAAACCAAACACAACTTACACAAGAGAAGCCGCTTCGCTGGATGACAACACCAAACACAGCGATCAAGTTTTCGACAGCTGTTTCTTATGTTCTAAATATTCTAAGTCTTATCCAATGATGTTGTATATGTGTTATCTTTCTTTTCTTGCATTTCCCAGTTTCTAGCGTGTATCAAAATGCACTATGATAACAACACCAATGCTATTGGTTGTAGGTTACCCTTGCACTATGATAACACCACAAATGGTTGTAAATTTCCTTTGTTTGAACTTTGCCTCCTCTTGTGGGCTGATGGTTCTGGTGTCGTTTTGTTGACAACTAGCTTATGTTATATGTCACTTTTGTTTTAATACTACATCCATATGACAGAAAAAAAACCACCGCCTAATCCAATCTTACCTTATGAAACGAAAAACAAGAAAAGAAAAGAAAAATATGTTTGTCTAGTACTTTTCCAAATGTCAGGTTTTGGAAACACACAACTTTTGTCAAACCATAAATAAAAAGGTAACACCAAACCAAAGCAATATTAAAATAGCACAGACGCGCAAAAAACAAAAAGCGGTGGTATGCGTTACAGGCCAAAATCAATAATCTACACTGTAAACTGTAAACCAACATTGGCATTTGGAGAAGACAAAGAAGAGAGACAATGGAATCTAATGGAGATGGAAGAAACGATGACGTATTGCGTGACAGGTGCAAATGGATACGTCGGTTCTTGGTTTGTTAAGTCTCTTCTCGAAAGAGGCTACACTGTTAATACTAATTTAGAGTGATTTCCAGACAAAATTTTCCAACCCAACACTAAAAGTTAAACTGTTTAAATGCAACACTATAGTTATACATTGAAAGGCTTTTTTGCAAAATTGACCTACAACTCAAAGTCAAACACAAAACTAACCTCCTTTTATGGAAATTAGTTTTGCCCTCTTCACTCCACAAGTTCATATAATTCACGAAAATGTCATCAATTTTTTTTTTTTTCGAAAATGACATTTTTATTCTTTCACCCTCATCATCTTCAAGTAATTACAAGATTGCCATTGTCATCAATACCCTAACCACCATGAAGAACTAATTTGAAGCTCTTAATGCTCCCAAAATCGATTTACCCTTCTTCTTTCTTCATTCTTATGAACTAACACACAACATCTCTCTCACTTTCTCTCCACATTAAGCTAAAAAAACTCAAGATTTTGATTCTACATTTTTTATGGTTCATAGAGTCAAAGAAGCTAACGATTCTGGGTGGGTCACTTTCTTTTGAGATTATGTGTTCTTGAAGAAGCCTTATGTGTGCTAAGGAAGTTATCTCACTAATTTAAGGTATGAAATCAAATTTTTTTCCAGATCTGTTTGTTCGTCTGGCTGTAGACGACTTACCTGAAAGTCGTCTGGTCAACGCAGAGGTTATTTTTGCAATTGACTTTGAAATTTGTTTTCTGAGACGACCGAAAGTTAAGTCGTCTGATTTTGTTTGGTTACAAAAAAATCTCCAAAGAACCTAGACGACTTACATTTCAGTCGTCATAGGTTAGTTTTGCATTTAACTGGATTATTTCAGAAGTCTGACTTTCATAGACGACTTACATTTCAGTCGTCTGGTAAAAATTGAAATATCAATATTTTATTAAAACTAGACGACTTACAATTAAGTCGTCATAGGTTAGTTTTGTAATTAAAAAAAACTTCAATATTTAATTATACCCAGACAACTTACATGTAAGTCGTCCAAGATTTTATTCCGAGATTCTGGTCAAACCTCGTAAATATCGGACGACTTACATGTAAGTCGTCTGACGGACGACTGAATTGTAAGTCGTCTATATATAATTAAATATTGAAGTTTTATTTTTTAATTGCAAAACTAACCTATGACGACTTAATTGTAAGTCGTCTAGTTTTTTAAAAATATTATTATTTTAATTTTCACGAGACGACTGAAATGTAAGTTGTACAGGAAAGTCAAACTTCTGAAATAATCCAGTCAAATGCAAAACTAACCTATGACGACTGAAATGTAAGTCGTCTAGCTTTTTGGAGTTTTTTTTAACCAAACAAAAGTAGACGACTTATTTTTCAGTCGTCTCAAATAACAGATTTCATAGTCAATTGCAAAAATAACCTCTGCGTTGACCAGACAACTAATATTTTAGTCGCCTGGAAGACTTAGATTGAAGTCATCTGCGTCGACCTAAATGGACGACTTCTCTGGAAGTCTACTAGATGACCACTGTGGATGTCGTCTGCGTCAATGTTTAATAAACTTGCATTTTTTCTAAAACTATTTTAACATTTTCTTGTTAATTCATGTTTATTAATAAATATTTGGGCTACTGAATGAAATTTATAACTAAATTGGTGATATTTATGAGGTTACCAACATTCACGTTAATTAAAGTTTCTAACTGATCTTAGAAGACTTCCGTGGAAGTCTTCTCCGCTAGTTTTTAAGTCTTCTATGCTAGTTTTTGAATAACTTGTATTTTTAAGAGTGATAAGTAACTTCAAGATATGTAAAACTCATATTTTCAAAATATGTTCTCTCCCTTAGTTTTACTAAATTTGACTAAGTTTTTCAACACAAACTTATAAAAAATATGATATGCTTTGACTAGTTACTATTGTTTGTTTCCATCTCTTAAGTATTATTGTTATAGACACTAATGATGATTATTGTTATGAGTTGGAAGAAGGGTTAAAATGCTTCTTAAAATGTTGTATCAGTATGAAGCTACCAACATTCTTGTTTATTAAGATGAGAAAAAGGCCATTGGAGTTTATTATTGCATATAAGAGATCCAAAGATAAGAAAAAGGCTAATGAAGTCTATTATTTCATTGATTTATAAATGTGTAAACACATTGTTAGCACATGTATTACATCTTGGGAAACATTATTACTGATTTTACAAAAAATATCACAACTAAAAGAGTAGACATGCAACACAAAACAGACCACAAACAAAATTATTATAGATCATTCATCTACAAAGACAAGCTTGGACTCCACTTGATATGGAAAAAGACTTTTTCAGAAGGCTTCCAGGAAGTCCAAACGACTTCTAGGAAGTCCAGACAACTTCTAGGAAGTCCAGACGACTTCCAGACGACTTCAAGGAAGTCCAGACGACTTTTAGGAAGTCCAGACAACTAAAATGGAAGTCGTCTGGAAGATTTCCTGGAAGTCGTCTAGTGCATTATATTTTAGACGACTAACATGTAAGTCATCCCAAAAGTCTTCGAGATCTGAAAAACCTGAATATCAAATCCAGATCTGAAAAACCTGCATATCCAAAAACGTTCAAATGACTTAAAACAGAAAAAATGAGTGAAAGATTAGATAAATCTACTTTTATAGAACACATAAAAATACATATCTAAAATTAATAGATCTACCTTTAAATGAGTGGAAGATGAGTACCATCTGATTAAAAACCTGCAAAAAAGATAGATTAGTAAGAAAGACATGAGACAAAAATGAAAAATTCATATAAAGTTTGGTGTTTTCAAGTCAAAGAGATTAGAGTGGGTTTGGAGAGTTTTAGTTTGAGAAAAAAGTAAGAACTTTATACAACAAGAAGTTACCAAATGAAGAAAAATCAGACATAAAAACTTACCAAAACGCTCAGATCTATTATGAAAAGGAGACTTCTTCAGAAGACTTCCATGAAGTCCAGACGACTTCCAGGAAGTCCAGACGACTGAAATGGAAGTCCAGACGACTGAAATGGAAGTCGTCTAGTGCATTATATTTTAGACGACTAAGTCGTCCCAGAAGTCTTCCAGATCTGAAAAACCTGCATATCAAATCCAGATCTGAAAAACCTGCATATCCAAAAACGTTCAAATGACTTTAAAACAGAAAAAATGAGTGAAAGATTAGATAAATCTATATTTATAGAACACACAAAAATATATATCTAAAATTAATAGATCTACCTAAAAATGAGTGGAAGATTAGTACCATCTGATTAAAAACCTGCAAAAAAAGATAGATTAGTAAGAAAGACATGAGACAAAACTGAAAAATTCATATAAAGTTTGGTGTTTTCAAGTCAAAGAGAATAGAGAGAGGTTGGAGAATTTTAGAATGATGAACATTACATTTTTATTGCAGCCATTTGAGAGGATGAGAGAGAATGTGTAAATTTTTCTTTATATAGGGAGACAAAAAATCCAATTAGGTGAAATATTTTTGGTTCAGACGACTTCCTAGATGACTTACTTGTAAGTTGTCCAGAAGACTTTAATATTTTTAGCGGGAAATTAAAATATTTTTAGCGGAAAACTAAAATAGAAGACTTCCGAGACGACTTACAAGTAAGTCGTCTGGTTTAAATTATTTAAGCGGGAAAATAATTTTTTTAAAAATTTTAGACGAGAATATTTGGACGACTTACATGTAAGTCGTCTATTTTAATTTCTTTACCAGACGACTGAAATGTAAGTCGTCTAGACCCTAAACATAACTCCTAAACTTAATTAACTAACTAAACATTTCATAAAATCAAATTAAACTTCAAAAGTGTTTACTATACACAAAAATAAACATGTATAAGTAAAAAATTAATTTTTCAAAAAACCATTTAAACTTTCTAAAATCTAACCTAAGAATACATACAATACTACAACATATGTTGCCAAACCTTAGACCTAAGAATACCATGATTCACTACCTACACTCATCTATGTTGAAAACAATTCAATTTTATTATATTTTAATTTATATCACTTAAACTGTTTATAATTACATAATTTTAATTTTTCGCTTATCAAAATATTTTTTAAAAAATTTATAAATTACTTTTAAGATCAGCTACACCAGAAGACTTACTTTGAAGTCGTCCAGACGACTTCCAACATCTCAGACGACTCAGACGACTTATTAGGGCTATATTCGTAAAAATGACTTCTGTTTTTTTGTTTGGTCACAAGGAGCTGGGCTGTAATTTCACAAAGCTTTTAGGTTAGTTTTGCATTTGATTCAAATTTGAATATATGTTTGAGGTTAAAATCAAGTTGTGGGTTAGTTTTGGTAAAAACCCTACATTGAATTTCCAATCCAACTCCAAAATATCATTTTAATATGATTGTCAGACAAAAATTCTCTAACCCAACACTAAAAAATTACACTATTTTAGTGCAACATACACTATAGTTTTACAGTAAATTTAGTGTAAAATTGTAATGTTACAATAAAAAGTGTAACTTTTAACGTTGCGTCGTAGAAATTTTATGCTAAAATCATGCTAAAAATATAGTGTTTTGGAGTTGGGATTAGAGATAGCCTCAGAGATCTTGGTATTCTCTTGTTTTCTAAAGAACTATTTTATTTCTTCTTTTTTCAGAAAAACTAATATGATTATCAATGATAAGTTCTTGCACGACGGTGAAATTATTTGTTATTTTTAATACAATTAAACTGAATTGAAACTTCGTTTGTAAAATAAAATTCATGGGAATGTTATTGGTTAATCTGGTTTGCATGCATAATAGTTTGAAGCAAAATCTCAATATTTTCAAACCAAGTGGAGAGGAAATGAACGCGGAACGGCTTAGATTATTCCGAGCGGATCTTTCAAGATGATGGCAGTTTTGTTGACGCCATTGAAGGCTGTGACGGCGTCTACTCTTCCATGTAGCGGCTTCCATGGAGTTTGACATGACATCTCACCGAATCACGTCAATCTCGGTACGACGGTTTTGTTCCACGTACCTATTTTTTTCAACTTAAAATGTAGTAGGTGATGGAAGTCTCATGTTAAGATCAAAGAACACGTACTATTTGCTAAATTATTTCAAATGTCTGGTCTTGGATTTAACCAAAACGAAACGGGTTTTGAATCTCAGAGAGTTAATGAGTTATGTCCAGAGCAAAGTCATTGATCCGGCGATAAAAGGCGTACATAACGTACTTGGTTCTTGTCTAAAGTCAAAATCAGTCAAGAGAGTTGTCTTCATCATCCATCAGTACTCTCACAGCCAAAGATGAAAATGAACGGTGGAGATCAATCGTGGACGAGAGTTGCAAGACTCCCATTGATCATGTACTTATTAAACAAAAGTAAGTGGATGGGTAAATATTATTACAATATTATATAGTCCATTACATGACACAATTCCTTTAGGCACGTTATAAATAGATTTGGACTTTGTGTGGACGACAGATTTATGTACTATCGAAACTCGTATAAGAGGAAGAATCATTTAGATATGAAAAAGAATGATGATTGGATCTTGTTTCAGTCATTCCAACTACTGTCTAGGGTCCATTTCTTACTCCTTCACTCCCATCAAGCCTTCAAGTTCTCTTTCTCCAATAACAGGTGCGTGTGTGTATATATAATATTTTTTGTTATCAAATATAAACTGATATGCTGGGCATAATTATTTACCATTTTGGTTTTGAGGTGACTCCTAGTTGTTTGGGATACTATCAGCAGTGAACAAAAGAATGGGTTCGATTGGTTTGGTACACATACAAGATATTTGCATGGCGCATTTGTTTCTGATAGAAGAACCACAAGCTGAAGGTCAATGCATATGTTGCGTTGACAATATTGATAAGTAAGTTCTTGAAACTTTACAATCTTCAAATGATTTTATTGACTCTTTTTTTTTTTTACACCAAAATTTTCACAATTTTATTCTTGGTTTATAGGGTAGATGATGATCTGGAAGAGAGACCAGGTTTGATGACGTCTATGATTTCTTCAAAGAAGTTAAGAGAACTGGGGTTTTATATTACGTATACTTAGTCTCATATACTTGTATAGATACAGAGGCTCTGTATACGCTTCTATACACGTGTATACTTGTATATAAACAGACCCACATGTACATGATTCATTAACCTTAGTGATACAGTTTAAGTTCTTGTGCTCTCTTCTCTCTATATCTTGATATTTTAGTACAAATATGGTATTGAGGAAATTATTCATCAAACAATTGATGCTTCTATCAATTTTAAGTTTCCTTCCTTGAATCACAAACTCAAGCAGTGAGATAAACAACGAATTGTCTATTTTTAGTTTGCTTGTAGTTTTGATCAGGCTACAGTGTTTGTTAAGAATTCACTAATAAAGCTTTTTGCGATTCCGAGAAGTTGTTTATTTAGAAAAGGTTGTATTGTATACTGGCATACTGCCAAAGCGAAACCTTTAGCAAATGAACCAATAGAAGTTCATGTTAGCTGCAATAGAAACCTTCTTCATTCATCTCTCTGCCATACTTGTACCTTCTCACAGTTGGGAGTGCTTCCACACGAGATCCCGTCAAACCATAGGCTAAACATGTATAACTAGCACATGAAGTTACACGAAAGCATGCTAACTTAGTAACTTATGAGTGACCAATATAGGTTAAACAATTCTTCTGTTGTCTACAATTAACGCATGTACATTATCGGACTTATCTTATGTTATGACATGTTTAGAAAGAACATAATATGGACTTAGATGAATTAATCAGATTTAACTAACCTAGCATAATCAAACTTTTCTCAAAAATGGTTTGAACATTTAAAAGTCTGTGGTCCTATGGCGATTGGTTTGACAGCGGCAAATCACAACCACTAGACCTTCTCCTTCATCCAGCAGGTTAACTTAGGATTTAGGAAGCGCTTGTTTAGGATTATATTGCTGTCGCTTGATACTGATTTGAACTTCATCGCTTAGCTCTAGTTAGTCAAGCTTTGATTTATGTTTGATGTTATGAGTCTTTTTACATTTTTTTGCGGCTCTATCTAGTAAACTTGATTTCAAGTTCTCTTGTAATCAGGCTTTCATTGCATTGTTAATGATATTTACATTTTTAGCAACAAAAAAAGGGTACGGAGTGTAATTAGGTCTAGTTGTGTGTTAAGATTGTTTTTAGTAGTCCTAGTCTTGTAGACACTTTTGATGCAAGCTTTGTCTCAGTGCCTTTGCAATTTGTATGGACTGCCTTATTCAAACAGTATGTTAGCGAGATTTATATTTTTGTTCACTCTTCTTTTCAATTATAAACAACAGCATGACCATATCATGTTTGATGTATGTAAGCCTGATGTTTTCAAATTTAATTGCACCCTTTTTATTATGATTCAAATTTGATTTTCTAGGCCGGAAGGCATATTATTTCGGAGTAGCACGTCAGAGTTTCTGTTGTAAATCCATCAGTAATCAAAGTTCCCTCAACACTTCAAACTTCAAAGTTTGACTCTCGACTAAAAACTACATTGCTTACGGCGAACTATATGTATTACATATTTGGCTAACGAGGGGTTTTAGCTAAAACATATGGCATTATTCAAGCTGAATATGCTAATTAGATAACACTATCATCCCTAGTATGAGCCTCATATTACGAATGATAACGACTAAAAGAGAAATAAAGTTGCATCAGCTCCATTTTCATGGTTAGAACATATTGCTCATTATTTTTTCTCTTCACATATTCTGACACGAGATGTGCAAAATACCAAATAGGGCATGACTAACCAATTATATATTGCCCTAGACTTATTATTTGTCTACAAGTTATTGCTTTGGCATTGACCAGTATCCTCCACCCGTGAAACAAAAGCATCTTTCTGGCGCTCTTCAACCTCCATTCCCTTTTTATTGTGTGCATTAACCCCCCCCCCCCCCCCCCCCCCCCCCCCCCCCCCCATTTCTCCATTTCTCTATTCCACATGAATCTAACAGCCAATAAACACCATTACGAACAAAACGTTCTGTCTTTTTCCACTTAGAGATCAGTGCCAAAACAACCTGATAGAAGTTGATTAAGAAAAGGAGGAGAACTAATAGTTGTAATTAATCACAGACAAGTATTGCATCAAGAAAGACAAAATTTGTTGCTTACATTAAGATATGATGGTTGTTTTATATAGCTTTGAAGATAACAAAAAAAACTATTCTACTTGCATAAATTAAGGAAACGTAATACTCCACTAAGCTATATAAAACAACCATCATATCTTAATGTATGATATATTTTATATATCACGTGAAGAGTGGAAGCTGAAGTTACTCCACTCTTCACGTGATGTAACTTCAGCTTCCACTCTTCGGTGATGTAACTTCGGCTTTCTAAGACGTGATGTAACTTCTTCAAACTTTAGTCTCTTTTATTCTCGTACTCCACTTGCTCCAACAATAGTAGCAAAAAGTCTCAAATGAACTTTTGTTGTTATAGGTTTTACGTGAACACAACTACAGTTTATACGTTCTTAATGCTAAATACTTTCATAGCTGTGAACTCAATATTCCAACTTTGCGTTGTTAAAACTCTATTGATACCACACACAACTTAACCCCAAAAAAAAAAGTTGATTTAGGGCTTGCAGATAACCACAAAACAAGGAAGCAAAGCTCGAGAGTTAAGCAAATAAAGCTCCTCAACATTAGTATACAAACCAACTTTACCCGCCAAAGAATCAAACCCATTCAACCCGCCCATCTCCTCCACATTCTCCACCGGCCTATGAACCCTCCCGGCGATCACCCGACACACGATCAACGCCTTCCTCTCCGTCGTCCCATCACCACCGTCCATTTCGATCGACTCAAACGCCCTCCCGCTAGTCGACGCCGTGAAAACCCCTATCCCGTTATTCATCTCCCGTTTCACCGAGAACCCGTTTCTTATTATCCGGCAAACGCAGCACTTCTCCGACGAGCAAAGGCTCGTGCACCCGTTTACCCCTAGAACGCACGAGACTGTGGTTCCGTGGAACCTGAGGAGCTCGTTTCCGTCGGCGATACATCTCGGGTGCTTCTTCTGTAGCTTGCTCGCTCTGTTCTTGACGGTGTCTCTGTACTCCTCAAATCTCGCTAGAGTCTTTTGCATGTTGTGCACTTTCAGGATACGGTCGATTCTCCCGCATTGGTTCTCTGTCTTTAACCAGCTTGTTCTGCATATCATCTCCACGATCTTTCTCGACGAATCTCCTTCCACGAGCTCTGTCACTGGCGAAAATGAAAATTTTTGGGTTGAAAGTTGCGAAACTTTATTGATAAAAAAAAAAGTTCGAAACTTTGTTCAGTTCAAAAAAAGAAAAAGTTAGAAACTTTATTCAGTTCAAAAAAAAAAGTTAGAAACTTTATGACGTAAAGTACGAAACTTTGTGTTATTACCGGCGTGTTCGGTGAGGTGATGAGCTTCTGCGTCTTCGAGTTTGCTAAACTTCTCGCCGCATTTATGGCAAGAAACAGAGGAATCGTCTCCGTTGACAACGGCGGAGTCTCTCCTGCTCTGTTTAAACGCTGCTCCTCCTCTGTCTCTCTCCGACGAGGCCTTTCTCGACGCTTGGCTCCTGTTTGAAGAGGAGTAATGCACCGGCGTTCCTGGTCTCAGAGTTCCCACGAACTCCCTTGCTCCGGTGGAGGAGTCTACGTCGCCGGCGGCGGCGGTGATCTTGAGCTCGGAAGTGGAGTTGCTGATGATGACCTCGTGAGTGATGGGATTGAGAAACTCGCTGCTTCCGATTGAACGAGGGCTAGAGCAAGTCGTCGGCTTTTCTAAGTGTCGGTTGCTTCCGTGGATTACGTCTTTGAGATTGGCTATGGATCTTGAACAACCGGACCGGTAAGTTGATCTCTTGGTTGTCTCTTTGCTTCTGGAACTCGGGTCGTGTACGTCGGTGGGATCAGATTTGCAGTGGAGAGATTTCTTGAGTGAAAACCAAACACTGGGTAGCTTTTTCTTCTTTTCAGTTCTTGTTCTTGAGCCTTCCATTGTTGTATCCTCTCTCTCCAATGTTTTGTCTTCTGATGGATATGAGAACGAAAGAAGCAAAAACGAAAAGAATGATTGAAATGAAATGTTAGATTGTGTTTCTGTTTTCAGTTTTTAAAAGGTCAAAAAGAAAGAGACACAACCATGAGTTTCTTTTGCTGTGTCAAAGATAAAAAAAAAAAAGATACGCTAAGTAAAAGTTTAAAACTATAATCAAGACGCAATAGTGATGGTACTTAGGTAGCTTAACTATCTATGGACCATATGTAGACACATCAGTGATCGTACTTAACTAACTTAACAATCTATGAGTTGGCGAGACAACGATGATCGTACTTAGGTAACTTAATTATCTATGGACCATAGATTGTCAAGTTGCTTGATACTATTTGACTCACGAGGCTATACTGTATATGATTTGGTTGTCTCTTGGCTAAAAATACAGCCTCACATTTCCCAACTGTATGCTTCCAATATTTTGCATAGTTTGAATTATATTTAGAATAGTGAAGTCTTCACATACTGTCAGACCAGAAGGACTCATCCACATTATGTTGTCCTCCGGACAACTATTTGAGTGAATTTTTTTTTTTTTGGAAATTTGATTTGCCAATTCCAAACAAGTACAAAACCAAATTTAACTGGTTCTCACATTATTTTTCAATACGACCAGAGAGCATGATTATTGGAGGTTTTTAGGGTGATGTTTTTATCGAAATATAAGAACTCGTCTCTTAACTTTTAACTAAAAAAGCTAAGAACTGGTTTTTGAATAAAAATTTTAAGAGCCGGTTCTTAACTTTTTTAATTAAAAGTTAAGAGACGAGTTCTTATATTCCGATAAGAACTCCATTCTAAGAATCCCTAAGAAGTTTCTGTATACACATAGTACCCTTAGAAAATGATCTGATTGAATAAATTTCCCATTATTTATGTAAACAAATAATGATTGTGTTGTGATTTTTACGTAGGCATCTCCACATCCCACATTAATGAACAATTTAATAAGTGTGAGATCCACCTATTTTTGTTTCAAAGGTTGGTAACATCATGGCCACCCACCACCACGCTCATGACATGCACCTTTTCGAATGTCTACATCCTGTTTTCTTCTGTTTGTTATCCATCCTTGGAGAAATTAAGCAAAAATTGTAGCTTGATTTTATGGTAAATGATAATCGGAATTCCTTTTTCTCGTAGAATGAACCAATATAATCACTTTTCTCGTAGAATGAACCAATATAATCACTTTAACAAGAATTGGTTACCCTTCTAAACAAAAGAAAAAGTTTATTGAATAAACATTTGTGCATCTGAGTTAGGATTGCACAAAAAGTCACCGACGATTTGAAATGAATAAGAATCCAATTAGTAGTGATGGAGTTTTAGTGGAACTGTAAAGGAATTTTGAGCGGTTAAAATAGGATTATACTATCAACAATAGTAAAAGCGATGGTACATTTGCTCATTTGGTTAGACGAAAATGTGACAATATCTTATAGTTTAAAACTGGGGATCAGTTTAGCTTCTGGTCCAAAACCTTCACTGAACAAAAATTGTCGTGTGAATGTTAACCAACCAAACTGCAAATAATGATTGTGATAAACTGATAATGATACAAAATTTGTTTGGATTCAAAGGCAAAAATAATAGAGCATGGACTTGACCCAAAGCAACATGGGCCAAAAATGTTAAATTAAAAGGTTATGCTACTTTGGGCTAAAATTAATAAGCCCAAATTAGCCCATGTAACCACTCACTGAAACAGTCCGAGTTCAAGAGAGACAAAAAGAAAGTGCCTAACCGAAGGAAACCAAATCGCATCCCTTAAATGAAAAACAATCTAACGGTCACAACTATCGATCCGTGCAGTGTCATATCATTGGTCAGGGATACTTATCAATACTCATGGCGGGTTTCGCTGTAACCAACTACTCGTTATTGTTATCGTCTCAATTACACGTCGTCCATATACTTTTCTTTGCCTTTAGGCCTGGGCATTTTACCCGGATCCGAAGACCCGAACCGTAACCGACCCGAAAATACAGGTTCGGCTCCGGGTTCAGATCCATGCTAAGTATCTATTGGGTCTTTTTTGGACCTGCGGGTCTCGGTTCGGGTCAGGGTCCTATCTGAGACCCGTTCGGGTACCCGAAGTACCCGCAAATAATTGTATATACTAGGTATATTTAGGTGATTGGGTATATTTTTGATATTTCGGATTTTTTTTAAGTTTTGGGTTTGGATTTTCGGGTATAATTGTAGGTTTTTGGTGAAATTTTAGATTTTTAGAAAATATAATTTGGGTATTCGGATAAAATTCGGGTATGTTTTGGGTTTTCGGATCCAATTCGGGTATTTCGGGTCTATTTCGGGTCGTAAATACCCGAACCGACCCGGATCCGAAATATACCCGAAAATTTTGGGTATTTTACGAGTTTTGAAATTATAGACCTGAACCGATCCGGACCCGACAAAACCCGATCCGGAATCGATCCGAAAAGTTATAGGTACCTATATGAGTCTAAATTGCTAGGACTCGAAGGACCCGGACTCGACAAAACCCGATCCGAACCCGACCCGAAGACCCGGATGCCCAGGCCTAGTTTGCCTTTCTAGAGAATTCAATCTTCTCAGCTGTAGTAGAGATGGCGGGTCGGGGTAAACAACTCGGATCTGGCGCGGCGAAGAAGGCTACATCTCGCAGTAGCAAGGCCGGGCTCCAATTCCCCGTTGGTCGTATCGCCCGATTCCTCAAGGCCGGAAAGTACGCCGAGCGCGTTGGAGCAGGAGCTCCGGTTTATCTCGCCGCCGTTCTTGAATACCTCGCCGCCGAGGTAAATCACAGACTCTTTTAATAGATATTGATCACCAATTTAGATTTGCTTCCTTGTTTTCGAATTTGATGATCTAGCGAAAGGTTTAATCTCGGGTCCGATTGAGGTTTCTTTAACGGATCTGTAAACGTGGGTTTGTTAATTTGGTGTGATTAATTTGTGTAGGTACTTGAGCTTGCCGGGAACGCAGCACGAGATAACAAGAAGACTCGGATTGTGCCTCGACATATTCAGCTTGCTGTGAGGAACGACGAGGAGCTAAGCAAGCTACTTGGAGATGTGACGATTGCTAATGGAGGAGTGATGCCTAACATCCACAATCTCCTTCTCCCCAACAAGAAGGCCGGTTCCTCTAAGCCTACCGATGAAGAAGATTAGGAGATCCTATGTGACAAAGAAGGTAACGCTGGAAAATGGTTTGATGTGAGAGCGAACAAGTAGTAGAGGACGGTTACACAACAGCTGTGTGGATCTAGTTGTAGTTGCATATGATATTTTGTTTCTGTTGTGTGAATATATGAAGAACCTTTCTTCTCTTTGTTTCAGACTCTACATGCTTTAGGGGTTCGTACTGTAATAATACTCCACTTTGTTGACTTATTGCAGTGTCTTGATGTTTATCCTTTTAAGCACCAAACTTATGTATCCAAAAACGTAACATTGTTGATATAGTTTTGCACACACACATTTTCAAGACTCGAACAAAGGAAAGACATCCAAACATAAACAAAAGAGAGTTTTGCACATCCACAATTGAAATATTAGAGAACACAGAGAAAAGACAGTAGTGCTCTTGGGATGATGGACCTAGCTAGATTCTTCATCAACTGTCCCACAAGTAGTGCTCCCCAAATATGGGTGCCATTTCTTCACCAAGTAATCTTAATGGCTTGAAACAAGGATCAAGAGTTTCTAAAGTAGAAGGATCATCCCATCTCAAATGTTTCCACCAACTTATAGTTCCTTTTATTTCCTTGATTCTTCCACAAGTTTTGGAGCTTATGGGCAAAGTATATAGCCGACCACAGTTCATGACTTTCACCTGTTCGAGACACTCCCAAGTCTCTTTTTCGTAGCAAACACTCTCCAGCTCTGGAAGATTTCTCAGTTTCATGACACGTAACTTTGGTAGGAGAGGTTCTTGTGGACCATCAATAGTTTGGCGTAGATTATGCAAGGAGTTACAGTCGCTAATTTCTATCTCCTCCAGGTTTGGCATAGTGAACATGTCTATCTCAACGAGTGTTTTAAGGTTATTGCACTTGCTGACCAGAAGTAGTTTAAGAGCTACCAATCTCAACCATAGCTGTGCTTGTAATTCCGAAAGGGATACAAAGTTAACTTCGTGCAGACCAAGTTCCTCCAGAAATGGAAGTGTGTCTGGACTTGTGGAGGATCCTTTGCTGGTTGCCTTCTCAATCCCACCACCACTAGAGTTGATACTAGTTTTCACAATCGTTAGAGATTTCAGATTCACGAATGTCTTGCTGCCAGTGACCAATTTCTTCATCATTCCTTGGAGCCCTTGACAACTGTTCAGTATTACAGAGGTTGTACAAGCCAAGAGCCACTCCATGGATACTTGTGATAAGTTGAGACCACTTATTGCTAGTGTCCTCTGATCGTGTATCATAGGCAAAACGTAGCTAAAGCCCACATTAATTTTGAAATTTCTTTAGACTTTGATCCAAGAAGAGTTGTTCTTCTTCAGAAAAGACGGCGAACAAATAAGACATATAGACAGCACCTGTAAACAGTCAAGGTATGCAATCTCTTCAACTGTTGCTTGGCCTTCTTGTTCTTCTCCTTTTACACTCCAATGGTAGTTACTTAATTTCATGTTTAGTGTCTCCAAACTTGATAACCGCGAAACAATTCTAGCTGGAATAGTTTTGAGGTGAACTGTTCCTGAAAGATCAAGGTGTTTAAAGCTCTCCAGCTTTTCTAGCCCTTTTGGGAATTCTTTGATACGGGAGCCATGTAGATCCAGTAGCTCAAGTTTAGAAAGAGTTTCTAGAGAAGGTAGTTCGGTAAGGTCTTAAGAAAAGAGAATGAAGTTTGGAAAGCTGCAAACAGGAATGGGGCAGGGAGTTCACGCGTGTCCCACTTAGATTCAAAATCCTAAGAGCTGGGAATGCTTGCAAGAACCCATCTGATGCTTCTTGTAGAAGATAGTTCTCCTGTAGCAGTAAGGTTGAGGCTTCCATGCAGTACTCTTCTGGTAGACGAGGGAGCCTCTCGGGCTTATTGTTCATCAAAGAAACCCATCGAAGAGAAGGAGAAAATTTGTCTTGTCTAATCTCTTGCAAACCTGTACTAGACAGGACAAGCGAATGGCAATCATCTTGTGAGGAAGACATAATCCATATTGCAAAATCTCGGACAACATCATGCATTTTAACGGTTTCACTGCGAGAACCATCTTCTAACAGGCACTAGTCCTTTAAGCTCTCCACAATTGTGATTCCTTCGTTCATGTACTCCTCGTGGGAACCTTGTTCCTCCATGAATCCTTCAGCTATCCAATACATCACAAGCTCCGTAACCTCAATGGAGTAGTCTTCAGGAAATAAAGCACAAAGAAGAAAACAAGATTTTGCTTGTCCTTCCAAGAAGTCGTAGCTCAGTTTCAAAGGCTGGTAGATCTTCTCTTCAATGCTTTTGATCCAAGGTACCGATCTACTTAGCTGATTCAAGGCGTGTTCCCACAACATGACATTTGGCTTTCCTCTCATAGCTGTCCCGACTGTTATGATAGCCAGGGGCAACCCGCCACATTCAAGTGAAAAGGCTTTTGCAATGGGCTCAATAAGATCTGATCTCGCTACCTCTCCTGCATTCTGGCAAAACAGTTCCCAAGCTTCTTCTTCGCACAAGCAATCCACCCTAACATCAAGATCTGTCCTCATACTACGACAGACTTCAAGAAACCTGGAAGTGAGAATGATCTTTGAACCCTTCTTCTCTTCTGTTCGTGGAATGCCCAGAAGATCTAAATCAATATCTTTCCACACGTCATCAAGAATAAGAAGGAAGTTGTTCTCTTTCTCAAGCCTCACATAGATCCTTCTTGCCAGCCTCTCTACAGTTTCTCCCAACCTGGTGTCGATATCCAGTCTCTCAGCAATCTGCTTTTGGACCGTTCTTGGATCAAAGTCTTTGGATGGTGTAGCAAAGATCACCAAGCCAAATGGTTGAGTTGCAGTCTCTTCATGAAGCTTATTGTTCAACGTCCTCACCAATGTCGTTTTCCCTACTCCACCCATACCCCAAATACCAATCTTCTGAACCTCACTGCTCCTCAAACCATCTATAATTTTACCCAACATATTTGAAGCCGTTGTTTGATGAAGTACTGAAACTCCCGGAACATGTTCAACTCTTTCATGTGCAGTAGCCGCAGCTATCATGTCTAAAAGATCTAAACCTTCCTTTTCGAGCATTCTAGCTTCGTTGAGAATCGTAACGAGTTTCCTGCTCAGCCTGGATTTCAAGGACTTACCACACGAAACCCGTTCCTCAAGTTTCGACCTTGCTTTAGTGATAACCTCCTCAGCATTTCTTTGCCACCCCATTATCTTGAGTCTAAATGGTTTATCTTTGTGGTCTTCATTTATGTTGCCCTTAAGCTCAACTAATCTCTCCATCACACTGTTAAGAGCTTGGACGTTGGATTTGAACCTTATGGCATTAACGACCCGGGAGCACATTGAGTCACACATGGGACGCAAAATCTCCCCCAAGAACGGGGACAAACACTCCATACCAGAGGTTTAATAGCAGATGTTCCAAAGAACCCCGGCACTTGAAGAAAAGCTAAAAGTTCTGCATTAGAAAAATAGCATTTCAATGTTTAGAAGTCTCTCACACACAATATTAAAACTAAATCTGTTTAATAAGTATGGTAATGATAGTGTTCGAAAGGAAATAAAAGAACTAATATTTTAATCATTTGGCAACAAGTATAATTTTCAAGACATGCGCCAGTCTTGGGAGACAGTGTTAGGGAAAATGGCGACATCTTGTTTGGGATTAGGGTTTTCACAATCACCCACGGACGCCGCTCCGACGAGAAGCTCTTCCTTCTCGCATGGAATGCAATTCGACATTGGCGGGATGCAACGGATAACGTCTCGTACATATTAAAAGGACATCATGATTGT
Source organism: Brassica napus (assembly GCF_020379485.1). Classification (NCBI taxonomy): domain Eukaryota; kingdom Viridiplantae; phylum Streptophyta; class Magnoliopsida; order Brassicales; family Brassicaceae; genus Brassica; species Brassica napus. The sequence goes on along the minus strand of NC_063444.1, from coordinate 15,243,915 downwards.
CTCCTTCTTTACTAATCTGCTAGGTTCGAAGAATACAGACGACTCGGTGGAGCATATAGAATATAGATGCTCTCTCTCTTTGGTGGGCATTCTATCTTCAGCCGAAAATGAAATGATAAAAAACAAACTTTAGACTCGCGATGATTAGAGCCCCATAATCAGATGGGTTTTCTTTCCGCGTACCTTTTTGGATGATGCTTGGGAAATACTCCCTCTTTTTTTTTAATATAAGTCATTTTAGAAAAATTTGTATATTCCAAACTATATGACGTTTTCGGTTTTCTATGTAAAATTTATTAACATTTAATGTTATATGATCAATAATAATATACCTTCTATTTTATTCTTGGTTGATTTGTGGTTAGATAAATAATTAATGATGTTTTTGTTTAGAAAATATAAAAAATTAATGATTTTATGCCAGCACAATTATTCTGATCCTTAAATCTAAAGGCTATCTTGAGAATCTTTAAGAATATCTATCCAATACTGGTTTAACCTTCTTTTTCTTTAATAAATCCATTATACATTAAAAAAAAAAGCATTATAATAAATGCATTCACACTATAATAGACACGTGACAGCTTCACAATGATTTGATAATAGGGAAAATTGGCAAAAAAAGACACTCTCAACTCCGATTTGTCTCAATAAGATTTTCTCTAAGATTTTTGTTAGATTTTAATTACTATTAATACGATTATCTGCTTAGAAACTATAATATGAAACTATTGGTTCGACATGGCAATTATCTAAAATTCATAACATGAAAACAAACAAATAAGATGTATTTTTGGTTTTTACAGGAAAAAACCAAAAAATCAAACATTTTAGACGAATAAACTAAAATGAATATTAATTTAAAATAATAGTTATATTTTAGAAGATTAAAAACAGAAAAAAAAACTTAAGACCGAACCAATAGCCAGATTAAACAGATTTAATGCTTTTTACTAAAAATAACGAAACTAATAATCACTTCCCGCACAAGGCGCGTGTTACTACCTAGTTGTAAATTTGATTTAAAAATGAAAGTTTAGATTTTATAATGTGATTAACAAATAATACCTTCATCCCGAAAAAGATGACTGTTTTTTAAAAATTATGTTAAAAAATATTTTTTTTATATTTTCAATACACTTTTTAATCAACTAATAAAAAATTATAAACTTCAAAAACATCAATTGCATTTCTTAAAATTTTATTGATTTAGAAATATAATAAATATAATTTAGTCAAAAATATAAGAAATATAAAATTACAAAAAAATATGCATTAATAACTAAACTTTAATTTTTTTAATATGTGTAAAAACTCTAAATATTATTTTGAAACCGATAAATATAAGATCTTTAGGTTTGATTTCAAGTCAAATAAAGTAAAAAACATGGAAACAAAAACGGATGTCTCCTGATCAATTTCAAAAAAGGTGGTTGACAACTTTAATTGGATGTTGTTGTTAAATGTTCTTAAAGTGATGGTATTAATGATAAAATTTCCTACATCGGAAGTTAGAAATGATATTAAATAATATATAAAATAGATAAGCTAATTTATTTATCACTAATTCGTTTTATGTGAAAGACCATCTGATTTAACATAATATCAAACCATGATCAATGGAGGAGCCAGCCAAAAGGCTCACCGGGACAATATGAAATTTTAATATAAAATCATGGGGCACTAAAATGGATTTTAATACTTATTCATAATTTTTTCAAAAAACCAATGAAGATAAATTTTTCCCTAATAATTCATGTGGGACAGCTGCCCCCCCCCCTCTCACCTCTCTCATATGACTATGATCTATACAGTCTAATTTGATCTACATGGATGCGCTCCAAAATTGACCTATCAATCTTTTTCCGAACATTATAAGATTGACCGAAGGAAGAACCATCATTTCGACCATGCATATTAGTGACAAAGTCTCACATATCAGTAATTGGAAGAGACATTAATTAGTATATAAAATAAATATGTCAACCTAATTACCACTAGTTGATTTTAGGTTGAAAGCCTATCTATTTTAACAAATGACACATTTTTACTTTATTTTGTTCTTGTTTATTTGTTTTGTTGATTCTTAAGACAGACGATTGAGAAGTTGAAACAAAACTTTGTTGATTCTTATAATATTATTTTTAAAAAAATAAGAATCAATTAAACTAAAAATTCTAACAAGAAAATGAAATCACTGAAATTTTTTTGAACATTTTTTAGAAAATAAAATTAGATGTTGTTTAAAATAATAGCACGTAGTGAACCATTTGGAGATGATAGTATCAAAGAGGTTTGATCTATCAGTATAGTTATATGATCTAACGGTATAGTTAGACTAGACCTTCAATGTTTTGTAGATTTTTAAGGAGTTTTTGGTTTTCTTTGATAAAAAAATCATTTAATCACCCGTTAAACTTTAGAATAATCGAAAGCCAAAAAGAAAACTGCATCCATTTATGACTAGTCTATTCTGACACACTGTATAAAAAGCTTTATGAATGAATTGGCTTAAACTTACTTCTCAGATTTGCAAAAGTCGATATGTGGAAGTAACTTAATGAATACATGAGCGTTGTCAGAAAAGGGCTTACATGAGCGAGATTAATCATCCTTCATAACCCCATCTCCATTATTGCTAAATGGAAAAGAATGAAACTTATCACTTGTATAAAGAAGTTCTATGGTATACATTACGCGACGGCGACTTCTGTAAGCTTCCACAATACTTTTCAGAGCGGGAGTGAAAAACAAGAATCTCCACGTTGATGCATTTGTTTTTATTATAAGTAGGCCATCTACTCTGTAAAAAAAAACAGTGGAAAAGACCATAAAGGTCAATATTATGATCTGGACGATATTCTCGCTGCTGGTGCCTGGTGTTTAATGGTTTAATGGAAGTTGTATTGGAGGTATTGAGGTAATTGTTAAGGATTGCACAAATATCTACTTTGAAACAATTTGGGGTACAATTTTGTGAACCAAATATTATGTATTGATCCCAAATATGAATTTAATTTTTGTTAGTTCCAATGTATGTCTGGTCTCTCGTATCTATACGGTATGTCAATAGTGAATTAATGATTACTAGTTGATGCCCTGCGCAAATGCGCGAGTTTATTTTATGATGGTTTATTTTATGATTTTGGTAAAAAGATTTTAGATCTTAACAAACAAACATAATGGATAGAAAAAATAGTTATATACCAATTATTTTCTTACCCTTTCTTCTCACTTTTAATTTTTTATAGTGAAGTTTCTTGTTTAATCATTCTTATAATTGTAGTTGTAATAAAAATGACCTTATAACTATACTGAACCGAACCGGATTTTGGATAATTCGGTTTATTACTCGGCTAAGTACACAAAACCAATCACATATAAAATTGAATTCAGTTTTCAGTTATTATTTTAAAGTGCCATTTCTTTCATTTTTCAAAATTGTAAGGATCGGTTCGGTTAATGAAAACCGAACAGTCAACCGATCTTAAAAAATTAAAAGAAAATGAAAAAAAGTTTGTCACCCAAGTGTCTAAACCAAACCTAATTTCTCTTTTTGTTTTGTTCTCTGGGTATAGCCGTCTCTTTCTTTTATTGCATCTCCTTCTTTACCTCAGACTATTGCTTCATCTTCTTCTTCATCTCATCTCATGCTTCTTCTTCCTTTGTTGCTGCGTTTCTTCTCTTGATCAATTAACACATATTTTTTTTTCATCTCTTTTTTTTAAACGAAATTATATTAAAATATTAACCCAAAAGGGTATCTGAATCTTACATTCCGGCACCGGAAAAACGTTTGCAAGACCAACATAACGAGGATTAGACAAGACATCGAAACAAAAAACACAGCAAGATCTACGACCCAAAAAATCTAAAGAGAGAAGATACTCAAGCGAGGGTGAGAAGAGCTAGCAAGGAGCCTCAACTCTGACGAACACTGATGGTTAGCGGATCCGACGCCACCGCAGACGTCATGACAGCCGGTGTGTTCGAAATCGACCATGGATCCATCTACGATTATTCTTCTCAGAAAGAGCCACGACTCTCGAACGCCGGCAACTACATGAGACACAACTCTCGAACTTCCTCCGCCAAGCTCCACTGTTGCTCCGCCGTCACAACCGTCTATGGCCACCGCGTACAAACACTAAATTCCACCATTCAAGAACTCTTCCGCCTCTAAGAGGGAGATGTCTCGGGTAAGTAAGACGAAAACAAAGGAGATTTTAATAATGATTCACGTTTGATCATGTGTAGTCATAGTCCCTTTATAATAATGATATTATCTTAAGTCGCTTAAGGAGAAGAAGAGTATTTAAGTTTCTAGGTAACAAGAGAAGAATGAGGAAATAGTTTGATGTTCGATTAAACAGAAGAAGAAAGTGACGTGGAGAGACAAAATGTTTTGATTGGTTTTCACAGTTTTTTTCATTTAATGACATGTCAATCCCTCATGCATTTAAAAATCTGATGTGTCATGCTGTGGAGAGAACCTTGCTTCATTATTGTGTTGATTCTAATTGTAGTTAATCATGAATTTATATACAAAATCAAATAATCTTGTGCATGCATCTTTTTGTAAGAGAACCAACACATTAAAAATAGACTGAAATTCTCAAATCGATCTTTAAAATTACAAAAGATACTACATCTATAGCTCTTCTACATTTTATAATATAAAACTGACATATGGCAATATGTGCTGATCCAAAATATTTCATCCCAAATCGACCTAACACAATATGATTGCATAATATACATTCTTAACAAGCTTAATCATGATATCAAAGCTCTCGTCCTAAACTTAATACATGTACAAGAGTCGAGATAAGTAAGATATGGTGATATATAAAAACACATGATATAAAAAATATAATTTGGTTTGTACTGATTTTTCCTAAGGTTTTGACGATTTATAATGGGTTTCTCTGACTAAAGATTCTTTGGTTTTAGTTTAAGAATATAGATTTGGAGAGATTGTATAAAAAGAAAGCGTGAAGATTTATGATTTTCATATATTATTGGTTTTACTTCTAAATGATAGGTTATTCTTTTGTCCAGTACGTGAAGAAGAATCGAAACTCATTTTTAAAACTGGATTTAAATAATCTATATTATAATAGTTCAGTATGCGTCGCCTTTGGCTGATTAGGGTTGTCGTCTCCTTCCTCTTGCACTAGAGTTCAGTTTTCTTATGAACTCCAATAATAATTTATTGTCTCGAAAAAATAGAAGTCGATCGAGTATCTTCTCTGCAAAGGAGTGTCAACAAGTGATGGATGAGCAAGAATCTTCCGGAGGTAATCATGAGATATGTTTCCTCTTTGTCGATTTAATGAGTTCATGCTTCTGTTACGTAAAATATTCGTGCTGATATGCACATATGAGTGCTTGAATTTAGTTACTGGATTTTGACGGATTCAGTCTAGCTTTGTCAATTGGGATTTATTTTTCCGAATGATGTTTGTTAATCAAAAGGCTGAGTTGATTTTCACTATTGTTTGATTTTTTTTTTGAAATGTCTGACAAGTTTGGTTAATTCTCCATCTCTTTTTCAGGTTAAGATCCTTCACTGGCTAAATCATCTACTTAAATCTTCCATGGTAAATACTTGAGCGATTATCTAAACAGTTATTTGGCTATCTCTTTTATCGTTTTGAATAAATGTTAAATTGATTCAAGACGAAACCTGATTTACAAGATATGTGACTCTGTTTTGAGTACTCTCAAAGTCTCGTCGTGAAAATAAAGACAAATGAAGCGCGTATAGGAAAAAAAAAAGTTGAGATATTTGAATGCTGAAACTCCATGGCTGTCGCAAGCTGAAACTGAAGCTGGTAATCGGTAATCTGGAAGAGAACCACATCTCCATGGATTTCTCAAGCCTTTTGTTTCCATTTCCTCGAACATAAGAGACTCTTTTTCGAATCTGTTAATTTGGCTCTTTTATATTTAATTGTTTCTGATTATCATCTTTTTATTGTCTCACGTAGAAGATGATAATCATAGCGTAGCTGTTTCCTACATCGGCTCTTCAACACAGGTCCCAAAGCTTAGCTCTTTCCTTTCATGGGTCAACAAAAATCTCATACTTTTGTTGTTTCTCCAGGTCAAGAACTGTTCCTGTGATAGAGGAGGGACCATGCGAGCAAAGGAATCAGTTGTTTACTGTTTTAGGGTCTCTCACTGATCCAGAAGAAGAAGAATCAAAGGACTCCTCAGAGGTTAACTCAATGAGAAGTTTGGTATACAATGGGGAAAAATGTAGCTTTTGGAGTTGATACATAGGTGATATAGTGAGAAGAAAGCTAGAGACTTTAGGCTGTGATAGCCAGCATGAGGAGAGTTCCCAGTACAGTGCTGAGCCACATTGCTACTCTTCCTTCTAGCTGGTTCAAGGCATTTACTCCGTTCTGTAAAACCAAAAATTAAAGATTGTTATATAATTCAGTTTGGTGATAGTGCGTTTCTTTTTAAAGATTGTAGTTTAGTAAGAGAGTGTTACCACGTTCTGAAATGGTGATGGTGCTGGAGACGTGTCATGGGAATCTGTTAGAACTGGAGGAGATGGAGGGCTTGGAGGAGTGGGTGCTGGAGTTGGGGCATGGTGATGCCTCTTGTGTTTGTGCTTTTTCTTGTGCTTGGTAGGAGCTGGTGCTGGTGGTAGAGTTATTGGTGTAAGCGCTAGAGGCGGTGAAGCTGGTGGTGGAGAAGGTGATGCCGGTGGGGGAGAGGCCGGTGCAAGCGATGGTGAGACGATTGGAGCTGGCACAGGCGGGGTGCAAGCGATGGTGAGACGGTTGGAGCTGGCACAGGCGGGCTTTGTGGTGGTTGTGGAGGCGGAGCTACTGGGCTGATAACTGGTGCAACCTTTGGAGCTGGTGGTGGTGAGACGGTTGGTGTAACTGCTGGTGGAGGTGTAATCGGAGATGCTGGTGGCGGAGTAGCTGAAACGGGTGGAACAACTGTTGTTGGAAACGGGTGGAACAACTGTTATTGATAGTAGGTAACATATTTTTTAAAATTCACTTATTGTGCATGATTGTAAGCTGGCAAAAGATTCAGTCTATGGTCTTGCCTATGACGTTGTCATACCCTTGCTTCAGCATCTAGCAATTATGTACTAAATTAAGAACAACAGAAGCAAAATTTTAAATGAAAAGTATTTTATTTTATTTTTAATATAAACAAATGTTTGAAATATTTTTATTTCAGTATTTAGCGGATGTACATGCAGTGAAAGGAGAGCAAAACGAGTATAAAACTTAGAAGAAGAATGAAGATGGTGAACAAAACACTCAAACACCATCAATGATCATAAGAAGAGAAATGTTTAAAAAGTGGGAGACCGTTGGAACCTTCAGAAGAAGATACCAAGTTTCTTTTCACTATGAAGACGCTTCATCCCAAACCTCTCAGAGAATCAAGAAATGCATGAAAGTAGAATTTAAGTACGTGGTGGGGTGACACGAGGAGACTGTCAAATTTTACCATTCGCACGTTCACTTTCGTTATATCACTTTCGTTTTACACAAAACCAACATGTTTGATAGACTAACTTTTATAAATAAATGCTAAAAATCGATTTAAAAAAGGAGATGGATAATGCCGACTAACCAAATCGGAACAAAAAGCAAAAGCACGGGTCGAAGATCCCTAGTTCATTGAATAACACTAGATTTCAAAATATAATTTATAATCATCATTCAAATAATAGATAGTGTTTAGACTTAAATTCTATTAAAATATATGGTTGAATAACACTACTTTGGTAAAATGATTTTTCTTTTTTTTGGCCAAGAGTAAAATGATTATCCTAGTTGTCGTTATAATCAACTGATTACGGTTTATATACAAAAAATCAAATAATCTTGTGCATGCATCTTTTTGAAGAGAATCGACACATTTAAAATAGACTAGAATTCTCAAACGATATTTTAAATCACAAAAGATACTACTATCTAAGCTCTTTTACATTTTATAATATAAAACTGGCATATTTATGTGCTGATCCCAAAATTTTCATCATGTGTTTTTGGATCAAAGAAAACGGTAATTCAGGTAAATCCAATAAATCAACTTTTCTGAAAAGAATCTGTAGTCTGAAACGCCATGTTGCCGACGTATAGTATTTTACCTACACATGCTGTTAGTTTTTCTTCCTAAACATGGTGTTAGTTTTTTTTTTTTTTTGGTAAACATGTTAAAGTATTATTACCATTTTTAATTTGTGACAGAAAGTTACATAAGCGGATGATTAACTAAATAGAACAAGAAACTAATCTAAACAACACTACGCTAAAACTATGCTAACCCACCCTTACCAACGACAAACGCACGGAGCAAGACAGGAAGACAAAGCTAGCGAGCTAAAGCGAAGCTGTCTCTGAGCCACAGCAGCTCACAATAGGTGGTCTACATATCACAAGGAGACACCGGACCCGGTAGAATGCGGCTTGCCTAGAGTCCGGTTCTGAAGGATGACCTCAACACAAAGAAGCCAATACAAACATTGACAGCTTCACCAGGCGACTGCTAACGAAGCAACACGACAGACCACACAAGACGATGAGCCGCAAGGAAGAGCGATTATTCAGGAAGGAGAACCCGCCGGAAGTGCCACTCCACCGCACCTGAAACCAAGGAGACAGATCAAACCAGCACCTTCCCCAAGAGAAAGGTCAGAGACACGCCCTAGATCAAGCCTCCGAGACTGGATGGAACCGCACGCGCCGCCACAGAGCACAAGACCGCAGTTGACAAATCCACAAATCCTAACTCCACGCGCCACTACCACGGAGAACCCGAAGCAGATAACCTTAGACCAGAGCCGATGGCCTCACCGGAAGAGACACCACGAGATCAACTGACAAGTCTACAGAAACCAGGAGAGGGAAGAGAGCCAAGACCGAGGAAACACTCCCCTGTAGATGGTAAATTCGACCATCCCTCAAGGTCCGAAGAACAGACGGCCCGGCCCACATGAAGCGGAGCATCGGCTCGGCGCGGCGGCTTGAAGGGTCGATCTCTCGGCGTAATGTGAGAGAGCTTTCGATGGGCTTCTCGACTAAACGCCCCGAGGAAACGACTCCACGAGACATCGTGGGCTTCTCGGCCCAGCGAGTTAAAGCCCACAGAGACGACACAAACTAGGTCACGGAAGAGCGTGAGGTCAGCTATAAAAGGGGAAGGAAAGAAAACGTAAGAGGGATCCGAAATCACTGATACACACTGGGCGTCCAGATTAGGGTTTTACTTTTGTTATCTCGCCTTGTCGTATTTCTCCGGTAAAGCCTTCAAGGCTCTGGTACCTTTCTTTTCACGCATCTCCTTTCCTTGTAACCGACGAAACACTCTTCCGACCGTTAATAAGACGTCTTTGCTTAAACCCACATCTAAAAACTGAACGTTCTCTCGTTCCGTACCGTTTCCCGATCAAACAGTTGACCGCCACCGTGGGACCTTTAGAAAAGTAATGTCGACAAGATGGCGACGAGTAACGACGGCTCTTCCTCTGGAGAAGATCGTGAAGCCGCTGAAGTAACGCCAGCGTCTTTCCCTGTGACTCCGACACCACTCCAACCCGCTTCAATAGAAACTATCATGGCGCGCCTTGCGCAACAAGATGCGGCCCAGAAAGCGGCGACCGACCAAATCGCAGCACTCGCAAAGATCTTAGCCCCCCTCGCTGCGAACGTGGAAGCTTCGACGGCGCAGTACCGAAGACATCTGTTTAACACAGAGAGAGCGACTGGTGCAGCACCAACGCAGACTACCAACCAAGATGTCGCCGATGATGACGTGGCCCAAACCCCCGTAGGTCTTGATGCGCAGACGATAAACGAGCTCGCCGCGCTGAAACAGTCGGTGCTGGATATCAACTGTATCAGCCGCACTACCATATGCCAAGAGACGAATGGCCGCGGTACACTTTTGAAGGGGAGAGAGACTAGCCCTTCCGAGAGCATCTTTCTTTTATCGAAAGAAATCAACTTCATTTGAGAGTCGAAGAACGATACGCATGAACAATGGCCTGTTCATTCTAAATCGACGCCGGAAAAGATTATCAGGGTAAGTTGGAGTTTCACTGAAATAATCGTTCCATAAACGGACATTGCCTTCTTCACGATTTCTTTCAATATGAATTCGTTTTTTCCTTCTTTTCCTTTCTTCTCCTTGATCACCCGAAGCATTGGTCAAATTCTCGAAAGATTGATCAAAATGTTGATCATGATATTGATCAAAATATTGATCAAAACTATCATCATCTACTCCCTCAAAAGTGTTATGGGAAGAAGATGTCATTTTCGTTGGAAAAAAAATTGATTACTTCGTGAATAAAAAGAGAGATGGTGAATAAATGAGAGATGGGTGTTGTAGTGTTTGCGTGAGATTGGTGTTGAGAATGAATAAAAGAGAGATGGTGAATATATGAGAGATGAAGAGATTGTTTGTGTTGTAGAGTTTGCAGTGATGATATTGTTTCCACAAACCAGAAGAGAGAAGAGATGGTGTTGTAGAAATGTGATTTTGTGATACAACAATTATATACATCATTGAAGATCTCGTGACAAAATAATACATTGAAGACGTTGTGACCAAGAAAAAAAAGAGACAAGAGACTCTAATCCGTGACACAAGCAGACAGAAGACAGTCTTCCACGCTCCATGACAGCTCGTCCGTGACACAAGCAGACAGAAGACAGTCTTCCACGCTCCATGACTGCTCGTCCGTGACACAAGCAAAGAGAAGACACATATCAGCCAAGACCTGACATAAAGAAGATACAAAAATGAGTGTTATGATCAAATAAAACAAAGAGAGTGTTATGATCAAATAAAACACAAGCACAGATCAGCCATAATAATCATTGAAACAACAGAGAGTTCTTATATCATCCATAACAAGACAACAACAACATACATATTCAGTTCCAGAAAACAGAGAGTTTTTAAATCCAATAAGACAACAACAACTTAGACTTGATCTTAAACTAATTAGACTTAGAAAACATTAACTTAAATGCATAAACTTAGATTAAGACAACAATTCAGTTATGAACTTCGACTTCAGCGCTGCCTCATCCTCAGCTAACGGTTCTGTTTTTGCCAATAGGTTATCCAGCAGCTTCATCTTCAAAAGCATGTCCCTCATAGCCATATCCTCCTTCTTGATCTTCCACATCCTCTGATACTCAGTCTCTGCCTTATTCTTAGCAAGCCCCTTTGATGCCTTCACACCCGGGGGACGAGTGGCTACTTCATCAGTTTCATCATTCATGGTTTCAGACGCATGAGAGGTTGAGGAATGCGCACCATCATCAAGCTTCCTCCTCTTTCCGCTTCCACCGGCTTTGCAAGTATAAAGCTCACACCATTTCTGATCGTTTCGAAGCTCCTTCCAAGCATGCTCAAGGTTGAATTTTTTTTGGTGGTTGTTGAAGAATATCTCATGAGCTAGTTTGAGAATATCATTCTCATTTTGACCGCTACTTCTCTCTCTACTCGCAGCTTCGTAAGCCCCACAAAACTTGTTGACTAGATCATTGATCTTCTGCCAACGGTTCTTGCAGTGGGTCGCCTCTCTGACTTCATAGCCTTGTACCTTAGGGCTTGCGGCGAAGTATGCTGCGACCCTTTTCTAGAAAGCCCCGGATTTTTGCTCATTCGAGACCACAGGGTCTTTGCTTGTATTAAGCCACGAGCTGATGAGCAGAACGTCATCTCCTGGCGTCCATTTCCTCCTTTCTCGATGCCCTGCAGGAGTGCTGTCGCCAAAGTTGGAATCTTCACTCGGTTGGGAGCCAAAAAGAGGGACTTGTGATGAAGATAAGTTGAGACTATCTTCAGACAAACCAAAGACAATGTTTTGTTGACTGGTAAGCAGTTCAACAAACTTTGGCGTTTGCCTATATGGATGAGAATCCATACCCGAGGTTGATTAAAAGAAGAGAGGAAGACAATAACTCTGTTTTTAGATAGATGGAAGAGAAGAAGAGAAGAAGAAACAATTTATAGAAGAGAAGAAGAAAGACTTTGTCTTTAATAACACACCCAACCAAAACGAGGTGACATATATCTAACACACATTCATAACACTTCAACTCCATTTTTATCTAACCATTTATTAGCAACCATTCACTAACGCTAACCTAACCATTTATTACAAAGGAATAAATTCAGAACAGATACACAATCATCTCTATGAGAACCATTTCTAACACAATCATTTATTACAAACTAATCTAACACACATTCATAGCGATTACAATTCGAAATTAGCCTCAAAGCGAACCATTACTCAACAACGACCTACCAATCTATTCACAGAACCTTTATCACACTTTCAATCAATTGAAAAGATCAAAGGAATATGATTTACCTGTGTTGCGATTGTAGTTCTCTTGTTTGAGGAAGCTTCATGTGTCTTCAACGATCACCATCTCGCAAAGTCAGAAAAAAAAATCCAAACAATCAGAGATCACATATAAATTCATCACGAAGTTTAAACAAATACAAGAGATTGAATCAACAGACCGGTAACAACACAAAAAAAATCCAAAACAAATTAGAACAAGCACAATCTAAGACAAATCTAAGACATGCATGAAGGATTCATAACTAAAAATTAAAAACAAATCGTTGACTTACCTTTCGATTAAGAGATGCATGAAGGATTTGGAATTGGAGTCGACGATCTAGATAGAGAGGCAGAGGCTTCGAGTAGAGGAACCGAGCGACACGTCCAATGATTCATCGTCGACGAGAGATCAACAAAGAGATTCGGAGTCTTCGACGAGATTTCACGACCTTGAGGCGGAGCCACCGAGAGAGACTCCGATGGTGTCATCATCGAAGAGAAATCAAGAAGGAGAGGCGGAATCGCCGATTGATTCATCCGGCGGGAGAGAAAGAGATGAGAGAGATAGAGCGATTGACCTTCTTCCTTTCGTGAGAGCGATAGAGAGGAGAGAAAGAACACGAAAGAGAGAAAGAGATGAGAGAGATAGAGTCGAGACATTATGACGCGTGCCCCTAAGCGTCGTCGCTTCTGGCGCTCAATTAAGCGTCGCCGCTTCGCTTTACACTTATTTTTTCCTTTTTTAATCAAAATTATGCTAAGCACCGACATTAAGCACTCCCTATAATCATAGTCTAAGGGACATGTACGACTCCATTGACCAGACTAAACTATATAATACTTAAGTTTATTGGATAAAGAGTGTGACTGGGTAACCACTTTAGAGTAAATATTTTAAATATTCTATTCTATCTTCAGCTCAAATTGAGCTGTAAACTGGGTGGGCTGTCCGATGGGCGTCCATGTCCACATACATTTGAGCTTCCACTAATTATGTCAATATTTCCAGGTGGGCTTTAAGTGGTCAGAGTTTGGAAACCAATTTATCTATGGGTTTTTATGGAATTGGGCAATGAGGACTTGAACGGCCCAATAAAGAAAAATTTCTAGGGTTTTCAATTTTGGGGAAAAATTAAAAAAATTTCATTTCTCTCTTTTCACGAAACTGGGCGAGTCGGCGTCTCTTTTGGCGATTGCGACGATGACGAAGCTCTCTGTTCTCCTCTTGTCCTCCGTCTGTTTTCCACTTCTCCTCCTGTCCTCCGTATGTTCTCCACTTCTTCTCCTATCCTCAGGCCGTTCTCCACTTCTCCTCCCTTCCTCCATCTGTTCTCAACTTCTTCCTGTGACTCCGTCTGTTCTCATCTTCTCCTCCGGTCAGTTTCCATCCTTTGGGTTTGTTCATATTGATGATTTTGTTTGAGATCTGAGTTGGGTTTTTTTTTATCTGAGATGGATTTTTGTTTGTGATCTGCGAATCTGAGATTGGGTTTTATGAGATTTGAGATAGGTTCAAGTTTACTGATCTGAGTTTCCTATATTTATAAGATTTTTCTCGTCACTTCTAAGATAAAAGGATCTGTACGCATTCAGTTTGTTTGTATCCGTTCTTGTGTAGATATGGATTGATTCTTTGAGTTTCGTTCTATCCATTTGTATTGTGTTTATGATGCTATTTATGATGCTATTTATGAACTGATGATATTTAAGTATTTATGAACTAATGCTATGTACCGATGTTATTTGTGTGATCTTTGAACTTATGTATTGTTGTACTTATGAATTTATGGATGAATTTTAATCTTATGAATTTATATTTGAATTTTTTTAGGTTTATAGATTGAAATTCAAAATATTCTTATATGATCTTTAATGGACCCCATGGCAGCCCATATAAATATGGATGTTAGTGGATTTGGGCCTTAATGAACATGGTCCTTAATGGTAATGGTCATTCTTTGTCCACAATTAATAAATGGACAAACGGATATGGGCTAATGGACATGGTCTCGTCCAGTTTAGAGCTCTAAGCTCAATACTTACCAATCAGGAAAAATTCAGAAAAGATTTTCAGCTGAACACAGCTGTATACAGCAGAAATTGTCCCTCTTATTTTAAGAAACATTTACGTCTAGGGTCACTTTCTACAACGTTAATTACTCTCACTTGCGCCACATGTTTACCAATCACACCCAAAATCATTTGTTTAAGATTGAGTGATTAACTAATTCTAGGAGGATAAACTCACATCATCCTTGTTTAATTAGTCAAGAAGCTTAGAATTGACTCACGTTGACTCGACTGATTCTAATTGTTTTATAAATGATGTTATTCAACTGATCGTCTAAAATCCTTAAATCACTACCAAGCATTCAAAACTAATTTTACACTTTTGTTAGTGTGAAGAAAACATCAATCCACCAAACTGTGCACGCAACATAATAAAATGATAAGATTATATATTAGTTGCAAAGGTCACCAGCAAACTTATGAAGTAAACAAGGCAGAGAAGGTCAATCTTAAAGAGATAAAAGGTGTGCTGTGTCTTGAGATTTCTTACAAGAACCAGTAGAGCCGTCAAGATGTTCCAAACACATAAATTTGAGTAGCCAGTAAACTGGTCAGAACTGATGTTAAAGAGTTGCTATTACGTATTTTGATTTTCTTCCCTCAAATGTGATCATTGTAACCAATCTCACACAATAATTAAAAATAGGCAGAGAGTCTCAATCTGAAAAAGAAAACAAATGGAGTACTTACAGGTTACAAGTGAGTGTGCAGGCGCTTCAAGAGTGGTTATGAAACTCTCTATATTCCATTGTGGCTTCAAAAGTTTCCACATCCATAAATTCCTCTGTTTGGCGTTGGAGAAGTAAAGTAATAGCTTTCCCTTAGGACTGGCATCTCTTGAAGGACACAATAGAGAATCATCTTCCCTTTCAGCTTCTTTTATGTCTAAAACCTTTACGAGGAAAACAGAAGGTCTGAGTGACTGTATATGTTGACAATAGTAACTGAAAGAAAAAGCTAGCTTCACAGAGGAATAGTTAAAAAAAAAAAAACTGAATGAAGTCTCCTGTAAATATGCATAGAACCGATGTACAAACGTATAGACATGGGATTACTAACAGAGTCCTCAACTCTGTAAAACTATATACCCGTCTACGGATAAATCCCTATTTGTGCTAATCCTTGCCTTGGACTGACAGCTAATTAGTGATGCAGTGGTCATATGCAGGTGGAATCAGATATAAAAAAAAAAACAATACTAACAAGAACTGTGCCATGGTTTAGATTCCAGAACAGGCAAAAAAAGACATGGTCTATAACATCAAAAACAAACCAAGGTAAGTGAGAAGCTCGAGCTGAAAATTGTGACAGAAATGATAAATGATGTGTGGATGTCTCCACATTGATCCAATTTCTAGCAAAACGTATTATATAACTGACATCAAACTGAAAACCCCCAGACAATAAAATGCAGGACAAACGATAAATAAACATCACATACCTAACTGAAACCTACTTCCCCATGGACACCTAGAATCTTTCAGGAAACAAATAATCAGTACAAAAACAGCAACCTCAGTGCCCGAAATTTATCTGACTTTCATCACGGACAACATAAAAGTATATAATCCAAAGCAGCACGAACAACTAGCTATATGCTTGCATTTCGAACCTAGAAAGAAAGGCAGAAACAGTACATACCATTTGCTCATTGACCCGTCCCTTGGCGCCATAGAAATTCTCGTCTTTTCCTGAACTCTGTTACTATTGAGAACACTGAAAGCAAAATCACCCAGGGATATAAACAGCTACTGTTTTGATATCCCCTTAGCATCGTTCCAAAAGGCTTCTTATCTAATCAAACCCCTACACGATGGAGTAAACAGTGGCTAAATTGCGGAAAGACTAGAGCTTTTTAATCAGACTCTTCCCCCAAAATTCGATCAAGTTTGAAAATTTTAACCAAAAACTCTCGACGACTATGACTGAAATTCCAGAACTTAGAGCTAAGAAATTGCGATTGTTGCCACAGGCAATTTAGAGAGCCCACCACCACCTCACGGGACCATTAGAGAATCTGAAACAGCTTTTGCGTTTTTCTTTTTCATTGATTTCACATGAAACTGTGACGACACATTGCGAGAGAGCATCTGAAACAGAATCGATAAAAAGTACACGATGTTTAGTATAATACAGTGAAATCCATTCAGAGTATTAAAATGTATCTATAACTACACGATGTATATGATAATACAACACATGTACGAAGTAAATAAATATATGGTGTCAAAATCCCAATTGGTTTTAATTGATTTTAATGAAATATTTTGGAGTCAATTCGCAATTAAGAAACTTAACTCCGATTAAGGCAAAACCCGACCGGACCCAATGCGTAAACCCGACTCGACACAACCATTTTCCCCCAAATCGATTTCCTTAGGGTTCCAACCCGAAAAAAATTGGAGATTTCGAAGAAGATAGAAACTGAGAGAGATTTCAGAGTCAGAGAGAGTGATTGTAACTGGGTTTGGTCTAATCGATTGAGTTTTGGTCTAATCGAATCCGAATGAGCTAAAAGAAGAAATATGGCGACGACGAGGTAAGAATCTTTGAACCCTTGCTTGTTTACTTCGATGATTGGAATCAATCGATGTCTTTACGATGTTCTAATGATATTTTTTTGATAATAGTGATTCAATATCAGTGAAGATTAACGGCTTCCACTCGGGTGTGTTCAAAGCTGAAGATGGGAAGCTAAATTATGTCGATGGTCTTTTGGAGCAGTTTGAAGTCAATGGTGATGCTGCTTATGAGGAAGTTCGGAAGATCATTGTTAAGATAGTTAGAGTGGGGAGAATGTGGTACAAGTTACCATTTGAGGATATATCAGAGAAGAAGGAGTTGCTTGAAGAGACGAGAAAACCAAAAAGAAGATGAGTTCTAATGGTCGTTGGTACGAGGAGCTTGATGTCTTCATAGAGAAACCTGAAACTGATGTTCTTACTGGTGATGGTGTTGTGGTGGATGCAGTGACTGGGAACGAACCTGTTGATGGTGACTAGTTGGATGTTGAGCAACAAGATGATAATTCTGATGGTGATCATGAAGGAGGAGAGAGTGAAGATGAGTATCAAGCGAGTGATGAATCTGATAAAGAAGAGGATATTGACAGAAATTTTGAAGAGGATGTTGAGATGTTTAGGGATGAGAACTATGATGAGGAGATTCCAGACGAGGAGGAGGTATATCCTGACACGGAGGAGTTATCTGATGATGAAGAGGAACAAGCTGAGAGGATGGCTAATAGGGGTGAATTAGATGGTGTTTTTAGTCTTAGGCAGACCTTTTACAGCGGTGAAGAGTTCAAGAAGCAAGTGATCAAATATATTCTGAAAACGAGAAGAAATATAGTCTTCAGCAGATGGGAGAAGACAAAGATTGGTGCTAAATGTGGTGGTAAAGGATGTGTGTGGCGTATATACTGCTCATTAGAGAGACCCATCAAGAAATGGATGGTGAAAGTGTATGTTAACACACATACGTGCCATCCCACAGGGAAAAGTAAACTCATCAAAAGCCCTGCCATTGCTGAAGTTATGTTGGAGAAAATCAGGAAGGAATCTGAAATGAGTGCTCCAATGATTAGAGAAGAGTTTAGGGATAAGTTCAACATCATAATCTCTCCCGAGCAGGCCAAGATTGCGAGGCGTATTGTTCTTGATAAGCTACAGGCCGAGTGCAATGAGCATTTTGCAAGGCTAAATGACTATGAGATGGAACTATTACGGTAATATTTTTATTTAAATATACTTATGAGTAACTGTTTCTTAATATTGTTCTTGATAAGCTAAATGTTTTCATTTATTTTTTTCAAATGCAGTTCAAATCCTGATAGCAAAATAAAGATCAATACAACAACAAAACCAAATGGAGCGAAAGCATTCCACTCCATGTATATCTGCTTTCACCAAATTCGTGTGGCATGGAAGGAATATTGCAGGCCGGTTATTGGATTAGATGGGACATTCCTCAAACACAGCTCTCTTCAAGGACTGATTCTCATTGCAATAGGAAGGGATCCCAATAACCAGATATGTCAAATAGCATGGGCTGTGGTCAACTCTGAGAGCAATGATAATTGGCAATGGTTTATTCACAGGTTGAAGATTGATTTGGGTTTAGGCATGGGTGATCTTGTGACAATCATTTCAGATCAGCATAAGGGATTGATTCATGGAGTTACAGTTGAGTTGCCAAGAGCTGAACATAGAGCTTGTGCTAGGCACATTTATTCTAATCTGAAGAAGAATCATAAGTCTGATACACTGAAGCCACTCTTCTGGCGTATTGCATGTAGCTACAATGAGGCATACTATGAGAAGAGTTTGGATGTTTTCAAACAGTTTGATCCATTAGCAGCTGACGAGCTTTTGAAGAAGGATCTTTCTACTTGGTGCAGGGCTTTTTTCCGGATAGGTTCGTGTTGTTCTGATACACACAACAACTTCACTGCGTCTTTCAATAGAACTTCGAAGATAGCAAGAAAGAAGCCTTTCATTCAGATGCTTGAGTTGATTAGAAGAGATGCAATGCAGCGGATAGCTACTAGATGTAAGACAGCGAAAGATGAGACGGGTCTCGTTACAAAGAAGGCGAGAAAGGAGGTTGAAAAGTATTGTGATGAAGCTAAGCATTGTTATTCTTTGCCTAGCACAAGTGGTGATTATGAGTGTGTTGAATTTGAAAATGGTTACAGTGTGAATTTGCCATCTCGTAGCTACGCTTGTAGGAAATGGGACTTATCTGGAATTCCATGTCGCCATGTTGTATCTGTTATCCGTGAGAACGGTCTCGAGGTTGAAGATTTTATTTCAGATTATTATCTGACATCGAAGTGGCAAGGTCTGTACATGAATGGGTTGAGTCCTGTCAATGGCCCAAAGTTTTAGAAGAAATCTGGTGCAGACCGTATTGAAGCACCGCCATACAAGAGACCTCCTGGAAGACCAAAAGGGAAGGCAAGGATCAAAGGAATGAATGAATCTCCCAAGAAAAATGCGACCAAAGTTGATCGAAAAGGAAGAATAGGTCATTGTGGTCTATGTGGTGGTGAAGGCCACAACTCAAGGAAGTGTCCTCTTGAGGTATATTTCATTTGAAATTGTCAATCTTTTGTCTTTGTTGTGTTTGATTTATTCAATTTTCTTGCAGTCTGAAGAAAGCAGAAAGCGTAGGCGCCTCAACATGGAACAAGCAGCTCAGGAACAAGCAATTGAGGACGTTTCCTCAACTGCACCACCTGCTACACAAGCTTAATTTGTCTATGCTATGTCTTTTTTGAACTTCTACGGCATTACTCAGATATGTCTTTATTTTGAATGTTTATTTATGATGAATCGCCTTTTTTGAATGTTTATGTATGATGAATGTTTAAAACTAATGAGATGAAACTCTATTTTTAATGAAATACCACTTGATGTTCAAAGCATTACAAAGATGTTCAAACCATTACAAAGATTTATAAGGACAATACATGTCTAAAGCATCATAATAAGAAAGATTTATCGCTTAAGAAAGCTGTTAATGATGTCTTTTTCTGCCTCTTCTTTCTTGACCAAATCACTTCGAAGCTCAGAAATTGTCACTTTCAGTTCCGCAATAATCTTGTCCTTCTTGCGAATTTGGTTTCTCACTTCAATCAAAGCTTATTTTTGCCATCCAAAAGCTTCTTCCTAATCAAACCACTGAAAAAAATTGCATTCACCTTTCCGCTAACGAAAACGAAATTAAGAATTTAGTAAGGAACACTTTAATTCAACATATCAGAAAGCACAATTGTTGTACCTTGTATCGTTCACATCCATAGAACCTTTGACCCGGATTTTTGTCAGTCCAAGCTTGAGATATCTTTGCCGGTAGCCCACAAAAAGAAAGCACACTGCCTGCAATTGCCTTGCTTCGTCGCCTATTGTTGGATCCGCCACCCAATTCCATCTCTCTTTCTCTCTCTGTTTGAAATAGATCTTATTTTCCAGATATGAACCCTAATCTTCGAAATTGGGGATTGAAACAAGAGAAGTAACAAGACACGAGTCGCGGGTGAAGGAGTTGGCTCGGGTTTTGCCTTAATCGGAGTTAAGTTTCTTAATTACGAATTGACTCCAAAATGTTTCATTAAATTCAATTAAAACCAATTGGGATGTTGGCACCATATATTTATTTACTTTGTACATGTGACATATATTATCATATATATCATGTAGTTATAGACACATTTCAATACTCTGGATGGTTTTCACCGTATTATACTAAAACTGAGAAATTGTTTTCCAAAAAAAAGAGAAAATTATGTAACTGGACAGTTTGGCCCATAACCTCCAGGCCCATGAGCGTGAACAAGCCTTGTAGTTTTGGATCAAAGAAAAGGGTAATTCAGGTAAATCTAAAATAATCAACTTTTCTGAAAGGAATCTGTCGTCTGAAACGCCATGTTGCCGACGTATAGTATTTTACCGACACCTGCTGTTAGCTTTTCTTCATAATCGTTTATTGATGTCACATTCATGTTTCACTCTGTGAATTTTTCCTGTAAAGTAGTGGTATTAAGTATTAACCAATTAAAATATCAAACTTTTATGCTATATAAAAAAGAATGAAGACTTCTTGTTGTGCGTACGTACTATATAGCATAACTTTTTAACTTTTCTTTTGACGAAATTATAACTTTTCCAACTACTACTATGTAATAAAATCTATAGCTCAAGAAACGTTAGATTCTTTCATCCAAATGAACCGATAATATTAGATTTAGAGTTGTCACCTATACACGTTGTACATGAACTAATAAGTGCAATATCTACTCATATCTGAAATTCCAAGAGTTATCTAGTTGCAGCTGAATTACATAACGTTAGTTAGTGGTTAATACATTGAATTCATCAATACCAACTTTTATTTTTTTAAACTAGCAGATTTTCATAGAAAAGGACTCTTAAAAACTGGAATATAACACTTGGGAATAGGGGAAAAACATACAAATACAATGGATCCGCTTGACCTTTTCCGAGTTTTTCGAAGAGACAAGTTCACAAAAAAATAAATTTGCTTTACCTCCTCCAATTAAAAACAAAATCAATTAAATTTTCTCTACGATTTAAATTAAAATATTCAATATTTATTTCGTAAAAAATGTTAAAAAGCAATAAATAAAGCAACGGATGTGATCGCATAAGCTCGGTGAATTAAGATCCAATCAACGGCCCCACATTCATCACACTCTCTCTCTCTCTCCAAACAACAACAGAAATAGAAGTAGCCACCGGCGAGAGCGACGGGGGAACAACAGAACGGTGACTTACGACAACTTAAAGCTTAACCCATTATTACAACAAAAGGTCTTTCTCTTTCCTTTCTAATCTCTGTCTGCATGTTCTTCTCTGAAAAAAAACTCTAAAAATCTGGAATTTGTCTACCATTTACCGAAAGCTTCAGTCTTTATTATAGCTTGTTATTCACTGATAGTGTTTGTTTTCTTAGCTCAAGTCTCTGAAAATAAATAAATAAAAAATGTTTGGGGAGATGACCAACGGTGGAAGAATCCGGCAATCGTTTCCGGGAGCTAGAGATCTGACGAGCACTGAAGGATCTGAGTATGGTCCCGTTGAGTTCACCAGAGAAGACGTTGACGCTCTTCTTCATGAGCGAATCAAGTACAAGAGCAAGTACAACTACAAGGTCTCTCTCTCTCTCTCTCTCTTTCTTAGATCTCTCAGTTTCATGCAATTTTACTAGAACAAGTCTATCTATCAAAAGAGTTTTCCTTTTTTTGTAGTTTAGTCTCGACATTGTTAGTTGCTTAATCTATAAGTGTTATGCTTGGTTTTGCAGGAGAGATGCGAGAATACTATGGACTATGTGAAAAGGCTTAGGCTTTGCATTCGATGGTTTCAAGAGCTTGAGTTAGACTATGCGTTTGAGCAAGAGAAGTTGAAGAACGCTATGGGGTTGAACGAGAAGCATTGTGCAGACTTGGGTGTGTTACAGAGCTGGTTCTTATTATGGACATTTGGGATTTAACAAAAAAAAAGAAAACTTAACGTGAATGCATTTGCTTGCAGAGGTTAGTTTGAAAGAGAAGGAAGTAGAGCTGAACTTGGTTATCCATGAGCTGAGGAAGAATTTTTCTTCTGTTCAGGTGCAACTTGCCAAAGAACAAGCTGAGAAATTGGTAAGAAATGTCTAGATTCTGGTTAAAAGTTCGTCTTTTGTGGTTTTCTAAGTTGGTTTTGTTCTTGTTAAGGCTGCAACTGGTTCGCTTGAAAAAGAGAAAGAAGCAAGACTTGCGGTTGAGAAGTTGCAAGCTGCTCTCACAGAAGAGCTGGGGAAAACGCAAGGAGACCTTCAAACAGCTAACCAAAGGGTGAGGAATCTCTGAAAGTTTCGAATTGAGAAATGGTTTGTTATAGCTGACACTGAATGTTTTTTTTCTTCTGTGTTTCAGATTCAAGCTGTGAATGACATGTACAAACTCTTGCAAGAGTATAACTCCAGCTTGCAACTATACAATAGCAAGATCCAAGGTGATCTTGATGAAGCCCATGAAACTATAAAGCGAGGAGAGAAAGAACGGACCGGCATTGTAGAAAACATTGGCAACTTAAAGGGTCAGTTCAAAGCACTGCAGGATCAGCTTGCTGCCTCAAAGGTGATTTGAATCTGCAGTTTATTCAATCAAAGAGAGAAAGCTCTTTGTTAGATCATGGTATGACCTGTGTGTGTCTTGTTTTTCCTTAGGTGTCTCAAGAAGATATCATGAAGCAAAAAGATGAATTGGTGAACGAAATTGTTAGTCTCAAGGTGGAGATTCAGCAGGTCAAGGATGACCGTGACCGCCATATTACAGAAGTTAAAAATCTGCAAGCTGAAGCGACCAAGCAAAATGACTTCAAAGGAACCATAAATGAGCTTGAGGTTTATTTTCATCCTTGACTGCACTCCTGTATGTTCCAAAAAAGTATCTAAATGATTATGTGTTCTCGTTTTCTATAGAGTAAGTGTTCTTCTCAAAATAAGGAGCTACAAGAGCTACAAGATCAATTAGCAGCTTCTGAGAGGAAACTGCAGGTCTCATCACATTCTTGAGTTCAACACATTTAAATGAATATTTATATGAAAATGTTTTACATTCTTATTTCGTATTTGTTCATGTTTGGTTAGGTTGCGGATTTGTCAACCTTTGAGAAAATGAACGAGTTTGAAGAGCAAAAGGAAAGCATTATGGAGCTGAAAGCTCGCTTAGAAAAAGCTGAACTTAAACTCATCGAAGGAGAAAAGCTACGGAAGAAGTTGCACAATACCATACAGGTTAAAAATTTTGTCCATTTCCCTTGTGTGTAATGTTGAGTTAACTTGGCTGATTCTGAAAACATTTAAATGTTGCAGGAGCTGAAGGGAAACATACGCGTATTCTGTAGGGTTAGACCTCTATTAACGGGTGAGAATTCTAGTGAGGAGGCCAAAACCATTTCCTACCCTACATCTCTGGAAGCACTTGGTCGTGGCATTGACTTGATGCAAAATGGTAATGATAAAATTTGATTCTTGAAATAACAAAAGAAGAAAGAGACTCATTTGATGTTCTGCTATGGACAGGACAAAAGCATTGTTTCACATTTGATAAGGTTTTTGTACCTAATGCATCACAAGAAGATATCTTTGTAGAGATTTCTCAGCTTGTTCAGAGTGCTCTTGATGGTTACAAGGTACTTATATATTCTCTATCTGCTCATTTTCATATACTGTCAAACAAGTTAATCAAGCTACAGAATAATAATAAAAATAATAATAATGCTATGTTTCATTGTATATTCTTGGACTGAGGCTGATATTAAAACATTTTCAGGTTTGCATTTTCGCATATGGACAAACGGGATCTGGAAAAACATATACAATGATGGGCAGGCCAGGGAACCCTGAGGAAAAAGGACTGATTCCTCGATGTTTGGAGCAAATATTTCAAACGAGGCAGTCTCTTCGATCACAGGGTTGGAAGTATGAGTTGCAGGTAACAAATCTCCTAGGGACTTAGAGATAGATAGTGTACATATTGATTCTGTTATGTGTTTATATGATAGGTGTCTATGTTGGAAATATACAACGAAACAATTAGAGATCTCTTGTCAACAAACAAGGAAGCTGTGAGAGCAGACAATGGCGTTTCTCCTCAGAAGTATGCAATCAAACATGATGCTAGTGGGAACACACATGTTGTGGAACTTACTGTTGTTGATGTTAGAAGCAGCAGAGAGGTTTCCTTTCTCTTAGATCATGCAGCTCGGAACAGGCAAGTATCTGTTTTGAAGAATTGTTCATCTTTGAGTGAAGCTGCTAATGATGCAAACTGTTTCTTTAAATTCTGTACAGGTCTGTAGGGAAGACAGCGATGAATGAGCAATCATCTAGAAGCCATTTCGTTTTCACCTTAAGAATCACTGGTTTTAACGAGGTACTAATTGAGTTTCTTACTAGAACAACATGAGAGGTTTCACCTAAACCAAATCCTTTTTCTTTTTTTTTTTTTTTTTTCTTACAGAGCACAGAACAACAAGTACAAGGTGTCTTGAACTTGATTGATCTTGCCGGTAGTGAGCGTTTATCTAAGAGTGGATCAACCGGTGATAGACTAAAAGAAACTCAAGTAAATATCTTAAGAAAATGAATAACACAACACATTCTTTAGAGGCACCTCATGAATAATGATTCTTTTCTTCTTGTTCAGGCAATCAACAAGAGTTTATCGTCTCTAGGCGATGTCATATTCGCCTTAGCCAAGAAAGAAGATCACGTACCCTTCAGAAACTCGAAGCTCACTTATCTTCTTCAGGTAAAGAAACAAAATTACATGATCATTTCACCATCTTATCATATGTTCGAACAGAAATGATATTTTGTCGAATTCTGTTATCAGCCTTGCTTAGGTGGCGACTCGAAGACGCTAATGTTTGTTAACATCACACCGGAACCTTCCTCGACTGGTGAGTCTTTGTGCTCCCTCAGATTCGCAGCAAGAGTGAATGCTTGTGAGATTGGAACTGCACACCGTCAAGTTAACAACAGGCCGTTGGATAATCGTCTTAGTCTTGGATGAGATTTTCTCCTCCAAATCCAAAAACAAGAGAGAAGAAGTTATGTTGATACCCTAAACGTGGTTACTACTTGACTTGATGTTGGTGCTTAATCTGTATATAACTTGTATTAACCTTAAGTGTGTCTGTTTTGTCTGTGTGGACAAAATCATATATTATGTTCTGAAATCTTGAATAGACAAGCATTAGATAAACAATATTACATTAATCATACTATATATGTTTTTGTTTTTGTTTTATTGTTTTTAATCAAAAATCATACTATATTTGTTAAGTGATCCGTTTCTATCATGTACTATGGCTGTGATGACACCATTTAGTCTTAAACTGAATACATTTATATTACTGCTCAACGTTGTTTTTCTACTAAAGAGGCTTTAAAACATAGGAAATCGTTATATTATAGTGGATACATGAGACTGCGATCAAAAAGAGTTTGAGTATCTGATCAAACCAGATTTGAGTCATTGTTTGATCCCAATAGATGATAGTTTATAGTTGGTCTTGAAGGCTTAATAAGACTTTTAGTCTATCATATGTTCATTAGACAACTGCTTCATTTTGGATAAGATTAATTTGTTTTTCTTTGGGTCGTATCTGTCGTTAATTATCACTTTTTATGAAGTAGCAACAGTATAAAAAAACTTCTCTTTTATTACCGTCAACGGAGTAGTTCTTATTACATTAGCCTCGAACATTTTAACGTACATTATTTATGGAACACACACCATGACTATGAAGTGTTAACATACATCAACAACCACATTCATCACCGCGGTATATACATTCCCGAGGATTTCGTTTGGAATCTAGTAGTAGGGCCCAGGCGTGGTCTTCTGGAAGGGACAAATGCTAACTTGCGGGATGTTGCAAACTCTAGGTAAGTGCGTAGCGGTCTGGTAGATACGGCTAATTACTTGCTGCAGCTGCTGTCCCTGCTGTCCCTGCTGTTGTCCCTGTTGTCGAACCTGTTGTTTAACGGCTTTGGATGCTCCTTTCAAGGTTGGGCAAACGCAAAGTGGCTCTTCCTGATGGAGCTCGTTGCAGCACTGCTGGAGTAGCGGGGGCCTCTGTTGTGGGCCCTGGGGGTTCTCCATGTCGTCTTCAAAATCAAATTCACCGTCGAGGGTCCAGCTTGGACCACTACCAGACTGCATTGCCTGCTTGTGGAGCCATTGCTGGCAAGCTCTTAGGTGTTGTGCTTGCTGAAACTCCTTCCTACATTTTGGAATCCTAAATGGACCGGCTGGGTTTGTGGCATCATCTTCGTCGACTTCCACAACCGTCCTGTAGACGGAGGCATTGGTGAGAAGGAAGAAGAAGGCGAGAGTTGCCGAGACGAGGAAGAGCTTGTTCGCCATTTGTGTATGTTTTTAACCTTGTTTGTAATTATGATGATTTTGATTTGAGTAAAGTGTGAAGCTGAGGACGTAATTTATAGGTGAGAATGGAGATTTGCATGGCGATCACGTGTAATAATGCATGCATGTGTGTGTATCGCTGTGAAGTGAGTGACAAGTGACGAACAAAAACAGTCATCCGCATCTGCATGTTATGTGTAGCTCATGTCCTCGCATGATATCTTATGAACGATTATTTTAAAAAGGAAGGTAAAAACTAGTGCTGGGCAAAATGCCCAGACCCGAAGAACTGAATCGAAATTTATCTGAAAAGTAATACTATACCTGAACCGAATCTGATTAAATATCCAGATGAAGTCAAAATTTTGGTATTTGAAGAACTCGAAACCAAACTTATCTGAACTGAAATATTTTAGGTATCCAAAAATATCCAAATATATATTATTTATCTAAATACATTAATTTTTTAAATCTAATATCTAAAACTATACATTTTTGAAAGTGTCTAAAATACCTAGAAATATATACAAGCAGCCAAAATCCAAAATGGCTAAAATATATTCAAAATACCAAAAGTACTCAAAATACGTAACAATTTTTCCTTCCAAATGTCAATAACAAAACAATTTTATTTTAATTTAGATATTAAGACATAAACTATTCAAACTTATATGCTATATGTTATTTTATTTTTGGACTTTTAGAATTTTTAAGTATATATTTTTTATTTTATTAAAGTAATTTAAATGGATACTGAACCGGAACCAAACCCGCAAAAATCTTATATAAATTCAAACCAAAATGTATAAATACCCGAGTGAAGTTTAACTTTCTAACTCCAAAAATTTAAAACTCGAATAAATACAAAATCAAACCCGAACGGATATCCAAATACCCACCTCTAGTAAAAAATTACTTCATAAAATAGAAAACCCTTATTAAGTTGGTTTAAAATGGGACGAAAGTCTATATACATATTTGACTTATTCTTGGGTTCGCCCCCTAGGGCGAACCTCTAGGTTCACCAACCAATAGGATTGTGTTATTTCAAATTCGATATCTTTTATTAAAAGAAACAAAGTATTATCAGGTTATATTATATATTTAAAATAAAAAATAAATTAAAAATAGTAGTAATTACAAAAAAAATACTTTTAACATCGTCAAGAAAAAACTAAATCCTAATCCTTAAACCCCAAATCCTAAAACCTAAACCCTTGGGTAAATCTTAAACCCTTGGATAAATCCTAAACTCTAAATCAAAAATATTAAACACTAAAACGCTCAAAGGTTTAGGGTTTAGGATTTATGGTTTAGGGTTTTAGTGTTTATTGTTTTTGATTTAGAGTTTATAATTTATCCAAGGGTTTAGAGTTTCGGATTTAGAGTTTAGGGATTAGAATTTAGGGTTTAATGTTTTGCTGACGACGTCAAAAATATTTTTTTAAATTTTTTTTCTGTAACTACTATTTTTTATTTTAAAAATATAATATAACCTGATAATATTTTGTTTTCTTTTCTAAAAAATATCGAATTTAAAATAATGAAATCCTATTAGTTGGTGAACCTCTTGAGGGTGAACCCAAGAATAACTCTACATATTTTGCAGGTACTGCGGTGCGGTTGAATTATCGCTTGAGTCTTGGATGTGATTTTCTCCTCCAAGGCCAGAAACAAGAGAAGAAGTTGTCTTGAAACCTAAACGTGGTCACTACTTGACTTAATGTTGGTGCTTAATCTTTATATAACTTATATCTATATTATATCTATCTTATTAAAGTAGAAGTACTTTAAGTTTTTGTTTGGTAACATAGATAGAATTTAAAATTAGCAGAAACATAGTCCACACTTT
Source organism: Brassica napus (assembly GCF_020379485.1). NCBI lineage: Eukaryota > Viridiplantae > Streptophyta > Magnoliopsida > Brassicales > Brassicaceae > Brassica > Brassica napus. The sequence goes on along the minus strand of NC_063444.1, from coordinate 15,215,187 downwards.
GGACTGAAGCGCATATAGCAAAGAAACAGAGGATAGTATCACAGGTAGAGGTTAGTCATTACCGTTAATTCCAGGTAGATGGTGTTTCACAGATGGTTCCTGAAAAGAGAAAGACGTTTTCTCCGGACATGGTTGGTTCAGTACTTTAGAAGGTTTTGATGGGCAGATGAGGGCGAGGAATGTTCGGGCTAGTCTATCTCCTCTCTATGCGGAGATGGAAGCACTACTCTAGGCAATGGAATGTATGAGGAATTTACGTCAATTTCAGGTTACGTTTGCAATGGATTGTTCTCAATTGGTGAAGATGGTTTTGGAATCAGAAAAATGACCAGATTTTGCAAGTTATTTAGAAGATATTAAATTCCTGAAAGAAAGTTTTCTCCGATCAGAGATTGTCCATGTACCAAGAACGCAAAATACAAAGGCGGATAGCCTAGCACGTAGTGTCAGAAAGCAACCGTCTTTCGTCGTTCACATGGATCAACATCTCCCGGCTTGGTTCACAGAGTCTGTATGAGTATGTATATACGTTGATGACAAAAAAAGAAGATAGAAGTTAAAAAAATATATAGTGTTGTTTGGAAACATGAATAACAATATATTAAAGAAAAAAAGTAAAGGGCTTACGTTATCAAGAAAAATTGGGAATTCATTATATTATGAAAACAATATATATGAGTCAGCTTTAAAATATACGAAAATGGCTAGCCCAATCTAATTACTTAAAAATATTTTTGTCTAAAATAATCATAAAACAAAATTTAAATTTTATAGACATATTTCAAATCAAAATATTAATTTAAAATTAATTTATCTCAAAAATTGATTCAAAAATATACATATACTCAAAAATTTATTTTACTAAAATGTTTTTTATAACCATTATAAAAATGTTTTAAATTATTTAAGAAAAATTCAATACAAAGCAATTTCAATCACCAACGTAAATTATGATTTTTATATTTCATATTAAGTTTTAAAAATATAATATTTATAATTATTTATATGATGATACATATAAAATACTATTAATTATATGATTACTTATATGATGGTAGGTAAAAAACACGATTAATTATATGATGAGACATATATTATATTTAATAGTGACATGAAAAAATAAATAACAACATATTTTTGCAATATTATATCTTTTATCTTATTAAAGTAGAAGTACCTTTGGAAATGCTTGGAAACAAGAATAACATAATTAAAAAGAAATATAATGTTGTGTGAAAATATTAATAACAGTATATTAAAAAAAATAATGGGTTTATGTTATTAAAAAAATTGATGTCCATTATATTTTTATAAATTATCTGTTTCGACCAGATTTCAAAAATGACTCAATCTAATTACTTTTTTTTGTGCAACTGATCGAATCTAATTAACTAAAAACATATTTTTCTAAATTAATCATTAAACAAAATTCAAAACAAAAATTGATTCAAAAATATACATGTATTCAAAATTTAATTTTTACAAATTTATTTTTCAACAACCATTATAAAATTGTTTTCAATATATATATAAAAAAATACAATACGAAGGATCTAATAGATTGAGTAAACATTCTTTCTAATTTTTTTATGGACCACCGAAATAGAATTAAATATACAATACTATAAATAACTATAATATTTGGGTTATAATATCAAATAAACAATGAAACAAAAATATTAATATATGAATGTATTAGTATTCCTTTATTCATATTACAAATACAATAATAGTCAAACTTTAATATATAACGATACCATAATTTTTAAAATAGTTATGAATTTTATAATGTTCTTACAAATTAAAGCAAACACCCGTACGGACGCACGGATCAAGATCTAGTTATTATTAAAATTGAAGTATCTATTTGATATTGTTTGAAAACATGAATATCATTATAAATAAGAATTTTTTGAAAACATGGATAATAGTATAAAAAAGAAGTATAATGTCTTTTTATTAGTTTCATTAATATAATTACATTAATTGTCTTTCCATATTTCACTCAGTTTAACAATTTCATTAATTATATTATCTTATCAATACATCACATCATTAATTATATTACCATAATAATAATATAGCAGATTTTTATTTATTAGTTAATTAATATTAATTTTGTGCCAATTATAAAATCAAAAATGTAAAATAACTGAGTTTTTCATATGTTTAAACTTTCGGTTTAGTTTGTTTTATTAAAATTTATTTATTTATTTTAGTTTCAATCGGTGGAAAATTACGAAGCCAAAAAATAATTCAAAGACATGTTTTTATGAATAAAATAATAACTTAAATCAATGTAATAAAAATGTATTACATTTTTTATCACTTAATTTTTCAATCCATATAATTATTTTACTAAATAAAAAACTCTTTCTATTTCACTTAATTTAACCAAACACATAGAAATAATCATTTTTATTAGTTTATAAAATCAGTTAGAGTCATTTTTATTAGTTTATAAAATCAGTAACGCATGAACATTGGCTATCCAATTAAGTACGGGCTGTTCTTTTCGGGTATCGCTTTTTTTTGAAATTAGGTCCCACTTGATTATAAATTTATGTGTGGATTTTGAGTTGGGTTCTTCTCGGTATGGATGAGTTTGGTAATGATGTATATAAACCTAAAAATATCTAAATTACAAATGTATCTGAAATCGATTAGGATATTTGTACCAAAAATAACAATATTACCCTATTCGGTCTAGATCATTTGAATACAATTAGTTATATTAAGACCCATGTAAAATATATAACATTAATTATGAAAAATAAATATCAATGTATAAAAATGTAAGAATCAATATCCGCGCAGATGTGCGGATCAATCTCTAGTTAACCTTAAGTGTGTCTGCGTTATCAATGTGTGGACAAAACATCACATTAATGTTCTAAATCTTGAATAGACAAGCATTAGATAAACAAAATCATTATATTTGTTAAGTGATCATTTTTTATCATGCTATGCTGTGATGAAAACAACTATATCACTACAAGAAAAAAAGTTTTTCTTAGCGGGCGAAAAACGCTATCTAATGATACGATAGCGGTTTATGAAGCGCTGTATCATCGTCCGTCATAGTAGGTCAAGCACATTAGATAGCGGTTTTTCGTGATGCTATCTTATTGTCATATATTATAGCATTTTTTTGTATGCAATTAAACATTTTTTAATAGTGTTTGTTTTTTGTTATTATTTATATTAAAATTATTTATTTTATATTTATTTTTAGTAAATTATTTAAAAATAAAAACATAATTAAAATTAATTCATAGATTTAAAATTTCTTTATTACTTAAATTGATTTATAATTAAATTGGATTACAAAAATATAAAAATAAATCTAATTAAATAATAAACCAAAAGCTAAACTAAGCTTTAACCTAATTACTAACTAAACTCCGCCGCACAACCACCTTCGTTGTAGTCTTCATCTTCCAATCCTCACCCATCGCACCACCACCTTCGTCGTTGTGTTCTTCCATGCGCTTCGTTGTCGCATCAATCCATGCACTTCGTTGTCTTCTTCATCTTCCAGTCCTCACCCGCCGCACCACCATCTCTGCTCGCGACCACCTTAACAAACAAAAAAGTCATATTCAACATAGAGAGAGAGAGAGAGAGAGAGAGAGAGTACCGCGAGTGTCGGAGTCGTCGACCACCTCAGCCGCGTCTCGCGGCGGAATGAGATTTGTCAGTATCGTGAGAAACATCGATGCTTAGCCTCTGCTTCTAGATCTAGTATTCTTGATAAGAGAGAAGAAGATGAAGAAAAGATAAATCGACAAAGGGAGAGAAGATGAGTCATGGAGCAGAGATCTCGCGAGGGTAGAGAGAAATGGAGCAGAGATTGGCAAAGAGAATGAGGGGGCTAGTAGTGAATAAAGCCTAAGGAGAAAGAGATGAGGAGATGAAGTTGTCTAAGAGAATGTGTCGAAAGATATGAGATCTGTTTGCTCAAAAAATTCCAGAACTGAATAAAAAAATAATTTTGGTCCATTGGATGAGGATCCCGTCATCTGACGGTGAAAAGCTCAATCCTTGTGCTTATGAACTAACCAATAGGAATTTTTTCTTTTAGTTGTTTTACTTTATTTTCACTTTGGACAGTAAAGTTTATTTTGGTAGTATTTTGGTTCTATATCTTGTTGTACATCGACAGATTTTTTTTGTTTCTAATCTTTCTTTAATTTTAATGTTTATTATAAGTTTGATTAAAATTCTATGTTTAATTCATTTAAAGTAGATATGTACATAGTTCTAAAAACTTGAATTTTTTCAGATTTAAATTTAGATCTTAACTCTAAACATACCCTAAACTCCAAAATTCAAGATTTGCAAAATACATACATATATATATATATATATATATATATATATATATATATATATATAAAAGTTAAGACTAGCATGTGGGTAAAAATTGTACTGTATTAAATTTTAGAAAAGTTTGATATGAATTTAGATTTAAAGTTTGGAGTTTAGAATAAAGTTTTGAGTATAGGGTTTGAGGGTTAAGGGTTTGAGGGTTAAGGGTTTGGAGTATTGATTTAAGATTTGAGATTAACTTTTGAAAATAGTAATTTTTTAGTTTATATATTAAGATATGAAGTTAAATTTAAGATTTAATGTTAAAATTTTAGAATTTAAAGTTTATTTAGAGTTTAGGGATTGTGTTAAAACTTTAGGGTTTAAATTTAGTGTTAAGGTTTTTGGAGGCAAATAAAATATAGTGAGTAGGAAAGCGAAACAAGGGTGAAAGGAAAAATCAATTATTTTAATTATGCATTGCGTTTCAAAACTGAAAATGCTATGTATACTAGGTTTAGAAAAAACATTTACGCAGGACCAATAGGGGATTGGCTCCGGGATAGGGGTTCCTCCTAAAATCGGACCAACCAAAGATAGTATTTGCATTTTCACAAACGCTATCTAAAAGTAAGAGGTATGTCAACAATAGCACAATCGAAAAAAATGCTATACTAGTCTGCTATTAAAACCCAAATTTCTTGTAGTGCTAATCTTAAACTGAAATACATTTATATTGCTGCTTATCGTTATTTTTCTACTAAAGAGGCTTTACAACATAGGAAATCGTTATATTACAGTGGATTCATGAGAATGCGATCAAAAAGGATTTCGAGTATCTGATCAAACCTGATTGAGTCATTGTTTGATCCCAATGGACGATTTGAACCCTTTTTTTTTTGGCAAAAACGGCTTAATTAGACATTTAGTCTAACATGTTCATTAGACTACTGATTCATTGTGAGTATATTAATTTGTTTTTTTGGGCGTATCTGTCGTTAATTATCACTTTTTAGGATGGAGCAACAGTATAAAAAAAACTTCTCTTTTATTACCGTCAACGGAGTAGTTCTTATTACATTAGCCTCGAACATTTTAACGTACATTATTTATAAAACACACACGATGACTTTTTAGTGTTAACATACATCAACGACCACACTCATCACCGTGGTATATACACTCTCGAGGGTTTCGTTGGAATCTAGTAGTAGGGCCCAGGGGTGGTCTTCTGGAAGGGACAAACGCTAACTTGCGGGATGTTGCAAACTCTAGGTAAGTGCTTAGCGGTCTGGTAGATACGGCCCACTATTTGCTGCTGCTGTTGTCCCTGCATTTGTCCCTGTTGTTGAACCCGGGATTTAACTGCTTTGGATGCTCCTTTCAAGGTTGGACAAACGCAAAGTGGCTCTTCCTGGTGGAGCTCGTTGCAGCACTGCTGGAGTAGTGGCGGCCTCTGCTGTGAGCCCTGGGGGTTCTCCATGTCGTCTTCAAAATCAAACTCACCGGCGAGGGCCAAGCTAGGACCACTACCGGACTGCATTGCCTGCTTGTGGAGCCATTGTTGGCAAGCTCTTAGGTGTTGTGCTTGCTGAAACTCCTTCCTACACTTTGGAATCCTAAATGGGCCGCCTGGGTTTGTGGCATCATCTTCGTCGACTTCCACAACCGTCCTGTAGACGGAGGCATTGGTGAGAAGGAAGAAGAAGGCGAGAGTTGCCGAGACGAGGAAGAGCTTGTTCGCCATTTGTGTATGTGTTTAACCTTGTTTGTAATGATGAGTTTTGGTGTGAGTAAAGAGTGAAGCTGAGGAGTTAATTTATAGGTGAGAAATGAGATTTGCATGGCGATCACGTGTAATAATGCATGCATATGATTGTGTGTGTGTGTGTGTGTTCTGTGAAAGAGAAGCTCTTAGGTGTTTGAAGTGATTGACAAATGACGAACAAAAACAATCGTCCGCATCTGCATGCTATGTGTGACGCATGTGTAGTTCATGTCCTGGCGTGACATCTTATGAACGATATTTTTTTAAAAAAGAAGGTAAAAACTTAACTTCATAAAATAAAATAAAAACATTCATTAAGTGGGATGAGAGTCTATATACTCTGGAGGTAGTTGAAAATATATATTGGGAGCTTAATCAGAAATATTGAGTTAAAGTTGATATATATAGTCATGGTCAAAATTAAATGCGTCTCATTCGATATGTAACTAGGATAAAACTTGCACCATGCGCATGATAAGCTTATTTGTATATAATTTGTATATATTATCGATAATTTTTTATATATATTTGATCATTTTATTTCTTTACAGAGAATAACTTTTAATTTTACTTTCTTTGTTGGTTGTGGAAGAAAGGCAATGGATTCATGGTCATCAAAGCTTATGTCTTTTAATTTCAGAGTTAAGAAGAGGTAAGGTAGATTTTCTGTCTAAGTAGATTTGCTTTTAATGGTGAGCATGATATTGATTACGTGATTTAGAAAATGGTTGAGAATTAAATGAACTTTAGTTTTGATATTTAGGTTGCGTGGTTGTTTTAGCGTATACACTAAGTGATAACCCACGCCATACGCGGAGTGAATGATCAAAAGAAATTTTTTTAAATAATTTTACAGATATTAGAAATTTTAAAGTTATAGACAAAAATATTAGATCTAATGATATATATGGAACGAAAGTGTGAATATAATGTAATCTTAAGTGTTTTTTTTGAAAAATATTGTTTTTTTTTTGAAAAAGATTGTTTTTTGTAGTTGGTTATGTGTAAATTAGATATATTTTATGTAAAAAATATATAATAGTATGCAATAACTTTTATTAATTTATTATGAATTTAAGACAAAACAAAACATAGGAAATATAATTATTGATTTCATAAATAAAATTATGATTATAATATTTAAAACATAAGTAATAGAAAAATAAAATACGAAAGAAACAAATTACAAGGAAACAAATAAAAAACTGATAAAGGGTCTTCAGAACTTCTGGTTTGCAATCCTATAGAGAGAAATAACTAAGAATTAGTTTACCGAACAAAACATACATACTTAAAAAATTCACTAAACGAACTGATATACCACTTTCTGAAACGGAGTTAAAGCCAACCATTTGTTTGCTCCAGAGAATGTTTTGATAATTAGGAAGTCGAGAAGAAGTGTGTGGTGAGTCGATGAATTTTAGAGAACATATATTTATATTAAGAAGGCAGCGCCCATGTGATTAATGATACACTGTAATTAAATATATTATTACATACTCTAGAACCTCTATAAATTAATACTCAATAAATTAATAATCTCTATAAATTAATAAATTTTGCCGATCCCAACTTGGGTCGGTTCAAAATTTGACACAATAGATAAAATAATAAGATAATAATTTTTTAGAAAATTCTATGTAAATATATGGTCCCATTAAAATTATAAATTAATAATTTCTATATATACATATTTTATATAAGTAAGAACCTACTATTATATTGTTTGTTTTATATTCACAATAGAATTATCTTTATATTTTCTTAACACTTAATAAATTTTGATGAGATTTAGTAATATTATATCTAAAAGCACATTTAACTTCTATGCGATATATATTATATACACCAAATAATATAATAAAATTAATATAAATGTGAATTTTCAAAAAATAATAATTAATGTTTATACACTAAAATCAAATATTTTTTTTTATCTTAGAATAAATATATCTTAAAATAAAAAATCTAAATAAGGAAACTTTTGTACATTAATATCTCTATAAATTAATTAAATTTCAAAATCTCAACATTATTAATTTATAGATGTTCTACTGTATTTAATTTCACATAACTTGGGCTCCAATGGTAATCGTAACTTACCTAAATTTTGTAGACACTATAATCGAACTTCCTTTTATAAATTACAATTGAACAAAATAAATAAAATTCACGATTGTTAATTGATTCGAATAATTTGAATCCACAATATAACTTCCTTATATACAACATATTAATAGTTGACAAAATTTTGTAACCATAATCGACTCCCTATTATTACCAAAATTTTATAAAAAATAATGGCGGATTTGATTCAAGTATTATTACCAAAACGTTACCAAATTCGTAATTTAAAAATATATCAAAGTTATTAGAAGTTTCCTTTTAACAATCATTAATTACGGTTGTCCTTGCAAATCACGTTTCATTAAGAGATAGAACAACTAAAATTATTAGAAGTTTCCTTTCAACTTTCATATATATCATATATATTGCAACGTTATTAGAAGTGTCTTTTTAACTTTCACCCAGATTTGAACAAAGTTATTGCAAATCATGTTTCTTTTTAATATTAATAGTTAGACGTCGTGATTTCGTAGCAATCATTAATCATGGTTTACAATTACAATTATGATAAGTCCTTAAACGGAGTTATATGGGCCATCGTGATTTCGTAATAGTTAGACATCCCCTTGTTACGATAAGTCCTTAAACGAAATTAATTTGTAGACACTATAGTTAGACATTTTTTTGAATTAGACTATAGTTAGGCATTATACTTATATCACATTTATATATATAATGTCTAACATATTATAAAATGCTATATGATGAATACTTGTAAAAACGTGTGCATATATTTTTGTCTCACTCTATTTAAATATTAACTATAATAAGTATAATTTATAACATATGTTAGAGTTCTGCTAACATTGTGAAGAGATTATAATTTTAACGGTAATATTTTGTTACATTAAATCCGATACATATGCACATAATGGTATAATCCGAATCATTATAGATGGTCCACATACACGTGTTATAAATTATACTTATTTTAGTTATATATGTATCGGATTATACCATCTACAAAATCGTTATCTCATATATAATTAACTTTGTGGACCGGATCTGGGAATAAATGACTATACGCCCGTAAGTTTGAATTATAATGAAAACGCATTAAACATGGACGTCAATGTTTTGTTAGTCATTGTAATGAAGAAGCTTACAGTATATTAGTAAAATTATAATCAAATGATCAATGGCAAGCAATGACAATTATTGTAATTAATCTAGTTAACAAATGATTTTTGAATATAAGATGTGAGAGGGTTTATGGTGCTGCCACGCAGGAAATGACAATTTTGAAAATAACACATGAACTAAAAGTTAATTATCTATAATGCTCCTCAAATAATAATAAAGGGATATTGATTCTCTTGTCATTAAAACTTTAACAACTTAAAACTTCTCCAACTTCAAACTTTAAACTTGCCATTAAAACTTTCCATTAAAACTTCAACAACAAAAAACTTTAACAACTATAAACCATGACTCCAAATTTATTTACTTCTCCAAAACTATTTCCTTCTATTTTGTTCTTTCTTTTTAGCTTTCAAAACCTCTTCTCCAAAACTCGTATGGATCCTTATATTCAACAATATAGCTTTCAAAACTTCTTGACCAGTCAACAACCAAACACTCAATGGAATGAGTCAGTCTCTGCGTCTGTCCCTCATGAGCCTTATTAGTCTGTCCCTCGTGAGCCTTATCAGTCTGTCTCTGCGTCTGATGCCTCTGTTTTCTGTTCATAATGGAATGAAGATGGCAATGAAGACGCAGAGACTGTGTCTGACCGTAAAGAGAGGCATAAATGGTCACCAACAGAAGATGGTGTGCTGATAAGTGCTTGGTTGAACACTTCCAAGGATGCAGTGGTTGAGAATGAGCAGAAAGCAAGTACGTTTTGGAAACGAATTGCTGCTTACTATACTGCAAGTCCCAAGCTCGATGGTTTGCAGCCCAGAGAGACAACAACTGTAAATCAAGGTGGGGGAAAATCAATGAAGCCGTGTGTAAGTTTGTTGGGTGCTATGAAGCTGCAACGAAACAGAGATCGAGTGGACAGAACGAGAATGACGTCTTGAAAATGGCTCACGAGATTTACTTTGATGATTACAAGAAGAAGTTCACAATGGAGCATGCATGGTTGGAACTTCGTTATGATCAGGAATGGAGTGGAGCTTCTTCTACTAAGGATAAAGTTTAGTCTAAAAGAAGGAAGTTGGATGCCCAGACGACACAATCATCATCCTCTGTGCAAGATGGCCATGGAGAGGAAGCTATGGGTCGGCCAGTTGGGGTTTAAGCAGCAAAGGCAAAAGGAAAAAAACCAGTGAGGAAGCAAGCTACTTTGGAAGAGGAAGAGAAGGAGAGGAGGGAATTTCAGAGCATCTGGGAGATTAGGCAAGCGGATTTTGCTTTGAAGGAAACTCTTAACAAGCAAAAATTGCTTGATAGCCTCATTGCCAAGACTGAACCATTAACTGAACTCGAAATTGCCTTAAAAAACAAGCTTATTAATGATATGTTAGTTTGAGTCTTATGATTTTTGTGTTGAAATTGCCAAGTATGTATGTTGTTTGTGTCTTTATGATGTTTGTGTCGAGTCTGTTAGTTAATGGAGTCTGTATTAGCATGAAATTGTGTGTGTTCTTCTTTTGCTCTCTCTCGTTGCTTTATGCTTGATGTCGAGTTTGTATTAGCATGTGACATATTAATGAAATTGTGTGTGTTCTTCTGTTGCTCTCGTGTATTGTACTGAGACGTGTGTGTTGTTCTCTCGTGTTGTACTGAGACTTGTCTCGTGCTTGTGCAGGTAAAGCGACAATAGCATGTGACATAAAGAAGACAAGAAGAGCGTGTGACATAAAGTAGCATGTGGATCATCCAGTGCATTGACAGAACAAGAAGACAGGAACATGTGACTTGTAAAGACAAGAAGACAGTACAAGAAAACCAACGTGCTGCATAGCTGGTTTGCAAGTTGTAAAGCAACTTGTGTTTCCTTTCTAAGTTGTGTTTCCTCCGAGTGTAAAAGAACATTTCTCTTCTACCATTAAAAAAAAATTTTCCTTTGCTTCTTTTCTTTCCGAGTGTAGAAGAACAAGTTTGAACCTCTTTTATTTGTTTACCCCTCTTCTCTTTCCATTGTACAAGAAAACAACATCAAACATTTCTCTTATACCATATTAAAAAAAAATATTTCCTTTGTTTCTTTTTTTTCTGAGTGTAGAAGAACAAGTTTGAAGCTCTTTTATTTGTTTACCTCCCTTCTCTTTCCATCGTACAAGAAAACAACATCCAACATTTCTTTTATACAAAAAAAAAAAAAATTCATTTACCATTTCTCTTCTAAATGGCTTCTTCTTCTAATAATAATTACGAAGATATGATGGAGGAGAGATTGGACCAAATTTTCGATCAACAATTTGAAAATCTTCTCACTCGTTATGAAGATCGTCAAGAAACATCAACGCCAAAAAATAAACGAGCATACATTGAAAGACAACGAGAACAAGGACACATGCAGTTATGGAACGATTATTTTAGTGAAGATGCAACATATCCTTCGCACATGTTTCAATGCTGTTTTCGAATGAACAAATCCTTGTTCAGGCGTATTGTTGATCGACTCTCCGCTGAAATATCATACTTTCAACAAAGAGGAGATGCTACTAGAAGGTTCGGTCTCTCTCCGTTACAAAAGAAAATGGCAGCAATTCGTATGATGGCATATGGTTGCCCAGCTGATGCGGTCGACGAATACCTCTGACTTGGTGAGACTACCGCGCTTTTATGCTTAGAACATTTTGTTCAAGGAATCATAAATTTATTTGGAGATGAGTATCTAAGAAGACCCACTCCAGAAGATCTTCAACGACTACTCGATATTGGAGAGCTACGCGGATTTCCCGGGATGATAGGAAGCATTGATTGTATGCATTGGGAGTGGAAGAATTGTCCAACCGCATGGAAAAGACAATATACACGTGGATCAGGAAAGCCAACAATTGTTCTAGAGGTTGTAGCTTCACAAGACCTCTGGATATGACACGCGTTTTTCGGACCTCTAGGCACATTAAACGATATCAATGTTCTTGATCAATCACCAGTTTTTGATGATATATTACAAGGTCGAGCTCCGAAAGTTAACTACACTGTCAACGGACACGAGTACCAAATGGCTTACTATCTCACATATGATATTTATCCAAAATGGGTTACTTTTGTCCAATCTATTCCACTTCCGCAAGGTCCAAAAGCATCTTTATTCGCTACACTTTAAGAAGCTGTACGTAAAGATGTCGAGCGAGGTTTTGGGGTCATGCAAGCTCGATTTGCCATAGTAAAAAATCCACCTCTTTTGTGGGATAAAATAAAAATTGGAAAGATAATGAGAGCATGTATCATTCTACATAATATGATCGTAAAAGACGAACGAGATGGATACACTCAGTTTGATATTTCAATTTTCAAAAATTCGGATTCAAACCGAAGTTCAGAAGTGGATTTCTCGTTTTCTACAGATATGCCTTCAAATCTCGGCAATATGATGAGCATTCAGAATCAAGTTTGTGATAGAACAATACATCAACGATTGAAAGCGGATTTGGTTGAGAATATATGGCAAAAATTTGGAACAAATCAAGATTTCAACTAATCTGTTTTTCTCGTTTACGGTTTGTATTTGCATTTTTAATATGCTTTTATGTCATTTTTAATAAAAATTTAGGCTTTTGGCAGAATTGACCTACAACTTAAAGTCAAACACAGAACTAACCTCCTTTTTTTTGGAAATTGGTTTTGCCCTATTCACCCCACAAGTTCATATAATTTACGAAAATGCCATCAATTTTTTTTCTTTTCGAAAATAACATTTTTACTCTCTCACCCTCATCATCTTCAAGTAATTACAATATTGCCATTGTCATCAATACCCCAACCATCATGAACAACCAATTTCAAGCTCTTAATGCTCCCAAAATCGAGTTACCCTTCTTCTTTTTCCATTCTTGTGAACTAAACACAACATATCTCTCACTTTCTCTCCACAACGAGCTAAAAAAACCCAAAATTTTGATTCTACATTTTTTATGGTTCATAGAGTCATAGAAGCTAACGATTTTGGGTGGGTCACTTTCGTTTGAGATTATGTGTGCTTGGAGAAGCCTTATGTGTGCTAAGGAAGTTATCTCACCAATTTAAGGTATGAAATCGAGTTTTTTTCCAGATTTGTTCGTCAGACGACTTACATGGGAAGTCGTCTGGCTGTAGACGACTTACCTGGAAGTCGTCTGGTCAACGCAGAGGTTATTTTTGCAATTGACTTTGAAATCGGTTTTCTCAGACGACTAAAGTTAAGTCGTCTGATTTTGTTTGGTTACAAAAAAATCTTCAAAGAACCTAGACTACTTACATTTCAGACGTCATAAGTTAGTTTTGCATTTGACTAGAATATTTCAGAAGTTTGACTTTCCCGGACGACTTACATTTCAGTCGTCTGGTGAAAATTGAAATATCAATATTTTATTAACACTAGACGACTTACAATTAAGTCGTCATAGGTTAGTTTTGCAATTGAAAAAAAAACTTCAATATTTAATCATACCCAGACGACTTACAATTCAGCCAGGATTTTATTCCGAGATTCTGGTCAAACCTCGTAAATCCTGGACGACTTACACGTAAGTCGTCTGACGGACGACGGAATTGTAAGTCATCTATATATAATTAAATATTGAAGTTTTCTTTTTCAATTGCAAAACTAACATATGACGACTTAATTGTAAGTCGTCTAGTTTTAAAAAAAATATTATTATTTTAATTTTCACGAGACGACTGAAATCTAAGTCGTCCAGGAAAGTAAAACTTCTGAAATAATCCAGTCAAATGCAAAACTAACCCATGACGACTGAAATGTAAGTCGTCTAGCTTTTTTGGAGTTTTTTCTTTAAACCAAACAAAAGTAGACGACTTATTTTTCAGTCGTCTGAAATAACAGATTTCAAAGTCAATTGCAAAAATAACCTCTGCGTTGACCAGACGACGTATAGTTTAGTCATCATGAGTACTTAGATTGAAGTTTTCCGCTTCGATCTTTAATAAACTTTCGTTTTCTTTGTTCTAAGTTTGCTAATGTGTTTTATTTTGACTTTTTCAGATGATGCGTCAGTTACATGCAGTGTATGCAGAATGGTTGTTGAAAGATGGATGTTGGAATTTTGTGGTTGGTCATTTCAAAGGAGCGAGAATGTTATTTTTGAGTGAAGGTTCGACACATGCTGATCTTGTTGCAATGGCTCAAGAAGATTATAACCTGGACATGAACATAGAGTCTGTGGAGTTAACCTACTCATTACAACAGATGGCTCCAGACCTTCCTCCTATTCATGTTACAAGTGATATACAAGTTCAGAACTTGCTCGAGATAACTAAAATGCATGAAGTACGTCTTTGTGTATCAAGCTTTAGCAAGATGAGAACGGTTTCAGAGAAAAGGGATGAAGATCATGTGGGAGATGAGGCTGAGGAGGGGGATGAAGCTGAGGAGGGGGATGAAGCTGAAGAGGGGCATGAAGCTGAGGAGGGGGATGAAGCTGAGGAGGGGCATGAAGCTGAGGATCATGATGGGGAAGAGGATGCTGACATCCCTGTTGTCGCTGATGCTGATGATTATAGTGAGTATGGAATGGTTAAAGACGAGGATGAGGAAGAAGATGATGAAATCTGTTTTGGGCATATGGTTGTGAAGGAGAAGGATCATCTGTAGACAGAATCTATGTCAACCAGAGTTTTGCTAGTATGGATGCACTGCTTTCAGAGTTGCGGTTGACAGCGGTGAGGCGTAGGTTCTCCTTCAGAATATTCAAGTCAACGAAAACTCTCTTTGTGGCAACATATCATGTTAGTGGTTGTCAATGGAAGGTCCGAGCAAGTGTGAAACATGGGACTAAAACGTTTCGGGTAACCAAGTATGTGGCAACTCATACATGTTCCATTCCAGACAGAATCGCTCAGCGGAAACGCTGTACTCCGAAGTACATTGGTCGACTTTTCATAGATCGTGTTGGAATCATTGATGGGTTGAATCCGCAGCATATCAAAGATGCAATGAAGAACATGTTTGGCATGACACTTGATTACACCACTTCATACAGAGCATTGTTATATGCGCAAGAAATGGTGAGAGGATCAGCGGAAGACGGGCTACTGAAGTTTATTATTTCATTGATTTGTTTATTATTGAAAAAAGGCTACTGAAGTTTATTTCATTGATTTGTAAATGTGTAAACACATTGTTAGCACATGTATTACATCTTGGGAAACATTATTACTGATTTTACAAAAAATTCACAACTAAAAGAGTAGACATGCAATTCACAAAACATAACACAAACAAAACTATTATAGATCATTCCTCTACAAAGACAAGCTTGGACTCCACTTGATATGGAAGAAGACTTTGTCAGAAGACTTCCAGAAAGTCCAGACGACTTCCAGATGACTTCCAGGAAGTCTAGACGACTTTTAGGAAGTCTAGACGACTGAAATGGAAGTCGTCTGGAAGACTTCCTGGAAGTCGTCTAGTGCATTATATTTTAGACGACTAAAAGGTAAGTCGTCCCAGAAGTTTTCCAGATCTGAAAAACCTGCATATCCAAAAACGTTCAAATGGCATAAAAACAGAAAAATGAGTGGAAGATTAGATAAATCTACCTTTATAGAACACACAAAAATACATATCTAAAATTAATAGATCTACCTTTAAATGAGTGGAAGATGAGTACCATCTGAATAAAAACCTGCATAAAAGATATATTAGTAAGAAAAACATGAGACAAAACTGAAAAATTCATATAAAGTTTGGTGTTTTCAAGTCAAAGAGATTAGAGTGGGTCTGGAGAGTTTTAGTTTGGGAAAAAAAGTAAGAACTTTATACAACAAGAAGTTACCAAATGAAGAAAAATTAGACATAAAAACTTACCAAAATGCTCAGATCTATTATGAAAGGGAAACTTCGTCAGAAGACTTCCATGATGTCCAGACGACTTCCAGGAAGTCCAGATGACTGAAATGGAAGTCGTCTGAAAGACTTCCTGGAAGTCGTCGAGTGCATTATATTTTAGACGACTAACATGTAAGTCGTCCCAGAAGTCTTCCAGATCTGAAAATCTTGCATATCAAATCCAGATCTGAAAAACCTGTATATCCAAAAACGTTCAAATGATTTAAAAACAAAGAAAATGAGTGGAAGATTAGATAAATCTACCTTTATAGAACACACAAAAATATATATCTAAAATTAATAGATCTACCTTTAAATGAGTGGAAGATGAGTACCATCTGATTAAAAACCTGCAAAAAAGATAGATTATTAAGAAAGACATGAGACAAAACTGAAAAATTCATATAAAGTTTGGTGTTTTCAAGTCAAAAAGATTAGAGAGAGGTTGAAGACTTTTAGAGTGATGAACATTACATTTTTGTTGCAGCCATTTGAGAGGAGGAGAGAAAATGTGTAAATTTTTCTTTATATAGGGAGACAAAAAATTCAATTAGGTTAAATATGTTTGATTCAGACGACTTACTTGTAAGTCGTCCAGAAGGTTTTAATATTTTTAGCGGGAAATTAAAATATTTTTAGTGAGAAACTAAAATAGAACACTTTCTAGACGACTTACAAGTAAGTCGTCTGGTTTATATTATTTAAGCGGGAAAATAATTTTTAAAAAAATTTTAGGCGGAAATATTTGGACGACTTACATGTAAGTCGTCTGTTTTAATTTCTTCACCATACGACTGAAATGTAAGTAGTCTAGATCATAAACATTACCCCTAAACTTAATTAACTAACTAAACACTTCATAAAACCAAATTAAACTTCAAAAGTATTTACTATACACAAAAATAAACATGCATAGGTAAAAAATTAATTTTTCAAAAAAACATTCAAGCTTTCCAAAATCTAACCCTAAGTATACATACAATACTACAACATATGTTGTCAAACCCTAGACCAAAGAATACCATGATTCACTACCTACACTCATCTATGTTGAAAACAATTCAATTTTGTTATATTTTAATTTATATCACTTAAAACTGTTTATAATTAGATGATTTTAATTTTTCGCTTATCAAAATATTTTTTAAAAAATTTAAAAGTTATTTTTAAGATCAACTACACCAGAAGACTTAATTTGAAGTCGTCCAGACGACTTCCAACATCTCAGACGACTCAGACGATTTACTAGGGCTATATTCGTAAAAATGACTTAGAAAAAGTGGTTGAGCTGTAATTTCACAAGGCTTTTATATTAGCTTTGCATTTGATTCAAGTTTGAGTATATGTTTGGGATTAAAATTAAGTTGTGGGTTAGTTTTGACAAATTCCCCTGAAAATTTTATGTATCATGGTCTTTCAAATCATTCAACTTTAAAAAAAATAAATTATTTTTTAAGTACCTCAATGAAGTTCTACCAATAGAAGATGAAAAAATTAAATAGATTAATAGAGGTTCTAAACCTTTCAAATCACTAAATTAAACACTAATTTAATTTTCAGTACCCATTAGGGGTCCTGGAGGTGGTCTGAAGAGCTGATCGTTCACTTCTCTCTCTTTTTGCTTAATTAGTATTATTATTCATTAATTTATTGTAAGAGACTTGGTCAGAGATTGAACGATGGCATATGCCCTCGTAGATCAGTTCGATCGGTGTTTTGCACGCCGTTAAACAGCCGATGTAAGTAACGCACAATTTTGATTGGAATTTGCTTGAAAACTAAAATCTTGAACCACTTAGAGAGCATGCACACCGAATAAAACACTAAAATCCTCTTTTATTATGGAGTAGTGCTAATTACATAGCCTCAAACATCCTAGATAAGACCTTACATATTACGCGATGAAGTGTGGCGTTGACATATATCGACAACCACATTCATACACTCGAGGGTTTCGTTTGGAATCTAGTAGGAGGGCCCAGGCATGGTCTTCTGGAAGGGACAAACGCTAACTTGCGGGATGTTGCAAACTTTAGGTAAGTGCGTAGCAGTCTGGTAGATACGACTAATTACTTGCTGCAGCTGCTGTCCCTGCTGTCCTTGCTGTTGTCGAACCTGTTGTTTAACGGCTTTGGATGCTCCTTTCAAGGTTGGGCAAACACAAAGTGGCTCTTCCTGGTGGAGCTCGTTGCAGCACTGCTGGAGTAGCGGTGGCCTCTGCTGTGGGCTCTGAGGGTTCTCCATGTCGTCTTCAAAATCAAACTCACCGTCGAGGGTCCAGCTTGGACCACTACCGGACTGCATTGCCTGCTTGTGGAGCCATTGCTGGCAAGCTCTTAGGTGTTGTGCTTGCTGAAACTCCTTCCTACATTTCGGAATCCGAAATGGGCCGGCTGGGTTTGTGGCATCATCTTCCTCGACTTCTACGACCGTTCGGTAGATGGAGGCATTGGTGAGAAGGAAGAAGAGGGCGAGAGTCGCCGAGACGAGAAAGAGCTTGTTGGCCATTTGCTATTTGTGTGTATGTTTTTTGCTTGTTTTCGTTTGAGTGAAGAGGGAAGTGGAGTGTTGGTTGGTATTTATAGGCGTGAAAGATGTTCTGCATGGAGATCACGTGTAACATTGCATGAATGTGTTTGTTTGTGAGAAAGGGAGAATCTATAAGGTTTTTGTAGCGATTAGGTGTTGGAATCTCAAATGTGGAGGAGTGACAAGTTTCCGCGTCTACATGCCATGCAACCATGCATGTATGATGTGTAGTTCATATTCTGACATTTTGTATATTTTTTTATAAAAAACGAATTTCCTTTTAAGCATTTAGTTAATTCAAGTTAAGACATTTAAGAAAAAAGAATCACACAATGGCACTGATCATAATCAATTACATGGTAAACTAAAATTTAAAGTTTAAGCACGAGGTTATAAACACTCGTAAAAGAAAGTGTGAGAACACGTAACCATGTAATTCGGGATCGTTAAGACATAAAGTCAGTCAACTTATTAAATCCCATAATATCGATCGGAGAATATGTATCCGATGAAGAAAAAAAAAGAAGAATATCTTGTTGTAAACTACTAGCTCGGATGTATCTATATATTATATATATATGTTTATGTTTTGTATAACAACGAGAGAGTAGAGAATTGAGAGTCTTTATTATTTTCCCCTTAATACAAATACAAAGGGGAAGAGATATTTATAGTAGAGAAGTAGACCATGATTAACGGAGAATTCTTAGGATAGAGTTCTTAGTGGAATATAAGAACCCGTCTCTTAATTTTTAACTAAAAAAACTAAGAACCGGTTCTTAAATAGTAAAAAAATTAAGAACTGGTTCTTAAATCTCTTATTTAAGAGCCGGTTCTTAGTTAAAAGTTAAGAGACGGGTTCTTATATTCCGCTAAGAACCCTATCCTAAGAGCATCATTATTGGAAATCCCTTACAGCATCCTTTAGAGGAGAGGGGTGGGAACCGAGGAAGAAAGAGAAGGGAAAAGCCCCAAATTAAGGGTTGTCCCTTACTCTCCAACGACCAAAAAAAATAAAAAAAAAATAAAACAAAGGACTATCTTTCTCTCTTTCTTCATCCCACCAATAATGATGCTCTAAGAACTTATCATGCTATAAGAAGACACGTATACTGTGTCTCATTATAAAAATGACATCTGCAACATGAGAAGGATAGGTGTTGTTGCCCCACGTGTACCAAGCTGGACAATCACTATTATTTAACAAAGGATAATCACCAACTTTAGTATTATCTTCTAGGACTCCCTCTTGATTATCTTTTTTGTATTACGTAGTGTCTCGTTAAAAACCTTGTCATGGAAAAACTCATTGGGACAAAAACCATGACTAGGAAAAAAGAGTACACTACCGTAATCTCCCCCTAAAAATAGTGGACATAGCTTTCTCGTCAGAGGTCACGCAAATGCCGCATTCCGATACCATAAACGTGTTTTCGGAATGTTGTAGTGGGAAGGGCTTTTGTGAACAAGTCAGCCGGATTGTCGCATGACCGTACATACTTGATGTCCATTTCTTTATTTTTCTCGAGCTCCCTTATGTACGAGAAAAATCTTGGAGGGATGTGCTTTGTCTTGTCACTCTTAATGTAGTCTTCTTTGAGTTGAGCGACACAAGCCGAATCATCTTCAAATATTTTCGTCGGATCTTTCTCGTTAACTATTCCGCTTGATTCTCGTATGTGGTGACTCATTGACCGAAGCCACACACATTCTCGACATACTTCGTGAAGCGCAATAGTTTATGCATGAATCAAAGATGTCGCAACCAGAGTTTGTTTCTGGGACCGTCAAGAGATCGCGGTTCCACCAATTGTAGAAACATAGCCGGTTTGTTTTCGACTTTATAAATATCATGTATCTGCAAAACATACCAAACTCGGGGTTTCTAGGATAAATTACTCCTAAATCAATACGTACCTTGGAGAGAACAGATAGGTTCTCGACGCCGTTCTAATTTCCGTAAATAGGAAATGAGCTATATCTCGCAAAGACATTAGTGTCTAAAAGTATATTTAATCAAATACAACTCGCAAGATATATAAGCTCATATATGCTTTATTACCATTAGCATCTCCAAAGTACTTATTTATATAAGATCTTACCAGGATATTTTAAACATCTCTTTCAACATCGAGAGATCTATTTACCATTGGAGTACTCAAAGGAGTCGCTTTATTCATACAAAAGCGTTTCAATAACCTTTTCGTATGATTTGATTGATGCACAATTATTCTTTCTCGGAGATGCTCTATCTGGAGCCCAAGACAAAACTTTGTCTCTCCGAGATCTTTCATTTCGAACTCCTCTTTCATATAAGTTCAAGCATCATCAACCTCCTTTTGAGTTCCAATTATGTTTAGGTCATCTACATATACAACAATGATCACAAAGTCAAATGACAATTTCTTTATAAAAACGCATGGACATATCGCATTATTACATATCCTTTACTCAAAAGATATTCACTTAAGCGATTGTACCACATGCGTCCGGATTGCTTTAATCCGTAAAGTGATTGCTGTAACTTGACCGAACAAATCTCCCTGGATTTTTCTTTCAATGCCCCTGGCATTTTCAATCCCTTAGGGAGTTTCATATATATATCGTTATCCAACGATCCATACAAATACGCAGTCACAACGTCCATGAGATGCATCTCAAGATTTTTAGATGCCGTTAGGCTCATCAAAAATCTAAACATAATTGCATCCATTACCGGGGAATACGTTTCCTCAAAATCAATTTCCGGTCTCTGAGAAAATCTTTGGGCAACTAATCAGGTTTTATATCGTGTTACTTTTCTCACGAATACCCACTGATACACAACAATATTTATATTCTCAGGCGTTATGACTATAGGTCCAAAGACATTCATTTTATTTAGGGAGAATAATTCAATTTGAATGGCATTCTGCCACTCCTCCCAATCATGTCTTTTTAACATTCCAAAATGGACCTTGGATCGGGATCATCACTTTTATGATCGATCTCTTTGGACAGAAAAGGAGAACATTCCATCAACATCTTTTATCTTATAACTTTTCATCAAGGGTGTAGTTGATGGAAATCTCATACTTTTCTGTTCACTTTTCGTCATCTGGATCATCTTTATTTGGTTCATCTTGACCCTTTTCATCTATGCCTTCTTTCAGACATTTTTCAGTATCATGTTCTTCTGGAACCTTTCCACTTATGCCTTCTTTCAGACATCTTATAATATCAGGTTCTTCTGGAACCTTACCATTTATGTCTTCTTTCAGACATCTTTCAGTATCATGTTCTCTTTGAACCTTTCCACTTATGTCTTCTTTCAGACATTTTTCAGTATCAGGTTCTTCAGGAACCTTGCAACTTTTCTCAACCAATTTCTTTCGGAGATTTTTATCTCTAGAACCCGCTAGTCTCCCCTTCTTTAACTGAACCCTAGGTTCATTTATTTTGTTACCATCACTTTGTTTTTTAGGAACATCAACTCTTGATGGAACATTTTCAGCGGGTATATCATGTCGTATCTTCTGGTAACTGGTTTGCAAATGCACAATTTTCTGAACTTCCAGCTCTCTTTGATCCGTAGGGGGACAAAGGTGTAACAACGATTATGTACACCATGTAATCTCTTTAGGAATTTCTCAAATTCCTCTCCCTAACGCTAGAAATTCATCCTCATTAAAATGGCAATCGGCAAATCATGCCGTAAACATATCACCAGTTACCGGTTCAATATACCTTATATACGGCTTGTTCTAACTCTTCCAAAGTTTTATACATTCCGAGAGCATCTTTAGCTCTCCAGGGACTTCTAAATATCAAGATGCAACTCAAGTCGTTTTTGTCCTCCCAGACATTTCAATATATTGCATCTATTTTAAATTTACTCCAGTGACCTTGGAACAAGCCGTTTTTCATACCTCAAGGTCATCTTTCATTTCATTTTCTGGAGAAATATATACCTTGGACTTTTAGTCCAAAAATATCTCGTTTTTCTAACGAACTTTATATCGAATTGATGGCCAATCAATTCACTCTACCCTCATACATAGAGGTAGATTCATAATCCTTATTTATATAGCGCTTTTTTATTTATTGTCGACAATCTATTTTCTCTTTGGTTCCATCTTTTTATTCGTACTGATATGGTTAATCGAGATCTCTTTATCATCATCAATGATTTACCCAGGTACCTGACTATTATATTAACCATATCAATGGTCTCATCATGAGATTCATCCTCTATTTATATTTTTGCTCTTTTTCGAGGACTCTTTGGAACCAAAGTGGTCTATCACGTCTCTAGTGTGCCATAGGCTCATATATCGTCCGTTTAGGACACTATTTTCTTATTGGAGCATTTTCAGCTGGAATATGAGATATCATTATTTAATCAAAATGTCTAGCAGACATTTTGTAAATGGATTATCCTACTTTTCATTGTAATACATTTCACATATCTCATTCCATCAGCTTATCATATGCTTCTAGCAAACTTGCGAGCATATTTCTAATTATCCATATACTTTATCCCTCTGGATTGTATATGTCTTTATTACATGCACAACTGCATGTTTACACCTGATCATGGGGATCATCTTATTCGAATTTACTTTATCAAGTTCTTTTTCGAGAGCGAACATAATTTTTTCAATGTTCCACTTACTAGGATTTTTTAATTCTCTCCCTCGAGATGATGACACTCCATGTCTAAAATCTCGTACTGAATCCCACTCTAGAACCAATAATATATTCAGTTTTCCCATTTGGGATGAATTATGTTTCAAATCCCTTAGAGTGAGATCTTAATTTGGGGTCTGCTTAAAGAAATCACATCTAGTGAACTTGTTTGATGATTCATCACCATGATGGTTTCCTTTATTTTTTTGACATACTATATGTGAAAAACTTCTGGTTTTTCAACATTTCACAATAATGTGGATAACATTATTGGAGATGGCTATATATCAGTAAACTTCAGGTTTACCACTCATTTATACTTTTGCCATCCTTTTCTTATGCATGTCTTTTCATCATAAGCTCCTCTAGAGCTAATAATAAATTTTATAGTAATAGATATTATACTTACTTATTTTGAGAGAGGAGAAATATTTGTTACCTTTAGTAGTCATGTACGATGACCCAACATCTGCCAAGTACATCTATCTCTATCCTGAATCTCAAAATCTTATTCAGGAAGATAATTTTTATATCACATCGATATTTTATTTTCATTTTCTGGACCAACCAGAAAATCTGAATCATCAAGATGAGTATTCAAGCTATGAAAAGATGGTCCAGGCTCATAAGAGATGAAGTTTATTTCACTTCCTTTCTCTTTTTCTTTTTGAATCTCGATACAGATCGGCTAAATATTTGGCGTACGAAAACAACGTACCCAATTTTTTTCTGGCCGTATCTATAGCAAACTTTTTCTGTTTGCCTTTTATCACCCGACCACTTTCATTTTTCGTGGAAATTTCCATTATTATCATAGGGATGGAATCTTCTTCCTCATCCTCTTCCACGACCACGATAGCGGTTTCAACCGCATCCACATCCTTGTCCTTTTCAAGAAGGACCAATTTGATGGTTTAGTATCATGAGTTTCTTTTCTTTTCAATTCTCACGGAGGATTTACATCAACTCCAACAATTTGGTGAATCCTTTCTTTCAAGGATTTGATTATTCAAAGATCTTCTAGATCTTTCTCATGATACACCTCATCTTATAAACCATCATTAAAGTGGTGTAAATTATCATGGCTTTATCTTTTTCTCATCCGATATAGTTTCAACTTATCGATGATTTCTCAAAGCTCATTTTTTCTCAGGTGCATCTTTGCACCCGCTGCCCAGGTCATATAACTATTTCCCGTAATATCAAGGGCATTTATTTTGAGATTTGTCAAATTTGATATAATAACCGAATTCATAGAATAATAATATATAAAGACGGAAATTGAAATGCAGAAACTAAAGGCATAAATTTAAATTGCAAAAATTTAAAGAGCATAAATAAAATTGGAGGCTTAGCCTACCACATGATCTGAGGAGTCTTAGACTACCATATTAATCATTTTTCAAAGTCCGAGGAGACATGGTATACCATTTTGACTTTTACTTATTTCAAGGTCCGAGGAGACTTAGTCTGCCATTTTTAATCTTTATTTTTTTTTTATTCACGGAGGCAACGTCTACCACGTGTTTCTCTGATCGTGAAGGCATAGCTTACCATAACGATCAGTCGGGGAAGGCAACGCCTATCATCCCGAAAATAAACAGAAAAGACCTAGCCTCTCACTCCGGAACAATAATAAAATTTAAATAAATTAAGTATATTAAAACACATAAATTTAAACATTACTTCGACTGGTTTAAAAATTTTCGGATTGATAAACCTCAGTTAGTCAGAACTTCATGCTGATAACGTGTTGTAAACTACTAACTCAGATGTATCTATAAATTATATATGTATGTTTATGTTTTGTATAACAACGAGAGAGTAGAGAATTGAGAGTCTTTATTATTTTCCCCTTAATACAAATACAAAGGGGAAGAGGTATTTATAGTAGAGAAGTAAAAAGACACGTATACTGTGTCTCATTATAAAAATGACATCTGCAACATGAGAAGGATAGGCGTTGTTGCCCCACGTGTGCCAAACTGGACAATCACTATTATTTAACAAAGGATAATCACCGACTTTAGTATTATCTTCTCACATATCTGATGGAATTGGAGCTGGTGTAGTGGACAAATCAAATCTACCAAGTGGATACGTGTGAAGTCCAATTACAAGCCCACCAAGGGGTTAAGTACAAAGCCCAAGTCCACCTTGAAAATATAATTTGAGACTACGTCTTCCTCTCCTCCACCGAAACATAAGTCGCACTTTATCCGAATCTAGGGTTTCATTCTCTCTTCTCTTCTCCCGATAATCAGATCCTCGAAACTCTACTCCTCGAATCAGGTAGAATTGCCCTTCTTCTATCCACGTTTTGTCTTCTTTCTTTAGCTGATCGCAGATTACATCTTGTAATTTCCTTGATTTCCATAATTTCGAGGTGAAATTTATTGCGTTTCTGGTTCGTTTTTTTTTTTTTTTTCCGTCTGAAGATCGGACGCGAGCTTTTGCTTATGATCTATTATAATTGTAGCTGAATTTGAAAAAGAAAAAAACGTAGTCTTTTGATGGATTGATGTTTCCTCTTTACATTGTTTGGGTAATTTGACTGAATCGTGTCTGGGATATGATCAGATGGTATTTTGCCCATCTCGTATCTTCAGTTGGTGATGATAATCTTTAGTTTCCCATTTGATTATATACTATTAATTATCAGTAATCTCCAATTGAATGTGGCTCGTACTAGAATTGTGTTTTATTGATTTGTTATCGTGTTATGTTTATTTTATCCCTAGTTAATAATCTCAGTACCTAAGTCGATTGTGGTTTGAGACTTTACATCTTATACTGTGTGTTGTTGCCCTTCTCTTTGTGTTTGTCAAATTCTTATGTGATGTTGGTATTATTTCTCAGGTCTCAGTTTCTCTGTAGTTTGCCCACCAGATCAACAAAGTTTCATGTCTGAACTTGATTCCCAGGTCCCTACTGCCTTCGGTAAGCTCCAATTGTATCCATTGTTGATTGAAATACCTCTGCATATCTGGCTCATATGATTTTGTTAAATGTTTCTCATGTTGGATTTGATAAGGGCTAATGAGTTTCTTTTTGATTTTTCTGCAGACCCGTTTGCTGATGCTAATGCTGAGGACTCAGGTGCGGGAACAAAGGAGTACGTCCACATCCGTGTGCAGCAGCGCAATGGTAGGAAAAGCTTGACAACGGTCCAGGGGCTGAAGAAAGAGTATAGTTACAGCAAGATACTTAAGGACCTCAAGAAGGAGTTTTGTTGCAACGGAACTGTGGTTCAAGACTCTGAACTCGGACAGGTGCGTGTTTTGAAGCTCCGTGGTATATCATCAACTACTGTTTTTAACAGTTGGTGTAGTATCATTCAAATAATGCAAACAGACAGTTAAAGACTTGGCTTAAGAATTTTAGCTTTTGTATGTGTGCTCTCTCTTTAATTGTGCTACTGTGAAAATTTGTAGGTTATTCAGCTTCAAGGCGACCAGAGGAAGAACGTCTCCACGTTCCTAGTCCAGGTAATAATCACACTCTTTCACGAACAAAGCTAACATAAAAACATTGTTGCATTATCTCATTTTCTTTTACTTTTTCTCTTGCAACAGGCTGGCCTTGTGAAGAAGGACAACATCAAGATACATGGTTTCTGAGCTGCTTGTGTTGCAGTTTCCCTAGGCCGTTTGCTTCATTCTGCTCTAGTGAATCATTACTGTTATCCTCCCTTTCCAAAACATTTCTTCAACTTTCATCTTTGATTCTCTTGTTGCTGTTTTCTCTCTATTCACCTTTGGTATGATACTAAGAGACTACCATCTTATGTACTTTGGCTTTGCCACTTCTTTAATATGAGAATGTTAAGAATTTCTCGTTAACTTGGCCTCTTCTCTGATTATCTTTCTTACCAAGATAGATCTCTTGGATCCGTATAGCAAATTTCTTAATAACAAACCATGAAACTAAACAAGTCATATTATACAGAGAAAAAAACCAAAGACTCTGACTCGTATAGAGGATTCTGGGAGTCGTGTACAGTTACGAAACTAACCCTGTCGATCGTTTCTCTTGCGAGTCAAGGTGGAGGGAGCTCTGCAATCCTCGAGCAAGACGCTTTAGGTTAAACTATGAAAATTAGGTTAGATTGTGGAACGATCTGAGTCGATCGCTTCGTTATTATATTTTGATTTTTCTCAAAACTGTTTCAAATTCCCTTTTTTGGGTTAAATTTCGATCGCAGGTAAGAGATGGAGGAGATATTCGCTTTGATAGTGTCGATGATCCTCATAGCTGCAGTGATTCCTTTGTTCTTATGGAAACGTCGGGTAGATGCTAGATCACGTGAGGAAGATGCAGAACCGCCGCAGGTAACTTCTCAATTTTTTTTTTTGTCATTGTTGCGAAATGGATTGTTACGTAATTCCTCTGTTTTGGGGTTGCCTAAAGGTTCAGGCACGTGAAAACGTGGTACGTGGGACTGGTGGTGGGGGTAGAATGCGTCGGAGACCCGCAGCTTCTGCTGGTGCTAGCTCCTCCTCAGCATCTAACGTTCAAGGTTCGTACTTTACAGCTTCTGTGTCTCTTTAACGTTGTTAAGTGTCAAGTGTTGAGTTTTGTTTTCCAAGTATAAAGACAGTATCAACTATCAAATAAAAGACATGGTTTTCAGATGATAATCTATATCAAGTTTCTGATACTTTTATAGCTGTTGACAACAGCCGTGTGTTATTGGTTAGAGTTTACTGTCAAGCCTTGGAGAATTTGTTATTCATCTTGCTGCAAAGCTAGGGAGGGTCTGAAAAATAATGACCTGGCTTTCAGATGAATGGAATATCAAGTTTCTGATTACTTTTATAGCTGGTGACCACAACCGTGTGTTATTGGTTAGAGTTTACTGTCAAGCCTGAGAGAACTAGAAACCTGTTATTCATCTTGCTTTAAAGCTAGCTTATGATTAGGGAGGGTCTGAAAACAAATGAACTACTGGGCTTGGATTATTTATTTGGGTACATTTGAAAACAGAAAACATCAGTGGGAGTGAAGATGAAGAAGAAGGTGAAGCCATTGGAAATCAAGCCAGAGCATCTAAGAAGAAGGAGAAGAAGCGTCAAGAACGAGAAGAACAAAGACAGGTGCCTAAACAGTCTCTGTCGCCATGAATTCTTCTAATGTTCTACAAGTACTAAGTATAGGAAATTATAGGAATATCGTTTCACCAGTTACAGTCCCAACTGTGAAAGTCTTAGATTGTTGCTCAAGGATAGAGCATTTACCCTTGGATCAGAATAGTACGTGGCAAGTCTTTCCTGATCAAAATTCTCTTCATATGTTCTGGTAAAGGCTGAAGAAGCTGCACGTGAGTCAAGGAGTACAAAACAAGATTGGTATGCAGAGATGCGGAGGAAGAAAGATGAGGAGCGCGAGGCAGAGGAGCGGAAGCTGGTGGGTCAATTATTTCATCTCCAATTCTCTTCTGTTTAGGCGTCCTGCTCTAGTAAATACTGAACTTGGCTGTTATGTAGGAAGAAGAAGAAAAAGCACGACAAGCCAAGGAAGAAGAGGCTGCTGCGTTAGAGTTTGACAAATGGAAAGGGGAGTTCTCAGTTGACGCTGAAGGTACTATAGAGGAAGTACAGGGTGGAAACCAAGATTTGCTTTCAGAATTTGTTGAATACATAAAGGTATATCTTGAATAATCAAACACTTTCCCACCTCCCATTATAATCGTTATTCTGCCAACAGAAACACACTTAATGATGATGTATATATACAAGTGTTGTCTCATCCCTTATCAATGTGCAGGAAAAGTAGCTTTTCCTTTTGATTTGTTATGTGATTGCAGAAACAGAAATGTGTTCCACTTGAAGATCTCGCTGCAGAATTTAATCTACGAACTCAGGTTTCTGCTGGCTACATCTTCTATGAAGCAAATATGAATACATTTTGTCATTGTTCTAAGTCTGAATCTGATTCAATTGTTTGTTGGTGTAGGAATGCATCAATAGGATCGCCTCTTTGGAGAGCATTGGTAAATTTTCTCTCTATCCAACCATTGAACTAGGATTCGTACGGTAGCTACTCATGCGAAACCGTAATGGGACTTTTAAGATCTGAAAAGTGATACCTACGTCTTCTCCTTATTCTTATACTACTGGCTGATCACGTACTCATGCTCTATTCGTGACCAACAACTGCACGTGCCTTGTCTATGACTCATCGCTCTGCCATTATCCATTATTCCCCCATCTACTAGATCTTTTATTTCATCACGCCCTCACTTGGGCCCTTAACTGTCTCCCCATGTTTTCCCTTATGGGCCCTGCGACTGTACTGATATAAGATAGGTGGTCGTATAGCCTCACTCGTATTAATACCATCCCCAATGAAATTGACCTTGTCCTCGAGGTCAAAGCTCGGAAAGCGTTTCTTTATTGCAGACACCCACTCCCAAATGCACTCATGAATTGGTAAACCCTTCCATTTCACCAAAATCTCGTCTTGTCATGTTCCTCCATTGACCCTTGTTGACACAAACCCCTCCGGTTCCACAACCAACTCTCCCTCACTATTGAGTTGTGTGGGTAGTGGCAATACTTCAGTAACCTCCCCTATCGTCTTCTTCAACTGTGAAACGTGAAACGTGGGATGGATCTGCGCGTCATTTGGTAACTTAAGCTTGTAAGCTACCTTCCCCATTCGGCTCTCGGTCTCAAATGGCCCATTGAAACGTGCAGCTAGCTTCTCATTCAGTCTTCTAGCCAACGTTCTCTGTCTGTATAGCCTCAACTTCACAAAGACCTTATCTCCCACTTCGAACTCGACCTCCCTGCGATGTGTGTCAGCCCGCAGCTTCATCATTTGTTGAGCACGATGAAGATGTTCCTTCAGTAGCTGTAAGGCTGCATCTCTCTCCACTAACTGACCCTCCAATTCCGCATTTGTTGTGGAACCTGTTTCATACTTGATCCAAGTAGGCGGATCTCGCCCGTACAATGCTCGAAACGGAGTCATTTTGAGTGAGGAATGGTACGCAGAGTTGTAACTCAACTCCACCCAAGCCAAATAGGTAGACCAAGTCTTCGGTTTCTCACTGGCAAAGCAACGCAGATAGGTCTCCATCCCTTGGTTAGTCACCTCGGTTTGACCATCAGATTGAGGGTGATACGCGGTGCTGAAACAGAGGCGTGTTCCCGACAACCTGAAAAGCTGTTTCCAAAACATACTTGTGAACACCTTATCTCGGTCGGAGACGATCGTTCGAGGGAACCCGTGCAGCTTTACTATCTCCTGTATGAAAATCAGTGCCACATCCGTCGCTGTAAACGGGTGACTGAGCCCCACAAAGTGGCTATACTTCGTCAAACGATCAACCACTACCATCACTGTGTTCCAACCGCGAGAACGAGGAAGACCCTCCACAAAATCCATCGAAATATCCTCCCAAACCTGCTCCGGAATAGGTAGAGGTTGGAGCAATCCCCCTGGAGCCAAGGTAGAGTACTTCTGTCTCTGGCACACCTGACACGCGGCTACGTAACGACGAATATGAGTGAGCATCCCAAACCAGAAAAACAACTCTGATATGCGCCGTTGAGTCTTTAAAATGCCTCCATGGCCCCCAATCTTGCCGCTATGATACTCTGACATAATCACTCCAATCAGAGGAGAAGCTCGGGGAACAACCATCTTGCCCTGACGTAGGAGTCGGCCCTGTACCATCATGAAGTCTGGATGTGTACTAGGATTGACTTTCAACTCAGAAATCAACTTCTGCAGTTCAGGGTCCTTATCAACCGCACTAGCAATCTCCTCCAGCTGAAGAACTGTAGTCACTGAAACCGCTTACAACTCCTTAACCTCCACGATGCGTGATAGAGCATCTCCCGCTTTACTTTCCAGGCCGGGTTTATAGACTATCTCAAAATCAAACCCAAGCAGTTTAGTCAACCACTTCTGATACTCCATGTTCACCTCGCGTTGCTCCAACAAAAACCGCAGGCTCTTCTGATCAGTACGCACCGTAAACTTCCTCCCAATTAAGTAGTGTCGCCACTTCTGAACCGCAAACACAATTGCCATCAGCTCCCTTTCGTAGATTGACTTATGCTGCTGCCGTTCAGTGAGAGCTTGGCTATAGAAGGCTATCGGTTGATGATTCTGCATAAGCATCGCC
This sequence comes from Brassica napus, assembly GCF_020379485.1. Taxonomy (NCBI): domain Eukaryota; kingdom Viridiplantae; phylum Streptophyta; class Magnoliopsida; order Brassicales; family Brassicaceae; genus Brassica; species Brassica napus. Next base: position 15,183,702 of record NC_063444.1, on the reverse strand, counting down.
CCCAACCCGTAACCGGATGCGTCTGTCTCCACGACAAAAGGAATGTCGAAGTTGGGCATGGCTAGAACCGGAACCGTAGTCATTGCCTTCTGTAGAGCTTGGAACGCCCCTCTTGCCTCAGTTCCCCAACCAAACTGATCCTTCCTCAACAGACAGGTAAGCGGTCGCGCAATGCTTCCATAGTGGCACAAACTTCCTATAATAGCCAGTAAGCCCCAAGAATCCTCGTAATGCCTTAATATTCTTGGGCTCTGGCCATTCCAACATGGCTTTAATCTTCTCATTATCAACCGCCACGCCTTGGCCCGATATGATGTGGCCAAGGTATTCCACCTGAGAGCTCCCAAACTGACACTTTTTAAGATTTGCGTACAACTTCTTCTCCTCCAGTATTTGTAACACCGCCTTCAAGTGCTCGCGATGTGTGATCTCGTCTTTGCTGTATACGAGAATGTCGTCAAAGAAGATGAGAACAAACTGGCGCAAATGAGGACGAAAGACCTTGTTCATTAAGGACTGAAATGTCGCCGGCGCATTGGAGAGTCCACTCATAATGCCCATCATGAGTGCGAAAAGCCGTCTTGGGCACATCCTCTTGTCGCACCAATATTTGATGATACCCCGAACGCAGATCCAACTTGGAGAACACTCTCGCTCCATGTAACTCGTCTAACAGTTGGTCGATCATCGGAATGGGGTATTTGTCAGCAACGGTTACTCGGTTCAAGGCTCGGCAGTCGACACAGAATCTCCAGCTACCGTCCTTCTTCTTGACCAAGAGAACCGGACTCGAAAATGGGCTTCCACTCTCTTGGATTATCTGCCAGCATCGAAGCTATCTGCCGTTCGATCTCTGCTTTTTGGACCTGAGGATAGCGGAATGGTCTAACACTCACCGGTCTAGCCCCTTCCTCAAGTGTGATGCTATGCTCTTTGCCTCTAGAAGGAGGTATCTCCGTTGGCTCGGCAAACGCCCCCGCATATTGGCCTAACAACTCGGCCCAGTCGCCGTCTGCTGCCACCGCAAGACCTACTTCATTCTTCTGAATGCCTCCATACTCAACAATGAGAGCTTCATCATCCTTCCCCATTGCTTTCCAAAGAGATTTGAACGACACTGCTTCCGAATGTAAGCTCAAATCTTCCCTTATCATCACCCACTCATTATTGAGCCAAATCTTCATACACTGCGACCTCCAATTCACGCGCATTTCGCCCAAGGTGTCCAACCACTGTACCCCGAGAATCACGTCAGCTACTCCCAACTCTAAAGGTAAGAAGCTGGTGGTGATCGTACAAGATGGTAACTTCAGTTCGACGTCATTAAGAACTCCCTTGCCCGTCACTTTCACGCCACCAGCCACCAACACCCCGTAGGCCGCTGTTGCGCTTGGTCGTAATCCCAATTTCTGAATCAGCTTCTCCGAGACGAAGTTATGTGACGCGCCGCTATCGATCAAGACGATGACATCCTCTCCGAACAAAGTGGCCCGCAACTTCATTGTGCGAGGAGATGTGAAACCCACCACCGAGTTGATGGAGATCTCGACAACCATCGCCTCCACCTCATCTGCCTCCACCGCAATCTCTCGAGGCTCCTCCGACAATTCCTCTTCCACCCCATTTGCGTGAAGAACGAGTACCGTTAGCTGGGCTTGCTGACAAGGGTGATTAGGGTGAAACTTCTCATCACACTTGTAGCACAGGCCCTCAGCCTTCCACTTTTCCACCTCTGCCGGTGTCAAACGGCGAAACGGAGGTTTCAATCGACCATGAGCCGTTGTAACCCTAGCTCCAGCCCCTTTTGGAATCGTTGTAGACGCAGGAGTCGAAGTGTTGGGCTTGGGCTTAGTCGGTGAAGTAGAGGTGGTATTGGGCTTAGTAGGTTGGGCCCCAAAAGTGGGTTTTGCCGATTTCGAGCCCACCGTCTCCGAATCACCGGACCATTCCTCCACTTTAATCGCCGTTCTCATCATTTGTTGAAGGTTCCGGGGATCAAACATTTTCATACCAGCCCGGATCTTCATCTTCAACCCGATCGAATACGCCAACTCCAGAACCGGATCTGAAAGTTCCTGCGCGTTTGAAGCTAGACCAATAAAATCCCGGTTGTATTCCTTAATCGTTCCCTCTTGACGGAGGGTCTACAGCCGCTCCCCGGAAGAAACATCGAGCACCATGGAATACTGCTCGAGCACCCGATGTTTCAACTGAGCCCAGTTCCGGAATGGGTTTCGATTGCGCTCCCACCGGAACCACAGTAAAGCGTCGCCGGTGAAACACATCCGCACCGCGCGAAACTTCTCGTCCTCCGTCATGTCTCCCAGCTCGAAAAATTCCTCCACACGCAACACCCAACTCTCAGCCTCCTCTTCCGAAAACGAAGGTAGATCCAGACGCCTAGCGAGAGCCGCATGTCGCCATGCTTGTGTCCCCTCCCACTGGCTCGAGCCTTGGCTCTGGTGAAAAAACCCCTCCGATCGAGGACCCATAGGAGTTGGCATCATCATTTGGCTCCTACGGTCACCGTCGAAAGTGGGTCTGCTCCCGCTTGCCGGTTCCGGAAAAGAGTCATCGGTCTGATGCGCTTTTCCTTTCTCCGCCTCACGAAGCTTCTTCTGCGCCTCTTCCTTCTCCTGCTGGTCGATCTCCCATCGACTGAACATGACCGCAAGCTGTTGCTGCATCACGTTCAGCGACTGTTCCATCGTCTCCATACGACTCATCCCTTGCTCCAAGATCGGAAGACGGCTCAGCTGCTGCTGCATCTGCTCCAAGGTAAGATCCATGTCAGATTTCTTCGGTGGCATTTTCACAGATTCGAGGGCTCTGATACCAATTTGATACACTTTTGATGTATCGAACTTGTAAAAAAAAACCCAAATAAGAGAAATGACGTTTTTATTGATGAAAAGAGATAAGTACAATCGAGTTTTTCTTAGGAGTATCTCCTCTCTTCCATGAAAACCCTGATTATACAACTGATGCCTTTTACCTACGTCTTCTCCTTATTCTTATACTACTGGCTGATCACGTACTCATGCTCTATTCGTGACCAACAACTGCATCGCTCTGCTGTTATCCATTATTCCCCCATCTTCTAGATCTTTTACTTCATCACGCCCTCACTTGGGCCCTTAACTGTCTCCCCCTGTTTTCCCTTATAGGCCCTGCGACTGTACTGATATAAGATAGGTGGTCGTATAGCCTCACTCGTATCAAAAAGCCTCCTCACTTTTATTCAGGACGGCTCTCTGGTGTTATGGACGATAGAGGAAAATACATTTACATATCAATGGAAGAGATGAATGCTGTTGCCGATTACATCAAGCGTCAAGGAAGAGTAAGCATCTCACATCTAGCGAGCAAGTCGAACCAGTTCATCGACTTGGAGCCCAAAGTACAAGATCAGCTAACTGGAGAAATAAGCGGCATGGAAGAGATCTCAGTTTCTTAGTTCACCCATTCACAGATTCTCGTGTAAAATCCTTTTGTCAGAAAAACAAGAGTAAGAAAAAGCCCTTAGTGGTTTGGTCATACATAGGTCTTGTTCTGATTTCACTAGTATAAGATCCTTACATCTATATGCAGTTCATGAAAATCTATTATACAGTATCTTTTACATATTCCATGGGTTTAAAGTTGTAACAAGTAGAAAAATACATACGAGATAGTGGTTGGTAAGATAATGGGTGTATTTATTATGTATCCATAATAATGGTTATGGTAGGTGGGAGGAGAGATTCAATTTGATAATGACCAAACTTCAATGTCTCTTAAATGAGTGAACGTACTCTGAAACATCTTTCGACTCTTTTTATATACTTCAACACCACCATCTTGCTCTAATGCTTCATGCATCATCCATGCCTGCCAGTGATGTGTGCTTCAACGATTCTTCAAAGTCTTAAGCTGTTGAATTGATGCGTGTAAACTTTACAGAAACGTGGACGAGAATCCATCAGTGGCAGTGCATAAACTCAGCCTTGTTATACTATTCACTTTATGAACATAGATTTTAAAGCTCTCTCCTGTCTCTTCCATCTTAAAAAAAGGTTACTCTTCGAATCATGTTTTAAGCGATCTCTCATGAGATTTGCTTGCCTTAAACAACGAGTTTTGCTCAGGACAACATTTTCAAGATGGAAAATGTTTTTGACTTATGTAGCTGTGATCAAATTTTCGCAGCCACGGTTAAGTCAAAAGTATGTTTCATCTTAGAGAATGTTGTCCAGAACCAATTTCGTCCAGCCACATGCAAACAAAATATACATTCTCTCCTGCCTGCTCGTCCATGCTGATCAGTTACATGTATAGAGAAAGATACTGATGTCTCACTTTGTTCAATTAATGTGTTACCAGTTTTTGTACTCACATGAAAAGTTCTTGTCTGAGATCATGGTTGCTTATCTTTTTAATAAGATTACGGAAAACAAAATGGTTAAGTGAGAACTAAGCTTAACCGGTAAGAGAATCCCCGTTTGATCCATTCCATTTGACATTGTAAACAAAAACATAAATGAAATCAAAGCATTGGTGGTTTTGGATTGAAAGATTTTTAAACTTCAAATGTATTTTGCTTTCTAACTGTTTCGGTTTAAGTTGAGGTTTTGATACACTTTGGTCAGATCCGGTTCAATCAGAATTGACATTTTTTTTTTGTGATATTAGTATTCTCCTTTTGTTTTATCTCTGTTTTCTCCGGAGAAGCAGGGAAAAAAAACTAGAGGAAGAGAAACAGTTATGCTCTGCCTCTCTAATTCGCTTAAGCTTCTTGATCATCTCTCCTTTCTCTTTCTTGCGTCCTAAGAAACTTGGTAACACGGTAGAGATGAAGATACGTTACCTTCATTCAAACCTACTTCTCCTTGTATTACCTCTAATCATTCTTCTGTTTCCGACATTATCTCGTGCTCAAGACTACGGCGAAGATGCCACGAAAACAGACACTCCTCCGCCAGGTCTTGCCCGTTGCAATGGAGTTTACATGTCATATAACTCCGGCGGCCGCGAAAAGCTATATCCACGCACCAAAAACGCCACGGCTCAAGCCTGGTCGTTCAAGGCAACGGCTATGATCGTGAACACGGGGATAGAAGAGGTCAAAGGTTGGGAAATGTTCGTAGGGTATCGTCACAGAGAGATAATTGTTTCTGCTACGGGAGCTGTCTCATCGGATGGTGACTTTCCTTACGATGCAAGTAATGGGACAACGTTCATTGGTTCTCCTAATACAGATCTAAAAACCTCGATAGAAACAGCTGGTGACTACACTAAGATCTCAACGAATATCGAGATAACAGGAACGCTTTTCGGTGGTAGAGGTACGGCTACGCCACTTCCGAAATCGATCAAGCTTGTTAATGATGGATGGCAATGCCCTGCTGCTACTTCAAAAGGTAAATAAAACCTTAACTCATAAAATTGTTAAGTTACTTGTTATGCAAGAAACTACTTTTGTGACTGTTTTCTTACTTTTCCGGTCTGGTTTTTGAGTCAGGTGGTACAATGCAAGTTTGTTGTAAGAGGAACCCTAAGTTTAAAGCTAAGAAAAAAGCCAAAACCAAGTTCACGCCTAGACGACATGGAGACTTGAATATAATATATGATGTTCTTCAAGCCTACACAAGCAACTACATGGCGCAGGCAATTTATTACATCAGTTCTACCAATATAACCTTGAGAGATTCATATATACATAAAGTATTGGGTTTATATGTTTTGAACAGGTTACTATAGACAATGATAGTCCATTGGGACGGTTAGACCACTGGAATCTAACATGGGAGTGGATGCGAGGAGAGTTCATCCACTCCTTGCGTGGAGCTTACTCAGCTGAGAAGAACCCGTCAGAATGCTTGCACAGCAAGGCAGGACAGTTTTATGGGGATCTTGATTTCTCTCAGGTAGCTACTTGTCAGAAGAAGCCTATTATCAAAGACTTACCAGCTGAACGTAAAGAAGATAAACTCCTCGGGATGTTGCCTTTCTGCTGCAAGAATGGAACTCTCTTGCCAGCTCTCATGGATGCCTCTAAGTCCAGAGCCATCTTTCAGTTACAGGTTAGCCCCAAAGACAAAACGAGTATAGTGTTTGGTGAATAAATAGTTAGGAGTAGGCATGTCCAGTTCGGTTTCTGTTGTTTTTTCTGGTTTTCTAGTTTTCGGTTCTAGAAATAGTAATATAGGGTTCATTCGGATTATTGAAATTTGGTTCGGTTAATTCAGTTTTAGATTCGGTTCGGGTAACAAGGTCAAGAGTACTGGTGAATGTCAAAGAAAATTTGGGTCCAATTCGGTTTCGATTTTTTTTTTGTCGGGTCAATTTTCAAGTCATTCGAAATTTTTGAAAAAAATATCGAATTTCGGATATTTTTTAAAAGATCGAATAAAATATATTTGACAATTCTATATTTTGGGTAATTCAGTTTTATAAATAGTATTTTTATGATATTTGATTATTTAAACACTAAATACAATTAATATTTTAAATATATAAACTATATTTTTTAAAATTCGGATACCCAATTAGATTTTGGTTTGGTTCCGGTTCGGTTTAGTTTTATTATAATAGAGATAAAAGAGCTGTTCAGATGAAATTTGGTTCTGTGTTCTGTTTTTTTCTGTTTAGTACGGTTAGGTTCTTTGGTTCCAAGTAAATGTGCTCAGACTAGTTAGGAGTTTTTCATCTAGGGTTTGAATGTGTTTGGTTTAGGTATACAAGGTGCCACCTGATCAGAACAGAACAGCTTTCTTTCCTCCTCAGCATTGGAAAATCGACGGTATAGTCAATCCACAGTACAAGTGTGGACCACCAGTAAGGGTGGATCCAACCGGGTTCCCTGACCCGAGCGGTCTCCAAGCTACCACCTACGCTTTTGCCACCTGGCAAGTCATCTGCAACATAACCAAACCTAAACCAAAAGCCGCTCGTTGCTGCGTCTCTTACTCAGCCTTCTACAACGACTCAGCCATCCCTTGCAACACATGTGCTTGCGGTTGCGGAGACATCGACACCGACACATGCAACGCCAACGCCAGACAGCTTCTCCTCCCTCCAGACTCGCTCTTAGTACCGTTTGAAAACCGGACGCTCAAGGCAAAAGTATGGGCAAAGAGGAAACACATGGCGTTCCCAAAGAAGCTTCCTTGTCCTGACAACTGCGGAATCAGCTTAAACTGGCACGTTAACTCTGACTACGCTGATGGATGGTCGGCGAGGGTGACGGTTTTTAACTGGGGAGCTAATGCAGTGGAGGACTGGTTTGCTGCTGTGGATTTGGGTAAAGCTGGTTTAGGCTATGAGAATGTTTACTCTTTCAATGGGTCAAGAGTTCCACCTAAGAACCAGACCATTTTCTTCCAAGGAGTTCGTGGTATGAACTTCTTGATCGGTCTCACGAACGGGACGCACCCTGGTAGAGACCCCAAGGTGCCAGGGAAAATGCAGTCGGTTATATCGTTTAAAAAGCATTTGGGGAGTTTGAATATCCCAAGAGGAGATGGGTTTCCTAAGAGAGTTTTCTTCAATGGAGAAGAGTGTGAGCTTCCTAAGTTCTTTCCTAAAAAGAGTTCCGGGAAGAGGTTATCTGGTATTGGATTCTTGCCCTCGATTCTCCTCGTGATCACAACATTTCTTGTGTTCATGTGTTCGTTTTAAGAGGTGTTTGCATTAGTTATTTATGTAAGTTGCTTTTTGTTTAGCCATGGTGAAGGGACTTGAAGAAAATTGTTATGTACCTCTATTTAAAAATTTTGTTTGGTCCAAGAAACTTGTATCCATTAGTCAAAGGAACTGATGCAGAGTGAATCGCACTGAATACACTCTTGCCGTTACTACAAATTGTGTATCTGTCTAAAAAATTGATTGGTAACGACTCTGGCACATCAAAATACACAACAGTCCATCAAACAAAAACATAAGTCCAGTGGCTGCAGATGCATAGGGTGATTATGTGTTTTGCCATGGTTAAGTAACTTGAAGAGAATGTTTATATATCTCTTTATTCTAAGATTTGAGATCGAATAAATAAACATGTATCCATTAATGGGTTTGTTAATACACTTTTGCCCATTACTACAAGTTGTACTTTGGTTTAGAAGATCCTATCCTGCCAACTCATTTGCATACATTTTTTCTTCATAAAAAATATTTAAAATTTCTATAACAGAAAATGAGCATTATGAACTTAAGAAAAGTATTTTTCCATCTTCATTTCCCCCTTTGGTAAATACAAAAAGAAACCATCTTGTTGTTCATATATAAATGCAACATCAACTTTTATGAACAGCTTACAAATATGTTTTTTTCTTGTGTATTTGTGTGTATATGCTGGGTGTATTAATTCAAGCCTCCAAGATTTTCCAGATTGCTTTCTACCCAAGGAATAATGAAAAAGGTTTTATCATGATTCCATGGGTTTAAGCAGGAGAATCATGAATGTTCGGCAGTGCTACTTCTTAGCCTGTAATAAGAGAAGAACACAACATAAGATGAGAATTTCAGCAAGAGAGACACAAAGACAGCTCAGAGAGAAGATCAAAGAAACTTAGAGATAACCTTTCGCAGATATTTCTTGTGAATCTTTATAGCTCCAGAACATGTTTTCTTGGCATCCAGGTTTCCACTCATGTCGTTAAGTATCTAAGAGCATCATCATAAGTAAATGGTATGAGGAATGTGATCACCAGAGTAAAACAGAAGTTAAAAGAAAGACGTATCTATGTTTTTAACCTTAACAACGTCATCAAGTCCACGAGCTTCAGTCATGAGCTTAGAACTCTTGTCTTTCAAGACACTGGCCACTAGAAAAACCGATATAGGCAAAGGACCTTCGGCGCTTTTGCCTCCATTCCTCATGTTTTGCCTCTCATACTTTCCGCATTGGCTCATCGACTTTGGTTTACCGTTGGACACTTCGACTTTCTCACTCCCGCATTGATGCGCCTCGTACACGTGAAAGAGATCAGGATCGTACTCGAGAGCCCACATCATCTATAAGAGAACAGAGTTTGTCACTGAGAATTAAGAAGAAAGACTAATACATGTAAGAGAGAGTGAGAGACAAATAATCATTACCTCCCAAAGGTATAAAGAGTCACAAAACGAGAATTCTCTTCTGAACTGAACCATTAGCATCCGAATGGCAAAGAGATAGTCACCTCCCCCTAGTTTATCTTCATTTCAAGAACCAGAGCTTGGTTAACAGATGAGTATGTTACATATAGAGAGGCAAAAAAGCTGTAGTAGTAGTAGTTATACCTAGATGTTGGTGAAGCTTGGGGTCAATAATCTGAGTAATTGAAGACAAATGAGTAAGTTGAGCTTCAACTCCAACAGATCTCCCTGTGCTCCGGAAGTTTCCTCGCTTTTCATTTCGAAAAACACAACAAAAACACAAACGTTTAGTACCAAACCAAATACAAAAAGACACACTGAAAGTATGGTTAAGGGTTAACTAGTACCAATCGACGCATTAATCTCTCAAAACAAAAGAATGAATCAGCTTCGTCTTCAAGAAGAACAATCATTGGAGAACAAAGATCACTCATTCCTGAAATCATAGCAACTAGAATCAGAATAAACAGAGGACACAATGATATATAAAACCATTGGTTTTACCTTGACAGTAACCGACATCTTGGTCTATCCAGGCATAAACAGAGAGAATATCCCAAAGCTTGGACAGATTCTCCTTTTTCTCATAAAACTCCAAAGACCTGTCTGTACGCTTCACATCAAGACCTGACAAAAATAAAAAAAAATTAAACAACTGAGCGAACTTTTGGAGATAAGAGGAAGCCATGATGATGATAAAGTCACACTAACCGATCTGGTGAAGTGATAGCAGCCATTGGATAACTTTCTTATCAAGAGGTCCACGACTTGTGAGCTTTTTAAAGAAAACTGAACCATTTGAGTTTGTACCTGAGAGAGAGAGAAGAAGCACATGGAATTAGAAAAAAAAACTTAAGCTAATGGGAAAAAAAGGGAAGAAGATGATATTCTTTTTTTTTATTACCTAAGTTTATTTCTTGAACAACAAGAGGATCAAGGTTGGGTTGACCATTTTCAGTAACTACAGGCGCGGTAATGAAACTTCCACTTCCAATCACAGGAAACATTTTCTTACACTCTTCTTTCCAAGAAGCATACTGCTTTCTGAAGGAGACATTAACACATAAATAAAGCAACGTGGAAGCATATATGATACACATATAAAGGAGAAAAGGACAAAATAATATATACCTTCTGCGTTGTCGGATTTGCTCTCTTTCGTCGAAAGTAGTTGATGGGTCATAACAGCCAAGTAGGAACTCCCATACTTCGCCTCTAATTGATGGATGGATTCCCTAAAGATCAATTGTAGAAGAGATTAAAGCAAGCCATAAAACAAATCTTGGCAAAAAAAAAAGAGTTTTGGAAAATGACATACCCCTCTTCGGATTCGTCTTAGAGTCTTGCCAATATCGAGAGTCCCGTCTTGGAGAAATGCAGCCTGCCATTTTCTTACACTTAGAGTTTTCCCTGGCTGCACATAGCCATCACAAAATGACCGGTCAGAAACTTGAGTGGATTAACATGATGCAACTACCAAACTTATGCAAGCAACTTTAGTGCCAAACATCAAATGCATAACCGATGAGAAAGACATTGTCTTATATGTATCTTGTCAATTACTGTTGTGTGCCAAACTCCTCTCAAAGCTTTTGATAATTATATTTCACAAAAAAAATAGACAATCAAGTCCCTGTCTTTCTCTAAACACACAAATCAGTGGGTCCTCATTAGGAGAGATCATGTACCCAAGCAAAAAATATAAAATGTGATCAAGAAAGAATAGATCTGAGAGCTTAAACAGCTCATAAGATCAATGGGTCCTCATTAGGAGAGATCATGTACCCAAGCACACAATGATCTACATAATTCAATAAAGAAAACAATTGCATTCCAGACAAGATCAATAAGCAATGAATCTGGATAATGCAATCACGCTTTCTTAATCGCCAACACAAAAAAAAAAAAAAAACAGAAAGGAAGAATGTAACCTTGATCTTGAATCTAGTTTTGGCCACATCTGTGCACTCAGGACGAACTTGGTAATAAGAATCAGCCGGCTCAGCTGCAGCTCCCCACATCTCCCACCACCCAAATATACACGCAAATATTTACCCGGAGAAAAAAAAGAAAAAAAAAAGAAACCAATAACACTGGATCGGAATCCCCAAAACTCGATCGACAACGATGAAATTTGTTTAAAATTTCTCGATTTTTTTTTTGAAGAAAAAAAAAGATCGAGAATTGAAGGGGGGGGGCGACCCAGTGAATTGGAGTCGAAAAGACAGAAACTTTGTTATTGTGTTTCTTTAGTTTTCTCTTTTTTTGTTTGTTTGTTTGATTGGTCGTCGCTTATAATAAGTATCTTCTTCTTTTCTGATAACGATGACCTGGTCTCATTAGTCATGACAGTTAGTCGGAGTCTCGATTTTTGCTGTCACCCCCTTCTTTTATTTATTTCTCTAACAGAATCCTTAATATTCCATGTAATTAAAAATAGTTGACTTGTGTAACATTCTGTCGCAGATGATCGGTGGAATGATTATTAACGAAATGCAAACTAAACGTTGATAGAGAAGGGCAAAGAGCAAGCCACGATAAACGACGCCGTTTAATAATTAGGCTTTTAGTTATTGAAGTTGAACCATTATATGGGTGGGCCTATTGAGTTTTTATTTAAAAAGAAACGGCCCAAAACGGAAAACCCTAAAAAAAAACTTTAGGTTTAAATAGTCTCTTCAGCGAGTGGTAAGACGCCTTCAGCTGCCGTTGCTCCTTCACTTTGCATCTACCTTCAAATCCACCGCCGCGAAAATGGTGAGGTTTACATTTCCAGTTTCTTTGTTCTCGATTTTTATGGAGGACAAGGGTTTAGGTGGCTCCTGAGTGAAGTGGTTGTCACTGAGATTGTCATGTTTGTTTGTGATTGTTTAGGTGTTCAAGAGGTACGTGGAGATTGGGAGAGTTGCACTTGTCAACTACGGAAAAGATCATGGAAAGCTTGTCGTCATCGTCGACGTCGTTGACCAGAACAGGGTAAGTTTGTTTGTGTTATCCCTTATCTATCTCTTGTTGTGAAGTTGAGCTGTCTGAGAATTTAGTCCGTAGATCTTTCATTGGTTGGAAAATTTTATGAACATTGCCTTGTTGCGAATTGGTTTTGATCGATGTGTGATTATTATAGCTAATTGATTTGATGATACAGACTATACCTTTACCCTTAAAGACTCTTCTTATTGGGTCTTTGTTTTGTTCTTGGCCTATTTAGGCTTTGGTAGATGCTCCTGATATGGAGAGAATCCAGATGAACTTCAAGAGGCTGTCTCTTACCGATATCGTGATTGAGATCAACAGAGTCCCAAAGAAGAAGGCTTTGATCGAGGCCATGGAAAAGGCTGGTTAGTGATGAGTTCAGTGTGTTAATGTTGAAACTTGTTAGTTGTTCTGGTCTAATCCGATAAAGTGTTTGCAGACGTGAAGAACAAGTGGGAGAAGAGCTCATGGGGTAGGAAGCTCATTGTTCAGAAGCGTAGGGCTAGCCTCAATGACTTCGACAGGTTCAAGATCATGTTGGCCAAAATCAAGGTCAGTCTGTATGTTAATTTGTTGTGATTTTATGACTGTGTTGGGGTCTTGTGCTTAACTGAATTGTTAATTTGTCTTTGTTTGTTTGCAGAAAGCTGGCGTTGTCAGGCAAGAGCTTGCTAAACTCAAGAAGGAGATCACTGCTTGATCAGATTGAGTACTATCTGCTTATCTGTTTTTTTTTTGTACTTTTGATTGGCAATTAGTGTTTTTACGAATCTCAACATCAATATCTATCTGTCGGATTTTGAAACCTTGTTTCTTAAAATTTAGTTTGTTATTTCATCTTACCTCTTCTTTACAAAAGTTCCATTTGCTTATTGCCTTTTTCTTTAATCTCTTCGTTTAAACTTATAAGAGAAACAAAGAACTGCTATGAGCAAACAAGACAAACAAACTCGAAATAAGCTTATTTGGGAATTAAACTAATTGTAATGAAGTTGTTAAGTTTTTTTGTTTTGGTCAAATTAAGATGGCAGGGAAACAAAACAGGTAATTGAAGAGCCAACAATAGTTCGCTGTTTCTTATAAGAATATCAAACTTTCAATAGAGAAGTCTTATTTTATAGGATACATTCCTCCTTCATTCTTTGTTCCTATTTTGGGTTTTCCCCTCCAATCGAGACAATCTACGAAAATAAAATGTAGTCACTGTCTGAAAATAAAAGTAATCTTCTCTTTAAACTTCAAGATACTTAATGGCCGTCTGAACATCCTTATCACCTCTCCCGCCGAAGATTAAGACCATTCTGGTTCCATCTGCTAGCGTCGGACAAAGCTTTTCCAGATGGAGCAACGCATGTGATGTCCCCAACGCCGGAATTATATAACCTCTCCAATCGAGACACTCTCTTGAACGCTACACACGGAGATCAAATGCAAGTTCTAATTACATGTTAAAGAGACAACAAAAAATGATGTGCCAAGTAAGTAGAGTACCTTCTAAGGCTTCTCCATCGGAAACGCTGAATACTCAGCCCGTCCCACGTCTTTAAGGAAACCATGCTCAGGTCCAACTCCAGGGTAGTCCAAGCTGTTATTAACTTGAACATTAACACTCTTTGGAAATGAATGTTAAGGAAGATCATTGGAAGAGAGAAGAATCTCTCACCCGGCACTGATGGAGCGTGGTTCAGTGATTTGACCATCGTCATCTTGCAACAAGTAACTCATAAACTCACTGCACCAACAAAACAGAGATAAATTTGTTGGGCCGGAAGTACGAAGCCCACTTTTTACGCAACAAATTAATATTCCAGCAGTGAAATAAATAATTTCTTTATTTTTAAAATTTGAAAACAAAAAAGTTTGACAAAGCTTAAAGATTGGGCGACTCGTTTTCCTAATCCCAGTCTTAACCATTGTTACTCTCTCCACTGACAGATCTCACCTTCCTTCTCCAAAATCGCCTCTCTAATTCATCTCTTCTCTCATCAGCATTCTCAGAATGAGCACGCCTTCGTCGTCCGCTTCCGCCGCGAAGCCAACGAGACCAGCAAGATCATCGAACGCAACAGCTAGGTCATCCTCCAATTCCAACTCCAATTCCAGTTCCCTCACTTCATTCCAAGCCATGGTGGAGCAGAAGCAGAAGATCCTCACCTCAATCTCCAAACTCGCCGATCGAGACACGTACCAGATCGCCGTCGAAGATCTCGAGAAAACGATCCAATCCCTCACCCCCGAAACCCTACCCATGTTCCTCAACTGCCTCTACGACTCCTGCTCCGATCCCAAACCCGCCGTCAAAAAGGAGTGCCTCCACCTCCTCTCCTACGTCTGCAGCCTGCATTCCGATTCCACCGCGGCGCATCTCACGAGGATCATCGCGCAGATCGTTAAACGGTTGAAGGATTCCGATTCGGGGGTTAGGGACGCGTGTAGGGATACGATTGGTGCTTTGTCTGGGATATATCTCAAGGGGAGAGAGGAAGGGAGCAATACGTTGGCGGTGGGACTGTTCGTTAAGCCGTTGTTTGAGGCAATGGGGGAGCAGAATAAAGTGGTGCAATCTGGTGCGGCGATGTGTATGGCTAGGATGGTGGAATCAGCTGCTACTCCTCCCGTTGCTTCTTTCCAAAAGCTTTGCCCTAGAATCTGCAAGCTTTTGAGCAATTCTAGTTTCTTGGCTAAAGCTTCCCTTTTGCCCGTTGTTTCGAGTCTCTCTCAGGTTTGCTCGGAACCACTTAGCCTCCTTGTGAAAATAGGCTCTATGTTTGATGTGGTGGTGAATGGAAGAATATGTTGAATGTTGAACTTAGTGCCATTCTTGAGGAAGCTTAGTGTCAATAGATCAGTATCTTATTGTTGGATGGGCTGAGTTGTATATTACAATTGTTAAATAGATTTTTTTGAGATTAAGTATGTATGTATATCCATTCTATCACCTGACCTTACTGCTTAAGGGTTAAGTCTTATCCGACAATTTTTTATTCTCGGTTTTGCTGAAGTTTATTGTTTTCATTTCGGTTAACTAGGATAATGAAATTTTGTGGAGGGTTTAAGAAGCTCTCTGTCTCTTTGCTTCTGATAGTTCGTTGCTAGTAGGTTCAATGGTTTAACTTGTCTGAAAAAAGAGTAGTAACAGAGCAATCATTTTTGTTCAGGTAGGAGCCATTGCGCCTCAGAGCTTGGAGTCATTGCTAGAAAGTATTCATGATTGCCTTGGAAGTACAGATTGGGTAACGCGAAAGGCTGCGGCTGAGACTTTGACTTCACTCGCATCACATTCTACCAGTTTGCTAAAGGACAGAACAGATTCCACTCTTGCGGCGCTTGAGACCTGTCGCTTTGACAAGGTACCTACGTTCTTTTTTCTAAATAGTATTTAGAACAGATCCAGTTACACCATGAACGTGTTTAAAAAATCATAAGATCAATGATTGTTTGTGAATAATCACCGGATCCTGTCTTTTATTTATTTACAGTGATCTGCATTATCTTAAGTTTCAGTCATCTATAAGTTTTCTTTCACTAGTGAGCGTTGTAATGGATGAATGTTTTGTGAAGTGCTAAATTCATGGAAAACATATTAGTTAGGTTATGTGGTGATCTTCTAAAAACAGTTTAATGATGATATTTTCTTGGACAGATTAAACCTGTCAGGGAAACTGTGACAGAGGCGCTACAGTTATGGAAAAAAATTTCTGGAAAATGTGTAGATGGTGCTCAAGATGAGTCAAAGAGTTCATCTGGTGAGCAGCTTGGTTCGGAGAAGAACGGGGATAAAAGGTCTAATCTATCTGATCTAATGAAAAAGGAGGGATCCGATGGTTCAATACTCTCACTGGATTCTGCTTCTAAAGCAAAAGGAGGTCTTCCTGAAAAAGCAGCAGTCATGTTGAAGAAGAAAGCACCTGCGTTAAGTGACAAGGACTTTAATCCTGAATTTTTCCAAAGACTAGAAAGAAGGCAATCCGTGGAAGTAGTAGTTCCTCGTAGATGTAAAAACGAAGATGAGGAAGAATTAGGACCCGATGATCTCAATGCCATGGGATCTTCAAATCGCTTCAAGAATATCCAATCAAATGATCATGGATTTCCAGATTCCAAGTTCCACAACTTAGAGTCTGGGAGTGATAAACTGGTAAAAGGTAGGTCTGACGGGAACATATCACAGGCTGGGACATCTGCTGATGATAAGGCTGGTGGTGTAAATGGAAAGCAGACAGCCGGAAATCACGCTGCTATCATCGATACTGATAACCATTCTGACGGATCTTTCACAAGCAACAGAGGAAATTGGTCGGCGATCCAGAGGCAGTTATTGCAGCTAGAGAGACAACAGACTAACCTTATGAACATGCTCCAGGAGTTTATTGGTGGTTCACATGACAGTATGGTGACCTTAGAGGGCAGGGTAAGGGGTTTAGAGAGGATTGTTGAAGATATGGCAAGAGATCTTTCAATATCATCAGGTCGTAGGGGTAATCAGACAGCTGGATTTGGCAAATATAATAGCTTTGCAAACTACTCCACTGGAAAATATAATGGCCGAGGTCCAGGAGACAGAGGCTCACAACCTGATGGAGCTATGAGGGGCAGGATGTGGGGTTCTGACATGCCGGATGACTGGTTCATGCATCAACATGGTGCTTCAAGAAACGGACAAAGTGGGCCAAGAAGATCACCCCGGTCGGATCAATACCAGAATGAGCACATGGGAAATGGCAGAAGAGGTTGGGATAACAAGGCAGCTGGGACTATTAGATATGGTGAAGGTCCCTCAGCAAGAAGTGTGTGGCAAGCATCAAAGGATGAAGCTACACTTGAAGCTATTAGAGTAGCAGGCGAGGATGGTGCAGTCACTCGTCCAACCCGAGTTGCTGCTGTCCCTGAAGCTGAAGCCATGGGAGATGAAGAAAGCGAAGGGCAGGAACGTGACCCGATATGGAGTTCATGGAGTAGTGCAATGCACTCACTCCGTGTTGGTGACATTGATTCTGCTTACGCAGAAGTCCTTTGCGCCGGTGACCAGCATTTGATTATCAAGCTGATGGACAAGACAGGACCTTCTCTTGACCAGATGTCAAATGAGATTGCAAACGAAGCTCTTAATTTCATCGCTCAGTTTCTCTTGGATCACAATCTCTACGACATCTGCTTATCTTGGATTCAACAGGTATATCTTCTTTTACATGACATTAGGTTCCAAGAATCATATGATTTCGATCTTAACATGTGTGTGTGTGTGTCTCTCTCTTGTTATGTCATTTGCAGTTGCTGGAATTGGTTCTACAAGACGGTGCAGACACATTTGGAGTTCCAATGGAACTGAAGAGTGATATCTTGTTCAACTTACAAGACGCGTGTTCCACCATGGATCCGCCTGAAGACTGGGAAGGTCCAGCGCCGGAAGAGCTCGTGATGCAGCTCGCTTCAGTTTGGGAAATCGATCTGCAACAATTCGACAAATAAACTTGAACTTGTGAGAGATTTTGTCTTTGTCTTGGTTCTCTTCCATTAAAAGTTTTCTGAAGCAAATGTCCTATGTCTGTAAGATACAGTATTGTCGGAACAGAGCTTGGCTTTAGTACTGTTGTTCATACATAAGCATAAGACGTAATCATGAGGTCTCTGTTTCACAATTTCATTATGTCGTTTTTAAAGGTGTTTCGAGATACTGTGAGCGGTTGGATATATATATATATCTGTCTGAAAAAAAATATATTAAACAATTTATTAAAAAGTTTATCAGAGCCAGGTTTCGGTCCTGGGACCTGTGGGTTATGGGCCCACCACGTTTCCACTGCTGTTGGGATGAATTTACATCCTCCCTCAAGGTCCATTAGATAACCAAATTAGGCCTATTTTACCATCAAACCCTACAACTCTCTTCTATAAATAAGGAACTATCTCCTTATGAGAAGGGGACTCTTTCTCCATTCTTAGACTTGAGACACCTTCATATAGAGATCTAATTGATTCATAGGTTCACTTTACACTTCAAACATCTTTGTAATGTAATCTATAATCAATATGATCTCTTTTATACTATTTTTCATGTTCATTTCTCATTTGATTCTTTCAAGATTTCTCTTAAGCCTCAAAGAATCTAATCATCATTTTTAGATTCTTTTATTGTATTGATTCAACAAACATTTCAGCATAAACACCATTATTGGATCAAACAGTTGGCGCTAGAAAGAGGAGACCAAAGAAAACTATCTTCAAAAGCATATTGAACTTGGGAGAATCCTAGATCTAACTTCACCTCATGTTTTCGGTCCAGCAACTAGAAGATTAAGATCTCGTCAGACCATGGTGATTTCTAGAAAAAGGATGAGAAAGCTTTGCTTTCGACTTCAAAGAAGTATCTTCAAAGAAATCGGGCTTCTTTGCAATCAAGTGTGATCTCGGCGTTCTCGGTTCATCTAGGCAGTCGTGATTCTGTAAATCTTCGGTCAAGCATATCAGTTGGGCCCACAAGCCCAATTCTCCACTGAAGGAGCAGGAGCCCAATTTTTTGAGTTTCAACGTCCACGACTTCTCAACTAGTCTGTGTCTGTGTCTCGATCCATTGCGATCCATCTAGAACGGGGAAGAATCATGGATCTGTTCTCGCCGATTTCGACTCCATAGACACCTACAACAACTAGGCAATTTGGGCTCAAAGACGACAGATCTCGAAATCACCTCGTCACGTTCTTATCATCTCACCCTTTTGTTTGTAAAGGCTGAGAAAGGATAAGAGAAGAAGAAAAAAGGGATCTTGAATCAATCACCTCGTCACCTGTTCTGTAAAGCTGACGATATCTCAGAGTTTGATGTCGGCAAAGCTGTAGACTTGATATCGGTGTATTGCTCTCAAGAACGATGAACTCAGCAATGGCTCAAGCTTCGTCAGTGGCCGCTAGTTGCAGACTTGGCACATTGCCAACTTGTAAACGAGTTTCAAGATGAACTCAGTGGCGGCAAGGTCTTACTTCTTCACTCAAGCTCCCGAGACAGGCTTTCCGTAATTGGCACAAACTTTTCTCCTCCGACAAGAGTTCACCATGACCACCATGTCGGCGCAAAACAGAGAAGCATATCTGGTGCTAATCTTGTTGCTTTCTGATTTGAGTCTTTTACAGAAAGATCAAGCAAAGCTATTACGGTGTGTTCCGTCGATGGACAAAGGTTCTCTTGCAGTAGCTGTACCATTCAGACAAAGCTCTCGGGATGGTAACATCGTCGTTCTCTGGCGAGGGAAACAGAGGCGGTTGTGGGTTGGTTCTTAAGCTGATGAGATAAAGGAAGAAGCTTGTTTATGAAAGACCCACCAAAGTTAGAAACTTTCTTCTAAAGTCTCACCATCTTGCCGTCAGAAGCTTATATAAGACAAGGTGCTTCTCTCAGCCTTGTTGAAAGTTTGAGCTCACGAGCATGCAAGAATCAAAAAGGCTTCTCCTCATCTCGTCGCACTTATCTCGGCGTAGTCTTGCCGCGAGCAGTTTTAGGATCAGTGACAGAATGTCATTGCATCTTCGTCACAAGAAGCTGAGTTTACTGGAATGGTTCTCGGCTAAACTCAACACTTGACGGCGACGAAGGCTCAGCCACTTGCTCAGCATCTCATTTGAGGCTTGGAATTGTTCTGGACTACAGTCTGAGAAGGCTTTTCCTGTGTTGATCAGCGTTAGCCTGTCTCTTAGCTGCTAGTTCACCTGACTTCTTGGCTTGCCCCTGTTTCTTAGGACGAGATGGAAATGATGAAACGCTTTCATCAAGTCAGACTTTGCCAAAGATGAGTTGTTATGATGAGGACGAAGTCTTGAAATGATGACCACAAAAACTTCTTTGCCAAGATACGAAAGTTCGGCAACCTCAACGCTTGTTTCTTCCTCACCACCAAAGATAAGCTCCTTTATTAAATCATCACAAACTTTAATCACTTTTAAGCTACGTAAGTGTGTTACGGTAGGCTTGTAGCTTTGGTTTAAATAATTAAACAACTCTAAGGTGCTTGTCATCGTAATTCACGTTACATAATTGAATTAGTTATCAGTATGAAATAGTACTTCTTATTACTATCGTGGTGATAAATTTACTAATTAAATTCTCGCCATCGAGCGAGTCTTCGAACTTGTCCTGTTTGCAGATCGAAGTCAACGATCACGACAACATGCCAATCACAGAGCGAACTGCTCTCTTGCAGTCCCACTTAACTCCGCAAGTTCGTTTGAGTTCGACAAGTTGTCTCAAGCTCACCAACGAGTTCACATCAAGCTCTTTTTTCTTCAAGGAAAAATTCAGCGACATCAACACCTTGCTTCTTCGTCAAGCAAGCTCTCAAGACAAGCTTGCTACAGCCGATATGAGCTTTTCTGAAGTACTGCCGTGTCATCAACCCAAGCTTCGAGACCAGACTTTTTGCATAGCGTTGCTGCGCGTGTTAACCACCACTCTTGCCGGAGACGGTGCTCTACGAGACGCTGCCCTTGCCGGTGACTCTGATCTCGGACACGCCATGTTTTTCTTGACAGCAAACAGTGCATTCATCAAGCATACACGCCACAACTTGCTCGACACACGATCGGCAATAGTTCGGTAAACTTGTATTTTAGGCACGAGTTTAAATTGAACTTGCTTGTTATTAGGCACGAATTTGCAGTCGACTCGCTTATTGTTAGACACGAGTTTACAAAAACTCGCCTTTGGCTAGGCATGAGTTTACAGAAACTCTCCTTCTACTAGGCACGAGTTCTCAGTAAACTCGCCTTTGTCTCAGCGTGAGTCCATTAAACTCGTCTTTCGCTAAGCACGAGTTTAAAGCAAACTCGTCTTTTACTAGGCACAAGTTCAAAGTAAACTTGTCTAAATCGTCATAGGCATGAATGTGTCTATTTAATTGTCTAATAAACCCTATTCGTAAAATTCATAGAGATCGACTTCATCTCTCTCTACGAATTTGGGGGGCTTACTGTTGGAGGTGGATTTACATCCTCCCTCAAGGCCCATTAGATAACCAAATTAGGCCCATTTTACCATCAAACCCTACAACTCTCTTCTATAAATAAGGAACTATCTCCTTCTGAGAAGGGGGACTCTTTCTCCATTCTTAGACTTGAGACACTTTCATATAGAGATCTAATTGATTCATAGGTTCACTTTATACTTCAAACATCTTTGTAATGTAATCTATAATCAATATGATCTCTTTTATACTCTTTTTCATGTTCATTTCTCATTTGATTTTTTCAAGATTTCTCTTAAGCCTCAAAAAATCTAATCATCATTTTTAGATTCTTTTATTGTATTGATTCAACAAACATTTCAGCATAAACACCATTATTGAATCAAACAGCTGCGCCACTCTGATTGTTGAAACGTATGGAAACAAAATACTTATGAACAGTAGTTATGTCGTCTTCTTCAATTCCCTTAAGTCGGAACTATTATTCCCAATCGGAGTATTGCGAAGATAAAAAAAAAAACAGTGAGAGATGCGGCGACGACCAGGAATCGGAGGGCTACAAAAGGCCGCGGCTGCGCGGGTTTTACTTCTAAACCAGATTTGATATTCTAATCTATACCTCATATCGATTGTTTTTCGCTATAACTCTTATGATCTCCATGAAAAAAATCAATCAGGATCAGTACCGGTTATTAGGAGAGAATGTGGTAAAGTACAAACGGATATGATGAAAGAACAGCTCGCCACGTTCAAGTCCCAGCTTGAAGAGTTCGCTCGTAAACACAAGGTCCAAATTTTTTTTTTTCTGTTGAAGTTTATGTATTTGTTCCTATGATGGTTTCTGCTATTACATAAGTAACATGATCTGTTGGATTTAGTGTGGTTAATTTAACTGGAAAAGAAGCAGTTTTTGCCTATGGTTGCAGAATGACATTCGTAAAAATCCAGCCTTTAGAGCTCAGTTCCATGAAATGTGTGCTAAAGTTGGTGTGGATCCACTAGCTTCTAACAAGGGCTTCTGGGCTGAGCTCCTGGGAATTGGTGACTTTTACTATGAACTTGGTATGTTTGTTCTCTTTCCTTACCTGACATGTTTTTCTTCTAATGCCATAGAAGATAGGCTTATATTTGTTTGCTATGACTTCTTAAGTCTATGTTTGGATAAGGGAACGTAAACACTGGCGTATCTATCTGAACAGTAGTGTAAATTGATCAAACAGGCGTTCAGATTATTGAAGTTTGCATGCTTACAAGGTCCCTCAATGGAGGTTTGATCAGCTTGCAAGAGCTTTGCAACCATCTTCGTCAGAGAAGGAAAAAAGACAGTGAAGCTGTCAACGAAGATGATTGTCTCCGAGCTATTAGCAAGCTAAAGGTTGTAGAAGCCGGAAAACCGGACCGATGTATACGACATAATAAAAGCGAAGTTAAGGAAATAGACGAATATATAAAAACGAATACGAGGACGATAAGAAACCGTATTCGCAAATAGACATGGAGGCGAGATATGATCTCTTTCCTTAACTCAAAATATTCGCTCCGTTAGTGAGACGGGACTGTACGAATATAGAGTCCCAGGATACAACCATGGTAGGCGAATCACGCCTCACTCATGATCGCCCTATCGAACTATAAACTCTACGAAACACTCTCGCAATATAGACTTACGCTGAGGGATTTTTTGCTGTTGGATTTCGATCAGGGAAAAAAAATTCTAAATGAAGGAAGAGGAGAGACGATATTTTAAAGAGCCGGAGAAGACCCACTTCCCGCAACAGCTGCTGCACGTGGGCGAGAATCTCGCGGAGATCGAGGGAAGTTGAGTTCCGACTCTCTCTTATCTCGTTTTAAATTTTCGAGAGGATAACATGCATGACGTTTTTTATTTTTTAGACAAACTACTTGTCGTTTTAAATAAAATTGTATGCTGTTTTTTCCCGAAATAACTGGCAAAACGTTGAACTTAACTTGGTCCAAAAAGAATAGTTCTTATCGGGCCAAAGGCCCTCCACCCAAGCCCAAGCCCAGGCCCTCCACCCAAGCCCAAGCCCAAGCCCAAGCCCAAGCCCAAGCCCAAGCCCTCCACCCAAGCCCAAGCCCAAGCCCAAGCCCAAGCCCAGCCGGCCGGACGGCGGCGGCGGCGCGCGCGTGGGGAGCTCTCTTCCTCTGAGCTGTTTAACCTCTCATGTCATGAAGACATATATATACTCCTCAAAATCAACTCTCCCAACCAATGTGGGATGTTGTTAACTTCATTTCATTAAAGCCAACAAGGCTTTTTGTAAGAACCCAAAGGCCCATTTCATTTTCACATTTTGCCATATATTATTTGAGCCATTAGGCTTAATAATTAGGCCCAACAATCCCCCACATGAATAGAAATGACTCTTCTAAAACATATGCAGACTAAATGCAGACTCGATAGACTCTAAAGAAAAAAACTATACTTATTCTAATCATGATTAGACTAGACAGACTTATCGAGAGTGTTTGCGAAAAATTCACCGTGTTTGAGTTGGTGGCATTTTTAAGCCTTGAACCACTCATAGTTAATATATGTCGGATTTACTTTACCAGAAGGTGAACATGATGTCTTGAACCAACCAGTGTTTTATGTAAACCGAGACAACAGGCATAACGCAACTTCATTTTCTCGTAGAACTTAGTTCTCTATTGTGTTAATTGTGGCCCTGAACTATTCCTGGTTTTCATGAGTGAACTTAGAGAATATAGCATTGCATTCATTCTCCTAGAAACGGCCCCATTTCACACTCATTAGGTGATTGACCATGAAAAGTATTGAGTAATACCCCGCTTAGAAGCTATGGAATCATTAAAAGCTTATGCTTATCCTTCACACATTTGTTAGCACTTTTATCATCTTAGGAGCTGGGAAGAGACTACTTTGTCTCAAGTGCTTTGGTTAGATTCTGCTTGATTTTGTTTTCCCTTTGAACCTACGTCTTGGGATCTCCAGTCATGATAGGTAGGGTTGCAATCACGCATCCTCATTCGTTATAGGCTTTAAACCCATTCCTTTTGATGATTTAGCAACAACATCTCGTGGCAAACCTTTAGTAAATGGATCCGCTAGGTTGTCAGCCGATTTGATGTAGTCTACTGTGATTACACCAGTTGAGATAAGTTGTCTAATGGTTTTATGTCGTCTTCTGATGTGACGAGATTTACCATTGTAGAGATTATTTTGAGCCCGAGCTATTGCTGATTGACTATCACAATGTATGCGTATGGCTGGCACAGGTTTCTCCCACATAGGAATACCTTCCAAAAAATTTCTAAGTCATTCAGCTTCTTCTGCTGCTTTGTCTAAGGCTATGAACTCAGATTCTATGGTAGATCTGGCTAACACTGTTTGTTTGGTAGATTTCCATGATATTGTTGCTCCTCCTAGTGTAAAGACATATCCGCTCGTGGATTTTGAGTTTTTGGAATCTGATATCCAGTTAGCATCACTGTATCATTCGAAAACTGCTGGTTCTTTACCATAGTGAAGCCCAAAATCTTTGGTGTAGCGCAAGTAATTGAGTACCCTCGTTATAGCTTTCCAGTGTGTATGACCTGGATTACTTGTATATCGACTAAGTACGTTTACTGCATGCGCTAGATCTGGTCTAGTACAATTGGTCAAGTACATGATACTTCCAATCACACGTGCATACTCGTTTTGTGAAACCGCTTCACCTGAATTCTTTGTCAAGTGCATTTGGGGATCTAACGGAGTTTTTTCCGTACTCTTAGAGTACTTTTCAAATCTCTCTAATATTGTTTCAGCATAATGAGATTGGGTTAAGATAACTCCGTTTGAATTTCTTGTGACTTTAACCCCGAGAATTACATCTACTAATCCCAAGTCTTTCATCTCAAATGTCCCTTTGAGCATGTTCTTTGTTTGATTGATAATGTCTTTATTGCTTCCAATAATGAGTATATCATCTACATATAGACATAGCAAAACATACGCATTTTTGGTAGTTTTGTAGTATATGCATTTGTCACATTCATTTATTTTGAACCCATTTGACATCATTGTATTGTCAAATTTTTCGTGCCATTGTTTAGGAGCTTGTTTAAGCCCATAAAGTGACTTTACAAGTCGACATACTTTGTCTTCCCTGTCCGGGAATGACAAAACCTTCAGGTTGTTTCATGTAAATTTCCTCTTCTAAATCACCATTTAGAAAAGCAGTTTTTACATCCATTTGATGGATTTCTAGGTCTCTTAAGGCTGCGATTGCTATCATCAGTCTTATTGATGTTATTCTTGTTCCAGAATGGAGCTTCTGGTGAAGCCATGGCTTCTGCCAAAGTTTTTGGAACATTTTCTACTAAAAATGCCATTAGGAAATCTTCTCCAAAAGATTTTTCTTTTCGAGCTCTTTTGCTCCTTCGAGGTTCATCTTTTTCTTCATTTTCTGAAATATCATTTATAAAAATCTCGACGTTTGTCTCAGTTTCTGAGTTTTTGTCATTGTCTCTTTCTTCTCGAGTTCGTTTTGAACCTTCCGGTTTTCCGGCTTCTACAAAATACAGTCATCAAAACGTTGAGCTTAACTTGGTCCAAAAAGAATAGTTCTTATCGGGCCAAAGGCCCTCCACCCAAGCCCAAGCCCAAGCCCAAGCCCAGCCGAGCCGGCCGGACGGCGGCGGCGGCGCGCGTGGGGAGCTCTCTCTTCCTCTGAGCTGTTTAACCTCTCATGTCATGAAGACATATATATACTCCTCAAAATCAACTCTCCCAACCAATGTGGGATGTTGTTAACTTCATTTCATTAAAGCCAACAAGGCTTTTTGTAAGAACCCAAAGGCCCATTTCATTTTCACATTTTGCCATATATTATTTGAGCCATTAGGCTTAATAATTAGGCCCAACTATCCCCCACATGAATAGAAATGACTCTTCTAAAACATATGCAGACTAAATGCAGACTCGATAGACTCTAAAGAAAAAACTATACTTATTCTAATCATGATTAGACTAGACAGACTTATCGAGAGTGTTTGCGAAAAATTCACCGTGTTTGAGTTGGTGGCATTTTTAAGCCTTGAACCACTCATAGTTAATATTTGTCGGATTTACTTTACCAGAAGGTGAACATGATGTCTTGAACCAACCGGTGTTTTATGTAAACCTAGACAACAGGCATAACGCAGCTTCATTTTCTCGTAGAACTTAGTTCTCTATTGTGTTCATTGTGGCCCTGAACTATTCCTGGTTTTCATGAGTGAACTTAGAGAATATAGCCTTGCATTCATTCTCCTAGAAACGGCCCCATTTCACACTCATTTGGTGATTGACCATGTAAAGTATTGAGTAATACCCCGCTTAGAAGCTATGGAATCATTAAAAGCTTATGCTTATCCTTCACACATTTGTTAGCACTTTTATCATCTTAGGAGCTGGGAAGAGACTACTTTGTCTCAAGTGCTTTGGTTAGATTCTGCTTGATTTTGTTTTCCCTTTTAACCTACGTCTTGGGATCTCCAGTCATGATAGGTAGGGTTGCAATCACACATCCTCATTCGTTATAGGCTTTAAACCCATTCCTTTTGATGATTTAGCAACAATATCTCGTGGCAAACCTTTAGTAAATGGATCCGCTAGGTTGTCAGCCGATTTGATGTAGTCTACTGTGATTACACCAGTTGAGATAAGTTGTCTAATGGTTTTATGTCGTCTTCTGATGTGACGAGATTTACCATTGTAGAGATTATTTTGAGTCCGAGCTATTGCTGATTGACTATCACAATGTATGCGTATGGCTGGCACAGGTTTCTCCCACATAGGAATATCTTCCAAAAAATTTCTAAGCCATTCAGCTTCTTCTGCTGCTTTGTCTAAGGCTATGAACTCAGATTCCATGGTAGATCTGGCTAACACTGTTTGTTTGGTAGATTTCCATGATATTGCTGCTCCTCCTAGTGTAAAGACATATCCGCTCGTGGATTTTGAGTTTTTGGAATCTGATATCCAGTTAGCATCACTGTATCCTTCGAAAACTGCTGGTTCTTTACCATAGTGAAGCCCAAAATCTTTGGTGTAGCGCAAGTAATTGAGTACCCTCGTTATAGCTTTCCAGTGTGTATGACCTGGATTACTTGTATATCGACTAAGTACGTTTACTGCATGCGCTAGATCTGGTCTAGTACAATTGGTCAAGTACATGATACTTCCAATCACACGTGCATACTCGTTTTGTGAAACCGCTTCACCTGAATTCTTTGTCAAGTGCATTTGGGGATCTAACTGAGTTTTTGCCGTACTCTTAGAGTACTTTTCAAATCTTTCTAATATTGTTTCAGCATAATGAGATTGGGTTAAGATAACTCCGTTTGAATTTCTTGTGACTTTAACCCCGAGAATTACATCTACTAATCCCAAGTCTTTCATCTCAAATGTCCCTTTGAGCATGTTCTTTGTTTGATTGATAATATCTTTATTGCTTCCAATAATGAGCATATCATCTACATATATACATAGCAAAACATACGCATTTTTGGTAGTTTTGTAGTATATGCATTTGTCACATTCATTTATTTTGAACCCATTTGACATCATTATATTGTCAAATTTTTCGTGCCATTGTTTAGGAGCTTGTTTAAGCCCATAAAGTGACTTTACAAGTCGACATACTTTGTCTTCCTGTCCGGGAATGACAAAACCTTCAGGTTGTTTCATGTAAATTTCCTCTTCTAAATCACCATTTAGAAAAGCAGTTTTTACATCCATTTGATGGATTTCTAGGTCTCTTAAGGCTGCGATTGCTATCATCAGTCTTATTGATGTTATTCTCGTTCCAGAATGGAGCTTCTGGTGAAGCCATGGCTTCTGCCAAAGTTTTTGGAACATTTTCTACTAAAAATGCCATTAGGAAATCTTCTCCAAAAGGTTTTTCTTTTCGAGCTCTTTTGCTCCTTCGAGGTTCATCTTTTTCTTCATTTTCTGAAATATCATTTATAAAAATCTCGACGTTTGTCTCAGTTTCTGAGTTTTTGTCATTGTCTCTTTCTTCTCGAGTTCGTTTTGAACCTTCTGGTTTTCCGGCTTCTACAAAATACAGTCATCAAAACGTTGAGCTTAACTTGGTCCAAAAAGAATAGTTCTTATCGGGCCAAAGGCCCTCCACCCAAGCCCAAGCCCAAGCCCAAGCCCAAGCCCAGCCGAGCCAGCCGGACGGCGGCGGCGGCGCGCGCGTGGGGAGCTCTCTTCCTCTGAGCTGTTTAACCTCTCATGTCATGAAGACATATATATACTCCTCAAAATCAACTCTCCCAACCAATGTGGGATGTTGTTAACTTCATTTCATTAAAGCCAACAAGGCTTTTTGTAAGAACCCAAAGGCCCATTTCATTTTCACATTTTGCCATATATTATTTGAGCCATTAGGCTTAATAATTAGGCCCAACAATCCCCCCACATGAATAGAAATGACTCTTCTAAAACATATGCAGACTAAATGCAGACTCGATAGACTCTAAAGAAAAAACTATACTTATTCTAATCATGATTAGACTAGACAGACTTATCGAGAGTGTTTGCGAAAAATTCACTGTGTTTGAGTTGGTGGCATTTTTAAGCCTTGAACCACTCATAGTTAATATCTGTCGGATTTACTTTACCAGAAGGTGAACATGATGTCTTGAACCAACCGGTGTTTTATGTAAACCGAGACAACATGCATAACGCAGCTTCATTTTCTCGTAGAACTTAGTTCTCTATTGTGTTCATTGTGGCCCTGAACTATTCCTGGTTTTCATGAGTGAACTTAGAGAATATAGTCTTGCATTCATTCTCCTAGAAACGGCCCCATTTCACACTCATTAGGTGATTGACCATGAAAAGTATTGAGTAATACCCCGCTTAGAAGCTATGGAATCATTAAAAGCTTATGCTTATCCTTCACGCATTTGTTAGCACTTTTATCATCTTAGGAGCTGGGAAGAGACTACTTTGTCTCAAGTGCTTTGGTTAGATTCTGCTTGATTTTGTTTTCCCTTTGAACCTACGTCTTGGGATCTCCAGTCATGATAGGTAGGGTTGCAATCACGCATCCTCATTCGTTATAGGCTTTAAATCCATTCCTTTTGATGATTTAGCAACAACATCTCGTGGCAAACCTTTAGTAAATGGATCCGCTAGGTTGTCAGCCGATTTGATGTAGTCTACTGTGATTACACCAATTGAGATAAGTTTTCTAATGGTTTTATGTCGTCTTCTGATGTGACGAGATTTACCATTGTAGAGATTATTTTGAGCCCGAGCTATTGCTGATTGACTATCACAATGTATGCGTATGGCTGGCACAGGTTTCTCCCACATAGGAATATCTTCCAAAAAATTTCTAAGCCATTCAGCTTCTTCTGCTGCTTTGTCTAAGGCTATGAACTCAGATTCCATGGTAGATCTGGCTAACACTGTTTGTTTGGTAAATTTCCATGATATTGCTGCTCCTCCTAGTGTAAAGACATATCCGCTCGTGGATTTTGAGTTTTTGGAATCTGATATCCAGTTAGCATCACTGTATCCTTCGAAAACTGCTGGTTCTTTACCATAGTGAAGCCCAAAATCTTTGGTGTAGCGCAAGTAATTGAGTACCCTCGTTATAGCTTTCCAGTGTGTATGACCTGGATTACTTGTATATCGACTAAGTACGTTTACTGCATGCGCTAGATCTGGTCTAGTACAATTGGTCAAGTACATGATACTTCCAATCACACGTGCATACTCGTTTTGTGAAACCGCTTCACCTGAATTCTTTGTCAAGTGCATTTGGGGATCTAACGGAGTTTTTACCGTAATCTTAGAGTACTTTTCAAATCTCTCTAATATTATTTCAGCATAATGAGATTGGGTTAAGATAACTCCGTTTGAATTTCTTGTGACTTTAACCCCGAGAATTACATCTACTAATCCCAAGTCTTTCATCTCAAATGTCCATTTGAGCATGTTGTTTGTTTGATTGATAATGTCTTTATTGCTTCCAATAATGAGCATATCATCTACATATAGACATAGCAAAACATACGCATTTTTGGTAGTTTTGTAGTATATGCATTTGTCACATTCATTTATTTTGAACCCATTTGACATCATTGTATTGTCAAATTTTTCGTGCCATTGTTTAGGAGCTTGTTTAAGCCCATAAAGTGACTTTACAAGTCGACATACTTTGTCTTCCCTGTCCGGGAATGACAAAACCTTCAGGTTGTTTCATGTAAATTTCCTCTTCTAAATCACCATTTAGAAAAGCAGTTTTTACATCCATTTGATGGATTTCTAGGTCTCTTAAGGCTGCGATTGCTATCATCAGTCTTATTGATGTTATTCTCGTTCCAGAATGGAGCTTCTGGTGAAGCCATGGCTTCTGCCAAAGTTTTTGGAACATTTTCTACTAAAAATGCCATTAGGAAATCTTCCCCAAAAGATTTTTCTTTTCGAGCTCTTTTGCTCCTTCGAGGTTCATCTTTTTCTTCATTTTCTGAAATATCATTTATAAAAATCTCGACGTTTGTCTCAGTTTCTGAGTTTTTGTCATTGTCTCTTTCTTCTCGAGTTCGTTTTGAACCTTCCGGTTTTCCGGCTTCTACAAAATACAGTCATCAAAACGTTGAGCTTAACTTGGTCCAAAAAGAATAGTTCTTATCGGGCCAAAGGCCCTCCACCCAAGCCCTCCACCCAAGCCCAAGCCCAAGCCCAGCCGAGCCGGCCGGACGGCGGCGGCGGCGCGCGCGTGGGGAGCTCTCTCTTCCTCTGAGCTGTTTAACCTCTCATGTCATGAAGACATATATATACTCCTCAAAATCAACTCTCCCAACCAATGTGGGATGTTGTTAACTTCATTTCATTAAAGCCAACAAGGCTTTTTGTAAGAACCCAAAGGCCCATTTCATTTTCACATTTTGCCATATATTATTTGAGCCATTAGGCTTAATAATTAGGCCCAACAATCCCCCCCACATGAATAGAAATGACTCTTCTAAAACATATGCAGACTAAATGCAGACTCGATAGACTCTAAAGAAAAAACTATACTTATTCTAATCATGATTAGACTAGACAGACTTATCGAGAGTGTTTGCGAAAAATTCACTGTGTTTGAGTTGGTGGCATTTTTAAGCCTTGAACCACTCATAGTTAATATCTGTCGGATTTACTTTACCAGAAGGTGAACATGATGTCTTGAACCAACCGGTGTTTTATGTAAACCGAGACAACATGCATAACGCAGCTTCATTTTCTCGTAGAACTTAGTTCTCTATTGTGTTCATTGTGGCCCTGAACTATACCTGGTTTTCATGAGTGAACTTAGAGAATATAGCCTTGCATTCATTCTCCTAGAAACGGCCCCATTTCACACTCATTAGGTGATTGACCATGAAAAGTATTGAGTAATACCCCGCTTAGAAGCTATGGAATCATTAAAAGCTTATGCTTATCCTTCACACATTTGTTAGCACTTTTATCATCTTAGGAGCTGGGAAGAGACTACTTTGTCTCAAGTGCTTTGGTTAGATTCTGCTTGATTTTGTTTTCCGTTTGAACCTACGTCTTGGGATCTCCAATCATGATAGGTAGGGTTGCAATCATGCATCCTCATTCGTTATAGGCTTTAAACCCATTCCTTTTGATGATTTAGCAACAACATCTCGTGGCAAACCTTTAGTAAATGGATCCGCTAGGTTGTCAGCCGATTTGATGTAGTCTACTGTGATTACACCAGTTGAGATAAGTTGTCTAATGGTTTTATGTCGTCTTCTGATGTGACGAGATTTACCATTGTAGAGATTATTTTGAGCCCGAGCTATTGCTGATTGACTATCACAATGTATGCGTATGGCTGGCACAGGTTTCTCCCACATAGTAATATCTTCCAAAAAATTTCTAAGCCATTCAGCTTCTTCTGCTGCTTTGTCTAAGGCTATGAACTCAGATTCCATGGTAGATCTGGCTAACACTGTTTGTTTGGTAGATTTCCATGATATTGCTGCTCCTCCTAGTGTAAAGACATATCCGCTCGTGGATTTTGAGTTTTTGGAATCTGATATCCAGTTAGCATCACTGTATCCTTCGAAAACTGCTGGTTCTTTACCATAGTGAAGCCCAAAATCTTTGGTGTAGCGCAAGTAATTGAGTACCCTCGTTATAGCTTTCCAGTGTGTATGACCTGGATTACTTGTATATCGACTAAGTACGTTTACTGCATGCGCTAGATCTGGTCTAGTACAATTGGTCAAGTACATGATACTTCCAATCACACGTGCATACTCGTTTTGTGAAACCGCTTCACCTGAATTCTTTGTCAAGTGCATTTGGGGATCTAACGGAGTTTTTGCCGTACTCTTAGAGTACTTTTCAAATCTCTCTAATATTGTTTCAGCATAATGAGATTGGGTTAAGATAACTACGTTTGAATTTCTTGTGACTTTAACCCCGAGAATTACATCTACTAATCCCAAGTCTTTCATCTCAAATGTCCCTTTGAGCATGTTCTTTGTTTGATTGATAATGTCTTTATTGCTTCCAATAATGAGCATATCATCTACATATAGACATAGCAAAACATACGCATTTTTGGTAGTTTTGTAGTATATGCATTTGTCACATTCATTTATTTTGAACCCATTTGACATCATTGTATTGTCAAATTTTTCGTGCCATTGTTTAGGAGCTTGTTTAAGCCTATAAAGTGACTTTACAAGTCGACATACTTTGTCTTCCTGTCCGGGAATGAAAAAACCTTCAGGTTGTTTCATGTAAATTTCCTCTTCTAAATCACCATTTAGAAAAGCAGTTTTTACATCCATTTGATGGATTTCTAGGTCTCTTAAGGCTGCGATTGCTATCATCAGTCTTATTGATGTTATTCTCGTTCCAGAATGGAGCTTCTGGTGAAGCCATGGCTTCTGCCAAAGTTTTTGGAACATTTTCTACTAAAAATGCCATTAGGAAATCTTCTCCAAAAGATTTTTCTTTTCGAGTTCTTTTGCTCCTTCGAGGTTCATCTTTTTCTTCATTTTCTGAAATATCATTTATAAAAATCTCGACGTTTGTCTCAGTTTCTGAGTTTTTGTCATTGTCTCTTTCTTCTCGAGTTTGTTTTGAACCTTCCGGTTTTCCGGCTTCTACAAAATACAGTCATCAAAACGTTGAGCTTAACTTGGTCCAAAAAGAATAGTTCTTATCGGGCCAAAGGCCCTCCACCCAAGCCCAAGCCCAAGCCCAAGCCCAACCGAGCCGGACGGCGGCGGCGGCGCGCGCGTGGGGAGCTCTCTCTTCCTCTGAGCTGTTTAACCTCTCATGTCATGAAGACATATATATACTCCTCAAAATCAACTCTCCCAACCAATATGGGATGTTGTTAACTTTATTTCATTAAAGCCAGCAAGGCTTTTTGTAAGAACCCAAAGACCCATTTCATTTTCACATTTTGCCGTATATTATTTGAGCCATTAGGCTTAATAATTAGGCCCAACAAAGGTACTATCTGACTTGTGTTTTATCTTTTCAGATTTTCAATAGAAAAAGTAAATTTGAACTCAACAAAGAAAAAACTTGTCCGTTCAGTCCCCACTGAGCTCAACAAAGACCATAACCAAATCTTGGAGCTGGCTCAGGTTATAATCATAACATTCATCTTTTGCATTATCCTTTAACTGAATTAACTAGAGGATTCATGTTGCTTTCCCCACAGGGTCAAGGCTTTGTGACTGTGGAACAAGTACGAAGACGGCTCTCGTGGACATCAGGTCGGGTCATAGATGCTCTCGAAACTTTGTTAGAGGTATGCATTTTCTCCAATATGGTTAACACAATGCAACCAACCAACGAACCAGTGTGGGTCCTGAAACTTTGTAATTTTACTATTAATTTATTTACAGGAGGGCTTTGCAATGATCGACAATGGCATTAAAGACGGAAAATGTCAGCACTGGTTCCCTTGTGTCTCTTCTGTTTACTCATTTGTTGGTTCTGATACTTGAAAACTATTACATGCTCTCTTTTTTATTCATGCTTTGTACTCAATAAACTCACTCTGTGTTGCATATAAATTACGTAAAAATAATCTTATTTGTTTATTCCATCAATTTTCTTGTACATGTATAAATAATTGTGTTTTCAAACAAACACCGTATAGATCAGATACTGCAGAGATCCACCTTGTAACTATTAGTTACGCTTGGCTGATGTTGATGTCGGTTTCTTCTGTCCACTCAGAGTTCGGCTCGCTCTATGACCTTGGTCTCACCCCGAGCTTGAAGTACAACACCATCTCCAATACTTCAAAGGCCTTGCTTTCATCCAAGACCTTGTTCCAAGCCCCACTCACAATGCAGTAATTGTTGTTATACGGTGCTCGGTGATGTTCCCCGTGCTGTTTCCTCGAAACAAGCACCCCCATGTCTTGCAACGACACCACGAGAGGTGGAAGCTTGCTCTTGGTTCCGTGAGCCCAAGCATGGAACTGCTGGCTAAACATTATGCAGAAGGCAAATGTGCTCACAAAGCCATGAACCACAGGGTCATTAAACGCAAGGTCTAGCGGAAGCACCGTGAAGGTTATGACTCGTTACAGAGCGTGTAGATTGTTGGCGAATTGTCTTTTGGTGATTGTCCAAGGCCACTTGTGGTGACCCTGAAACGCTTCGATTTGGGCTCCTACTTGTGGCGTTGACTCATCTCCATAGTTATCGATGGCCCAGTGGTAGACACCAGAGCCAAGATCAGTTAAGACGTACCCTACATTTCCGGCTAAAGCTGGTTCAAGCCAGAGATGAGAACCAACCGCGCCAGTGATAGACTTTGCTAAAGAGACCACCAACCAGCTGCAACCCATAAGCGGTGAGTCCATGTAGACTGGAGAGTTGGGTCGTTGGAGAGAGGACGATTCACAAAACGTTTCTCAACCACAAGCTTCTCACGGTTAGGCTGAGGCTTGGTGGTGGTAGTAGCAGAGCAGGTGACAAGAACATGGAGAAGTGAGGGACGGTGAGTTCTTGAGATGTTGGTGATGGGTCTTAGGGGGGTACTTGGTTTGAGATGATGTGTGGAAGACACCAAATTTGTATGGAAGCTTTAAGCCAATGATAAAGAGGAAGAGATTACTTTAAAGTTATGTTGTGGTGTACGTAAGTGATTCACTTAAAGTGATGCGTGGGGCTATAGTGATCACTAGAGAATAGAGATGATCAGCTCTTGAAACTTATAGAAACGTTTCAGAATTTGGCTTCTTAGTTTCTATATTCACCAACTACCACCTAACATTTCGAAAAGGAGCTATTAGACCCCAAAAACAAAACATACTATATATATATATATATATATATATTTTTTTTTTTTTTTTTATCAAAACATCTATTTATCTATATATATAAATTAATGGATTTGGGTTTCAATTTGTATACAGGTTTTATGTTCGGAATTGATCCAAACAAAATAAAGAGCAACTCGATATGTAATGAAACGCAACGTTTTTGATTTAGGGATTAAACCATTCTTCGTCTCCGCCATACGAAAGCTAAACTCGATCTATGGTTTCGAAAGAGTTCTTTCATCTTCTTCCTAAAAATTCTGAGAGTCAATCAGTTACAGGTTCATCTTCTTAAAGTCGTTGCTTAAATCCATGACCCACAATCTCTCTTCAATGCGATCATTAATATGGGAGGCGGTGGAATTGCGACTATAAAAAAGTAGGCTTTCATGCTATGAGAACGATCTCCTTATTCATTTTCACAAACCATTAATCTTATTCTGAGTAGAATGGCTAACATACAATCTTCCTTTCCGATTTGAAGATCGGACACTGCTCCTCCACCTTAAAGTGCGGTTTCTCCGTTATTGGGAGGCTAGAAACGTCCGACGCGGTGGAGAACTCATGGGAGTCGATATGTTGCGACTTGATTCCCAGGTTTGTTTTATTCCTCAGCTTGAGTTCATAACTAGATTTTTTTTTTATTACATTTTTAATGTTTCCGTTGTCTTCCGGTTGCCGGAAGAAAGTTGGATTCAGGCCCAGAAAGATTGATTCATGGCTGATTGATTAGTATATTGCATGTTTCTTTTGTTCTTTCAAGCTGAGACTTAACGAAGAAGAAGAAGAAGAAAAATAAGAGTAAAAGCATGTAAGAAGTGTTTCGTTCTCTCTTTTCTTTCAAATAAGACTTAATGGTTTGTCTTATGTTTGCAGGAAGACGACCCAACAATCCCTGTCGTTAAGCTATTTCCATCTGGAGAGTTTCCTGAAGGTGAAATCCAACAGTATAAGGACAAGGAAGTTTCATACAACTCTATTTAGCTTTAAGGGAATATTTTTAATACGTTTTAGTATGCAATATGCGTGTCGATATAGTCCATACAGCTTTTGTTTTTGCTTCTGTTGAACTTTATTAGATTTTAAGACTATGGATCTTGATCTCTGTAATGTAGCAATTTGTGGAGAACAACATCTGAAGAGGAGAGAGATTTGGAGCGTTTGGACAAAAGCCAATATACAACTCTGTACGCCAGGCTGCAGAAGTTCATAGCCAGGTTGATCTCTTTAACATATTAAATTACTACTGATTATTTTTTCTCCTGGAATATTTTAATATTTTTCTTCATAAATTTTCAGGTTAGAAAATATGTAAGAAGCATAGTGAAGCCTGGAATGTTGACGACTGATGTATGCGAGACACTTGAGGATACTGTTCGTAAACTTATATCAGAGAATGGTCTGAAAGCTGGTATTACTTTCCCTACAGGATGCTCTTTGAATTGGTTGGTTTCAACTTTCTCTTCCTATCCACAATTCACTATTCTTCTTTAGTACTCATGTTCATCTCTGATGTTTTTTAACTTCCAGGGTTGCTGCTCATTGGACACCAAACTCCGGAGACAAGACTGTACTTCAATACGACGATGTTATGAAAGTGGATTTTGCAACACATATTGATGGTATGACTGCAAATTTTAGTTTTGTTTCTCCTCTGTACAAAAGTCAGATTGAAACTAACATCTCTTGGTTTTTTGCAGGGGACATCTTTCTGTATGTGGGCTATATTATATTCTCATACTGCGCCTTTTGTTTTTTTCCTGTTTAATTTAGTGGTTAGTGGTGGGAACTATTTTCTAAGGTATCATTGCAGTTTTCTAAAATCTGCTAGCCATATTTATCTTACGAGAGTTGGTAAATTTAGACATTAACAATTACTGGCAGGAATTGTTCAAAAAAAAAAATTACCGGCAGATATACACTGAGTAGAATCATAATTTTTGTCATGTACACTCTCTTTTGTTCGAGGAACGATATTTTTCTCTTAGAGGAGCTGATGACATATACTATGTCATTTTTGGGGTCTTTGCTAATAATTTTGAGTGCCTGTTTTAGTGGGTAATGTTTTTTTTTTAGAAATGGCTTTCAGTTCACCCAAAGCTCATGGAAGAACCTTTAGATGTTGCTGAATGATGATTCATATAATTCACCGGTGGGTCTAGACAGAAACGGAATTGTCCTTCTGCTATGGGAGAATGGTACTTTATGTGGCTCCATAAGCCCTGACGAATTGCTTTCTTATGTGTCCCTTTTTTCTAAAGAGCATCCCAGTTAAAGGCTTCTCTGATCCAGCTCCAATAAAAGCTCTCAGTTACACACAATGTGTGCGCCCTAAGAAGTAAGGAAGCTGCGGTAGTTGTGTTTTGGAGTTTAAGCTAATTCTTTTATTTACTTGGATATCAGATTTTCAAAGCTTTTGTTCACAATATAATTTCTTTTTTGTTATATCAATTTCCAAAAATAATGGCTATAGCTAAATATATCTTCTCAAAGTAACACATATATCGGGAAGAAACTATCCAAATACAATTATGAAGCTTCTAACTTAATTGGGTTTTTTGCAAAAGTGACTCAAAACTTGGAGTCAAACAGAAAACTAACCTTTTCTTTTGACTCCTTTTTTTTTTGAGATTTTAACCCCACACCTGCATTTTATCTACGAAAATGCCATTAACATTTTGTTTTTTTTTTTTTTCGAAAATGGCTTCTTTACTGTCTCAACCTCATCTTCTTCAAGTATTTACAATATTGCCACTGCAATGAATAGTGGCAACAACCTTGTACGAACTGTTTGGAGCTTTTAATGCCCTTTAATGCACGTAAATCTCTTTACACTCTCTCTGTTTCAATTGTTATGAACTAAAAACAACATTTCTTTCACTTTCTCTCTATATTCATCCAAAAAACTCAAGCTTTTGATTCAAAATATGGGTATGGTTGACAGAGCCATATTTCTTTCGTTTTTACTTACGGTTGCTTTCGTTTGAGGTTCTGGGTGGTTGGAGAAGACCCTGTGTGCAAACGAAGTCATCTCACCTAGTTTAAGGTACGAATTTGAATTTTTTTTCAAGATCTGTTCGCGTAGAAGACTTACTAGTAAGTCATCTGTATGTAGAAGACTTACTGATGAGTCTTCTGGTCAAACGGACGACTTAAATTAAGTCGTCCAGCTTTGTTTGTTAAAAAAAACACTCCAGACGACTTATATATACGTCGTCTACGAGAAACGGGCTAGTTTTGCATTTGACCGAATCGTGTCAGATCTTTGACTATTTCTGGACGACTTATAATTCAGTCGTCTCTGGGAAAGTTAAAATTTCAATATTTTATGAAAACTTGACGACTTACGTGTAAGTCGTCCTAAGGTTAGTTTTGTAATTGAAAAATAAAACTTGAAATTTAACTTTCTCCAGACGACTTAGATGAAAGTCGTCCAGCTAAACGACTTAATTTAAGGTCGTCCGGGATAAGCAAGGTTTGACCAGAAAATTGGGAAAAATTCTGGACGACTTTGCTTTCCCCGGACGACTTTAAATTAAGTCTTCTGGAGGGACGACTTTATATTAAGTCGTCTGGTTAAAGTTAAATTATGAAGTTTTATTTTTCAATTACAAAACTAACCTAGGACGACTTACACGTAAGTCGTCAAGTTTTCATAAAATATTAAAATTTTAACTTTCCCAGAGACGACTGAATTATAAGTCGTCCAGAAATAGTCAAAGATCTGACACGATTCGGTCAAATGCAAAACTAGCCCGTTTCTCGTAGACGACTTATATATAAGTCGTCTGAAGTTTTTTTTTTAACAAACAAAGCCGGACGACTTAGAATTAAGTCGTCCCTTTTAATTTTCAATTGCAAAAGTGACCTCTTTAGACGACTTACCTTTAAGTCTTCTGGACGACTTAATGCTAAGTCGTCTGCGGCAATGTTTATTGAACTTCTTCATTTTCTCTATGTTTACTAATGTGTTTTATTTTGAATATTTGCAGATGATTTTTCAGTTACATGCAGTGTATGGAGAATGGTTGTTGAGAGATTTCCGTTGGGATTTTGTGGTTGATGATCTCAAAGGAGCAAGATTGTTTTTATTGAATGAAGATTCAACACATGCTGAACTTGTTGCAATGGCTCAAGAAGATTATAACCTGGACATGAGAACAGTGAGTGTGGAGATTAGCTACTCATTACCAGCAGAAATGATGATGGCTCCAGGCAGTCTTCCCATTCATGTTACAAGTGATAGACAAGTTCGAAACTTGCTGGAGATACTCAAAACCCATAGAGTATGTCTTTGTGTATCAAGCCGCAGCAAGGTCGAAACGGTTTCAGAGAAAAGGGATATTGATGAAGCTGGTGAATGGGAAAAAGATGTTGGTGATAATGATGAAGCTGGTGAATGGGAAGAAGATGTTGGTGGTGATGATGAAGATGTTGGTGATAATGAGTTTGTTGAAGATGAAAATCAAGATGGGGAGGAGGAAAATGGGGAGGAGGATGCTGATAATTCTATTGTTGGTGAAACGGATCAGAATGGTGGGGATTACAGTCTTTATGGAAAGGTTCCAGATGAGGACGAGGAAGATGATGATAATATTTGTTTTGAAGAAATCCAAAAGGCATATGCTAAGACAAATGCTATTGAAGGAGGAAAATCGAATGGTACCATCTATGTCAACCAGAGTTTTGTTAGCAAGGGTGCACTGCTTTCAGAGCTGCGGTTGGCAGCAGTGAGGGGTAAGTTTTCTTTCAGATTATACAAATCAACGAAAACTCTCGTTGTGGCAACATGTCCGGTTAGCTATTGTGGATGGAAGGTCAGAGCGAGTGTCAAACATGGGACAAACACGTTTTGGGTAACAAAGTATGTGGAAAAACATTTATGCTCAGCGGGAGACCGAATCGCTCAGCGGAGACACTGTACTCCGAAGTATGTAGGTAGTCTTTTCATTGATCGTGTTGGAATCATTGATGGGATAACTCCGCAGCATATCACTGATGCAATGAGGAACATGTTTGGCATGGCGCTTGATTACACCACTTCATACAGAGCACTGTTATATGCACAAAGATTGGTGAGAGGATCAGCAGAAGAAGGGTATTCGCGTCTGGCATCATATCTCGAGCAAATCTCCATTGCAAATCCTGATTCTATCACGGCGATAGAACTTGATTCTATGAAAAGATTTAAGTATCTATTTCTCTCTTTTGGAGCTTCTATCAAAGGTTTTAAGTATCAGAGAAGGGTCATTGTGGTGGATGGAACTCACCTAAGTGGAAAGTATGGAGGAACTATGTTAGTTGCAGCCGCACAAGATGGCAATTTTCAGATATTCCCATTGGCTTTTGGGATCGTGGATGAGGAAGATATACCTTCTTGGGAATGGTTTTTCACAAAATTGGCTAGTTGTATATCTCATGACAAGCCTCTGGTGATAGTCTCCGACCGGCACAAGGCCATTAAAAGTGCGTGTGATAAGGTGTTTCCTTGGGCAACCCGAGGAATATGTTATTATCACCTTCAAGATAACATTGTCAAAAAGTTTAAAGGGAAACATCTCATGTACT
Organism: Brassica napus; assembly: GCF_020379485.1. Lineage (NCBI taxonomy): Eukaryota > Viridiplantae > Streptophyta > Magnoliopsida > Brassicales > Brassicaceae > Brassica > Brassica napus. Next base: position 15,142,767 of record NC_063444.1, on the reverse strand, counting down.
TGGTGAAAGGGGCTGCTTATGCTCACACGGTTTACGATTTTGACCGGTACATGGCTGAGATACGGAGTGCAAACCCGGAACTTGCAACGTATTTGGAGAAAGCCGACGTCAGGCTATGGTCAAGGGTTTATTGTAAGGGGAACAGGTTCAACATAAAAACAAGCAACATTGCTGAATCTATTAATTCCGCACTGAAGCGAGCAAGAGGATTTCCGATTACGTTCCTGCTGGAGTTCATAAGGCAGAAGTTAGGAAAATGGTATTGGAAAAGGAGACAAGATGCTTTGAGTCTCACAACTGAACATAGCCGGGCTGTTGAATACTTGCTTGCTGTTCGAGAAGAGATAGCGGGTATGATGACGGTCGAACCAATTGATGGATGGCATTTCTTTGTCAAAGGTGGCAAAATGGACTGTGTGGTTGATTTGGAACATGCAAAGTGTGATTGTGGTGTCTATGGAGTGGAGAAAATACCTTGCTCTCATGCTATAGCTGCTGGAATACATGCTGGTTTGCATATCTCCACACTTGTATGTCCACTGTACTCAAAGAATTATCTGTATGCAGGATACTCAGAGAATATATATCCTATCGTGTCACAACATATTGAGGAACGAGAATGCTTTCCTCCAGAACTAAAGCGTGGTCGGGGGAGACCGAAGAAATCAAGATGGCAATCTTGGTTGGAGCTATCTAGGATGAGAGGACACAAACCCAGGAAGAAACACAGGGCACGGAGATGCTCAAACTGCAAGGAAACTGGCCATACGAAACCACAATGTACACAACCAGTTGACTAGTTGTCCAGACGACCTAAATTTAAGTCGTCCCGTCTTGATTACCCGTCCAGACGACTAAATATTTAGTCGTCCAGTGTATTTTATTTTTAGACGACCTTCTACTAAGTCGTCCAGTGTATTTTATTTTTAGACGACCTTCTACTATCCCTTCAAGTGTATTTTATTTTTAGACGACCTTCTACTATCCCTTCAAGTCGTCCAAACCTTCTAGACGACTTATTTGTAAGTCGTCCAGTTGGAAAACCTTCCAGACGACTTATAATAAGTCGTCCAAACCTTCTAGACGACTTATTTGTAAGTCGTCCAGTTGGAAAACCTTCCAGACGACTTATAATAAGTCGTCCAAACCTTCTAGACGACTTATTTGTAAGTCGTCCAGTTGGAAAACCTTCCAGACGACTTATAATAAGTCGTCCAAACCTTCTAGACGACTTATTTGTAAGTCGTCCAGTTGGAAAACCTTCCAGACGACTTATTTGTAAGTCGTCCAGTTGGAAAACCTTCCAGACGACTTATTTCTTCCAGACAACTTATATCATGTTCAAATACAAAAATCATGTTAAAAAATCATGTTCAAATACAAAAATCATGTTAAAAAATCATGTTCAAAAATCATGTTCAAAAATCATACATGCCCACGAACTTATCACCATCCACATTTTCTTTCAGATGCTGATCAACAAGCTCCTTCCATATATCCACCGCCATATTATCCCTCATTTTCTTCGCGTTGCACCTAGCAAAGTCTTTAGGGTCAAAGGAGCCCCCGAGCGCATGACATTCAATGTACTTTACAGTGTACACGCCACAATCACCATTGTTGGCCGTGGGTACACCTTTCAGCGGTCTCTCATATGTGTATGGCTCCAACCCGTATTTGACCCGCATTTCGTCGGTGGCTGCGCACTCAACAAGCAGATAAGGGACCATCTGGAGAAAAGGCTCCATTATCGCATCCCATGCGTCTGGTACACTAGATGAAGGTATGCTGTCCCAGACGACTATGTGCCTCTTAGGGATCGATATCCAAATAGCAACCCAATGCTTGTCGTCCAAGTTCACTGGCGCATAGATATCATCAATGTCCTCCCCCCACTTCTTGTTTGATTGGCAAAATGAAGGTATTGATCCGTCATAAAAATACGACGCCCCACCAGGTAGAACTCTTCCTAAACCTTTGTGATCAGGTTCCGATGTTTTGAAGAGCTGATACTGCTCTCTCCAAGACTGAGAAAAGTTGTGATCCAGGAAGCACATTCGCTCGCTCCTGAAAGCTTGTGGGTTCTCCTGATACCTCTGCCTTAGCACATTAATCCAAGCATCTATATGCTGCATATTAAATATAACAAGTTAGAAGTTACCAGACGAAGACGACTTATATTTAAGTCGTCTACGTGGTCGTCCAAGTAGACGACTTTCCAGACGATTTATCTTTAAGTCGTCTGGAAAGTAGTCTACTTGGACGACTTTGTAGACGACTTAAATCGTGTGCAGAAGACTTACGCAGTCTTCCAGCCATCCTCTGGCTGTCCGGAGGAAGTGGTACCACCTTGTTGGTGATGTACGTGGTTTGTCCTCGATCTTAGTTAAATAATGACTGCAAACAAAAAAGCAATCAGTTTTGGACGACTAAATCAAGCTATTATGGGTAAAGCAATCACTTACGGATCAGTTTTCAACCAATCAGCGAGTTCCTTCAACTTTTCTTTGTTTACTGGCGGAAATGGATTATAGGCTGCCACTTTATCTTTTTTTTTCTCTGCCATATAAGGAGATCTCACAGTAGGAGCAGGTTTCTTCGCTCGTTTACTCTTTGCACGCTTGTCCAATACAACCAGGCTCGGTTGTGAAACTGGATCGCTTGGCTCGGTGGAAGCGAGGCTCGGTTGTTGATCTGTGGAAGCGAGGCTCGGTTGGTGATCGGTGGAAGTGACAGCAACAATCTCTTTGGAGGTGACACCATCTGCTTTATTTACCGAGTTCGCCTCGGTTGCTGTATCCTCCGGCAACCATCTCTGCAATAAAAGTTGCACACAAGTTAACCCTGGACGACTTAAATAAAAGTTGTCTGGACGACTAGTTAACCCTGGACGACTTAAATAAAAGTTGTCTGGACGACTAGTTGACCCTGGACGACTTAAATAAAAGTTGTCTGGACGACTAGTTGACCCTGGACGACTTAAAATTAAGTCTTCCGTGGTCAACTAGTCGTCCAGACAACTTACGTTTAAGTCGTCCAGGGTCAACTAGTCGTCCAGACAACTTTTACAGTCGTCTGGACAACTAGTTAACCCTGGATTTGATACTAACATCTTTGATTTGAGGAGGCTGTTTCTTTTGAGGAGGAGGCTGTTTCTTTTGAAGAGGAGGAGGCTGCTGCTGTTTCTTTTGAGGAGGAGGAGGCTGCTGTTTGGTTTGATGAGGAGGAGGCTGGTTACTAACCACGGTTTCATTGGCATGAGGGGTAGCCTGTTTGTTTCTACCCCCGGTTTCTTTGGCAAGAGGGGTAGGCTGTTTATCTTGAGGGGTAGCCTGATTGGTTAGAGGTGGAGGGGTAGCCTGATTGGTGACACCAACCTTCTTCTCCACAGCTTCCAATCTATCAGACAACTTCCTAAACTCCCTCATGCACTTATTAAACCCTTTTTTCATAGCCTCAGCTACGCCCTTGAACATAATTTCCAACTCCTCTCTGGTCACCCCTCTAGCCTCTTCTCTAGCCTCTTCTCTAGCCTCTTCAGGAGCCTCTTTACGAGCTTTCTTCCGAGGTCTTGGATTGTCTTCCTCCTCCTCCTCCTCCTCCAACACAACCATCTCTTTGGCCTTCTTCGATGGAGTCACAACCTTAGGTTTTGTATTGACCTTAGTACCAGTGACTTCCCAGCAATCCATGGTCCACTTCCACGGTCTCCGCTCATACATGACTTTAATGATGTTCTCCGCGGGCAGGTCCTCAACCTCAGAGTCCCATTTTGGCCACATTTCACTAATGTCCTTCTCAACAAAGTTGATCACGCGGGTCTGCAGTAAATAGAAGAATCGAGTTAGATATTTGAAAAAAAATACTAAATAGACGACTTAATTATAAGTCGTCTACTAAGTCGTCCAGCTGGAAGACCTTCCAGACGACTTATAATAAGTCGTCTAATAAGTCGTCCAGATGGAAGACTTTCCAGACGACTTAATTAAGTCGTCCGATAAGTCGTCCAGCTGGGAAGACTTTCCAGACGCCTTATTATAAGTCGTCTAATAAGTCGTCCAGATGGAAGACCTTCCAGACGACTTATAATAAGTCGTCTAATAAGTCGTCCAGATGGAAGACTTTCCAGACGACTTAATTAAGTCGTCCGATAAGTCGTCCAGCTGGGAAGACTTTCCAGACGCCTTATTATAAGTCGTCTAATAAGTCGTCCAGATGGAAGACTTTCCAGACGACTTAATTAAGTCGTCCGATAAGTCGTCCAGCTGGGAAGACTTTCCAGACGACTTATTATAAGTCGTCCGATAAGTCGTCAAGCTGGACGACCTTCCAGACGACTTATAATAAGTCGTCTGCGCAGTCTTTTGGATTGAAGTAAATACCTGACTCAAGATAGCAGCTTTCATTGATCTGCGGCCTCTGCTGCCCTCGTAAGCCAGTATCGGTGGAGACGGACTGTCTGCTCTGGGACCACCAATACTAGCACCCAATTCCGGCATAGCTGTGTACGTCCAGACTTGAAGAACTTGTATAAACCCATCCACGGTGTAACAGCCAGCAATTTCTTTGTTCCACAAAGAGTCCATCAGCACCTTAAACGCGACTCTCCCCCATGGATAATTCTCAAACCGTTCTAAATCCATCACTAGCCTTGCCAGAGTAGATCGTGTAGCGGTTGAAAACTTTCTCCCTTCAATGAATCCAGTGAAGATGGAGAGGTACGCGAGCCGCTTGCGATCTTCCCTGGACCAATCCCCGCATCTCTTCAGTGCTGCTATTATCTGATCAGTAGTTGGCCCAGCTTCCAGATGAACTCCCAGCATCCCCCAGAAAGAAACCATCTCTGGGGTAACGTCACATTTTGGTGTCTCAAGGTCCTCGATGTACTCGCAGTTTAGACCAGTGAGGTTTTCAAACTCTAACAGTGAAAACCTCAAAGGTTCTGGACCAACGAGAGACCACATCTCATACTTCTTCTTAATGTCCAGCTTGAAACTGAGCATGTAGTGAACCAGCCTTGAAGCCCAACCAAATCCCTGCTCCTTGAACTTGATGAAAACTCCCAAACTCGACTCCTTGAGCTCTTCAAATTCGTCATCAGTAAGAGCTTTCCTAAGAGCAGTATGCAACTTGCTGTTATCCGTATGATACGAAATGCTATTGTGGGCTTCTGGCTCTTCCCCTGATGTGTATAACCTACGGGGGAGTTCTGGAATATCCATCCTTTTTGTCTGCAAAATAATCAAAGACAACAATATAAGTCCAGACGACTTAGTAGACGACTTATAATTAAGTCGTCTGGAAAGTCTTCCAAATGGACGACTTATATTTAAGTCATCTACTAAGTCGTCCAGTTGGAAGACAAAGCCGGACGACTTAAATTACTTACAAGTCTTCCAGTCGCAGAAGGAGTTGGAGTACTCGTCATTGCGGTTATAGATCTGAAAAAATAAACGTGAAACGGTGAGAATGAGTAAATTGATAGAGACAACGTTTTATGTTCATCTTTTCCTCGAGATTGATGACTTAGCGGCGTTAGGGTTTACAGAGAAACGGCGCTAAGGTTTACAGAGAAGAAGCGGCGGCGCTAGGGTTTAGAAGAAGCGGCGGCGCTAGTGTTTAGAGGAAGCGGCGGTGAGAACGTTGGTGACCACGGTGGCGAGGGCGACGGTTTGTTCGGAAATAGTGGAAGCGGCGGCGCTAGGGTTTAGAGGAATCGGCGGCGCTAGGGTTTAGAGGAATCGGCGGCGCTAGGGTTAGAAGAAGCTGCGGCGACAACGGTGAGAATGAAGTGAGATAGATAGCCGACGTTGAGAACGATGGTTTGTTCGGAAATCGTGGGAATTCGAAATCGCCTTTGAGAGAGAACTGTTAGGGTTTTGAGAGAGAACTGTTAGGGTTTCTGAATTTCGCGAAAAATGAAACAAAAAAAAAATCACCTTATATATTGGGTAAATAATCCGGTTAGCTTTAAAAGTACATTGGTAAACTTTAAGGTTTGGTCCGGTTTAGACGACTTATTCTGGCTGATAATGTACAACAGACGACTTAATATTTAGTCGTCTGTTTTCAGACGACAAAATATTAAGTCGTCCTAGACCCTAAAATGAACCCCTAAACTAAAATGACTAGATTAACTAACTAACCACGTTATAAAATCAAATTATACTTAAATAGTGTTTACTATACACAGAAATGAACACGCATAAGTAATTTTAAAAATTTTCAAAAACGGTTTTAATGCTTTCCAAAATCTAACCCTAAGAACACATACAATACTACAACATATGTTGATGAAACATAAACTAAAGAATATCATGACTCACTACTTTCACTCATCTATGCTGAAAACAATTGAAATTTGTTATATCTTAATTTATACCTCCTAAGACATATGTTAATTACATAATTCCCATTTTTCACTTATCAAAATATTTTTTACAAAATTTTTAAATAATGTTTAAGACTAACTGTCCAGACGATTTTCAGTTAAGTCGTCTGGACGACTTATTTTCAAGTCGTCTAAACAGACGACTTGCGAGGGGTAGAAACGTAAAAAAAATTCCGTTTTTTTGTTTGGTCACAAGGGGATAGTTGTAATTTCAATAGCCTTTTAGGTTACTTTTGCCTTTGACCCAAGTTGGGGTATTGTTTTGGTTTGACTCCAAGTTTTGAGTCACACTTGGCAATTCTCCCAACTTAATTTGACACAAATAAATCAATATCAAGGTTTATGAATAATTTAACTGATCAAAAAATATTTAACGATTTACTTAAAATATTTTACAATAAAAATATGTGCTTAAAATTGTATATAATATATTTAATCAGCCAAACTCTTAAGTAAAATTTTATTTATTGAACAATATCTTCCGAAAATTTTTGTCAGATAAATTTATATATAATATATCCGAACTACATAAACTTATTGGATCTATAAACATATGAGCAATATCTTATAAAAATATGAGCAATATCTTATAAACATTTTTCATATATAATTAACGATAAATTTATGTATACTATATCAAGCTATGTTAATTTATATCACAAAATAAAGTTCAACAAGACATATAACAATAAACAACCTTAAATTATATATTATATTATTTTAGACGTTTAATCATGGACAATTTTTATAAATAGACCATTTTCAAAAAAAATTATTATATTTTCAAAAATGTAGTAGTCTGTAAATAAATATATAAATTTTCAAAATATAATAATTCTCAAAATATAAAAAATTCTAACATAAATAAGTGAAATTTAATGATATATTTAGTTGAAAACAATCTAAGAAATAAGTGAAATTTAATGACATATTTAGTTGAAACCAAACTAAATGTTTGTAAATAATTTATTAAAATTTCATGAGAATTTATGGTTATAATGTTTTTTTTATTCATTTACCAGCTTTAGGTGGGTTTTACTCTAATATCATTTTCAATCAATAATAGTTTTAAATACTTCAAAATTAATATAAATTCATATAAAATAGTTTTTATTATAACTTCCCGCCCGTAGGACGGACCTACCCTAGTACTGTATATAAATATGAAATTTAAGGAAGAAAGTTTTCATGACATTGTATCTGAAGAATATACTCTCGAATAAATACGTTAAACCAAGTCATTAAGAGTTGCGAGTTCGATACGGAAAGGGAAACAGTACTTGACTAACGGCGTTAACCAACCATGGCGGTTTCTTCGTCGTCTCCGGCCATCATCTTCGCCGTTACTGTACTGATGCTTCTCACTGCTTCCTCCGTCAAATTAATAGGTGATTATTGATTAGGCTGACGACAAGACCGTTTTCTTTGAACGCCTAAACCGTTATAGCCTAGACCGATTTTTACAACACTGTGAAACTGTTTTTGATTGATGTATCTTAAGGTTGATTCAAGCTATTGCGTTTTTTGATGCAGGTGGACAAGGCACATAGTTGGACTTGCATGGATATTTATGTCTTTGTGACACCGTACCGTGTGACATGGGACTGGTACTTCATTTCAAGAGAGCACACCATGGAGTTCAATGAGTGGGAAGGAAAAGTTGAGTATGACTATGTAAGCTCTAGCTGCTATTTTTTTTTTTTTTTGTATTTCTTCAGTTTTAGTATTCATATGTCTAATGGTTTCTCACACTATTTGATCAGGTTAAGCAGAAAGGAGTTTCGATATTCCTCATGGAAGCAGGGATGGTGGGAACTCCGAGCATTGTGGGATGTCTTCCCTCTCTTTACCAATACCGGTTGGGGGGAGAGTTCTAACATCGCTTTTCTTGAGAAGCATATGGGTGCTAATTTTGATGCTCGTCCTCATCCTTGGGTTACTAACATTACCACCGATGAAATCCACTCCGGAGACTTACTAGCGATCTCAAAGATCCGTGGACGGTGGGGTGGTTTTTAGACCCTTGAGAAGTGGGTAAGCGGAGCTTATGCTGGCCATACTGCTGTCTGCTTGACAGATTCTGATGGGAAGCTATGGGTTGGTGAATCCGGTAATGAAAATGAAAAGGTAACACTTGAAATGGTTACTCTGAACTTTGATATGGCATGTTCTTATTTATACCAATGACTTTTTTTTGGGGTCATAGGGAGAAGATGTAATAGCGGTATTGCCATGGGAAGAGTGGTGGGAGTTCGAACAAACCAAGGATGATGCAAATCCTCATATTGCATTGCTACCGTTGCATCCTGATTATCGAGCCAGGTTTAATGTTACTTGAGAAGTCACTTATTCGGATGAGGTGTTGATCATTGATGAAATCTTAAGAAAATTGTTATAATTTGATTGGTCCATGATTTTTAACTTTTAATTATTTTAATTTGATCTAAAATATAAGGTAAGACTATTACTAATTAATTATACTTGTCAAATAATCAAAAAAAATCTTACAATTAATGTTTTATGTTAACTATTGTGAAAATTATAGAATGAGTAATAATGCTTTATCAAATTTTTAATGTTTATAAAATATATATATATATATATATATAATAATGAAAGAAAAAATTATGGTAATCAATATAATTATTTAATATGGAGTCTTCCGGTCTCTGTTTCTTCTTTGTAGCAGGTGGTTTTGGGTTTTAAGTGTGGTCTTCTTTTTGTTTGTTCATTCCTTGTCTTCTCAGATTTCTCGCGGTTCTTTGAAATTGTATCGTCTCTGTCTGGGTGTTATTCGGTTACCACTCTGCGTGCGTTCTTTTCTTCGCTTTGGTGCTCTGTTTTCTCTGCTTCTATTGTTTGTTAATGAAATTTGTTTTACCAAAAAAATATTTTTGTGCATCATGTGTCTTGATAAAAGAAAATATGCTCACAAATGATGGATAGAGATAGAATTGTATCTTATTATTTATGAAAATATAGTATTACATTAATAATAATATTTAATAATCTTCTTGCCCCTTGCATATTTTTCTTCTTTTATGCTTCAGACTGTAATGCTGAAAATATATTAAAAATTCAAAAATTAAATTAGAAACTAACTAAAGAAAAAAAAACATTTCACTTTTATTTATTTAAAAGTAAGGAAACACGAATTTGAAATATTGGTAGAAGGTTTCAAACGGTATGTAACAATTTTTTTTTTTGGTTTCACATAAAATTAGTATTAATAATTATTAATTTGAAAAGTATAAAAATCAATCGTACCCATTACAATCAACTGATGGGGTAAAAGGCACAGCCATAGAAATATGACAGAGTTCAGGCAAGTTGATAAGTTTTGAATATGGAGATGAACTTATAACATCTTTAAACACTTGCAAAGATCTTGTCGAGCTTGTTTCGTCGTTGCTTGGCGGTTTATGCTATAAATAGCATTACAACAAGTTTCCGTTGGCTCCTGACCTGGTATCCTGGTCCCCTGCAAACAAGGTTCTACTGTGGCTTTCGCCGTTTCACAAGTGATACTACGTACCAGCTTAGCATTGAAAATCGGAGAAACAATGGTCATTAAAATAAAAGAAACTATGAAAACTAAATTACTCATATTTACTTGATTTTATATATGATTTTGGTTTTGTGATATTTTGTAGGAGGAGATGAACGTATTTATACAAAACTCGAATTTTCTGATTGACATGGGAATATGGCTAGACACACCTTACTTTGATTATGGATCATTTGGTACACTAAATTTCCAGTTGGATCATAATACACTTTGATTATGGATCGTCGTTGACATGTAGCCTGGTGGTAAATGTCATGGGTATACTAATGCTGGACCTTGGTTCAAATAGAATTAAGGCCCATTTTGTCATTTTATAAAACGAATTAGGTTAAATGAATGATAAAAGGTCGATTCTCATCGATCGACCACGGGAAAAAAATGACCAAAATGTTTTATTTAATAGGTAAAATAAATAGAATTAAGACCCATTTTGTCATTTTATAAAACGAATTAGGTTAAATGAATGATAAAAGGTCGATTCTCATCAATCGACCACAGGAAGAAAAATGACCAAAATGTTTTATTTAATAGGTAAAATGACACTAATATCCTATATATATAAAAAATAAAAAAATAAGAAAAAATAAGAAAAAATAAGGAAAAATATAAAAAATATAAAAATATAAAAATAATAAAAAATAGTTTTAGATTGTATGTTTTCAAATTTGAACTTTTTTATAATTTTTTTTTCAAATTTTCTTTTTGTAATTCGAAAATACTTTTTGAAACTATTTTTAAAATTTTTATTTTCAAATTTTTAATATTTATTTTCTATTTTATAAAATTTTAAACCTCAATCCCAAATCTCCACCCCTTAACTCTAAACCTTAAGGTTTGGATTAATTAACCCTAAAGGTATAAGTGTATATTTACCTTTTTAATGAAACATTTTGGTCATTTTGATTCTTAGAGTCTATATTTGTGACATAAACTTTTTTATTGCTATCCTAGAGTATTTCCCATGATAAAATACCAATTTAGCCTTGTCGTTCTTATCAGGCCGTCCAAATATTTTTTTTTTTTTTTTAATTTAACGGCGATTACATTGCAATTACATTTTTTGAAGCATTGCGATTACATAAGACAGAAAAAGAAAGGGAGAATCATTGAACCAATCATCGGAAAAATGCAGTGGTGGTGGAGGAGGAGGAGGGGCATACAAAGGCGCAATCACCGGTGCCGGGATTGGTCGTGAAGACTATCCCATCGCCGGCGAAGAAACATGATCTCTCGGTATGGCCGTTGAGCTGGAAATAAAGGTTCATAGCTACCCCTACTCTCCCTACTCTCCCAGGTTTTGATATTGGGACCTGTGGGTTATGGCCCCACCACGCTTCCGCTGTGCCACTCTGATTGTTGGCAACTTAAGAAACTAAGGTGATGATTGTTTGGTTGGTTTTTAGATTTTGGTTTTTGGTTTTTAAATTTTAGTTTTTGATTTTTAGATTTTGGTTTTTGATTTTAGTTTTTGATTTTCTGTAAATTTTAGTTTTTTGAAAAAACTTGAATGGTTATTGTAGATTTTAGATTTTAAATTCTGGTTATTTATTTTTTTGAAAAAAATAAACAATTAAAAATCAATAATAATAATAAAATAAATCTAAAATAACAATTTAAATTATATTTTTATATTTAAAAAAATTCTAATCTTTAATATATAAATACCATAATTTTTCCCTTATATACAAAATGATATTTATTAATGGCTTATTCGTAATTATCATTATTTTAAATTTAATGAAACAAAAGCCCGTTAATTCGTTTTATAAATTTAACAAAACTTTTTTGAATTTTCTAAAATTAGTAAAAATATAAAATGTTATCATAAACACACACATAAATTTATAGTATTCATCATCAGATGAAATATGTTTACTTCCAAAAAGTTAATTTAATTTATCTATATTAATGATAAGTTATCCGGAAATTTGAAACATTATAAATATGAATAAAAATTTACAAATTGTAAAATTTTGATATTAAGAAAATGTGGAACATAATGTTTAAAATTATATGAATATGATCGTCAACCATTTGTCATTATGATATTTTATTTTTCATTTATTTCTTTATTGCATAGTTACTATTAATGTAAATTAATAGTATAATCTAGTATGAAAACATATGATCGAATATTTGTAAATATTAAATAAATGGTTATACTTACAATTAGACCAATTATTTTCATCCCAACACACACAAATATTCGATCATATGTTGGGATGAAAATAATTGGTCTAATTGTAAGTATAACCATTTATTTAATATTAACAAAGTTAAGAATTTTATTTGATGATATGATGTTAGTGAAATGGGAACATATCATGAGAGTGGAAAGAAGACAAACATAAGACAAACATTAAAGGAAAGATCATTTAAAATAAATAAAATAAAAAATAGAAACATCAACGTTGGTCAAAAGCTAAGAAATAACAGATTTTGGTTTTTACGTAATTATTTGAAAAATTAGTTTTCCTGATTTTTAGAAAATCATTTTTGACAAAATCTTGAGCTGCAAATAAAGTAGTTTTTCAAAAACAAAAGCCAGAAACTATTTTAAAAACTACAGACAATCAACGTTTGAATAATCAATGAACAGTAGTTACGTCGTCTTCTCCCATTCTCTTAAGTCGGTACTATCTGACTTGTGTTTTTTCTTTTCAGATTTTCAACAGAAAAAGTAAATTTTGGACTGCTCTTGATAATATCTTGAGCTTTTTTTTTCCTTAGGTATTGGGTAGTGGATTTGAGGTCATCACAATTGGCAAGAAAAAGCTTGTCCGTTCAGTCCCCACTGAGCTCAACAAAGACCATAACCAAATCTTGGAGCTGGCTCAGGTTATAATCATAACATTCATCTTTTGCATTATCCTTTAACTGAATTAACTAGAGGATTCATGTTGCTTTCCCCACAGGGTCAAGGCTTTGTGACTGTGGAACAAGTACGAAGACGGCTCTCGTGGACATCAGGTCGGGTCATAGATGCTCTCGAAACTTTGTTAGAGGTATGCATTTTCTCCAATATGGTTAACACAATGCAACCAACCAACGAACCAGTGTGGGTCCTGAAACTTTGTAATTTTACTATTAATTTATTTACAGGAGGGCCTTGCAATGATCGACAATGGCATTAAAGACGGAAAATGTCAGTACTGGTTCCCTTGTGTCTCTTCTGTTTACTCATTTGTTGGTTCTGATACTTAAAAACTATTACATGCTCTCTTTTTTCTTCATGCTTTGTACTCAATAAACTCACTCTGTATTGCATATAAATTACGTAAAAATAATCTTATTTGTTTATTCCATCAATTTTCTTGTACATGTATAAATAATTGTGTGTTTCAAACACCTGTAGAGCCACCTTGTAACTATTGGTTACGCTTGGCTACTGGAGAGGTCAGTTTCTTCTGTCCACTCAGAGTTTGGTTCGCTCCATGACCTCGGTCTCACCCCGAGCTTGAAGAACAACACCATCTCCAGTATTTCAAAGGCCTTGCTTTCATCTAAAACCTTGTTCCAAACCCCACTCACAATGCAGTAATTGTTGTTATACGGTGCTCGGTGATGTTCCCCGTGCTGTTTCCTTGAAACAAGCACTCCCATGTCCTGCAACGCCACGACGAGAGGTGGAAGCTTGCTCTTAGTTCCGTGAGCCCAAGCATGGAACTGCTGGCTAAACATTATGCAAAATGCAAATGTGCTCACAAAGCCATGAACCACAGGGTCGTTAAAGGCAAGGTCTAGTGGAAGCACCGCGAAGGTTATGACTCGTGCCAAAGCGTGTAGATTGTTGGCAAATTGCCTTTTGGTGATTGTCCAAGGCCACTTGTGGTGACCCTGAAACGCTTCGATTTGAGATCCTACTAGTGGCGTTGACTCATCACCGTAGTTATCAATGGCCCAGTGGTACACACCAGAGCCAAGATCAGCCAAGACGTACCCTGCATAACCGGCTAAAGCTGGTTCAAGCCAGAGATGAGAACCAACCCCTCCAATGACAGACTTAGCTAAAGAAGCCACCAAGGTGGTGCAACCTGCTGCAACCCATAAGCGGTGACTCCACGTAGACTGCAGAGTTTGGTCGTTGGAAAGAGGAGGACTCACAAAAAGTTTCTCAACCACAAGCTTCTCACGGTTAGGCTGAGGCTTTGTGGTTGTGGTGGTGGTGGTAGTAGCAGAGCACGTGACACGAACATGGAGAAACGAAGAACGATGATGAGTTCTTGGGATGTTGGTGATGGGTGTTAGAGGGTACTTGGTTTGAAATGACACAGCCATTGAAATTTGAAAGAGATGATGTGTGGAAGACACCAAATTTGTATGGAAGCTTAAGCCAATGATAAAGAGGAAGAGATTACTCTAAAGTTATGTTGTGGTGTACGGAAGAGATGCGTGGGGCTACACTGATCACTAGTGATGATCAGCTCTGAAACGTTATTTAGAACGTTTCAGAATTTGGCTTCTTAGTTTCTAAAATCACGAACTAACACCTAACATATTTAAAATAGCTATTACACCCCCAAAACAAAACATATATTTAAAAATTAAAATAAAGTTTTCATGACATGTACCTGAAGAATATACTCGAATAAATACGTTAAACCAAGTCATTAACAGTTTGCGAGTTCGACACGGAAAGTGAGACACTTGACCCTTAGCAATGGCGGTTTCTTCATCGTCGTCACCGGCAATCATCTTCGCCGTTACCGTACTGATGCTTCTCACCGTTTCATCCGTAAAATTACCGTTTCACCCTCGAGACCTGCTCCCTCTCTTGCCCAGACAGCTCTCGTGGCCGCTTCTCAACTCTGTAAACTCCGCCGTCGACCTTCTCCCCACTTACATCGGCGCCGCCTCTATTAAAAACGACGTCGTGGAGTGGAAAGGTGCTTGCTTTTACGAGAACAAGGCTTGGTTGGAGCTCAATAACAAGTCCGGTTCCGAGTACGGCGGCGGTACACTTCACATTAAGGTTGTTACGAAATGATTAATTTTTTTTTTTTCTTTTTTTTGGGGCATGTTTTGAAAGGTTAGAGTTTTAAAGGTTCCTAATAGAGAGAGACTTGTTCGTTGATTTTACTTCATTTGCTTTGTTTCCATATTTGTATAGGATCATGTGTTTCACATGTTCAAGACATCACTAGTCGGTAATTACGAGATTTACAGAGGATTATCTATTAGGTGGATGATTACACCGTTTTCTGAATGCCTAAACTGATTTTTAAGTTCTAGTTAGGTCCGATTTTGCCAATAAGTTGCCAAGACCAATTTTTATAACACTGTGTCAAACTGTTTTTTTGATTGATTTGTATCTTAAGGTTGATTCAAGCTTATGCAGGTTGACAAGGCACATAGTTGGACTTGCATGGATATTTATGTCTTTGTGACACCATACCGTGTGACATGGGATTGGTACTTTATTTCAAGGGAGCACACCATGGAGTTCAACGAGTGGGAAGGAAAAGCTGAGTATGAATATGTAAGCTCAAGCTGCTGTTTTTTTTTTTTTGTATTTCCTTCAGTTTGAGTATTCATTTGTCTAATGGATGATTCTCACGTTTGATCAGGTTAAGCAGAAAGGAGTTTCTATATTCCTCATGGAAGCAGGGATGGTGGGAACTCTCAGAGCTCTGTGGGATGTCTTCCCTCTCTTTACCAATACTGGTTGGGGGGAGAATTCTAACATCGCGTTTCTTGAGAAGCATATGGGTGCTAATTTCTATGCTCGTCCTCAGCCTTGGGTTACTAACATTACTACCGATGAAATCCACTCTGGAGACATGCTAGCTATCTCAAAGATCCGTGGGCGGTGGGGTGGTTTTGAGACCCTTGAGAAGTGGGTAAGCGGGGCTTATGCTGGCCACACTGCTGTCTGTTTAAGGGATTCTGATGGGAAACTATGGGTTGGTGAATCCGGGAATGAAAATGAAAAGGTAACACTTGAAATGCTTTGATGAATTTTGTTTGAACATCATTTGCAAATGGTTACTGTGAACTTGACATGACATGTTCATATTTATACCAATGATTTTTTCCTTGGGTCATAGGGAGAAGATGTGATAGCGGTATTGCCATGGGAAGAGTGGTGGGAGTTCGAACAAACCAAGGATGACGCAAATCCCCATATTGCATTGCTACCGTTGCATCCTGATTATCGAGCCAGGTTTAATGTTACAGCTGCATGGGAATATGCTCGCAGCATGGATGGTAAACCGTATGGCTATCACAACTTGATTTTTAGCTGGATCGATACCATCAGCGGGAACTACCCACCTCCTCTGGATGCTCATCTTGTCCGTTTTCATTTCTTAAAGAACCTTTGCGTTGATGAAAATATAAATTTTAATTTGTCTCTTTCTTGTTCTCTCTTTAAACAACATCTTTGTTGAGGTTAATGAATCCTTGCTCTGTATCTTCTTTTCTTTTGTGTTTATATGTTTTCAGGTTGCTTCTGTCATGACGGTTTGGAGCAAAATCCAGCCTGATTATGCTGCTAATATCTGGAATGAAGCTCTTAACAAGCGTCTCGGGACAGAGGTATTAGCGTTTTGTTCAAAATTCTTCTCTGTTGTCATGTTATTCGTTTTGTTTAGTTCTTTCTCTGAGATGTTGTGAAATGGCAGGGTCTTGATCTTCCTGATGTACTCGTGGAAGTCGAAAAGCGTGGATCCTCTTTTGACGAGTTGCTAGCAGTTCCTGAACAAGATCATTGGATATATAGCGATGGGAAATCAACTTCTTGTATCGCCTTCATCCTCGAAATGTACAAAGAAGGTGGCTTGTTTGATCCAATCTCTAGTTCCATCCAAGTCACTGAATTCACGGTAAGGGAACTAACATATGCATAATCTAGAAGATACTACACACACACTGAACAGAGGAATCAATTTTTTTGCAGATCAAAGATGCTTACATGCTCAAGTTTTTCGAGAACAATGCAAGCCGTTTGCCCACATGGTGCAATGACAACGATGATGTAAAGCTTCCGTACTGTCAAATACTTGGGAAATACAGAATGGAGCTTCCCGGTTACAACACTATGGAGCCATACCCGCATATGAACGAACACTGCCCGTCTCTACCTCCAAAGTACCACAGACCAAAGAACTGCTAGAACCAACTTATGAACTGTGTTGTCTGTTTGTTAGGTATGACTTTCGTGTAATGAATGATCCACGAATCACACGTGAAGGTCTCTTCAGATACATTAGAAATCACTTGGATTCAAAGTAAATAAGATTATGTATACATTTTGTGTATAAAATAGTTCAGACGTTATCTTCCGTGGGCTCATTAGCTGGGAGCTTTTATTTGCTTTACTCTTAACTTTATATGGAAATCACTTGGTAACATTTATCATTGATACAACAAAACTTGACTACGGTTCAATGTGTCAATCAATAACTTATGTCACTGATAACTGATAAAGCAAAACTGATTGATTTGGATGATGAAACAAAACGACTAGGTCTCAACTAAACCTCTTTCCCAATCAAATAAACTAGACATGTCAAAACTTTTATGAAGCAACACCTTTTGAGACTCCCCTGGCTTTACTCTTAGCATATCAGAGAATATCAGCAGAAGGTGTTGGCATGCATGGCGTTCATCGATCTTTTGCAGATCTCTGGCCGGTTCGGATGAAAGATCCTTCTGTGCTTGATGATATGACCTGCGGATAAAAAATCAGGTCAAGCTTTGGAATGATGAACAAAGTTGTACAAAGTGACTGAACAATCGATGAATCGTTTACCATCTCCAGTCTGGTGTAGCCTCAGGAGGACTGCTTATTCTGGAACACAGAGATTTGATGAGCTTGTAATCGCCATCAGACTCTGAACCTATGCAGAAGAATAGCAAAATTTCAAGTTTCAGACATGTTGATAGGCAGAAACACGTGAGCATATTGGGACGGACATACACAGATGTAGCTTAACACCTAAGAACGAACACATCAAAGACTATAGTTTCAGCAGATATCTCTAACCAACCGAAATTCATGCAGCAAGCTTCATTCCAATATCAAAACCCAAACCTATTCCATCCCAAAGTTCAATTCCCAGCACAAGAGTTATATAAGTTGGTGAAAAGTAGCATACCTGCAATTTCGAGGCCATTACGAAGAAGCAAGGAAGAAAGTGCACAAACAACAGAGGGGAGAACACTGTAGTTTGTAGACGAAAGCTGTTGGAGGTATACGATTACTTCCCCTATTATGTGCTCTGACTTCGTCTCGCTACCTTCGAGATTCATTGTCTTAAAGTATTCTAACAACGTCAACAAAGATTCTGGCGTTGTTTTACTTAAGACTGCCGGCTCCGAATCATTAGCTTTAGAATAAAGCTTCCCAAGAATCACAGAAGCCAACAGCCAACGTAGAAACTTTGCTACCATAGTCTCCTCTTGTGGTTCTTCAGTGAGTGTTTTAGTATCTTGATGAGATTCACTTGGCTTAGATCCCTTTTTAAGATCACTCTTCAAGGCTGTCGAGGTTCCCCACAAAAGAAACCTTCTCAGCTTGTCTGCGTCCTGAACAAATATATCAAATAATACAAAAACTTTTTAAACTGTTCAAAGCAAATTGAAGGGATGCTCAATAAGTCAGAGAATAAGAGAGAGGGAGAAAAATACCATGCATATAAGTTCAAATGGTGGGGTGCTCATTAATATAGTATCAAGCCCACGCTCTGCACTAGCTTCGACTTCAGGAGAATCGCAGTTAGCAACAGCCTCAAAGAGTTGTAATATCCCATCGATAGTGATGGTGAAATGTGGCTGGTACATTTTTCGTAGGTTCTGTGATATCTTTAGAGTAGCAGACAGTATCTGCAGAATTAAATCAACCAAAGTACTATTTTCTTGTACTGAAACCAATCCATCACCTAAAAGTCTGCATAATCGCGATGAGACTTCCATTAGCCCTTCGAGGGGAAATGCAATTCGTTTTTTTTTGTGGTTGGACTCTATTATGGTTTTCTGAACACATTCTTCATAGGGCCCTTTTATCTCTTCCTCTTGCAACCACTCTGTAACGCTTCGGGAGGCAAGAACATCAGTTATAACCTGATAAAGCAATATCACAAAGAAATTCAATTAACGAATACACTATTCTACATAAGGACTCTTGAGTCTTGATGCAATATAGACAATAATCATATGGTTGATTCAATAAAACAATGTGCACGCTTGACCATGACTAATAGCATTAATGGACTGATACTGTACATACCTCCAAGACAACCACCAAGCGAAAATCTTCGTCTCTAATGGGCTTTGTAGTAAACATTGAGATAAGTGATGAACACCATGAAAACAGACCACAATTTTGAACTAGATGTCTGGCCGTCTTATGGAATTTGACTGACTTCCTCAAAACCTGAAAAGTGAAAGAATTTAAGATTTTGTCGCATTGGATTGCTCAAAGTTGAAAAAGATACCACAGAAATATGTTTTCAGAGTTAGCCTTAATTTAAGTTTGAAGCTGTATAATGCAAAATTAACACGAAGTGACATTTAGAAAAGAAAGTATCACCTGAAGGATTAGTCCTTTAGTTTCATCATCAGCAAGAGGAGTTGAGAAAAAACTCATCAAATCCTCAAGGATGGAGTTTTTAATGTAGAGTTTAGCATCGTCATCTGATTTCAAGCCCACGCACACTAGGCGAAGTTCCCAAAGCCTCTGTGATTTAAAGTTAAATGTACTGCTCCACAAAAATTCATGAAACAAAGGTATTCCCTACAAAGAGAAAAACCAAAAACAGTTTCAGTGCTGGCAAAGTGTGAAAAATAAAGATGATGTTTCATAGTTTTCAGAGAATAAGTACCCTAAGATTCAGTGAAGGTGAGCTCTTCAACAGTTTTTTTATGGGAACATAATGTTCGTGAGAAGAATTCAACAATATCAGAGATGCCTCAGCGGCAAAAACAGCAGAAACAGTTGGGATTCTTTGCCATGGTTCCTCGACTCCATTTTTCAGACACAGCAGAAGAAGCTTAATCCACTTTACTTGCTTATTCCTCGTACCACTCTACATCAAAAAGTTTTAGTTAAAAAGAAGCAATCTAACTTTGGAATAATCAAAGAACAAATCTGAGCAATGTTCCTTTGTAAAACCAATTAACTGAAGACAGGAGCGAAAAGGATTGGTAGGCCTAGGACCCATAATCCCAGCAAACCAAAAATGACTTTTAGCAGTTGCAATTACAAATTCTCTGTAGGCCCAAATATTTCCCTTTTTAATATCATTTCTCATACTGTGTACAGTTTTAAATTACTAAAAATACAATGTACTAAAGAAGTGTTAATACCTAGAGGTTCTAAGGAGAACATCAGTAGACAGTCAAAACAGGCAATGCATACATATAAGTTAAACATAAAATAACTATTACCTCAAGAACATCCAGAAACATCTTAAGAGTGTCATAGGCCAATTTTCTCATCCCAAGATCTGCTGAAGACATGCTCACAAATGCAACTGCAAGCAAGCCTAAACTAGCGAATTCCAAAGGTTCAATATATCCCACGGACAATGAGTGTAGTGAGAATCGCAGGATGAAAGCCGGATCATATCGTTCAATGTCCTACACACGGAAAAGAGACTTGTTTGAAAATGCAATGGCAAGAACTTTTAACTGAATTAAAATAAAAGACAGTACCTCGCTTATTGGATCGTCAGATAGGTAAGAGTTATCAGATACCTCTGCGCTCCGTTGATAAGAAAAATACAAAACAGTTAGAGCACATATTTTGGGATCAACACAAAGATTCTCTTTGAAAAGTCTCTGTCGGAGATCTTCCACTAAATCATCTTCACCACCGTCAGATGCATCCTGAGAGAGACGTAGTCCCTCTCTCATTTTCAAGGCAGCTTTGCCCCACAAATAACCTGTTTCAGAAACATCTAGCGTGTGCTCTTCGTCAATTAATTCGATATCACGTATCAGCCTGTAGAGCTCTATGTCGATTTCTCTTAGTGTTGCACCATAAGAACACAGAAGAAGAAAATGCAGTTCTTTCAGAATGATTCCTGAATCTTTTCCACATTTGGAGAGCAGCACTCTGAGAATTTTGACAATCTCCAACTGCTTCACATAGTCAGGTGCTTGGAGACGACAACTTCCAACTCCGACAGAACTTGGACTTGGGATGATAAGATGTTTTAGAATGCTGGAGATAGGCCTAAATAAATCACCAGTGTGTGAGGATGATAGAGAACTGATAGTCGGTGTAAACTGAGAATGAGATATTAGGAGTTGTATATATGACGCATATGAGTACTTTCCTCTAGACAATACGCAGAAAATTTCCCTCAGTATCTTCAATGTCATCGAGTCCTCAAATCTGTACAGAAGAACTGACTTCATCAGTCCCTCCAGGAAAGGAAGGGAATCCAAGTGAACAAGCTCCTCGCACATGTCTTCCAAAAACTTTAGAATATTTCTCAGAATGAAGTTTTCAAGACTTTTGCACAGTAGCCCACATTTGTCTTGTTTCTCCTCGGACTTCCCTTTAAAAGAACCATCAAATCTCTTGACAACACATTGCCACCTATCAACTAAGTAATCCAATAACGCCGTGAATAAACTCTCTTTGTTGGATCCCATTTCTGAGGGGTTCTCCTTCACACAACTAGCTGCTTGACGTTTGAAATTGCTATCCGCAGGAAACAAGCAGATCCTTGAGAGTTCGACTTTGGCAACTTCACGGATGGCAACATTGAACATACAGTCTACAGACTGAACGTCCACTTCCTTAATTTCGCAATCCAACATCTCTTTGCCAGCACTAGTGTGAGGAAACATGGACTGGAATACCTTTAAGAGATCTTCTGTTTTAGTTGGACTTTCAGTCCAGGCCAAGTGCTCCTGAAACATACGTACTGCCTTCCCAAGAAGACTCGCCTTGAACATAGTGTCGATATCCTCATTCGCCGACAGAAGAATCTCTTCATATTTCTCTTCAAAGATGCACCCAGAAGAAAACTTCGGCCATTGTAGAAAACCATTTCTTAGTATATTTGAATAAAATGAAGTTATATCCAAACATCTACTACACGGTTTCTCGGGTTTAGCAAAAACCGGTGACAGATAGGATAGCACAGCAGGCAGAAGCATGATAAGCTGATCATCAGTAAGCGCAGCGTCACCCTGTTGCTTACTTAGCATAGTATAGAAAAAGTGTCCAAAGACTGACCGATGCAAGGGACTGGACTCCACAAGATAAAACAATATCTTGGCTCTGGTCATGCTTGCCTGGTTAATGCAATGGATAATCAAGTCTTCAGGGGTTCTACCAACAATCTGTGAGATTATCAAGGTCAACAGGTGAGCACTACTATGCTGATTATGTTTCCCCCTGAAAATGCCACCCCCAACTTTAAGCAAACACATGTCTGCCGAAACCAAACCAAAAGAGGTAGAAAACCTGCATGCTAGGCTATAGACTTCCTCAAGGAGGTTACTGTCATAATTATTTTCTTCTAAATCCCATAGCAAATCATATGTCTTTCTCTTAGCAGCCGGCTGCTGTGAATACAATGTAAGCATTTCGAAAGCCCGGCCAGCAATATCCAATCCCAAACTGACAATCTTACTCAAATTTGGGCTTGCCAATTCTTCCACATCAATCAGCATGGAGCGAGCAAGATTTAAGAGTTTAAAAGGTGATATAAACCTCAACAAAGCATGAATTACTTGTGATGGTTGTAGAAGCGGCGCGTAACTTTGAGTACCGACACAAAGCTTCAACTTGCTTCTGAATTCCAAGAGAAGCGTTTCCACCAAGTTTTTAAAAGCCACAATTGACTTATTCTCCCTGAGCTCCCCTTTCTGCACAATGTGTCGCTCATCAAACAAAAAGTGTTCACAAGTAGAAGCCAATAGATCAAGGATGTGCTGATCTATTTCACTAAGAACTATCATGCCCGTTGCCAGTGACGTTTCTGGAAAAATCTCAACATTCTGCACTTGAGGTAATGTGCCACAATCCAAGGGACTCTCCAACAGTGCCATCACAACTGGGTGGCAAAGAACAGTCTGGGCCACTTGATGCTTCCACTTTGCAGAAGGAGCAAGCACTTTTTCTGAAGAAGGTTCCAGCTCTGATATTTGAGAGAAAAAGTGCTTGATGAGACGTAAGCAGATCTCAGAGAGTTGACAGAGTACCGGAGATGGTTGAACCTTGTAAGATGATCGTATATGGTAGAGATGGAAGAGTATTAATTTGATAGATTCAAAACTATCACTTTTAGGATGCGAAACTTTTAGCAGCAGTAACTCTGATATTCTTGGTAACCAAGATATATCCATGCTCTTAATTGCGGTAAGCAATTCAGGGAAAGGAAGCTGCTCTAAGAAAGTAGGGAAGGCAGGAGATTCAGTATCGCAAACGTCCATCTTACTTTTGATTTCTTCAGTTATGGATGAGCGGTCATCAAAAACAGTCTCACTATATACTGTTCCTTCACGAAGATTTCTTGACCCAGTAAGTTCTGAACCTCGCACCAGTAAGTCAGGCGATAGCTTTGAAAGGTCTCCGAGGAAGTTTTCTTCTAGAAAGGCGATGGCCTGTAAGATTGAGAATGATGTTCCGTAGAGACTCCAAGAAATAGCCATCACAGAATCAAAATTCTTCAGAATCGATTCAGGTCTTGCACATATCAATGCAGAAAAGAACGACTGAACGATTCCAGCAATTTCATCCGGGGAACTACGTCTCACCAGCCCTTTGATCTCGTCAAGAGTATCTGCAAAAGAAGCGTCGGCAAGTTGACCTGTTGTCTTTCTGTAATGCAAGATGAAAGGTTTCTTGTCTGACAAAGATTGTGAGAAAAGCAGCAACGCTCTCAATGGCCACCATTCACATAGAGAATCCTTAGAATCATCAACCACCTCAGACAAAACTGACTCCACCAAACATGAGAGTGGTCTGGAATCTACCTACAATAATCAACACACAGAAAAGGTATTGGTATCTTAAGCGATTGCATGGTAAAGTATATATACTATATATCTGCAGATGTATAGTTACCTGAGTTTGCAAAAGATATTTCAGCGTGGCGGAAACGTACAGAGATATTGCTGACTTCTCCGGGAAAGTAAGGCTTTTAGATACAGTTAGTAGCTTCACACACTTTTGCAGAACACAAACAATTAGGGGGCTGAAACCAATTGATACACCTGCAACCAAAACATAGAAGATGGACCAATCAATAAATTCCTCTAGGTTTATCACCTGAACATATTGATTTTGAAGGTAGCAATACCTTTTAAATGGGACAGGCTACTTCTGATAATATCCAAGTACTTGAACATATTCTTTCCAACTGTCCTAACTGCATCATATAAAAAGGAGATGACAACTGCTGACGTGCTCTGTACAGCCTCCTGAACCTTAAGAGGTCCTTTAGTCTTTCCAAAACCTTGTAGAAACCGAAACCATGCACCAATTTCACTTGGATTTTTGTCAAAAGCACCAGTGCTGCTCATAGCTACCACTGCTAAACTGTACGCTAGATCCTTCACCTTGTCGTCTGATGAGAAAAGAAACAAATTCACAAATACTTCCAACTGCATGTACATAAGTGGTGGCATTCTTGTAGGAACGCTCTCACTTTGGGACCTTGGCGACCAGCTGATGTACTCATTTAGAAAAGACAAGACTGCTCTCTGCAATTCAGCTGGCAACCATGAAGAACGCTGATTAGGCAGAAATTTCATGAAGACATCAAACGATCCTTCAAGAACATTAGGCACAGTACGCTGCAAAGATGAAAAAACATGTAGCTTAAAACCTGAAACTCATCAAATACAGATGAGGAATGTCTAAGCTACTAGCCTACTATTAATGCATATACATCTTAACAAAAGTTTGTACAAAATGTGAAAAATCAACGTACCACATAAATTCTAAGAACATCCATAATCTTTATGCGCAAGTACATCTCTGCTTCTTCGACTGAATCAACAGGCTTGGAACAACGCTCTGAAGCCCAAATTTCTGAAACATTCTGAAGATATTCCTTCCCATCTGTCATATGAGCATCCACAGGATCCTCCGCCAAACCTACCCCACCAATGACGATATCACCAGCCACATCGTCCAAAACATCCTTCTCAGATCTCTTAATGCGTTTTTCTCTACCTACTACTCCACTCTCCAACACTGCTTTTCTCTTCAAAGACACCTTTTGAATTCCACTAGCATCGCTCTGAGACTTCAGTTCAGTCAATAGCACCTGTGAATCTGGAAAAAAGCTTCTCACCTCACCCATGACATCCCGCTCAAGAGAAGCCTGAATTTGCTCCGAGCAGCCATGAGAAGCCGTAACAAACGAATCCCAGAGCAAAAGCGTCTCCGAGAGGAATCTCAAGGTCCCATGTTTCACAAAAAATTTAGGGCAAAGCATCCCTCTGGTGATCAACAACCGGCTGAATGGTCGGGGGCATATACACTTCATGATAGTCTGAACTTCTTTCATGATAGTCTGAACTTCTGAACCACCTGAAGGAGGCATAGAACGTTGATCTGGATTGAGAAACTCAAAAGAAAATGAATTTCTTACTGAAGATACCAAATCTGCTGCCAATGAAATAGAAGAAACCCTGCAATAACTTCAGTTAGTATGCAGCACCCAAAAGTAAAAATAAAGATACGCATTGGTACTCTAAAGAAGACTAACCAGGAAGGTGATGCAAAATTTTCCACATTGTATGGAAACTCTTCAAAGAAAGCTGACGCTAAAGACGGTCTACCCCTAACAATTGCTAGAAGCAAATCCCTGTGATAAACAATCTCTGTTGCTCTAAGTTTCTTCATGAACATTAGCAGTCTCTCTAAATTGCCAGTCAACTTTCTCGTTTCATCTGGCATCAATCCATTACACGGGTCTGTACAAACTTTAAGAAGAACATCATGTGCCAACTCATTCACACTCCCACCATCGCCTCTCGCTGAAATGCTGGCTAGCTGCTCTAGCGTAGCAATCCCAAAAAGAACACTCCTTAGACTAGGAAGAACCATTGATTCCTCAACGAGGATCTTGTCATTCAACGTAGACAAGACATACGCCACAGTGTCGTCGTCATCATCGTCTCTCCCAAGGCCTCTTAGGACTTTCGAATACATTTCCTTCTTCTGTAAAACATCGCTTAACAACCTCGGCTTCCCAACTTCGAAGAACGATACTGCAAACACAACACAAGCCCTCCTCGTCGCGTTGCCACCCCCTCCTCTCGTTTTATACTCCGCCAGTTTCGCAAAACCCTTAAAATCAAACTTCCCAGCTATCTCTGACGCCAAGCGTGGACCACGTCTAACCATCGAAGTCAACAGTCCAAGCGCAGCGTTCTGTTGTTTACTCTCTTTGCTATTTAATCCTTTGCAAATCTCATCCATTTTATCTTGAATAAGTAACAAACAGAACCGGTCAAGAGCTGTTCCGATATCAGTTGATCTACCTTTCCCCTCTGGATGGCTCAACACCGTCTGGATAAGCGAGAATATATAGTGTAGTCCTTGCTTTCCATGACGAATCCTCCATGCCTCTAGAAGCTCAGCGAACTCCGGTGACTTCTGGAAATATAAACGCAACAAATCGCCGCCGGTTTCTCCTTTTAGTAACTTGACAAACTCTTTTGAGGCATCAGAGCATAGCTTAATCTCTTCTGAGCAAAGCTTATGCAACAGTTCCCTAAGTTTAGCTTCGTGGGACGGTCCAAAAGCCATCACCACCTCTAGATTACTGTTCCCTCCTCCGTTCACCACCATTCCTGAAATGGCAAACAGGTGATTCAATTAGAAAGTAAACTACTCACAACTAGTCAAGAGAATCAAAGCTACTCAAAGACTCTTTTTTTTTTTAACACAGCTATTCAAAGACAAACCTTTTTTGTTAAGCAAAACAAAGCTCGAAACTTTTTTTTTGTTTTTGGTCGCAAAATCAAACAGAATTTGCTAAAGCAGAGCTCAACCACTTAACGTACCTTGTTCTTCTTGAATGTCTGATTTTGATTCCACCATGTCTGAAAGGTGAGAAAAGATTCCGGCGACGTGTTACAGCTGAAAGTAGGGTTTTAAATCCCAAAAACCGCCGACCAAAAAAAAATCCCAAAAACCGGATCCAGACCGGTCAAATCTTCGGTTATTGCGAATCGAAATCATCGCGCTTCTTACCGGTTTGTGATTAAACCGGGTTGTAGCAGTGCTCTCATAATGGGCGGAAGAGTTTTATATTGGGCCATGTGAGGTCCAAAATCATTAAAAGATATTTTTTCTTTTCCTACAAAATGCAAACAGAGACAACTTTATCTCTCTCTCTGTCCTTTTGCCCTTTTGTCCGAGCGGCATCCTCCATTGTTTTAGGTGAACGTCATGATGCAGCAGCCACCTCCAGCCGCTAACGGTGCTGCTGCAGCAGGATCAGGGCGGGACCAGCAAGCTTACCACCACCAGCAGTGGATGATGATGATGCAGCAGCAGCAGCAACAGGGTCAGCCTCCGGCAGGATGGAATCCTCAGTCGTCGCCGTCTCTTGGTCAACAGCAGCAGTATGGCGGTGGATCTCAGAATCCAGGATCAGGTGGAGAGATCCGGTCCTTGTGGATCGGAGACCTCCAGCCATGGATGGACGAGAGCTACCTCAGGAACATCTTCTCTACACTCACTGGTGAGGTAATAGTCAATTTCATTAATCTAAAGCATCAATTTTTACTCATTTGAAAAAGTTTCGTTCTTTATAAGTTTTAACCTTATGACTGTTGGTGAAGACTCAATGTTTTTTTTTTTTTGCTTTGGTGGTTGCAGGTTCAACAAGCTAAAGTCATTCGGAATAAACAGAGCGGATACTCTGAAGGTTATGGGTTTATTGAGTTTGTTAGCCACGCTGCAGCCGAGAGGATCTTGCAGACTTACAATGGTGCTCAAATGCCGGGGTGTGAGCAGACGTTCAGGCTGAACTGGGCTCAGCTTGGAGCTGGAGAGAGACGCCAGGCTGACGGGCCTGAGCACACAGTTTTTGTTGGAGATCTGGCACCTGATGTTACCGACTATATGCTCACTGAGACGTTTAAGGCTGTGTATTCCTCTGTCAAGGGCGCTAAAGTTGTGGCTGATAGGACCACTGGACGGTCCAAGGGGTACGGATTTGTCAAGTTTGGGGATGAGAGTGAGCAGATTCGTGCCATGACTGAGATGAATGGTCAATACTGCTCATCCAGGCCTATGCGTACTGGTCCAGCTGCTAACAAGAAGCCTCTTACGATGCAACAACCAGGTATGTTTTACTATTAAGCTGAACCAGATATCTGATGAGTTATGAGTATGTTGAGAGTGGTGATATGACTCGCTTTTGTCTTTTAACTGTCTATGTTAGTTCATTGTATATTCCTTGGGGTATTCATTTACCTTTATCTTTCTGATTAGTTAAGGCCTTAAAATTATATTTAATACCGTCCTTTTCCTTCCGGTTCATACCTTTCAGCACTTACGAATTTAATTTCGCAAAACATCCTAAAGCTTATGAGAAAAAAACTCATGTTGTCTTAAAGCAGGAGAACAAGAGGCTTTGTCTGGAACTGATTACAGCTGAAAATGATACCACTTTATTGCGTGGCCTCATTTAGGTCAGTTGGTTATGTTTTCAGAAGAAGTTAATTTATCTGTTTCAGCTCCTTACTTTTCAAGCATAAGTCTTTTACTCTTAAGCCCTACCTTTAAGTTTATTTTTTTCATGTTACACAGTTCATTACATTTCGCTTCTTTTCCAGTATGAAATCCTTTTGTAATCTTCTTCATGCCTCTCAGTTCAATTTCTTTCAGTAGTTAGTGTTACAATTTTTTTTATTTCCTTCTTTCAGTTACTGGTCTCCTCTAAGTTTATGCTAGCAACACTTCTTTGTTGTTAGTTAGTTATCTTGGTTCAGCAAGTTGATTACTTTGGTAACGAGTGTCGGACCATGCAAGGAACTTAGGTTACTTGTGATAATGTGATATCCCCGTAGAATTTTGGTCACGTGCTCTAATTTCTCAAAGTTAGATCCACATTGCGCCTAGAACACCCGTTAATGATTCAGTAAGTAAATCTACTAGCTTCAGAATCTCCAAGTTGTATAAAATATGCCACTTTCTTTATCTGCTGATATTTTTGGATAATTTTGCAACTTGTTCCGTCACCTGTTTGTTTTAGTGTCTGTTTGCTTTAGAATGTAGAAGTTTAATTTTCTCAACTAAGTTCTCTTGTCTGTTACTTGCAGGTGCATATCAGAGCACTCAAGGAAATCCCGGAGAAAGTGATCCAACTAACACAACGGTACGTGCTTTGTTTTTGGTTTCCTTAGGTCTGTTCTATGTAGAGGGCATATTGAGTGAATATAAGCGCATTCCTTTTTGCTTTACCAGATTTTTGTTGGAGCTTTAGATGAAAGTGTGACAGAAGATGGTTTGAAGTCAGTTTTTGGTCAATTTGGCGAACTTGTTCATGTGAAAATTCCAGCAGGAAAACGTTGTGGATTTGTTCAGTATGCTAATAGGTAGTGTGACCGTGTAGATGAACTTCATTTTTATTTTTGAGAATTGTGTTTGACATATCTGTTTCTCTTGTATGTGTGCATCAGGGCATGTGCAGAGCAAGCACTGAACCAGTTGAATGGAACACAACTTGGCGGACAAAGCATTCGTCTTTCATGGGGTCGCAGTCCTAACAACAAACAGACTCATGTCACTCAACCTGACCAGGGATACTATGGGTATCCTCCTCAGGGATATGAAGGTTACGGATATGCACCTCCTCCTCAGGACCCTAGCGCCCACTATGGTGGCTACCCTGGTGCCGGCTATGGAAACTACCACCAGCAGCCTGGTGGCTACCAGCAGGTACTTGTTTGAGGTTTAAAGCAATTGAAAATGTTATAAATGTTCTGTTGCGAGCTTAGTGCTTACTTATTTTTCCCTCTGTTTGTTATTCCGAAATGCAGTGAAGCATGATCTGTATGTCGTGATGGAGCTGAAGTTGCAGAAAGCTGTCTGGTGAATGAACCATCGTGTGGAAATGGTGAATGAATTATGGAAGTGGATGTGTATTAGCTCTTTGTCTCAGTTTTTTTCTCTATATCTCTATACAAGACTCTTGGTTTCTTTTGTTTGTTTCTCTCTCGCGTGACAGACTATTGTTGGACGTCCTTTGAAGTCGTAACAAAAGGCTTTTTGTCATTTGACTAATTCGACCATTATGCTTATTTTTACTGTTTCCTACTTTCCTTGCAACCATCAAATCGTGTAAGAACATAATGTCAATATAAAAATTCTTGAATCTACTGTCAAGAACTCCCAACAGTTGTAAAAAGACTAGTCTTAGTCATGAAGTCGTCACCATATAAAGACAAATACATGATCTAAAATGTGTGTATACACGCCGGTTCTCCCCCAAACATCCGGGGAGATATAAATGAGCCTAATAAGGCCCAAATAATGTCTTTAATAGTTCTAAATGGGCTGGGTATGTTATACGAAGTAAGGGCCCATGTATCTTCCTGAGAACGAACGAGGGAAAATAAGGAAGAGTCGCTTCCCTCGCACCTCTCTAGATCTCTTCGTTTCTGGTACATAGATAGATACTTCTACAGATTTGAACATTTTCAGAGAGAATCAAACTTGGATTTGCGTTGAAAGCTCAAAAAGATGGGGTACGAAAGGAAATTGGAAGACGACAAGAACTCAACGCTGTTAATAGCGACCATGTGCATCATCGGATCGCAGGTTCACGTTCACGTCAAGGACGGTTCTGTGTTTTCCGGTTTATTCTACACTGCTTCCGTCGATAACGGCTTTGGTATGCTTCTCATTTGGTCAATTGATCTTCTTCGATCAATATGTTTAGCTTGATTTGGTGTTTTTCGAGCTCCTCTCTAGTAATTGGGTACAATGTCGCACTAGAGATCTGAACGTTATCTTCGATATCGAATTGAAGATTCTGTTAATTGGTTTGTTATATGTAACAATGAGATCAGATAGGTTAAGCAGTCTATTGATTTGTTTTTTTTTGTTCTGTTTAGGCATTGTTTTGAAGAATGCTAAAATAACTAAGAAAGGGAAGAGTAAAGCGAACGTAGCAAGCGGAACTGTGGTGGAGACACTTGTTATTACGTCTTCCAATATTGTTCAAATAGTTGCTGAGGTCTCTCCTTTTATTTATTTACTTCCCTTTTTATCATCTTTTAGAGCTTCGTGTTGTGACAGTGTGTATGACGTGCTTTGAATTGATAGGGAGTCTCGCTTCCGTCAAATGTTACAGGCAATTATGAGGTTGCGAATGTTGGATCAGTCACTGAAACTCTACCTTCTGAGCCTCGTTTCTCTGCTGCAAACAAGTCTAAAAATAATTGCTTTGAGGGAAGGAGAAATCATCATTTTAGGTAAACAGTTACTATCTTGGTCACGCGGCCATTGTTGCCTTTAGATAAGTTTTCTTTCTTTTCTTTGATTCTTGAATGCTTTTGTTGACCAGACGTGCAGGAGCCAAGATTTTGAACCCTAGTGAAAAAGTTCCTGATGTTCGCCCGTTGGATAATGTTAGTCTTGCACAATGGATAGTACCAATTGCTCGATTTAGTTATTTTACTTAACAGCTACTTATTTGTTAATTTTCCTATTGCAGGTTGATATCCAAAGCTCAAGTTCTAGCTGTAAGTTCATTTTCTCCATAGTTGTTTTTGGCTTTGTTATTGCTATGGTTGAGTTGTTTCTGCTTCTTCTTTTTTAAGTTGATGTGTTTTCTTACATGCTTCTCCTCAACTTTCATTCATATGATCATCCAGTGGATAGCATGTCCGAAAGAGTTAAACCAATAGAAGAAGATAAGTTGGTGATGGAACCTCTAAGTAATGGTTGTCACGATGCTGCTGAAAGGCCCTCTTCCAGTGACAATTCATCCCCACAAAGTACAGCCGTTGATGAAACCTCAGGGTTGTGGCAGGGTGTAGAGGCACCTCCTAATGAACCAGCACCTATCCAAGCTGTCAAAAAGGCTAAGGTAATTCCTAATTACATGTTATGTTTGTTTGATTGTTCGGTCTTAAAGATTTGTTAGCCATTCCTTCTTCTTTGAGAACACCTTCGGAGTCGTTGGTATATGCTTAGTTTGAGGTTCATTTTCACTTTATCTGTTACTTAATTACCAAGTTTC
Source organism: Brassica napus (assembly GCF_020379485.1). Lineage (NCBI taxonomy): Eukaryota > Viridiplantae > Streptophyta > Magnoliopsida > Brassicales > Brassicaceae > Brassica > Brassica napus. Next base: position 15,110,630 of record NC_063444.1, on the reverse strand, counting down.
TATCTTTAATACTTTGACCACATACTTACAGGAGTTTAAGTTGAATCCAGAGGCAAAGACCTTTTCTCCATCTTATACAAAACGTCTTTCACCGGCTCCTACTGCTATGCCTGACATTGGAAATGTTGCTTATATACCAAACAACACTCCCATGCTACATGTTCCTGAAGCTGTTTACCCAAATCTGGGGAACAACCCTTATATGCCCCAAACATCTCCGTCTTCCAAGTTTGTACCATATGGTAATTTGACTGCTGGAAATGCTGTCGGTGTTCCTTTTCCTCAGCACGTAAGTATTATCTTTCCAGTATTGTCTCTGCCTTTCTTTGTCTCTTCGGGCATATTATGTGAAAGGGGCCTCATCAGCTAGTAGTTGAGAGTAGATTACTTGTTTCAGCACGAAGAGCCTGATCCTTAACAAATGTCAGTACAGAAGACCAGATTATAGATCGCTTTGAATTGACCTGACTTAGTAATACAAAATGCCTTCTTTAGTTTTTCCACCAACTTAGTTTTTCTTTTGCAATCAATGAATCAGACTTCCATTTGCGTACCACCTTTTTGCAGATGATCGGGCCTACTGTTAACAGGGCACAACCACAGACATTCACTTCTCCATACCAATCTGTTCAAGCATCACCAATGTTTGTAAACCCAAATCCTCAGGTTGTATTTCATGGAAGATCCCAAAACTCACTTTTTGAAAAACGTATATGTTATAATGAATTGCACTGTAGGAGCTTTACTTGGTGTATATGTTTCTAAATGCTCTTTCTCCAGGTACTGGTTGCGAGATCAGGACAGTTTGTATTTGCCCAGCCACTTTCTCAGGTAAGAACTTGGTGCATATAATTTAAGTTTATATGGTCATTGGGTTAGTTGGTTCGAAAATCTCTTTAGTGTAGTGTCATCGTCTATCTTCTTTCTTCCAGAATCTGGTTCAAGGAACACCGCCTCTTCCACCACCTATGCTCTCCCGTCCTCTACCTCCCGCACAACATGTCCAATACCTGAAGCATCAAGGTAAAATACTTGAATCTCTTAGTAGATATCCTAAAGAACAATGTTTTTTGCTCCTAACTAGGATGAACCATTTTGTGATGTAGGTGTAGTCGCAAGTGGCCAGCCGTTGCAGCTATGCGTTTCCCAGCCGTTCACGACGGCTGGACTGCAACCTTACAGCGTTCCCGCCCAATTTCCGGTTATGCAGCCTCCTTTCCCGACGAATCAGCCAATGCCAGTTGCGGTTCCTAATGGCTTCTTTGGCACTTTCCATAAATAGTCGCTTCCATACCTTTATTCTTTTGCCTCTCCAACCTAATAAGGGTTTAAAAAGATGCGTTCTGTGTTTTTTTGTTCGATTTTGGCTATTTTGATTCATTGGTTTGTTGAGTTGGATTGGGTAAAAACTAAAAACTGTGTAGAATGTGAATTATATCATTCTTTGGGTGAGCTATAAATCCATATTTGGTGAGCTAAATAATTGCATTTCATTGATGTGGGATCAGAAATCACAACTTTAGGGTCCTTAATAGCTCTTTTAATCATCTCGAACCAATTGGTTTACGTAGACTACAACAAACAAACAGACGATTGCACAAAGAATCAGTTGGTTGTTTATCTACGTGAAAATGAGATATGTTTAAGATGGTGGCTGCCATGTCCCGGGCCTAAATGATGATCCAGACCCTGATGGCTCTGTTGTCCTGCATTATCATCATCAGTGTCATTAGTTTGGATTTAAGCATACCAAAAAATATATTAGCACAGAGAACAGATTCTACTTGCTAGTGGTCTGTAACAATTAGAAAGAAGTTAAAAGTTTGATATACATCAGTCTGAATATGTGTGTTAGGTTAAAAAGGTATACTTACTTTGGTTCTGCAGTAACTATCTCGGATTCATGTTCCTTGACCCTGTAAAAGCAACGTGTAGAACATTTGGTTATGGTGTGAAAGATGCTGTGTCTTGCATTCGGCAAAGTGAAAAGATTTAACACAAGATATGATTTGTGCATAGATATTTTACCTTGATTGATCTGCTTCTTTACTAGCTTCCTCGGCTTTATCACCTTAAACCATTAACAAACAAACAAAAAATCTGTCAGTCCTACTTTCATGAGTTTATGGCAGAATAAATAAATTATTTATTGTGTTATACGAAAACTAGCAACTGTAGAAACCTCACCCTAAGAATCAACAAATGACAAAGAGAAAAAACTGTTATTGCCCTTCTAATCTAATCCCAACCACAATGGACGTACAGAAACACTTTTACTATCATTACTTCATCATAACTGCAGAATTCACAAAGCAATGCACAATATGTTTCTCATTTATGTTAACAACAACACTACTCTGATCATCACTGCAACAGATACACACAGAACAGCAGAACAAGCATCCACCAATTCCCTCAGAAGCATTTCTTATTACGCATATGGACGTCATTCCAAAGACACTTTACCAAGACAGATTTAGTTATAAGTGTAAATGCCTGTCCATAACAATCTTTATCAGATCATACTAAACCTAAGAGGCTAGCCTTCAGCACTTTATGGTGACTCCCTTAATCAATTGACACAGAGAAAATGTAGAACCTTTTGAATCCGCTGGGAAATGGCGAACAAAGCTTGTCAATTCTGGACCCTCAGCTTTACCTTTACACAAAGAGAGCCAACATTAAGTGTCCACTTCATAAATGAAGAAAACAAATTAAACAAGTTTTGTGGGAACTCTCTAAATGTTATTTACCGATGCTCGTGATTTTGCGTCCAGTTCCTTCTTTGGCTTTCTTCTCCTCCTCTTCTTTCTTGAGAACTTGAGAAGGCAAAAGAAAAAACAATTAACATTTACAAAGAAATTAAAGCGACACCAAATGGATAAAAGCACAAGAATTTCTTGACTTTTTAATATAACAGCGACTTTGTTCATTCAGAACGTATAGGTTCGTTCCAAAAGTCATAAACTGTTTGCAATGAAAGCGAAAGCAATGAAAAATAAATGTTCGGACATGTAGAAGGATAGGTAGCTTGTAAAGAATGAATAAAGAAACTTGAAACACATACGAGCAACATTAAGCCTCACTCGCTCACGCCTTGCATCAAGTTCAGCCATTTCCTGGACCATTAAGAATTACCAACATCAGATACTAAATGCAACGAAACCATGAACGTGAAAGAACGCTATGCTCATTACAAAATAATATCAGGTTAAAGAGGAGTTGATCTTACCTCTGGAGTAGGAGCTCTTTTTCGCTGCCCATTGAGCCAACATATCCATTCAACTACAACAACAACATTGATCAAACAAGACAATGTAACTAGAGAGAATGAATATATTTACATATATGCTCATCAATACAAACGAAACCATGAAACAAGCAACATTTGATAGAAAGGAGGAAAGTTACCAGGAATAGAGGTTGGGTCCTCTTCTCGTCTAAAGACAACCCATCTTTTCTCCTTCACTGCAAAGTAGAAAGAAGCAAATCAGAACATGTAAGCGCACAAAACAAGAAACGTTATAAATAAAGTTTCACATATGTATTGAGTATCAACACACATGATCTCTTACACGATCACACGTAGAATAGGACTCGTTTAAGCATCGCTGATCAATCGAATTCAAAACCCATGAATTAAAAAAAAAAAAAAAACAAGCCTCGGATGAAAAACCAAAGACAGTAAGATTGGAGGAACAATACTCGCCCAGACCGTCAATCTGCTCCATTCTGGAGAAGTACTTGTTACCAGTCATGTCTGCTCCGATGAAACTCTTGCTTCTGAATAATCCGGCTACTCTCCCCCATAGCCTCGACATTGTTTCCCCGATCAAAGGTCTGCTCCGTCTAGATCCGGATCAACCACTGTTTCTTTATATCTGGTTGGAATAAAGACCCGACCCGATTAATACTTTTTAAAATTGATTGTTTTGTAGGAAACCCGGTTTAGGTTAAAAGGAATTCGACCAAATGTACCGGTTAACACATTAAACCAATTTACAGAGACTAACGACGATGACAAGGGTTTTAGTACGACTTCGATGACTCTGTTTCAAACCCCGCGCTTTGCCTCTCATCGTTTCACTTCGCCGTTAATTCTTGCCAAAATCTCTTCAAAATCTTATCTTTCTCTTCACTAACTACTCTAAAGTACGATTCTTTGTTTCACCTCTGCAACTCGTGAAGAAGCTTTCGATTGCCAAACCTTGAGATTTGGGTGGGTTTCAAATGATGTTAAAGGTGAAGGCTTTGTGTCATCGCATAGTGAAATCGAGAAAGGCTACGACTTGCGCTCTTCCCTCGGACCCATCAACAACCTCCGCCTCCTCTGACCACCGCTCCAGATGTTTGTCGTTGATAGTTAACCTTCGCCGACGAGGTCTCCTGGACTCTGCTCGTGAAGTCACTCGCCGCGTCATCGACGGTTGTTCTTCGACATCAGAGGCAGCTTTAGTTGCCGACTTTGCAGTCAACAACGGAATAGAACTCGACTCTCACTGCTGCGGCGCATTGATAAGGAAGCTCACGGAGATGGGCCAGCCTGAATCGGCCGAAACTTTCTACAACCAACGCGTACTCGGAAACGGTGTCGTTCCTGATTCCTCTGTTTTGGATTCGATGGTTCTCTGTTTGGTTAAGTTAAGGAGATTCGACGAGGCTAGAGCATGTTTAGATAGAGTTCTAGCTTCTGGTTATGTTCCTAGTACCAACGCTTGTAGCTTAGTGGTCGACGAGCTTTGTAATCAAGGTCAGTATCTCGAGGCGTATCTTTACTTTGAGCAAGTCAAAGCGAGTGGCGGTGGTTTACGCCTCTGGTGTTGCAAGAGATTGTTTAAAGGACTGTGCGGTCACGGTCACTTGGATGAAGCGGTTGGGATGTTAGATACTCTCTGTGAGATGACGAGAATGCCTCTTCCGGTTAATCTTTATAAGTCTCTCTTCTACGGGTTTTGTACAAGAGGATACGCTGCGGAAGCTGAGGCTCTGTTTGATCATATGGAAGCTGACGGATACTTTGTGGATAAGGTCATGTACACTTGTTTGATGAGAGAGTATTGCAAGGGCAATGATATGACGATGGCGACGCGGCTCTACTCGCGGATGGTTGAGAAAGGTTGCGAGCTTGATACTTATATTTTCAACACTTTGATCCATGGGTTCGTGAAGCTGGGTGTGCTCGATAAAGGAAGGGTTATGTTTAGTCAAATGATGAAAAAAGGTGTGCGGTTGAATGTTTTCACGTACCATATAATGATTGGTAGCTACTGTAAAGAAGGGAATGTTGATTATGCTTTGAGGCTTTTCGAGAATAGCGCAGGGAGGGTAGAAGATTTATCACGCAATGTGCATTGTTATACGAATCTTATATCTGCGTTTCATAAGAAGGGCGGGTTGGATCAAGCTCTTGGCTTGTTGATGAGGATGTTAGACAACGGGGTTGTCCCTGACCATATTACTTACTTTGTGCTCTTGAAGATGCTTCCCAAGTACCACGAGCTTAAGTACGCTATGGTTATCTTACAAGCGATTGTGGATAACGGATGTGGGATAATAAGTCCACCGGTTATTGATGATGGCCTTGAGAACATTGAAGTGAAAGTTGAGTCTTTGCTCGAGGAGGTTGCTGGAAAAAACGCAAAGCTAGCTGCCAAGGGACTTGCCGTTGTCACAACCGCTCTATGCTCGCAAAGAAACTTCACCGCTGCTTTGTCTCGTATCAAGAAAATGGTGAATCTAGGATGCACGCCTTTACCCTTTTCATACAACTCAGTGATCAAATGTCTGTTTCAAGAAGGTCTTATAGGAGATTTGGGGTCTTTAGTCAATCATATTCAAGAATGGGGATTCGTTCCAGATCCTGATACGTACTTGATAGTTGTTAATGAGTTATGCAAGAATAACGACATAGACGCTGCCTTTGCTGTTGTAGATGTGATGGAGGAGATTGGTTTGAGACCTACAGTTGCTATTTACAGTTCAATCATTGGTTCTCTTGGCAGACGAGGAAGAGTTGTTGAGGCAGAAGAGACCTTTGCCAGGATGCTCGAGTCTGGGATTCAACCTGATGAGATTGCTTACATGATTATGATCAATGCGTACGCGAGAAACGCAAGGATCAACGAAGCAAACGAGTTGGTTGAAGAAGTGGTCAAGCTTTTCGTCCGACCTAGCTCTTTTACTTACACGGTGTTGATCAGTGGATTCGTGAAGACTGGTATGATCGAGAAAGGATGTGAGTATCTTGATAAGATGGTGGAAGACGGGTTATCTCCAAACGTGGTGTTGTACACTTCACTCATTGGTCATTTCTTGAAGAAGGGAGACTTCAAGTTTTCTTTTACATTGTTTGGTTTAATGGGAGAAAACGAGGTGAAACATGATCACGTTGCGTACATCACACTGCTTAGCGGTTTATGGAGAGCAATGGCACGAAAGAGACGAGTGTTTGTTGAGCCTGGTAAAGAAGAGCTTCTTCGACGTCTTCTTCAGACAAATCCTGTAGCATCAATCCCCTCTTCTATATGCAACTACAGATCAAAAAGCTTTGCAATGGAAGTGATTGGGAAAGTGAAAACGTCTCTAGTCCCTAACTTATACCTCCACAACGCCATTATAACAGGATACTGTGCTGCGGGAAGGCTTGATGAAGCTTATAACCATCTCCACTCAATGCAAAAGGAAGGAGTGCTTCCGAATCAGGTGACTTTCACTATCCTGATGAAAGCTCATATCAAAGCAGGCGACGTTGAGTCTGCTATAGCTTTGTTTGAGGACTCAGATTGTGAGCCAGATCGAGTTATGTACAGTACTCTGCTTAAGGGTCTCTGTAAAAGTGAAAGACCTCGTGATGCTTTGGCTCTGATGTTAGAAATGCAGAAGGATGGTGTGTATCCAAACAGAGACTCTTATGAAACGCTGCTTCAGTGTCTCTGTTACTCTGGATTGACCATGGAAGCGGTTAAAATAGTTAAAGACATGGCTGCTCTTGGTTTTTGGCCTCGTTCGATTAGTCACACGTAGTCACTCTTTGAGATTCTTTCTCTATAGCTTATCGTGGTTTTGCTTAGACTACACACATTAAGATGTTGAGGCAACATAAAGGATTTCTCTGGATCGGATTCCTCTGCGCGGGAACTCTCTTCTCCGACAGGTAACAGAACAATGCTCTGTTATCCCATTAACTTTTCTGTTTACGAGTTTTCCGGGAAATAAACCGAAAAATATTCTTTGGGGATGTCGGTGGATACAAAATTTATTGACTACGGCTTTTGCATTGTGGGATGCAGACTTCTACGTGAAAGTTGATGATGCGTGCATGTTAGTAGAGGTGAGAGAATAAACCTCTTTACTTTATCTCAGTTGTTATGTTTCTTGTCATATCAATGCTCACTTCTGTTATGGGTATTTTTGCAGCCACGCTCGGAGAAGAACTAGCAAGATACCAGATGACGCCCCGAGTCTACATTGGTTGCATGAAATCTGGACCCGTTCTTGCTCAGAAGTAACTTCAAGAGAGACTAATGTTTATCTCACAATCAAGTCTCCATGAAATCTCCATTGTTAGAGGAGAGAGATATCATGAACCGGAGTAATGGAAATTTGGAGAGGCGGGTCATATACTTCCGCCATGCCACTGGTCAGCTCTATGCAATTTCCAGGGAATTGGCGTCTTACATATCCATAAACCAGTGAGTTCTTTCCTACAGCCTTGACAAATCAAAAACAACTAATCTGCTTTGTGTGTATACGATCTATATATTGATTTGTGTATTAACTAAGGAAAAAATGTGCATACAGAATCATACTTCACAAGTACGTGAATGAAGATGTCTCTTTAGGATATTGTTTTTGGATTGGATTTGGAGAATGTAGATGACCGTAGGCTATGTTGTGGTGCAACAGGTAAAGAGAAAATTCAAATTCCTTTATCTATACCCTAGTATGGATCAGTTCCCATGTTGATCAATGAGAAACTGCAGATTGTGAGTGGAAGGCGCAGGCGGGCTTGCTTCGTTTGATTGGAGCTGCAGTGAGATTTGTAGATCAGCAGACCGGATGAATGTTGTTCATCGGAGGAGGTGTGGAGAAGGCCCAAATGCTCTCTTGGCTGCATCCTTCTGAACAATATAACAGCAGAAACACATTGACGAAGAGTACAGAGACAAATCCGCTCAACATTTTGTAATATAGACACACACCTTTGAGTCTAAACGAACACAGTTTATGTATGTTTGTATGTATGTATCTTTTGAACTGAGCTGAGAAGTGCATTTTGGCCTCCTTATTTCGTTATAATCTTTTGCATTTGCACACAGAAAATGCAGATTTTAGCTGCAAAAGGCACACTCCCACACCGTTATGCTTGAACCAGTTATACATACCCTTATGAATTTTATATGAACTTCTTTTCTAATTTCTCAGGGCCTTTACAAGGAATCAGGATCATCAGATTTCATTTTCTTTCTTGTATTATTAATAAAAATTTTAGATGAGAAAACTGAAAAGTGAATAATTTTGAAAACGTATATGCTTTCTTATGATGAAATAAAAAGATAACATAAGTTCATCTACTCTCATACAACGGAATGATCAGTGATCGATTAATCTGTTATAATAATAACTTATTGAAAATAATAATCGATCTTGTTGAAAGTGTGACATGAATAATGGTAGCACGTGAAGTCTTGAACAGAAACGGAATTTCTTACATCCTGACTTCTATGCTCTTCTCTAGCAAGTGCTCTTTCACAGATTGGATGGGTACCTTCATACAAAACGGCATAGAACAGTTAGCAGGCTCGGTTTTAGATTCAAAGGTATTAAAGAGAATATAAAAGGTTTGTTACCTCTTTCCGGTGGAAAATGCCGGCAGCAAGAGCAGCAGATGCATTTGTCGTCTCAAACACCTCGGAAAAGTGCTCAGGAGTGCCTGCTCCACTGCTTGCGATCACCGGTATGCCCACTGCATCAGAGATGAGCTTTACCAAGTCTGTGTCAAATCCTTTCCCTTGACCTGAAACTCGCAGAAAATTAAGCATAGAATGATTTTTAACATCTGGAACAACGCGGCTTTAGAGACTTAAAAGGAACTTCTGAGTGAACATACCATCACAGTCTATGCAGTTCAGTAGAATTTCACCAGCACCTAACTCTTCCACCGCTTTTGCAAGCTCATACGCTCCAATAGGCCGACCTTCTCGCCCTCCACTTACCTTTTAGTCAGAGGAACCAATAGTGTTAAAGAATGAGACAAAATTCAGAAATAACATGCAAAAAAAGCTGGCTGGAATTTTACCGTGCACTGGTACCATGCATATTCTTCCCCATTCGGACCTAACAACAGCAAGTTAACATCGGTGGAGAAACTCTATTCAATGTTTAGTACAAAGAACTCAAGGCTATGCAAGATGAACCATATCATCTGAAACTAGAGTTAACATAGCTTTTTGAGTATTTTCCTTGAGCTTTCAGTGCAGCCCAATTTTGCCATGTAAATGTATGATATGTAGCCAGCCTCAACCATGTTCGTTTTAGACCATGACAAAGCAAAGAAAAAAGAGGTGAGAATACTGGCATACCTGGGTTAGTTACTCTGATGACTTTGTATGGCACATCATCAGGATGGTTCACATAAACTCTACGAGGATCAATACTTACAACCACTGCCTGTGACGAGAAAAAAACTCAAATCAATTAACTGAAAAAGCTGCTTCACGTAAATTGGGGAATATAAGAAAACAACTATCTAAACGCATTCAAATGTATATTCACTGTCTACTCAATCTGTAACTAAGCTACTTACGTTCTAGTGTAAAGCGATTAACATACCTGATTTCCATAAACTCTGGATATTTGCTCTAAACTACTCTTTCCTGTCTTCACCTACAAAAAAACAAGGGGATTAGCGTCTTCGACAAAATGAGACGGCATGTACAAGCTTACCCCTGATTTAACAAACTCTTCCGCAGCATAAACAGCGTCACTTCCTATGGAGATTTTATCAGCACCGGATCTGAAATACTCAGCAGCAACTTCCAAACTAGAATAGTACCTGAGCCAAAAGTAATTTGATATTTTAATCGTTATGGAGAACATGTTCAAAAGAAACAGGCTGAAAAGAAAACTCTTAACATGTACCTGCCGGTAGCATCTGTAAAATCTCTGATACCACCTCCAACGGTTAGTGGTACAAAGACATTCTCTGATGTGTACCTCAAAACCTATAAAGGATGTAAAAAGATTTAAATCAGAAAACACATAACTGCAGAAGTAATACTTAAAACTCTAATGAGAAACAACTAATCTTAGTACCTGTATCATCGGCAAATCCCCTAGAGGAAAATCACGGAATCCAGTTATGTTTAAAAAGCTAATCTGAAAACCCAAAGGGAGAATGGTTTAATGGCAAACAAAATCTAAACAAAGCTGTATTTGAGCCACGAATAACAAGAAAACATACCTCATCTGCACCATCTTTGTAATACTGCCCAGCTAAATCCACAGGTTTTCCAAGATTACGAACCTGCACAAGAAAGGTTAATTACTTAACGGCGACAATAAAATAGTCAACCTCAGTACCTCTCAGATTAGTCAACACAGCTCAGAATACAACATTAAAGCAACAATTTTAACAGACCTCGTTTTCGTTAGATTGCTCTCTCACATCATATTGGTCGCCTTTAGTTACTACAAGATCTCCTTTATCATTAGTCCTCACGTCAAGACAAGCAATCACCTAGAGAAATGGAAAAAAAATATATAATCATTAGAAAAATTCCTGCAATAATAGTAAAGAGAAAACCCAACAATACTGTGGATAAGACACTACGATAATGAAGGAAAAAATTATTACCCTCTTTGCAAGCTTTGAAGCCTTCCTTTCCATTGGTTTCTGTCTTCAAGTGAAGTGTAGTTTCCATTAGCAAAACCCAAAAAACTCAGGAAGCTTACGTTGTGCACGCAAGGCTAGAGTGGAACTTACCTGTTTCAAGGGTGATTTTGGATCCAGGAACCTTCTTAAAACAGAAAGCCCCACCTCTGAGAATATCCAGATTCTGAATCAGTATGAGATACTATATATGAAGTAATGAAGATATCAACAACAAATAACTAGAGTAAAACATCATACCCCCGCTCTTCTCTGGATGGAATTGGACTGCATGCACATTTCCCTTTCTTATGGAAGATATAAAGGATTCGCCATAGTGGCAGGTAGACGAAATCCAATCCTTGTTTTCATTCGACTGCAACAATCACAAAACCGAAAACTATGAACATAAGAGGACGAGATAGACAGTGGTACATATACAAACACGACAGAAAAAAGAAGAGATTGTTCAAATACATACCGGAATGGCCCTGTAAGAATGAACAAAATACACATGACGACTTCCAACATCATCCAAAATTTCAGAATCCTTCCCCACTTGCAAAGCATTCCAGCCAATGTGGGGTACTCTTATACCAGCTGAAGAATCAAAGCGTCCAACTGTTCCCGGTATCACACCAAGACCTTTGACTGACACAAATATACAGTTAAGAGTATATGATATCATAATGCTGATTGTGTTGAAGAGGAGATAATATGAAGAGGGGGCAATAGAGCAGAACCTGGTCCATTCTCCTCACTAAAGTCGAAAAGCAGTTGTAGGCCAAGACATATGCCTAGAAAGGGGCGGTCATTCTCAATATATGTGCACAAAGCTTCTCCCATCCTTCAAAACATCAAATAAGACATGTTCAGTGTAACTTAAAAGAGCACCTGAATCAAAATAGAGATCCTCAGAGCTTAGTGATGCTTACCCGGTTTTGTTAAGTACATCCATGGCGGGTGCAAAAGCTCCAACGCCAGGGAAGATTAGCCGATCAGCATTAAGAATGTCACCAGGTGTTTTCACCTGACATTTCAAGTTCCCCCAATGACACCACTCACTACATTAACATGTAGATTAGAGAAAAATAAAAAAAAAGCTTACGTCTTTGATGCTGAAACCGAGGTGACGAAGAGCGTTACGGATGCTACGGACATTCCCAGCTCCGTAGTCAAGCAAAGTCACAACTAGAGGCGGCACGAAAAAGACGAAAGCTTTGAGATCGGAAAAGTGAAACTTTATTGAATTTGAAGTGAGAGAAACTACCAGAATCGGAGGCAGAAGATGCGCGAACCGATAGGCTTCTCGGAGATTTGAATTTGAGATTAGCACTGCCGAGTTTTTTCCGGGAGAGGAGCAACGAACTTGGGGATGAAGAAAGGTTTTGTCTTGGAGTGACACAGGATGAGAATGGAGCCGCCGTCGTAGCCTCCATTGATTGCGATTCACTGACTGTGCTTCGATTTGTTAATTCAAAAGGACGTCGTCACTTGTCTCAATTGTCAAGAGCCACGACTAAACAAAACATCACTGTTTACGACGTCGTTTCTGAGTGTCTTAAAATATTATAATTGGGCCTTGAATATTGGGCCTAGATTTCACTTGACTCAAATAACGCGACTTCTAAAGTGAGTTTTGTTGACTCTTTAAAATTGTTATAACAGAAAAAAAGTGGTCACTTAAATTGCATTCCTAATATAACATCAAAGTACGAGTTAATTATAAGACCTACATAAGTCTTGCTAGAAGAAAAATATTCCTACCATGCTGTTTTTAATAATAACAAGCGTGGCGAAAAAAATAAACGAGATTAAATAATGGTTTAGGGGTTAGGGTCGCCTATAGATTCACCTACTCCGAGCATCCAATGGAGGGCATGAAAGTTGAGCAAACACGCAAAAGGACAAAATAAAAGAGAGGTTATGGACTTTGTATGATATTTGAGTGTGTGTGCCAACAATAACTCGTCCCATCCTTTTGTTCTCAAGTCAACCCTTTTTATTTTATTTTAAAAAAAAAATTTATCTGAATAAATAGCTACCAAAATTCAATCGAGATTTTCACCAGATAGTTTATTTGCAGTAGTACCAAACCGGCTAATTTTTCTTACCTATGTTTTCAAGTTCTAAGAATGATTTAATCAATTTGATGTGCGGTGGTCAAAATTAGGCATTAACCACTCATTAAATATAACATGCCAATTCTGAAACAAGTAAGTAATTTTGTATGTTATGTGTTTTATGAAGCCATCACGACGTCTGCTATGAGTCGTCAGTTAAAGTCACCGTGTCCCTTTCCCATTAGAGAAACTATTTAAAAATAATGAACTTCTATCTCTCTCCCATTGTGATCTATACTATTAAATCAGGATACTATTGTCATTTTTACTTTAGATTGCTCTTTCTTTACTAACAATGCCTCGGAACATTGTAAGTGACCGGGATCCCCGGTTCACTGGACGTTTATGGACAGAGCTGTTCAAAATTCTTGGGACGGAATTAAGCTTCTCAACTAACTTTCACCCACAATCTGATGGACAGACCGAACGGGTGAAGAAATCAGTGCGTGATAGTTGGTCTGATTGCTGTGAAGAAATCAGTCCGTGACAGTTGGTCTGATACCAACTGTCACGGACTGATTTCTTCACAGCAATCAGGACGTGCGGCCTTAGCAACTTTCACCCTTGTGGTTTGCTAAGTCAGCCTCTCGGACAACTCGCTCAGCACTTAGAGAGAGAATATGGACGTTTTTAGAGAGAGAGTTTGTGGAAGTGTTTTCTTATTAAAACTTGGTGATTTACAAGAGAGGGGATCACCCCTTTATATACACTTTCTCCTCCTCAACGGACGGTTCAGATCGAAACGATCTAACGGTTGTGAGGTTCCTTCTCAAAGGTTCTACAAAGCTCCACACTTTTCTACACTTCTCCCTACCTAAGATATTTTACAAAAGACTTAAAGCTTAAGAAAATACTTAGTGGAGTGGACTTGATTCACCTCTGGCCCGACCCGATCTTTGGTTGTCTTCATGGACGTTTTGGGTTAAAACGGGCCGTGACATCCTCCCCCACCTAAGCCGGTGACGCCCTCGTCGCCGTGTATGCCTTCAGTATGTCCCGGAATTGCCACAAGTCCTCTTCTGATTCCCATGTTGCTTCTGCCTCTGGCAGTCCCTTCCACTTGATGAGAAAATGGGTCTGTCTCGGGACTCCCCGCTTCCTTACTTCTTTGGACGCCAAAACCTCTTCGATCTCTTTGTCATAAGACTTAGTCACCACGGGTGGTGCTCGAGTCGAAACTCATCGGGTTTGGTCGTCCTCATCAGCATGGTACGGTTTCAGCATGTTTGGAGAAATCCCGAAAACGGATGAAGAAAGTTCTAAGAATGATTTAATCAATTTGATGTGCGGTGGTCAAAATTAGGCATTAACCACTCATTAAATATAACATGCCAATTCTGAAACAAGTAAGTAATTTTGTATGTTATGTGTTTTATGAAGCCATCACGACGTCTGCTATGAGTCGTCAGTTAAAGTCACCGTGTCCCTTTCGCATTAGAGAAACTATTTAAAAATAATGAACTTCTATCTCTCTCCTATTGTGATCTATACTATTAAATCAGGATCCTATTGTCATTTTTACCTTAACTTGTTTTTTCTTTACTAACATTGCATGTTTCATTAAGGTCAATCAAGTAATATTAATAACACATTTATATTGGGCCATTTTTTCGGATCCAGTCCACTGTCCACATCAGATCTCTCTTGGGCCATTTGGACCGATTAAGAAATCATATCCAATTCTCAGATTTTTTTTTCCTTTGGGCCATTGAGTCCAAGTTCAAATTTTTTTTCAACCATTCTTAATTATTTTTTTTCTTTTCTTAATATAATTTAATCATTCATAAAAAAAAATTGATTTTTTCATTGAAAAGTATAAATCTTTATTAAAAGTATATAATTATTTTTATTAAAAATATTAACCACATAATAAAATTAATTTATCAGAGTTATACCAACTTAATCCATTAAAAAAATAAAGTTTAATTTTTTAAACATAAATAATCATTTAAAATGAAACACGATAAAAAAAGATAAAAAGTTTAAGTCTTTTATAAAATAAAACACAAATATATGAAATATGACATTTACTAAATATTTTGACATTTGAAAGAATAAAAAAATAAACCCGCGCTTTGAAAGCGCGGGTCAAAATCTAGTTATTTTCTTAAATCTAGAGGTAAAATTTATGTTATGAGGTCATAAACGATGAAAGATAGTGGCAAATGCCAATCGCGTGGTAAGAGCCAAGAGGAGTTAGTTGTTGAATCCTAAATCCAGTAATAGGAGATTTATAGACTAAACAAAGATATAAGTATGATTAATGGGGCCAAAGGTTTCGTTTAATGAAGTGTTTACAAGAAGGCGAAGCGAAGAATAAAAGAAGAACTTGTAGTCGTAAAGACGAACTCATGATTCTCTCTACTTTTATCTCTCTAGTCTTTTTCTCTCTATTTCGCTGTCTCCTCTCCGTAATCATTTTTCCTCCTTTTATAGATTTTAGCTGCGTGGTTTTGTGGATGCGTCATGATTACTTTCTGACCCGCTACAATGATCGGCGGATTGTCAGTGAGTAGGTTCGGCGCCGTGGTAGGAACCTCGGCCTATTCTTTCATGTCGTTCGGTGGCGTGTTGTCAGGTCGTCTCAGGGAGTTGGTGAACCGCTTACCCCGATGTGATGATGGCATTCGGCGCGGGCCTTGCTTCCTTTTCTGGGCCTCGTCGCGTCGCTCCTGTCTTGGACTCAGTTTTAGGATCGGGCCGAGTCAGCTCCTGGGCCTTGGCACTTAGTGAGGCCCATATCCAACAACAGTCCCCCCCCCTAAGTGTCTATTCGGGATTTCTAGGATGACACGATGAAGAGTCGTGGATGGGAGTTGACTCGGCTCGGCATGCGTTCGTTATCATGACGTGGCATCCTATGGTTGGTACTAACTTCTTTCTCGTGTATCGCGGAGGGCGTCAGCGAAGAGTCGCGTCCTTTGAATTATAATGTTTTTGTTGTCTTTTGGGTCTTGGAAGTTGTGCTTCCTTTCTCTATAAATTGGTTTTGTTTTCCTTCTTTGTCATCTTTCGCTCTCCTTTCCCGTAGTTACTTTTTTCTCTTTCTTCGGCGAGTTACTTTCTTCTTCTTTTCATCATGAGAATCAAATCTAGCCTTTCTTCTGCTTCTGTCGAGGATCGTGTGGATTATCCGCAATCTTCTCCGTCTCTTCCTCCGTCTCCGACTGGTGGGAGAGGATCGGAGTCTACGAGTGATAATACTCCGATTACCCGTCGGCCCTTTTTCCATCGCGACGAAGGAAGTTTTCTCCGCCGGAATGTTCGGACGACACCGTAGCAGAGTTCTGGTCGTTTTCCTCAATTCGATGATGAAGACATTGTCGACCTCGAGGATGACGGAGAGGACGCGGTTGATGCTCCAGTGGAGGACGTTCCTCCGACGGGGCTTCCCTCTGTTCGGACATGTGCGATGCTTGATGGTATCGCGAGGACTTGCCTCTTTCCGAGGTAGTTACAGATGCGTGCTCGGCCATGGACGCCCCTCCCCCCCCCCCCGTATGGATGTGTCTGTACGAGGCATTTTTTACTCATTTGCGTCTCTGGTTTCCTCTCCCTCGTCTTCTGACGTCGTATGCTGCTGCCCGGGATATCGTCTTGACTCAATTTACTCTTGCCGCCATGCAGAATGTAGTTGCGGCTCTGGTTTTGGGGGCAGAGGTCGGCATTGATGTCGATCTTCGTTTCTTCGAGGAATTGGCTAATATTAGCAGGAACTTAGGGACTCCCAATACTTTCTACATAAATATTAAGTCTCGTCACGACATTCTTAGGGGGAGGGTGAATAAGGCGCATGAGTGGTTTCAGCGTTATTTCTTCGTCTGGATTGACTCGGCTTCTGTGGCGGATCTTAACGCGGTCCTGAGAGGGACTTGGAACTCTTCGCCTAGTGAGTCTCTTGTTTTATCTCTTTCTTCGTCGTAGTTTGCGTGTGACTTTATTTTTGCGCTTTTTGGGGTTTTTCTAGAGCGTCATCCAATCCTGCTTCCTCCGCCGGCGGTTTTTTCTCGCGGAGTAGAAAAGATTCGTGAATTGGGGGTTCAGCAGTGGTCCGACTTCGATCGTGATCGTATCTTTTGTAGCGTTCCACGTATCTCGGCCGGTATGTTCTGTCTTCTATGCGAACGGCTTCCTTTTAGTATCTCGTCTCTTACTCGATTTTCTTGTTTTTAGCCGTTTAAGGTGCTCCCTCCGGCGGTCGATCGGGTCTTCGTGGTCGGTCTTCGTCGCGTCCCCCTTCACTCGTGATGCCTTGTCGAGCCGCTCGCTCTCCTTCGGTGCGGACCGGGGGCGCCCGTCATGACATCCCTCCGTATTCGAGTGTTATGAATGATGAGGTGACGAGTTCTTCCTTGCGGGAAGAAAACATGGGAATGGCCCAGTTCAGCCCCTTGAATCGTGATGTTGAGCCCGAAAGGGCGTTTGGTGAATCTGGTGGAATGAATCCGGCTGCTCCTGAAGGTGGGGAGCCGGTTAGTGTTGAAAGGGGGGCTTCTGATACAGCCCCGACAGGTGGTTTTATGGCTGATGCCATCCGTTCTGATGTCCGGGAAGGTCGAGAGTCTAGGTCTCTCAAGCGTCTGTCCGAAGATGTTCCGACGGAGGGTGCCCCTGAAGAGAAGAGATCTCAGCGGGATCCCCATGCCCGGGTGTTCCGTTATAACAACGACACTCCTTTTGTGAACGATGAGCGCGCTTGCGCCGAGTACTTCTGTCTTCCGAGGAATGCGTTCACGGACATTCCTGATGTTGATAATCTAGTGCATTCTCAGGAGTTCAAGGATATGTCTCGCTCTACTGCTCAGGTTCTTCTCTTTCCTTTAACATGGTGGTCTTTTGTTCTTCTTGGCTTAAGTTTTTTCTTTCTTGGGTGCAGTCGAATGCCCATGCGGTGCGGCTTGTGTATCTTTACGAGAGGGATCTTCGGAGGGTGCGGGCCAAGCTGGAGGACATGTTCGCGGAGAAGGAGTCGTGCGATACTCGTATCAAAGAGCTGGAGGTTGCCGTCGGCGGCTTAAGTTCCTCCGCTGAGGTTCTTCGGGCGGAGCTTGCGGCGTCGTCGAGTCGTGAGGCCATTCTTCGATCTCAGATTGGGGATCAGCAAAATGCTCTTGGGCGAGGATCAGTTATCTCGAGCAAAGTCGCAAAGATTGTGCTGCGAAGGAGGTGGCTCGGGCTGTTCGTGAGGCCGTTGCGAAGTATCGGGGCGGGTAAGGGCGTACTTGGATGATCAAGAGCATGTGAAGGAGCTTGTCTTCAAGGAGAACCAGATGACCGGGATCGTGTCTTGTCTTGAGGTTTGTATTGAGGAAGGCATTCCGATTCCTTCGGAGAAGTTGAGGCGTCACCGGGTGGCTTTGAGGGAATACACTGACCTTCTGGACAACACCGAGGTCGCGGCTTTGGAGGATGACGATCTCGTGGTTTCTCCCCTTCTTTCTTCTTCTTTAAGACTTAGTATTAAAAATGATAATGTTGTTTGAGGCTACCTTTGGGAGTCTTTTAGACTTTGTTTAGTTCTGGGGCGTTGGTGCTCTTTTTAATTTGTTGTCTTGACTTAGGGTCGTTGGTGGCCTTGTTTGAATGACTTCTTTTTGCTGTTTTTTGTCTTCTTGTTCCTTTGATATTTCGTCTGAGTTTCGTTATTTTTGCTCCTTTGTTATTTTGCTGGATTTTGTTCTTTTTGCGAGATACCCTCGGCTTTTCAGGTGTTTATGAGGTCGAGACTTGACTCGGTTTATCTCGTTTAATCGGGATTGATAATACTCGTGCGAGATGGGCCCGACTTATTTACTGAGTATTAAAAAACCGACGATGCGGGTCTGGGCCCAGCTTTTTATCCCCCTAGCCCGAGTTTTTAAGTCGGAGTTAGGGAGTGTGGTTTATTTTGCCACTGCATCCGTGTGGAACGCGTTATATCGAACACCTGGCCAGGGTGACGATGTTAAAAAAAAATCTGCTTATTCGAAAGCTCTTCTTTGGTCTTGGATTTTTTTTGGAGTTATGACTGGACACGTAAACGAGCTGCCTACGTACCCCGGAGGGATCAAGTCATTCGTAGTTCTTGCTTTTTTTTGGCGCTAAAAGGAGGGGTTTTGGCTTCGTCTTAGTAGTAGTACTTCTTCAGGTTTACGACGTTCCATGAGCGGGGAACCGCCGTTCCGTCAATTTCCATGAGTTGGTAGACGCCGGGTCTGACTATTTTTGAGATTATATTCGGCCCTGCCCAGTTGGGGCCGAGCTTTCCTGCCTTCTATTCTTCCTTGTTTTTGAATGTCTTTCTGAGTACTAAGTCTCCTTCTTCGAAACGTCTTTCTTTCACCCTTTTGTTGTAGTACTTGGCCGCCTGGTACTGGTAGTATTGGATGCGGACAAATGACTGGTCCCGGTCCTCTCCGGTGAGATCGTGGTGGTGGCAAAGTCTTTCGTTGTTCAGCTCTTCGTCCTATGGCATGATCATGCGTCTTACTGAAGTTATTGCGGCTTCTTCGGGTGCCATTGCTTCCACCCCGTGACATAATGAGAACGGGGTTCTACCGGTTGCTCGTCTGGGAGTGATTCGGTGTGACCATAATACTCCATCTAGCTCATCGGCCCATTATCCCTTTTTGGCCTTGATGTGCCGCAGTCCACAGATCAGTACATGGAACCAGCTCAGCATGGAGTTCAGGACGTTCTGAACATTTCAACCGAGGTTCATGTTTTTCACCGTACCGGAAAGACTGACCGTGCAGTGTACTGGACCGTCCCGCATGCGTCCGGAAAGGAGCTTTGGCTGGAACCATGGCCGGATGACAGATCTAACCGTTCTGGAGCTTGCATTTCCTGTCCAACTTCACATTTTAAGACATATGGTCGAGGTAGAATCCACTTTGGACGAGCTGGGCGAAGTGACATTTACTTGGGCGAGCTAGATGAGCTGAGTGAGCTAAGTGACACTACTCTGAAGCTGGATGAGCTGAGTGAGCTAAGTGACACTATGTTGGAGCTGAATGAGCTAAGTAACACTGAAGATGGAGCTGTTTCAGCTGCTGAGCGAAATGGGCCTTTTCAGCCCAAAGAAAAGTTCATAAAAAGTTCATTATGGAATTGTTTCTTTCCAAATTCGACCAGCCTTTTCCTCAGTCCATTTCAAGCCCATTCTCATCAAGAATATCAAGAGGGAGTCAGCAAGGAAGTCTTGGTCATGCATGGGAAAAAGAATTCGACAAAAATCATTAATTTCGGTCTTTAGTCAAAGTCTTCATTTCTAGTTTCAATGTCTTGTTTTTAGCACATTCTTCTTTGGATTTCTACAACTTGTAATCCTATAAATAAGGCCTAAGAGCCACGAAATAATACAGATTATTTTCCCCTTTTTATGAGTTTATCTCTTTGTTCTTTGTTTAGAACATTTCTTAGTTTCTTGTTGAGTTTATCTCCAAGTTTCGATCCTTCTTTTGTTGGACCAGTGCGTCACATCCGGCAACGATCAAAGTCAGGTAGTATCATTGGGCCATCCGCAACCCTTTGTGTCTCCGTTCATTCCTTCAGTTCTCCTTCCTCACGGATCGAGTCCATATTTTTCCTTACCGGTCGAGTGTTCATTCCTTAGGGTGCATCAGGCCTCCAGCCGCTTCTTCATTCCGTCGATGATTGTTTTGTTTGTTGCTTCGGCTTGGTCGTTTCCCTGCGGGAATCGTGGGGTTGATTTGCTTAGCTTGATTCTCCAGCTCGCGCAGAAATCTTCGAAGTAGTTGGAGATGAATTGCGAGCCGTTGTCGGTGACGATTTCATAAGGTAGGCCGTGGCCGCATATGATGTTTTTCCATACAAATTTTCTGACTTGCTCGTCTTTGATGGATGGGTACGCCTCGGCTTCTACCCATTTGGTGAAGTAGTCGGTCATGTCGAGTAAGTATCTTCGTTGTCTCGACCGGGGTAAAGGTCCTACTATGTCCATTGCCCAGCTCATGAAGGGGTACGGTTGTGCTGTTGCTTTAAAAAGTTCGGTACGGGCGTGTATCATCGGTGTGTGTCGCTGGCATTTTTCGCATCTTGCTGTGTGCTTTTGGCAATCTGCTTCCATCGTCGGCCTGTAGAATCCGAGCTTCTTAATCTTTATGGTTAAGGACCTGTCGTCTGAATGATTAACTCCTGCGCCATCGTGGGTTTCTCTCATTACTTTGTCGGCTTCGGCGCCGTCGATGCAACTTAGCCATGCTCCCGTTGGGCTTCTTTTGTAGAGATTTCCGTCTAGGTGCATATAGTTCGCGCATTGGGTCTTCAAGCGTCTTGCGGCCCATTTATCTTCCGAAAGTTCTCTGTCTTCTATGTAAAGGAGTATTTCGGTTCTCCAGTCGACATGCGGCTCGTCTTCTTCTAGCGGTTCTTCTTCTGCCTCTTCGTCTTCGTCGTTCTCGATTGCTATCTGCTCGTTGATTAGGTTTAGGCTCGGTGTTATGTCGATGCTTGGTTTTTTTATGCTTTCTACGGGTATTATGCATTTCTGCGTAGGATCAGAACTCGACGCTAAAGCCGTCAGGTCGTCTGCTGAAGTGTTGTTGCCTCTCGGAATTTTAGTCAGGGTGAAATTCGCGAAACCTTCTGCTAATTCATGGACGACCTTGAGGTAGGCGTCCATCCGATCATTTTTCGCTTCATAATCACCCGAGAACTGCATTGCGACCAGTTGTGAGTCGCAGAAAGCGTCTATCCTTTTTGCTCCTATTGCCTTTGCCAGTCAAAGACCCGCTATCAGGGCTTCGTATTCCGCCTCATTGTTGGACGCCGGAAATGCGAGTCGGAAAGATTGCTCTAGGACTTCTTTTGTTGGCGATTCGAGACGGATGTCGATCCCGTTTCCATGACGCGATGATGATCCGTCGACATAAAGAGTCCATGCGGCCTCTGGATTTGGTATAGACGTTTCTAATTCCGGCGTTAGTTCAATGAGGAAGTCAGTGAGTAACCTCGACCGCCCATTTGGCCATCCTTTCCGATTGGCTTGGGCTGTGAAGAATATTTCGCAACGGTTGCGTTGTCATTACTGCGATGGAGTGCGATTGGAAATATGGGCGGAGTTTTTTGGCTGCGGTTACGACTGCTAACGCTAGCTTTTCCAGAGTTGAGTATCGTGACTCAGCGTCGTCCAACGTCTTGCTGATGTAAAAAATAGGTCTTTGCTCGCCTCGTTCCTCTCTTACCAATACTCCGCTAACCGCCGATCCCGTGACAGATACGTATAGGTATAGGATCTCTCCTTCTTCGGGCTTGGCTAAAACTAGTGGCGTCGCCAGGTATTGTTTGAGTTCGGCGAAGGCTTTCTCGCAGTCGTCGTCCCATTCGAAGCGTTTGTTTGCTCGGAGCAGTTGGTAAAAGGGGAGAAATTTGTCAATGGACCGGCAGATGAACCTGTTGAGTGCGGCGATGCGGCCGGTTAATCGCTGGACTTCTCTTGTGCTTCTGGGCGACGGGAGCTCCATTATGGCGGCTATCTTTCTTGGATTAGCTTCAATTCCTCTTTTGGCTACGATGTATCCCAGGAATTCTCCAGATGTCACCGCGAAGGTGCATTTCGCCGGGTTCAGCTTCATCTCATATTCGTTGAGTATCGCGAAACATTCCCACAGGTCGTTGACGTGTCTATTTGCCATGAATGATTTCACCAGCATGTCGTCGATATATACCTCCATTATGTTTCCTAGTTGATCCGAGAACATTTCATTCACCAATCGCTGGTAGGTGGCTCCTGCGTTTTTGAGTCTGAATGGCATGACTTTGTAGCAGTAAGTTCCTCTCACGGTGATGAATGAGGTTTTCTCTTGATCTTCCGGATGCATCAGGATCTGGTTATACCCGAAGAAGGCGTCCATGAAGGAGAGTAGCTCGTTTCCTACTGTGGCTTCCACGATGCGATCTATGTGAGGTAGTGGAAAGCTGTCCTATGGGCATGCCTAGTTAAGATCGGTGAAGTCTACGCACACTCTCCAGGATCCGTTATTTTTCATGACGACCACTGGATTTGCAATCCATTCTAGGTAGTTGACCTCCCTTATGGAACCGGCATTCATGTGGCGTTCTACTTCCGCGTTTACGGCTGCCGCACGTTCTGGTCCTAGCTTCCTTCTTTTCTGTTTAATCGGCTTATAGGTTAGGTCGATGTTTAGTTCGTGGCAGATGATGCTGGGATCGATCCCGATCATATCGGTTGTTTTCCACGCAAAAGTCGAAACAGTTTCTTTGAGGAAGTCGATTAGTTCGGCGCGGATGTCTGGGCTCAGCTCGCTTCCTATTCTGACGCGTCTTTCGGGGTCATTGTCGTCGATGGGGACTTGTTCGATGGCTTCTCTCGGCGGTTCTCCCGTTATGGTTTGCTCGGTGGGGATTTCTCTGATGATGGCGTTGCAAGCTCTCAGGACCCTCATCTCCACGGGTCCCATGATGGAACATGCCCGTGCGATCCCTTGGCTTCCTTTTAGCACGTGCGTCCCTAATGTTTTCGGGAACTTCAGGCATTGGTGGTATGAGGAAGGTACCGCCTCCATGTCGTGCAGCCACCACGTTCCTATGATGATGTTGTAGACTGCGGGTTTGTCTATTATGGTGAACGTCGCGATTTTCGTTATCCCACCTGCATGAACAGGCAGTTTTATCGTTCCGACGGACAAGGTGGTCTCCCCGGCGAAACTCGTCAATGGCCGGATTTTGGGCTTATATTTGTATCCGCGGAGTTCCATCTTCTGCAAGGTTTCTTGAAAAATCAGGTTTACCCAGCTTCTGGTGTCCACTAGGACTCTGGACACTTCGCAGTCTGCGACCATGATCTCGATGACTAAAGGGTCATTGTGAGGGAAACTTATTCCTTCAGCGTCGGTGTCAGTGAAGGTCGTTGCGTCGTCATTTGCGGTTGGAATTCCAAAGGTCTTTATCTCCTTCCGGCTCCAAACGTTCCATCGGTTCGTGATGTCGCCTCTTCTTTGATGCGCCCGGATGGATCTGACTGAGTCATTGCAAGAGGTGAGTCCGCCCATGATCACGTTTATTCGTCGTTGAAAACATGGCGGGGAGTCAGGTTCGTTTTCTCTGTTTCTTTTTCTTCCTCGTTCGCTTACTCTAGGGTTTTCTTGTCGGAGTTGTTGTCTTAGATTCCAGAGGGTGTTGAATCCAGACGGATTGTAATTTTGAACCGAGATTTCGCCTCTTTGGTATTTCCCGAAGAGCACGTCTTTTAGTTGTCTGCAGCAGGTAGTCTCGTGGCCTGCGCATCGGTGATATTGGCAGTATGATTGCTGTTGCGCGACTGTCAGGATACTTGGTGAAGGTCCTCCTCCTATGTAGAGAATTCTTGCTCTGTTTCCTTGGTTTCTTCTTTCTGGGTTTCTGATGTTCCTTCTTTTGTTCGTACGCTCGGTCGTAGGGGTATTTTCTTCAGCGGTGACGTCTGGTGCTCGCAAAGTTGACCTGGTCAAAGCGCGTAATTGTACCAGGAGGTCTCTGAGGATTTGGACTTGATCAGTCAAGGCTGCGGTCATTTCCTGGCGGAGCTCGTTCGCCGGTGGTATGTTCGTCATCTGAGAACTTCGAATTCTGATGGCTTGAACTTCCGACCTGTTTTGCAATCTGGCTACGCGGCGTTCTAGTTCGTCGATTCAGTTATGACACGCCGCATGAACTTCATTTATTGTTGCGGCTCTGACTCCTCCCTGCTGACTCATCTCGTCGATTTTGTTCAGTATGTAGTAAAGCATGGTTCGAGAGTCGTACGTCGTTTCGGCCGGCGGGTCTTGGGGGATGTTGATTGGTTCGCCTAGCGGCGAGAGAGGGGACGTTGGACTTCTCGGGTTGTATGAAGTTTCTGAATCGGAGGCGGTCGGATCGTCCGACTCGTATGACGTCGGTAAAGACGACATCTTTCGGCTTTTTAGTGGACTCTACTTCGTGCGTTAGAAACTTTTCAGCCCAACGGTTGGCGCCAATTGTTGAATCCTAAATCCAGTAACAGAGGATTTATAGACTAAACAAAGATATAAGTATGATTAATGGGGGCCAAAGGTTTCGTTTAATACAATGTTTACAAAAAGGCGAAGCAAAGAATAAAAGAAGAACTCGTAGTCGTAAAAACAAACTCAGGATTCTCTCTACTTTTATCTCTCTAGTCTTTCTCTCTCTATTTCGCTGTCCCCTCTCCGTAATCTGTTTTCCTCTTTTTATAGATTTTAGTTGCGTGGTTTTGTGGATGCGTCATGATTACTTTCTGACCTGCTACAGTGATCGGCGGATTGTCAGTGAGTAGGTTCTGCGCCGTGGTAGGAGCCTCGGCCTATTCCTTCCTGTCGTTCGGTGGCGTGTTGTCAGGTCATCTCAGGGAGTTGGTGAACCGTTTACCCCGATGTGATGATGTCACATCGGGGTAAACGGTTCACCAACTCCCTGAGATGATGTCTACTTTTATCTGGTCACCAACTCCCTGAGATGATGGCGTGTTGTCAGGTCATCTCAGGGAGTTGGTGAACCGTTTACCCCGATGTGATGATGTCATTCGGCGCGGGTCTTGCTTTCTTTTCTGGGCCGCGTCGCGTCGCTCCTGTCTTGGGCTCAGTTTTAGGATCGGGCCGAGTCAGCTCCTGGACCTTGGCACTTAGTGAGATCTATCCAACATTAGTGGAAGTAAAACCCAAAGAAAGAAACTGTGTGAAATATTATTATGTTATTAGAACAATAGTTTAGATATTTTTACCAAAAAAACAATAGTTTAGATAATCTGAATGTTAAAAAAATAGATAGATAATGAATGATAAAAAGTAACTGTTCTATTCTGATCATAAGAGTTTCTGTCGACCAAATTTTATTTTATTTAAAATGGTATTCTTAAATCGTTGTACTTGGATAAGTACGGGTAATATAATGTTTTAACGAATTTCTAGAGACGTTACCTAATAAATTGTACGGCATTGACTTAAAATATCAAAATGTATTTGTTAGGTGTAGGTGTAAAAGTAGGAATATTCAAATGATCTTTTACACATTAGTAGAACTATCAACTATCAAGACCGGCGAAATCGTCGGTGTCGGTGTATGTGTGTTTCTAGAAATTAAATGGTGGAAATTGACCGTATGGGATGATTTGTCAGTCGGTTCTTTTGTGAAACCGAGTGGCTTAGTCGTAAGCATACGTTGTCTTTGATTATATACCCCTAAAGAGTCGTCTGTGTTCACACACGGGGTCTTCTCTGATCTTCGTCTGCAGGTAAATTTTGGACCAATTACATATTTGACTTTTGTCTAGTCTTTTTTTTTTGGACAAATACTTTTGTCTAGTCAAATCTCATATTGTAAAGTTGCTTCTTTACTTGACATCCAAGAAGAACGCAAAGACTTCTGTTTCGAGCTTTGAAAATAGTATTTTAACCCCCCAAAAAGACAAAGTATTTTATCAAAAAAAAAAGAACCATTTTGTTTGCATCTTCTAGATATCAAAGGTTTGGCTGAGCCTGACCGGATAAAAGATGTTCAAGCTTTAACGTTCAAAAGCATATCATATATATTTATCTCCATGGAGCAATCAAAAACTATTTGTTATGACTTATTAGGACATGGTTGTTCGTAATTGGTTGGTGAATTAGAAAGAGCTTGCAATTTGACGGATAAATGTTTTTCTTATTCTCATTGGTATAACGAAACATTTTCTTTATTGGTACATTTTGATCTCCAACACGATAATAATAAAATACAATAACATTTCTTTGAATAGAAACATTATAGTAAAAACTGGTAATGACGCCGTCAAGAGAATATTCCGAGAACAAGCTGTCTTGATCCGATATCCATTCGTCAACTACTTCAATCTCTTGCGAAGACGACGACGTTTCCTCGACGCATACCGCGTCTTGAAGAACGTCGCCTCTCACTTGAATCCACTCGCCGTCAGCTACCGTATCCCAATCCGGAACGCTTGAAAACTCATCTCCGGCGAGTTGCTCGATCCGATCAGCCGGTGAATCCCAAGCACCCGAGTAACCAGCAAAAGGGTATTCGTGATCCATCGAAAGCGAGCGACTTTCCGAAGCTTCGCATGAGTTCCAAAACCGTTGATCCAACACAGTGCTCGGAGAAGACGAACTCTGCAGATGAGATTCTACGTCTTCGTCTTCGTCGAGGAAAGGGTGTTTAAGCAACCCTT
The DNA here is from genome assembly GCF_020379485.1 of Brassica napus. Classification (NCBI taxonomy): domain Eukaryota; kingdom Viridiplantae; phylum Streptophyta; class Magnoliopsida; order Brassicales; family Brassicaceae; genus Brassica; species Brassica napus. The sequence continues at coordinate 15,083,476 of NC_063444.1, read as the reverse complement.
CCACCGTCCATCTCTGTTTCGGATCATTCTCCAAACAACTCATCAGAAAGTCCTTACCTTTCTCCGATATCCACTCAGGAATCTCCGGCGACTCGCCGGAGTATCCAATCTTATACATTGCAGCAACGACGTCGTTTAGCTCCGGCCAAGGGCTTGCCCCGGTCATCATCTCGATCACCGTACACCCTAACGCCCACACGTCGGCTGGAAACCTCTGTTCTTCGCCGCGAGCAACCTCTGGCGCCATAAACGCCGGTGTACCGGAAAATCCAGACTTTAAAACCGGTTTAGCACAACCCATATCAGCGATTTTACATACGACGCCGTTTTCTTCGACCAGCACGTTCTGGCTCTTCAAGTCGCAGTGAACAATCCCTCTCTCGTGGAGATAACTCAGACCCCTGAGAATCTGACGCGTGTATGATCTGATCGCCGGCTCCGGCAACTTCCCGCCGGAGTTTTTGATTAAATCGTGAAGACTCCCGCCGGAAACGTACTCCATCAGGAGATTGTAAGCCAATCCTTCCTTCTCCGGTGTTACATCAGAGCCTATGTACTTGACTATGTGTGGAGAGCTCAATGTAGACAAAATCGATTGCTCGTTCTGCAAGAACGCTGAAGAAGAGAAATCGGCTGATTTGACGGCGAACATCTCACCGGAGTTTGAAACTGCTATTGAGACGGTGGCTGTGGAGCCTCGACCGATGATTGGTCCTCTTGTCCAAGTAATAATATCCATTGGTAACAGAGGAAATGAAAAAAAACAGTAGGTATGAGGTTAGCGAGTTTGGAGAAATGATCTTTAGAGGTTTTGAATTGTTTTAAGCAAATGGCTCATAAGAAGCTTATTATATAGTAGTATACAAATTCATTTATGTGTGTATGTGTTATGGGTAAGTTGAAGTGTGTGTATGTGACTTTGGCATGGGTTTTGGTTCAAACTCGGAGACGACATTCTTTATACATTTTTTTTCTTGATTTCTTTTTGTCCAATTAAGAGTCACTACTTTAAGCTTATCTTTCACTTTATTTATGTTTTTTTTTTCTGTCATCAAAATAATATTTATTTATGTTTAGATTACTATTTGTGTTCTGTGTTATAGCAGTTTCGAAACTCAAGATGCCTGAATATTATGATGACATACAGACGTCACTTAATATGCGTTTTGAGTATATTTAGCATGATTCATACCAAGGATAACCATACTTTTATTATAAAAGGAAACAAATAAAAATTTAAGCATATGATGTAGATCTTTTTTATTCCTTATTATATATTTTCTCAATTGTTAAAAGTTACTATAATTTATAGTTTTTTTTTCTTTTTTTCACAAATGTAGATTTTCTAGATTTTTAAAGTACTTTCATTGATTGATATTAAGAAGTTTTACATATGATTTGATTAAATGTATATTGAAAAATATATAGTAAAAATAAATAATAAAATCATTGTAAATAGTTATTATATTTTTAATATGCATAATAATCTTTTATAAGAAAGGTAATCTTTTAGGAAGGGAGAAAGTAGTTTAAATGTAGTGTATAATATCCCAAATCAGCATGGTATTAAGCCAAGTTACAAAAAAAAAAAAAAAATCAGCATGGTATTGCGTTCAATGCAATATCATCCTGTGATTGAAGAACAGCTGCCAACAGCTGCATGTTCATTAGCATTAAGTTATTGATAATGTTACTTAATTGCAGAGTTTATTTTGAGTTAATTGTTGCATTTAACACACTATCCTCACATATAGTAACGTACAGATTCTGGTAGCATTATATGTGTGGGCAATATAATAACGAGAGAGAGTGAAACGAGCTACGTGGCCTGAGGGGAATGTGTAAAGACAGCTTCGACGGCATGAAGACAGAGTGGACGGCGCCGTTACTTCGATCCTCCGCCATGAGTTTTAAATCACGTGACGGAAGCGCGTGGAGCAAATCAAGTACAGACCATTTTAACGTGGTAAGGAGATTAAGCCACACTTACTTAAAAAGATTTATTAACGCATCAAAGTTTAAAATTAATTATTATTTATTTGTTTAATGGGCTGTAAAGAAGAAAACTGTGTGGTCGAATCTAAAATGTGAATGAAGATGATAATGTCTTTAATTAGAATGCAAGCTGTGACAATTTATTTGGGTTTGCTTTTGCTCCGAGAATACAGTTGTGAGTTCAGAGTTTACATTTTTTCGGTTATTAAATTTTAGTATAATATAGTTTTGTAAGTTTTGGATGGGAAACGCGGATTCATGCATGTGATTCTGGACAAAGGTGTGCCAGACTGGGATATGTATATTTTTAACCGCAAGATTAAGCGTGTATATAGAAAACTAAAGATGAACATATTTATAAGAGTTGAGAAGACAACGTGTATTGCGTACTGATTAGTTTTGTTAGGGGAAGTAGTTATACATGGGATTTCTTTTACAGGAAAAAAAGGTTATACATGGATTTGACTTCATTTTAAAATAACCTTATGAAGCAGTTTAAAAAAAAAGACCTTATGAAGCAAAGCTCGATGGCTTATATATACTTTTTTCTCAACTTCAACTTATGAGGCCAATACATGATTTGCAACTACAAGAGATTCAACCACACTTACCAACAAAATGATCTAGTATCACCTAATAATAACACATAGATGGATCATGCGCTGCCTAATCTTCTATTTTGTTGTAATTTTAATTTACCTGATGACTACAAACTCACCCCACGATCCGGGAAGATCAGTTGCCTCGTAAACCACCTATATTTGACCACACCAGGTGAAAGCATTAAGACACAAACTAACTAGACCAAATCAAGATTATACATTTAAGCTCCAGCTTTAGTCACTAAAGAGTACAAGTTCAGCTCTTGGACCAAAACATCTTCACCGAAACGGTGCAAGTCCGGACATGGTCGTTGTTGCGGTGCTCAAACACCTTACTTCATAGCCTGAAAGACGGAAGCAAGTCCGTGCTGAGAAAAGACGGGCTCAACGACTAGCAAAAACGTAGCCAAAACAGCTATCAAAGCTTCCAATGCCGTGGGTTCATGCTACTAAAGATGCTAGAGAAGCCGCCTCCAGTGCTGGGAAGTAGAGCACCACCACTTACCTGAAACAGAGTTCACCTGTATGGAGAACATGTCCAAAAGAAATAGGCTGAAACAAAAAATCTTAACATGTACCTGCCGGTAGCATCTGTAAAATCTCTAATACCACCTCCAACGGTTAGTGGTACAAAGACGTACTCTGATGTGTACCTCAAAACCTATAAAGGATGTTAAAAGGTTTTAAATCAGAAAATACATAACTACAGAAGTAATACTTAAAACTCTAATGAGAAAAAAAAATAACAACTAATCTTAGTACATGTATCATCGACAAATCCCCTAGAGGAAAATCGCGAAATCCAGTTATGTTTAAGAAGCTAATCTGAAAACCCAAAGGAAGAATAGTTTAATGGTAAAAAATATCTAAACAAATCTGTATTTGAGACACTAATAACAAGGAAACATACCTCATATGCACCCTCTTTGTAATACGGTGCAAGTTCGTGCATGGTCGTCGTTGTCGTGCTCAAACACCTTACTTCATAGCCTGAAAGACGGAAGCAAACCGGGCCTCGTGGTCTGGTGGTAAAGGAACCTCAGCTGAGGTGCCCGCCATCACGAGTTCGAATCCCGGCCACCGGGGAATTAACATTTGGGCATCGCCGGCGACACAGATTAGTCTCTTGGGCCTAGGAAGCCTTTGGGGAAACTGTGTATAATTCAAAAAGAAAGACGGAAGCAAGTCCAGTGCTGAGAAAATACGGGCTCAACGTCTAGCAAAAATGTTGCCAAAACATCTATCAAAGCTTCCAATGCCGTGGGTCCATGCTACTGAAGATGCTAGAGAAACCGCCTCCAGTGCTGGGAAGTAGAGCACCACCATGTACCTGAAACAGACTTCATCCATCAGTTGACAAGTCCGGCGGAACGAGGCCTCTGTGACACGCCTTACTACGAGAACCAAAGGTCAATAGCATTTTCCACCGCCAATTCCTCCGTTGGGGACACCGTCTCACCAGAAAGTAGAGGCCAAACCAGAGAACCCACTGAGCAACGCGCCGCCGCCGTGAAGGGTTTTCTAGAAATCTACAAAAAGAGAAAATCAGCTCTGCCTTGCACTTCACCCTAAATGATGACCTTATTTGCATTCACCACACCCTAGACTCGCCGCTCCCGGTAGACGACACCTCCGACTTGAAGTTTTCCGGTGAGACACCAAACAACTCAGTAACAGCTTGCATGTCAAAGAGGACGAAGAAGATGAGGAGAAAGGCAAAGAGAAAAAAGAAAGGGAGGAGAGTGAATGTCTCCGGCACCGGCAAGAGCCGGCCCGAAGAAAAATTTGAATTGTTTTGTGGAGGTTTTAGAGAGAGATGGGGTTAGAGAGAGAGAGAATCAGAAAGGAAGGAACTTTTGAAGATAGGGAGTTTATATTTGTTTCTACTTAGGTAACGGTTTGTAGTGAAGGCGACTTCTACCAACTGAATTTTGTATGATCTTATATCATTACATCATCTCAGTAAGTCTATGAAGCATAGAGGCATACATGAAGAACAAACTATTGAATTTTGTATGGTCTTAGATCATTACATCATACTAGCTACTCCGTAGGCCTTACTATAACTTTCCTGTTATGTAGCAAGGACCTTGGTCCAAGGTATATTGTATCATATGTGTAAAAAACCTGTTTCAGCAACAATGCAGACTTTTTGTTAATTCTGTTAGATACTAGTATACTACTAGATGAACACAAAATATTCAGTTAAATTTTCTGGGGAACATTGTTATTTCCAACAAGGCAACAACCATAAGTCTTTTTTGTTACATGTTTAGATGAAGGCCCCATATTGATACCTCAATTGTACAAATTGGTGGCAGAACCAATTTATATTTATAAGATTGATTTCTAAACCTAAGCCCAATTCTATCTTATCTTTTACATGAACAATGCCATTTGTTGTTCAACTTTGTTGTTGACAAGACCGTAAATCATGTGGTTTCATACTTAACATGAAAATAAAATATGCAGACACACGTTATAATCTGCAGAGGTCAATGTGCAGCCAGTAGAATATTAAATGTTGACTTTATATCGTAAAGTTGAAGAGTAACAAATGCGATAAAAATAATTGGCCCCTTGACCTTTTGTACTTTCGGCATTTAGAATGTTCAATTCGGAAATTTAGACGTACGAGAAATCGTAGTAAATTATATTAATAAACATAATTTATAAACTAATAGTTAAATATATCTTTTGTACAATGTTAAATGTTCTAAACAAAGATTATTGAAAATTTACTAGTCATAGTGTTTTTTTGTACTTACTTTTGATAAATCACTTGGATCAAGAAAGTAAAGATCCAGTACTTGTTTGTTCAAGTCTGTTATGAGCAATCTTGGTTATATATGAGTTATATATTAAGTTTCGTTTTCTAACCAACTAAATTGATAATTAATCAGAACAGCTTTAAGTAGTATTCTTGTTGTCTAGGTTATACATTACTCGACGTATACACGACCTATAGGAGGTGAATGGCAATACAAAAACGTGAAAATGAGTCAAAAGCTAACAACCATGTCGTGTCAAGAAGAGGGTACCTATGTTAACTTCTTCTCGTCGAATCTTCTCAAATACGTAGATCATCGTTATCCTCAGTCTCTTAACAGGAGGTTTTAGCTTCGGGTAATAGACGGTTCTTAGATTTTCTTAGATTTTAACTAAAAAAATTAAGCATCGTCTCTTAAATAAGAGATATAAGAGCCGTCACTTAGCTGAAAAGTGTAAAAAAAAATAATCAAATCATAACTTAAAAACTCCGGCTAAGAGATCGGAGTTAATGATGCCCTTAATGTGAAATTGCATGCATCAGTGACATTTTCTATATATTTATTTTTTGAAAAATTCTTTGGCATAGTTTTTTTTTAATTTTTTGTCACAAAAATAGCTCACAATGAATAAAATGACCAAAATAAGTTTTATTAAAGATTAAAAATGTATTTTTACCCCCATCGTTAACTAATATAGACTTAGAGTTTAGAGTTAAGGAGTAGAGTTTTGGGTATAGAGTTTTAAATTTTAAAAATTAAAAATTAAAACTAAAATTTTCAAAATAAAAAGGAGCTAATTTGGTCATTTTTTAGGGTTATTTTTGTGACAAAAACTTAAAAATGGCTATTCGAAAGAATTGTTTTTTTTTTTATAAGTATGGGAATTATCATAAAAATGAATCGTTGTTTGTACGTGTACAAAAAGTTACAAGCCGTAACATTTTCTATTAGTTTTATATCTTCAATGAACATGCATCTTTACCGTTTGTAGATTATAAAGAGGTACGAGTTTTAATACACAAGTTACAGCTACCTTGTCGTATAATTTTGCCTATATTAGAAATGTAAATCAATGTTTCTTAATTCTCACGACCAATAATAAACCGATATTAAAATAAGCTGATTAAAAGAATGTACGCCTTTGCTTCTCCGTTCAACTCGCTTGACTTGCCTTAGGTCAGCCTATGGGGGGGATGGGGGGGGGGGGGGGGGGGGGGGATGAATCCATATGAACTATATTTTTTTCGTATTCTTCAGACTTTAATCATCTCTTGCGGTAAAATCCATTTTAGTTCTGGTCTAAATGCATAGAACTGTTTTTCTTTAATGACTATATAATCATAAAATATTTATAACCCCAAAAGCAAAATACATATCTAATCACTTGTTTTTCACCGCATTTCCAGCGTCAACTCTACTCGATGACAACTATAAAACCCTAAGCCCACCTAATACTTTCCTTACCAATCCCAAGTTCCCAACGATCACTCTCCCTCTATCTCTCTTTCCCACACACAAACCAAAACAAGATCCAAAAGAAAATGGCCCTCGTAAAGCTACTTGTGACCATCGCAATAACAACCGCAATCACAATCGCAGTCATCACCACCAGAACCACCACCACCGTGGAACGCACGAGCTTTGATGCACCGAGAACGCAAACTACAAGGCCGAGCAGGTTCTTGGCTCAGAAGGAAGTAGGCGAGCGAAGCCCTAGCGCGGCGGACCATTGCAACAAGGATCCTGAGATATGTAGCCTCTACGGAGGGGGAGGAAGCAACTCGACGGTGACGTGCTGCAACAACAAATGCATTGACGTGGCCAGTGACGACAAGAACTGTGGCGCGTGTAAGAACAAGTGCAAGTTCTCACAGACGTGTTGTCAAGGCCAATGCGTTTACTTGAGTTACGACAAACGCCACTGTGGACAATGTAACCATTCGTGTGAGCAGGACGAGTTATGCGTCTACGGTCTCTGTAACTACGCGTGATCGATCCATCGGGTGGTGGCGTATTCTACTAATTAAGTACTAACAAAGAAACTAAAGCTAATTAAAAGGGTCTATTTATGATAACGTGAACATGTATTTAAAATATATATTGGATGTTGCGTCCAGTTAATTGAAGAACATAAGTGGTGAGTGCAATACTGAAGCCCATTATGTTTTGGAGGAATAAAAAAGAAACGATCTCGAGGAACATCCTCTTCAAGTAACAAAATAATTTATACACATGAGTTATGTAGTTTGACAAACTTAAACGACATTTATATGAATCTGAATGGTAAAGTCTTTTAGAGATGTAAGATATTCTTACTAATGAGCTAAAGATATAAATCGCATGGTTTTTAGTTTGGCAAAAGGAAGTGGATTCGCTATACTGAAAACTTAGTTTCCATAGCTCTAGGAGTAGAGATCTCGTCTCTGCAGGTTCGGAGCTCAACCTAATGCGGCACCGGATTCGGACCGCAGGTCATCTAGGTTGTTTCATTGTGCTTGCTTCATAAAAGAAGTTATATTCCCTTTATTTACAGAGTAACGTTTACAATATATACAAGTGATCCTGGTACAACTTCCCTAAGAATATGGCATGTAAATCTTAACAACAAAATCTCGAATATGAAAGAGGAATAATCCATATTCTTTCACTCTCCCGCAGTCGACTGATTTGACGGTTAGGTTGCCTTGAAAGTCTTTCAACAATGTAGTTGGCAAGCTATTTGTAAAAATATCTGTGTACTGTAAAGAGGAGGGTACGTGCAACACTTTAACTTGACCCATGGCGATCTTCTGTCTAAAATGAATGTCAATCTCTATATGCTTTGTATGTTGATGCTGAACTGGGTTGTTGGACATGTAAACCGAGCTTGTGTTGTCACAGTACACAATGGTGGCCTGGGACACTGTAGTTCAAGTAGAAGGATTGCGTATCCAACAAATTTCTGCAACTGCATTCGCTATATTTTTGTATTCAGCCTCTGCGCTTGACCGAAACACTGTAGGTTGCGTTTTGAAGACCAAGAAATGATGTTTTCACCTAGGTAGAGACAAAACCCTGTCGTAGTGACGTAGAATAACAAGCTTCCGAACAGCCTGCCCAATCAACATGAGAGTAAGCCACCAACTCGTTGAGAGAAGAACGAAATAGTTGTAATCTGAGGGTCAGAGTTCCTTGAACATAACATATTATCCACTTGAGTGCATGCATATGTTGCATCGTGGGGGCATGCATGAAAAAGTATACCTGCTGAACTCCATAAATGATATCATGCCTTGTGAAGGTGAGATACTGTAAGACACCAGCTAGACTCCGGTACTCGGTCGGGTTATCAATTTCACAACTGAACATAGAATAATAGTATAATATTTCGAAGTTTGTGAAAATAAACACAAAAACATATTGAATGAATAAAGTAACACATGTGCCGGCTTAAAACTATATTGGACCCTTGGACAAATTTTTTTTATATATTATAATTGGTTAAGCATGATATTTTAGATCCTTTTTGTAAGAAACAAACATAAATATGGACCATTTTTATCATTAAATTTAGTTAATTTTAAGATGGACCTATGGCATATGCCATGTTTGCCACCCCTTAGAGCTGGCAATACAGAGCCACCTAAAAACATTAGAACATGATTATTGGAGGTTTTTAGAGTGGTGTTCTTAGCGGAATATAAGAATCTGTTTTTTAATTTTTAACTAAAAAAGTTAAGAACCGTTTTTTAAAACTCTTATTTAAGAGCCAATTTTTAATTTTTTAGTTAAAAGTTAAAAGACGGATGCTCACCTTAGAAACCTCTCAATAATCATGCTTTTATAAACCATTCAAATACCAATAAAAATAAAATAATTATTCAAAACGTCATGTAGTTCGTTACCAAACCAAGTGAGAAATAAGTGTGACCGGTCAATTATTCGAGGATTCCCGAAAACACCCCTAGCGATTGGCGATGGCAGCTCCTGCGGTGGAGGCAACCGCCGCAACCGCGCTACGCTCCGTCATTCTCAGGGCTCGTAAGGCGGCGGAGCGCGTAGGAAGAGATCCGGAGCGGGTAAGAGTCGTCGCCGTCTCCAAGACTAAACCCGTCGCACTTATCCGCCAAATCTACGACGCCGGCCACCGCTGCTTCGGCGAGAATTACGTTCAAGAATTCATCGACAAAGCTCCACAGGTTCCCCCTCTCTCTCTCTCTCTCTCTCTCTCTCTCTAATCCTCGACGAGTTCGCAGTTTTGTTGAATCTAATAGAGCTCGTTCTCGTTTCACTTTGATTGCTCAGCTTCCGGAAGATATAGAGTGGCATTTCGTGGGACATCTACAGAGCAACAAGGCCAAAACTTTACTAGGTCTGGCTTTAAATTTCCCCATCTTGAATAACGAAGCTCCAAATTTTGTAATTCGAGTCCCCATTTATTCAGGAGTTAAGTGAAAGTGAGAGTCTTTTAATCAACTGTTTGCAGCTGGAGTCCCAAACTTGGCAATGGTTCATGGTGTCGATGGACAAAAGGTAATCTTACATTCCCTGATATCTCTCTTGTATTGTATGATTAGATTCTTCAAGTTACTCGAGTTTTGTTACGTGTTCTGTGTGCAACTACTTTGGTTGGAACGTTGACAAATGTGGCTTATAAGATGCACCAGTTCGGTTCACTAAAGATGTTTTTTCGTTGGGTGTTATTCTGGTGCAAATTGTCTACAGGTAGCAAATCATCTTGATCGAGCTGTTTCAAGTCTTGGGAGACACCCACTTAAGGTTTTGGTCCAAGTGAACACAAGTGGAGAAGCTTGTGAGTATTTTTTTATTACCCACCGAGCTTTCATTCCTGTAAAGTTGATTTCTTTTCTCCAGCTTCATACAGTGGCTAACTCTTTGTTCCTGAAAATCGATGCAGCTAAATCTGGGGTAGAGCCTTCTAGTGTTGTGGAGTTAGCAAGACATGTGAATATGCAATGTCCGAATCTGGTGTTCTCTGGTTTAATGACTATTGGGATGCCTGACTATACTTCTACTCCAGAGAACTTCAGGGTATGTTACTTCATCCACTCTGTTGAATGCTTCTTTCAGTTTCAGATAAGGCTCTTGTTCAAATACCACAACATACAAACTTCTTGGTTTTTCTGGACTAATTTGCTTACAAAAGTTTTGTTCTTTTCTCCCCATAATCTGGACCAGACACTTACAAACTGTCGAGCTGAGGTCTGCAAGGCACTTGGAATGTCTGAGGATCAATTTGAACTGTCTATGGGCATGTCTGGTGACTTCGAACAAGCGGTAATATCTTTGTATCTCTTATAAAACCCACCCAGAGATGCAGCCAAGCTGACGTAGAATCATTTTGAATGTGTTCTTTTTACTTTCATGATCTTCCAAGTAACTTTAAATGTGGAAGATGATCTTTGACTGTTTTTGTTTTTGTTTTTTAACTTATGGAACTGCAGATTGAGATGGGAAGCACCAATGTGAGGGTAGGTTCTACCATTTTCGGACCAAGAGATTATCCCAAAAAAACAACTTAGCTACTACATTGCTCAGAATACTTGTTCTTGTAAGATTATGTATATTTTATTCATTTGTGGTTAAAATAATGTGTATTCACAAGTTACTTTATAGAAATCAACACATTGTTATCAACCAAATCAACATATTGAACCTAGTTTCGTGATTGATTTAGTAATTTTTTGTCATGACTAACTAACCTATGCATAAATTTGCATAACCTTCAATTGAACCTATTTTCATTTGAATGCTATATTAGTTTGTTTTGTCATCACTATTCACTAACTAACCTTAGTTTTTTCTTCCTGCTATTCTCAAATGTTTATCTGTTTTCTAGTTTTGCCACGGTTTCTAATTTTACTCTGCACTAATAACTGTTAGTAAACCAATGAAGAAAAGCAAACCTAATCCCTGGAAGCTTAATTCTCAGGATGTGTAATCAAGTTTATTTGCGTAACTGAGACTATTATTACTTTATAGTAACGTGTCGCTGTTTGTACACATATGGATGATTATCTAGATCCTGCACTGAAGCGATTTGGGTAATGGTAAAGTAAGGTGAGCGTACCAAATGGTAGAGATTGTCAGACAAGTAATGGACCACGTACCAAAATTATGTGGTTCAAGAGCTATTTCCTTCCCTTAGACACCGAATCTTCATTTATGTTTTTCCCATCTTTTATTGTTCATTTTGTAACTTTGTATGACGTAAACGAAAACTTCCAAAAAGATATGGTTCGCAAAATATCGACCCCATGCTGAGCCTTGCAGTAGCTGCTACGACCACACAACGTCCGACGAAAAAAGCATGACCATATAAAATCTAAATGTAATTTTATATAAAAACAACATAACATAACAGCATCTTTATATGTTCAAACAAAAAATAAATAAAGTTCTATGAGTTTTTGTTTGTTTAAATGTTCTATAACTTATTATTGATAAGTATTTATAGCAATTCTTTTTAGCAAAAAAAAAAAACATTTCTTTTAACGGTTAGGAAATGTATATAGTCAAGTTGTTAAATTTTCACATATGTGATCTTTATTTGTCAGAGTTCCTCTTTTGAAGATATTTGTCAGAGTTCATTGATTCGAATAAGTCATGTTTTCGCGTTGTAAGATTAATGTAGATCAAACATTGTCACGTCAACCGAGTTGTCTGGGTCTAGCGGTAAAAGGGCTCTAATAGGAGTTTCCGTTCTGGTTCGATTCACCTTGCCCACCTAGCCATACCATATTTATGTATTAGTTGTATATCTAGATGCAAGGACTCGTGTGATTAGTTTTCGGAACTTTAAAATTTTTGGGATTTCCACGGTTATAAAAAAATATTATCAATTCAACTTATTAGGCACAAAATTTGGAACCCAAAATCAAAACCAGAAAACCCGATCTGTTATCCGATTCGATGTAAAAAATACTTGAAAAAAATCTTATAGGATGGCATGAAGCATATTGGAACCCGAAGTTTTATTAACCAAACCCGAAAAATCTGAAATTAATAGTCACTACAACAATTAAAATAAATATAGGTATTTTAAATAATCAATTTAATGTTTATCTTGATATGATATATAAAATAAATATTAAAATTTAGATAAATATCTTAAATACTCAATTAGTTATAAATAATTATTTCATTAATTTGCTCGTTGAAATAACAAGTCTACTCTTTCTATAAGGTAATGTATATTATTTACAAATGATATTTGTTTTCATGTTTGATTTAATATTTTATTATTATTTTATCGATACAATTTGTGTTAGATTAATTTCTATTCAATTTAAGTATTTTTCTTTATGTTTTGTTTTATTTTATTTTACTTCGGATATATCCGAACAGAACCGATATATCTGAATCCGAAAATTATATGGTTATTTTATGGGTTTTAGGATGCAATACAAATTTAAACTGAATCCGAAATGTTATTATCCGAACCCGATCCATACTAATAAAATATTAGAATAATATCTAGTAGTGTAAATAAAAAAAGCCGAAAATCTGAAATAGCCGATCCGGACCTGAACGTCCATGCCTACAACTGATAATAAAGCATACTTATTAATCTCGTATTTTTAGCCGACTTAACTAAATTTTTGCTGTAAAAATTGGATCACGTAATGAAGGGTTTTTATGTTTTTACATTAAACTAGTTTTTTTTTTTTTTTTTTGACATCAACTAGTTTTAAGTTTAACTACAACAAATTAGTTAATTTATAATTTTATATTCTTTTGTTTTATATTACTAATGTTAATGTTTTAATATGTAGTAATATATATTAAAAATGATCATAAATGTATCATTTTTTTTTCGTCAACTAAATGTATCATATTTTGGAACTATTTTTTTTTTTACAATTTGACAAAATATTTGGAATATAAATTGAGTTAAGAAAAAAAAGGAAACTCACCAAGAAAAGACCTAATAAGACACGTGACGTCCGGATCACAACCACACAAAAAGTTGATATAAAAAAATAAAAAAAAATTGTGACGTCTCTCGTCTATGGTTCACTCATCTCCTTATCTATTTAAAGCCATTCAATCTCCCCGAAACATATTATCAGCAAAATACCCCCAAACCCCGAAAGAAAGAAGCTAATCTCTCTAAGATTGAAAACCCACATCGAAAGATCTCTCCTTTTCGAGTTTTACATTCCATCTCTCCGTAGATTCAGCTGTTTTGAGGGTCGGGTTCGTTCTCTCCTGTCATCTTCTCTCTGGCGTTTGATCTTCGGCAATCACGGCTATACACGGGATATCAACGGGTGTTAGCTTTCATGTCCATCTTGTACGCAAGGGTTGTTTAATCGAGACTAATCCTTTGCCGCACGGAGGACGTGGAGCTCTGCCGTCTGAAGGCGGCAGCCCTTCTGATCTCCTCTTTTTAGCCGGAGGCGGTTCCAAAATCATCTCTTTCCTTTTCCATTAGGTTTTAGGGTTTAGGTTTCAATAAACTTTTGTTTATTTCCTTTTTTGCTGTTGAGTCGCTCTTTCGTGTGGGGGAAGTCTTTCTTTCTTTGTGAGAATGTTGAAGATCAAGAGGGTTCCGACTGTTGTGTCTAATTACCAGAAGGATGAGGCTTCTGATGAATCCGTCGGCTGTGGACGGAACTGCCTCGGTGCTTGTTGCATTAACGGTATGCTTTGAAGCTAAATTGTTGCTTTTTGGTAAAAGTTTCCTGTTTTTAATTCATCTTTTTTGACGAGGGTTTGTTCAGGGGCAAGGCTTCCGTTGTACGCCTGCAAGAAGCTGGATAAATCTGGCGCCGGAGAGAAGCCGGTGGCTTTTCTTGAGTCCCTCGTCCTCGGAGAGGTAGAGCATAAACAACATGAGTCCCTTGGTGTTTGGTTTGTAGATTTATGTGGTTTGAGTGAGGCTAATCATTATAATATCACTTCTTCTTGTTTCAGTGGGAGGATAGGTTCCAAAGAGGACTCTTTCGCTACGATGTCACTGCCTGCGAGACCAAAGTAATTGTCTTTCTTAACTTTATGGTTATTCTCTCAAGGCAATCTTGTGATGTTTGTTGGCTTCTGAGGAATCCAAGATGGGTTTCGTATTGTTTTTAAGATTGTCTCTCTGGTTGTTTTAGGTGATCCCAGGGAAGTATGGTTTCGTTGCTCAGCTAAACGAGGGTCGTCACCTGAAGAAGAGGCCTACCGAGTTCCGTGTAGACAAGGTTTTGCAGTCTTTTGATGGCAACAAGTTCAACTTCACTAAAGTTGGCCAGGAAGAGCTGCTCTTCCAGTTTGAAGCTGGTGAAGATAGTGAAGTTCAGTTCTTCCCGTGCATGCCTCTTGACGCTGAGAATTCTCCCAGTGTTGTTGCCATCAATGTAAAGAATTTTTGCAGAGACTGACTTATTTTTCTCGATAATACTTGTTATCTAGCAAAAGATTAATTCTTTATTGCCTTTTTAACAGGTTAGTCCAATCGAGTATGGTCACGTGCTGCTGATTCCTCGTGTTCTTGACTGCTTGCCTCAGAGGATCGATCACAAAAGCCTTTTGCTTGCACTTCACATGGCTGCCGAAGCTGCTAATCCTTACTTCAGACTCGGTTACAACAGCTTGGGTGCTTTTGCCACTATCAACCATCTTCACTTTCAGGTATATGGCCATGCTTTTCCCATTGGAGTTTGGTTCTTTAGTTTATGTTTTCCGCCAACTTTTCTCAGATGAGTTTTGTCTGATTGGTTTGGTGGTGATTATCTTGGAAACAGGCATATTACTTGGCCATGCCTTTCCCATTAGAGAAAGCTCCTTCCAAGAAGATGGTTACTACTGCTAGTGGTGTGAAAATCTCAGAGCTTCTGAGTTACCCTGTGAGAAGTCTTCTCTTTGAAGGTGGAAGTTCTATGCAAGACCTATCTGATACTGTATCAGACGCCTGCGTTTGTCTCCAGAACAACAACATTCCTTTCAACATACTCATCGCTGATTGTGGAAGGCAGATCTTCCTGATGCCACAGGTATCACTTTGAATTTGCAAACAGTTGGATCACTTTGGTTTTGAATCCATCTAATGAAAGTAAATAACAGTTTGAATGTTTAAATTGCAGTGTTACGCAGAGAAGCAGGCTCTAGGTGAAGTAAGCCCGGAGGTGTTGGAGACGCAAGTGAACCCAGCTGTGTGGGAGATAAGTGGTCACATGGTGCTCAAGAGGAAAGAGGATTACGAAGGAGCTTCGGAGGAGAACGCATGGAGGCTCCTAGCAGAAGCTTCTCTGTCAGAGGAAAGGTTTAAGGAGGTTAATGCTCTCATCTTTGAAGCCATAGGTTGTAGTTACCAAGGGGAGGAGCTTGAAGGAACCGTAATTGGACAGGACAACCCTAGTGGCAGTGTTAACCAGAAAAGCAACCGAACCCATGGAGGTCCTATCACCAACGGGACTGCCTCTGAGTGCCTTGTTCTTCAGTGAACAACGGTGGCAGTGTGGTTTTTATGTATAATTAGTCTTTGTATAATATGCATAAATAAGCAAACTCTCTTGGCAGTTGCATTTGAAACTTGTTGGTGTTTTCTTATGATGGTTATGGGTGTTGTGCCCTAGACTTGCTGGCTCCTTTTCTGGTTGTAAGTTTATGTTTTGGATGATGCATATGTTCTCCTTCTGGTGATTATTATTTAATAAATTCGAATATTTTGTAGTCGTGGTCTCGTGGACGGTTGTATATGTCTTCTTCCTCTGTTGTTTCTTTTGGCATCAGTTGTAAAAAATAGAGTTAATGTACAACTTTGTTCAAGAAAAAAAGAGTTAATGCACAACTTATTCCTTGCTTCGCAAGAAAGCTCAATTTGATTACAGGGAGGCCCAAGTCCCAGTTTGATTCAGTTGTGTTAGCCATTAGTTTGATTTGATTTAATCCAAAGACATGCACAAAAGGACTTATTTTGTGAAAGGTTTTGCAGATCATAATACGAAGAGATAACGTTAATAAATTGATGACGATATGAAAAAGCCTTTGTCGCATTAATAGAAGAAAAATTCAAGATCTTAACTGCCTCAAAAATTTCACAGCAGAAATACATGACACTGAATTACAACAAAATCTTTAAGTGCATCATAGTGGATTCATCAATCCATTAGATTCCAATACTTGATTCCAAGGTACTTTAATAGAAATTGAATGTAATTTAAATTCAGAGCTAAATCTAGTGTTATTGGATTCAAGTACTTTGGTGAATTTTAGTGGAATTCAATGTATCCTTTTTTTTAAACAAAAAAACAAGACTAAAGGAGTGTTATTGAACTAGTCAATTCAATGGAAATTAAAGGAATTCACATCTTAAAATCCAAATCACTTGTTATTCAATTTCCAAGAGATTGGATTGGAATCTAGTTTTAATGGAGTATGATGTACTTTTATAAGTAAAATAGCCCTAAACAAAATCTTAGAAAGAATCCAAATCACCTGTTATTCAATTTCTATGAGATTTTATTGGAATCTAGTTTTACTGGAGTATGATGTACTTTTATACGTAAAATAGCCCTAAACAAAATCTTACACTTCTTGTCTGGATTGTTGACTTTCTTTAAATGTGTTCTTTAAAGCCAAATTCTGAAAAGCGAGTAAATTCTCCTTCTCCAAGTCAAAAACTAGATAATGAGAAAACATACCAAAAGCTCTTGTTCCTCAAACTTGGAGCTCTTCCTCCTGCAATATGCGGCAGTGCTAGGGATTTTCGCTTGTGGATTTGAAGCCGGAGTTCAGCCGTCCGCTGTTTGTTAAATGTTTGTTAATAACTAATGAGGTACTTAAAAATCTGTTTAAAAAAACTAATGAGGTACTTAAATGTTAAACAATATGCTATGTTTCTAAAATATAATTTTTTTATTGAAGAGGAATTTGTATATATATATATTTTACTTGACTTTAGACTTTGTAGCTGAAATGTGTGTGTATATATATTTGTTTATAGATTGGAAAGTATGTCACCACTGCAACTGTTAAGTAGGTGGAAACTAATCCAAGATGGTATTATGTCCTGTGTGCTGTTTGCGAAAAGATGGTTCACCAATCCAAGATGGTATAAGGGCCCAGTCATGTTTGATTGTCTACTATGTAATTGGAATGTAATCGAAGTTCTAGCCAAGTAAAGTTAGTCATCATCATTTTAAGTTTAATTTTATAATTATATTATTTACTTTATATATTATTTTCAATTGATTCCACTGAAGAAACTAGGTTTCTTATTTTTGACAATATAGCTTATCCTTTTCTTCATAAGACAGCAGATGAATTAGCTGAAGAAGTGGCTGAGGTATAATGATTGTGTTATTGTCTTTGTTAATATATATATACTGAAAACAAAATTCAACATAGATTCTGATTATTATTAAAAATCTGAGGATGGTGACTCAGTTTTGCCAAATACTCTGAACGATCTAATAGGCAAAATATTGCTTTTCAATATGGATGCTACTTCCAAGAATTTGAAGAGTACAACTTTTATAGTTCAACAGTGGGTATAATTTTCTTATAGATATTTATTAGTTTAAACCAAACCAGTACGATAAGTTATTGTTTATGTCTTTAAAAAAATTAAATCAAACATCAAATTATTTATATTTAATTATTTTTTTTTCATTTAAAACACTCAAATATTTAAAATGTTTTAGAACATATATTTATGCAAATATTTTTACTTGATTAATATTTTATTATAAATTGTTATATATTTTAGTTTAAAAAATTTATAACAAAAAATATTATTTCAAGATAACAACACAATATATAAGAATTATCTTATTTTTTAAAATATGATATTATTAATATAAAATTCCTTTTTAATTATACAATTAAAATATATATATATATGCATATATATTCATTAAGATAACAACACAATGTACAAGAATTAATTTTTATAGAAAATATGATATTATAAATATAAATTCGTTTTTAATTATACATAAAAAATATATATAAATTTATTTTAAGTAACAATGACATTAACATAGATGCTATAGGCAATGGCTGTTTGACAAAATCCCCTACTCATCTTCATATTCCCAATTAGCCAAGGGTTCGCCATTAATGGAAGAGGTAAGTCACTTCACATCTTCTCGTTTATGAAGTCTGGATTTTATTACATTGCTTTGAAACGCTTAGTTTCTCTTTATGGCGCAACCAGATATTGACCATCTCGCTTGGACAGCGTCAAGTGATGATACAATTGGATAATCTCTGCAATCTGATGAGAGAATGCTCAGCAGGAAGGCCATGCCTAACAAGAACATGAAGCAGCAGAAAAAACGTGGGTCAAGCGCTAAACTATGTTCAGTATAACAAAGATGTTGGTTGGAAGAATTTGATGTGATTAGTTCTTTGTTTGAGAGAGCCATTAGCTTGAGCTTACCTCCAAAGAAGAAGAAGGTGCACCATACACAGCCTCTTATTACTTCACGCCTTTGTGCTTTGTATTCTCAGCTTTATTCAAGAAGTTTTTGGAATATGAAAATTGGTGGTTGATGAGGAGAGAGTCGAGTACATGAAGCAATTGAAAATGGAGTACGCAGACAGTACTTTGGACTGTGATATTGTTATAACATGCATAATTTTGTTAAGCAGCCATTGAATGAAGCTGCAAGAGTTGAGGCACTCGAAAAATGTTTGACCTCCTATTTTTTTTAAAGGGTTGAACGTGAAGGAAATATTCCACTGTTCCTTCCTTATCAGGTTACGCTTCGTTAGCTGACATTTTTTTTTCACATTCCACAACTAACATATCTCTAAAAAAAATTGATTTGAATTACAAGAATTACATTAGAATCCATCGTAAAAATTGATCGTATATTTAAAAGTTCAATGAAATCCAGTAAAATACTTCTGTTACCAAGTTTATGTCAGAAAATGACCAACAATAGAGGCATGCTGCTGCAGGTGGGGAAGTGAGAAATAGAAGCCTGCACATAAAACACAATACCACATCATCAGTACTAGTTGCGAGGACGTAATTCTAATTGCAGTACGCAGGCTTCACCTAGATTACAAATGCACATAATGAGAGTCAGATGATGCTTCAACTTTCCTTACAAGACACAGCTATCGCTGATCATATTACGGCTTGGAGGATTGTCTGCTGCATCTACTATGATACCATAACTAGATTATGCAGTTATGGAAGTTGAGCTTTTTATACTTAGAAGTGCAAGGTAAAACCCGGTCCTCCATTTCAATTGACTAATACTGAAAACTTCAATAAGATTTGTCTGCCTTAAAATCTGGTGCATAAAATAGCTTCAACAAAATTAGTTAAGTGGACATTATTAATCCCCCCCCCCCCATTCTAAAAAAACATGAGCCATTTCATCATCACTATTAATTGCTTTTATCATTCGACAGATAAAAGATATTACGAGTTAGACTCCTCTCACAGATTTAAACAAACAGGTTGTATAATAACTTAAAGCGAAAATAGTATCATAGGATATTGAGATCCAATATCAAACGAACAAGACCATAAATCGACAAAAGGATTTTTTTAGCCTCATGTAGTTCTCTAACGACAATGGTGACAATAAAATAAAAAAGTCTGCACGATAAAAAGAAACAAGTTTGCAAATCCTAATGCCGATTACTCCTTAGCCAGTCCTATCACACATCAAGAAACCCTAAACCCTGGAAAGGGTCAGGCTGCCGCCACCACCACAGCCACCGGTCTGATGGAGCATGGCATCGATCTCATCACCGTCCTCCATGTCAAGCTGAAGTAACAAAGAATAACCCAAACCATTAGAATAGGTGGAAACTTTCAAGGGAAAAAAAACTGGCTGGTTAGATGGAATGTTTATACCTCATCGGGAGTCTGCTCAGCACGAAGACGACGCCCATCAAACAAGAAGGCAATGGCGTTCATGTCCACAGATTGCCTGTCACAGTAAGCATTCATCAGCTTCTTCAGCTGAGTGCTTCTCTTGATCCTGAAGAAAACCTCATTCCCATCCTGTAAAAAAATAAAATACCATGGAGAAAAAGGAAACAACTGTTAATGTAATCTAAAAAGACGTAAAGTGAAGCACATACATAAAATTAAAGGAGGATTTTTTTTTCTATGGAAAATTATTTAGAAAAGACTACAAAAAGTTTTAGGTCTATTTTACAAAATAATTCACAATCATCAGAACAATAACAAAGGTTTCAACTTTATCCTTCGGAAAGGGTAAAACATTCGGACAACAGCAACCAAAAGGTTTACAAAATAATTCACAATCATCAGAACAATAACAAAGGCTTCAACTTTATCCTTCGGGAAGGGTAAAACATTCGGACAGCAGCAACAAACAGCAACCAAAAACAAAACAGATAAACATAAAACTAAGGTTACATGTTCACAATTATGATAAATAATATGCGAACGAAAGCAAAACACTCTACTCATGTCTCACAAACATCACTAGGTTTTGGATCTAAAACCAACCAACAATAAGAAAAACCTTAATCGCACGCTACACGAGATCTCAGCACAAAACAAAAGCTAAGAAAGAAAGAGAAGTTACCTGACCCTTGACCTTGAGATTGATGTGAACTCCTCCGTCACCACCGGGCTTCTTGTCTTCTTCCTGTGTTGCAGACATCGTTAGCTTTCTACTTCCGGTGAGAGAGAGAACGAGACGATAGTCAATGTGAGGAATGGGGTGAGAGAGCGTCCTGAGAGGTTATAAATAAAATTAA
This sequence comes from Brassica napus, assembly GCF_020379485.1. NCBI lineage: Eukaryota > Viridiplantae > Streptophyta > Magnoliopsida > Brassicales > Brassicaceae > Brassica > Brassica napus. The sequence goes on along the minus strand of NC_063444.1, from coordinate 15,062,421 downwards.
ATTGACGAAACTCTCAAAATTGATACGCCGCGAATTTGTAAGGACGCATCGGATACCTCTCTTTATCATAAAGTGGAAGAACCGTAGGGCATCTATCGGACGGTTGATGGTTCACTTTTTAATCCAACGGCTGAGAGTGCTTTACGAATAGATCTTCTTCCATTTATGATTTATCCAAAATCAATCGAATCTATAGGATGGATGTACCTCGGCCCATTAATCACTAGTAGCCCAATACATGTATTCGACCAAACCCGTACATTAATCCGTACTGCCTCTAGTAGGCCTGCGCGTTCGGTGGACCGTTATGTTTCGGTCCGGATAATTTGGATTTTCGGATTTTCGGTGTTATGCTCAGAAGTACCATTCGGGTTTTACTAATTATTGGATCGGTTTCTGTTCGGTTCCTTTCGGATTCGGTTCGGATCGGATGTAACCAATGTTTAAAATCGTCCAAAAATTGACAAATTTTTTTCAAAATATATAAATTGTTTTTTTTTTTTTTTTTTTTTTTGTCAGCAAAAAAAGCAGATTCATGTAGACTCTGCGAACCACCCTGGTAGCTCTGCATCCATATGGACGACAAAAGACGGTTGCTTTCTTACACTGCGTGCGAGACTGTCCGCCTTTTAGTTCTGTGTCCGTGGTATATGAATGATCTCTGAGCTGTTAAAACTCCTCTTTAAAACTTTTATGTCTTCCAAATAGCTTGCAAAGGCTGGCCACTCTTCTGGTTCCGACAGCATCTTCACCAATTGAGCACTATCCGTTGCAAAAGTAACCCATGCTTGTCTAAGATTCCTCATACATTTCATTGCCCATATAAGAGCCTCTATCTCTGAGTGTAGTGGCGACTGACTCGCTCTCGAGTTCCTTGCTCCCATTAGTCCATCATAGCCTTCCAGGGTACTATACCACCCTTGCCCTGAAAAACTATCCTCATTTTTCCAAGATCCGTCTGTAAAACACCATCTACCTGGTATACTCGTTATTATCAAAGATACTTGAATTTGGGTGCGTTCCATATCTTGAGTCTGAGAATTTTGTGCTTCCACCCAAAGTAACGATTTCGTTTCTGCCAGTTTGAGAGTATCTCTCGGGTCCATATCCAAATTGCTAAAAACTTTATTGATAAATATATAAATTGTTTACAAATCTAATTAAAAATTAGTTAAACTATCTAAATTGACTAAAAAAGTATTCAAAATAACAATTAAAACAATCTAAAAAAATATTTTGAATATCCTAAAATATCTAAATCATTTTAATATATAAAAACTTTAACATATTTAACTAATTTTGGATATCTTCGAATCCTAATTCGGATGTTGGTTCGATTCGGATTATAGCCAAACACCAAAATACTAAACTCATAAATCCCGTTCAGATATTTTTGTATAACAGTTCGGATTCGGTTTCGGTTTTTCCGGTTCGGGTCTAGGTAGATACTTCGGGTTGAGTTAAAAACGCTCAAGCCTAGCCTCTAGTCTTTTAACTTTCTTCCTTTATCAAAGTTGCAAGCTTACAGCGTTTCAAACGTCGAAGCATTTTAAACTGCGACTGTTGCGGTGTAAAAGCTTCAGCTACTTTTGCGTTAACTTGTTGTTGCGTTTAGCTTACATTACCATCTCCTGGGTAAGTTTAAGTTCGAGTTTCGTTTTCTTTTCATTGCGCACTAAGTGCTCGATAAAATTCCCCAAAGAGGAATCAGTAGTTGAATTTCTAGTGTTGGTTGTGTATTGGCGTAGAATTTTTGCTGTTTAGAATCAAGATGCAGCCGCAGAGGTTGAAGAAGGCGATAACTGATAATCCCAAGAAGCTTGGGAATTTGATTGACCTCGTGAACCTTCCATCTACTCTGCGTGACTTCCTTGGTCAATCTCAGATTTCTCGTCTGGGTTGTTTCATGCGTGTCTGGTCTTACATCAAGACCAACAATCTCCAGGTCAGAAACAAGGGACCATTTAGTTATAATGTTTCTTTGTTTCTTTGTTCGTATCATTGCCTGATTGTTTTATTGTTGTTTCTTAAAAAAAAGGATCCAAAGAACAAGAATGTGGTTAACTGTGATGAAAAGCTGAAGAGCATTTTGCTTGGGAGGCAGCGAGTGGAGCTAGTTGATCTTCCTTCTCTTATCAAGTTGCATTTCACCAAGACACCAAAGTCGAATTGAAGAACATTGGATTCTTTGTTTGTTTTCATCTCTGTTATGGAGTACATAGAGATATGATACTTGTTCTAATAGTTGAATTATATTTGAAATACAAGTGGTCTCTCAGCGTTTCTGTTTTCTGGATTAAATTCCGTGTCTGTATTATTTTGTAAACGGTTGCTCTCTGCCGGGTAGTGATCTAACGTCTTTTATAACATCTAAATATCATCTTAAGTACTTTCACAAACATTTAGTGATAAAAATGGTTCTTTTACAACATTTTGGAAGCTTGGTTAAAATTAGACCAAGCAACCTGACTGATCATTGGTACAAGCTACAAATTTGTAAGAACAACACATAATGAAAGTTAGTTAGTAGAAGAAAGAATGTATGATGTAAAACAGTCAGTTTGTGGCATGACTTGATTTTATCAGCCAAGTAGCTCAACTCCTAGTATCCCTATGAAATGTTTTGATGTAAAACAGTCAGTTTGTGAAATGCTTCGATTCTATCAGCCAAGTAACTCAACTCCTAGTATCCCTTTGCACTTTGGAAACCTGCAAGAGGAATAAGAATACGGTCAGAAAAGTTCTTGCTATAAGAGTAGCTGACACACTCATAAAAACTTAGCAGAGGATACAAGACTTATATGACTAACCGAATGCTTCAGGATTCTTTATGTTTTCAAAGACCAATGTTGTATGGATTTGAAAAACCTGCTGGATTCTGTTCAGCTCATTCTCCAACTTGCCTTTTCAAATCTCTGGCCTCTTCATTGATACACTTGCTTCTGTAACAGATACGTGTTGCTCTTTCCAGGCGCAGGCATACCATTGAATGGAGCTTGGACAGAGATATCTTAAGGAGCTTGGAGTGCGTAAATGTGTCCCATTAGAAATCCCCTATATACTTCCTCTGTTCCGCTTGTATTTCTGGTAAGCCCTGGTCAATGCATGCGCTCTAGCCAGCATGCCGTTCTTCTTCAACCCTGAGATCATTGCCGTGTACGCTTTATCATCAGGCTCCACTCCTTTACTGCTTAGGCTGAAGAACAACTTAAATGCTTCATCCGCCTTACCATCCTTGCACATCCAATGAATCATGATAGTATATGTAACAATATCAAGATCATTTCTAGTCTTTTGCATAAGTTCATATGTACTCAATGCTTTCTTTACCTTTCCATAAACAAATAGACCAGCTAACACAATGTTGTAGCTCCTAATATTGGGAGGCAGACCATCAGAAGGCATCCTTTCAAAAAGTTCTTGCGCAGAACTGATTTTGCCTGCTTGAATACACCCTTGGATAAGGGTGTTGCGAGAGACTGTGTTTTCAGCAACTCCACTGTCAGACATCTCCTTTAAAAGTTCAATCCCTTCGTTGAACCTGTTGGACTTGAAAAGTCCATATGCAAGAGTAGAGTAAGTCAATACATTTGGGGCGCACCCATTCCTTAGCATATCTTCAAAAGCTTTCTTGGCCCTATCTACATGATTGTGCATGCACAACCCATTGATCACTGAAGTGTAAGTGACAACATTAGGATCTATAGACATCTTGATCATCTCCTGGTACAGCTCCCAAAATTCCGAAAACTTCCCAGCTTTCACATACGCATTGATAAGTGTAGTGAAAGTGACTACATTCGGGTCGATTTTCCTGGAGATCATCTGCCGAAGTACGTGAGAGGCTTCACTCAACTTACAAGCGTTACAAAGACCACTAATGAGAGAGGTGTAGGTAAACACATTCGGAGTAACTCCTTCGTTCTCCATAAGGCCAAAAACATTAATCGCTTCATTCAAAAACCTATTCCTACAGAGACCATCAATGAGTATGGTGTAGACTACAACATTAAGGGTAACACCCATCTTCTTCATCTGCTCAGCCACATAGAAAGCCTCATCAAATCTATTGATCTGGCAAAACCCATTAACCAACAAGCTGCCCGTAACCACATCCGGCTCAACACCAAGCTTCAACATCTTCCCAAGAAAAGACATAGCAAGACAAGGATGACAACAGCGGATAAAACACTTCACTAAGATGTTGCAGGTGTAGATATCAGGCGAGATCTCTATACCCTCATCATCCTCCACAATACTCCAGAGTCTGATCACAGTTTCGTAACTCTTCATCTTGGCGATAGCAGTCAGTACTTTGTTGAACTCGATGATGTTAGGCAGGGGACGAGACTCAGCCATGTAACCGAACAAGTCCACAGCTTCATCGTGCTTGATACCGCGAAGCCCAGTTCTCAGTATCTCTCGGTAGTCAACAGCGCTAGAGAAAGCTCGAAACTTGCAGAGCCGAAACGAAGGAGCGATGATACCGTTCTTCGGGAAGTATCGGTGAAGAAGCGCCTTAGCCGTCGACGAAATCGCAGTCGGGATCGGCCACCGCATTCAATCGACTTGCCTTCAGCTTGATTTGGGTTCGCTCCCAAATGAGTTGCTCGACCATAAACCCTAAACCCTGAACCGGGGATACATTTGTTAACTGAAGTGAGAATTGAGACAGAGAAGAAGGCGCAAGAGAGAAATAACCGGTTAACGGACAATCGAGGTTTTAGGGTTTTGGTTTATATTGGATCCGAATAAATTGATAAACCAGTCGCTTTAAAACGGGTTTTTCAAAATTGAACCGGTTTGCACGAATTCAATATTTTGCTCTTCTTGTTTACCATTGAAACTGACATATTTTTTTACTTGGAGATTACATTTCCTCTTTATTCTGGAATCGAATAGATATATGCATTAAACTTTTATGAAATTCTAATTCAAATTTTTTAGCAAAAACAAAAAAAAATAAATTCAAATCAAATCAATTGATAATAAATGAGTTGATTCGAACTTTTCATATAACAGTATATTATTTTTTTCAAATTTTCAATGTAAAATAATTGTTTTTATCAACATATTATAAACTGAATTCCATTTTGTGACCAGTAAAAAACCTATTTTGGTCTCTCTAATTAGAGTTAACCATCATGTTAAAGTTTTTAGATTTTTAATTCAAAATTAATTAGCTCAAATTCTTTATGTATATTTATGTTAGTCTTTCAAAACTTTGATGTAGAATCATCACAATATGTTATTCCTATATACATTGAGAGGCACGTCTGTTAACGGTTATGCTTTTTGGCTTCAGGATTCAATTCCATTTGTGCGTTATTATTTCTTCACACTAAAATCTGATCTATCTTGATAACATTATAGAGCATGTTTAAGATAATTATACGGCCACCGATTAAAATGGTTCTTATACAACACTCTAGAAGCTTGACGAGATATCAAGAACCTTGACTAAGACATTGGTACCATGTAGGAGAAAGAATGTAGTAGTAGGTAAAAAACATTCTGCTTGGATTAATGACACTTTTATTTATCACTGAAACCGAGCTAAATCATACTTCAGAATATGGTTTGCTACGATTTCGTTCGTCTTCTCTGTTGGATGAAACGAGTCCCAAAACACATACGTGCTCGCATCAGTACATGTGAAAGGGTTCATTTTATCACACAAGTAGCTCATCTCATAGTACCCAGTTCCGCAGCATGCACTCCTTACATTATTAAAACCTGTGACACAATCAGAAAGATTAACAGAACAATTCTTCATCAGTGCTCGTGTTACAACTTTGTACTAACCAAATGCTTCGGGATGGTGTATGATGTCTGAAACCAAGTCGTACGGGTTTGAAAATACAAGCTGGACTCCACTCAGCTCTTTGTTCAACTTAAATACTTTATCCTGCATCTTGGTGTTGAAGTCTCTAGCAGCAATGTTGTACTCTTCTATACATTTGCTTCCATAAAAGATCTGTGTTGTTCTTTCAAGTGGCAAGCATCCAAAAGGAGATAGTCCAGAGAAAGACATCTTACGAGCTCCGAGTCTGTAAATATCTGTCAAGAACTCTCCAGCGAGTCCTATCAGGAAGTTTTGGTACTCATCAACAGAGTACTTACGCAACTTGCGAGGAAGAAGATAGTAATTCTCAAGAAAATCGTTGGTTCCGATACTAATCAGGTAAAGTGATTCTCTGATAACTTCATTAGCTTTATCTTTACCCAAGTAGCCTCTTAGCTTGGTCTGGTACTCTTTGTAGTACTCCACTTCCTTCCAAAGCGGCATCACAGACTTTGACATTTCAAAGAAACCATGTCGGTTACATTATAATAATTTTTAACATGGTTAAAAATCATTTTTATGTTCTAATCATTTTTATGTTCTAATATCTTAGATGTTTTTAGATTTCTAGGTAAATATTATTTTTTATCAAAAGCTGAGTAAGTGAGTAACCAGTTATATTTTATAGCCTATTTTATAATTGATTGAGCAGTTTTTAATTTATAATTTGATAATACTTTTTAAATAAAAGATAACTTTCTTATGAGTATTTTACCTTAAAAAAAATTTATTTTGGAACTGAGAATGTATGAAGTTGAAGACATGGAGCTATGGTTGACTTACTAACACATCAGAGGTTGCATTGTCTAGGCCTGTTCCAGCTGAAGCAAAACAGACACCAGTGGCGAAGTCTTTAATGTCATATGATGGATCTAGGTAAGCAGGGACTGCGTTCTTGAGTCCTAAACCTTCAGAAATGAAATCTGGAGCTATCCGACCATTTGAGAATCTCCCAGTTGCTTTGCCGTCAAAGTAGTCCCGGCCATACGGCTGGAAGTTACTCTTTAGAACCGTAGAGATCTGGTTGTTGTTCCCTGAGTCCACTGTTGAGTCCCCGAATACTATAAGTGCTGCTACTTTCGCACTCGTTCCAGGTATCTCCACCAAGAGCTGAGTTGCAAGCAGCAAGAACGCAAGAACTCTGTTTCGCAGCATGCTTTTTACGTTAAGTTTTTCAAATTCTGCAAACAAGACTCTCACAAGTGATTGGGAAGAACAGCCAACGCAAGCATATAACTGGAGGAAGGAGAGGTACTTAATACCAAACCTGACAACCTTTGCCTTCTTTTTGTACTGAATAGCTTGGTCCCTTTGTTAGATAATGCTTATTTAATACTCCTTAGCCTATGTTTAATTTTGGCCACAGAGACTGGTCTGGAGTTAGTTGAGGTGAGTAATGAGCCGAAAATGATAAGACTCATTAATAGTATGCACCAAAGAAACGGTATTAAATATCTACTTAAAAAGAGAGACAGGTAAGAATAACTTGAAGTAGAAGGATTCGTAGTCTTACAAGCTTCAGGTGTATAGCAACGCATCTTCTTCTGACCAGTTTCACGCACTGAGTTCTACGTGTGACTACGTCTTGTCGTCACATTTGTTTTCGTACAGGGTCTTCAAACTAAGAATTGTGTTCACATGACAAAGAAAGCTTTAAAGTATCCAATGAAGTTTGGTTTATTCTTAACGCTCGGATGCTTTTGTAATCTATGTTTGCACGTTTTGGGGCTTTTTGGTTCACCCATATAGTTTGGTTGGTGCAGCGACAACAACAAGTAACGGCAAGAAAAGTGTAGCTCATGTTTTTTTTTTTTTTTTGTCACGAAGTGTAGCTCATGTGTCAAATGTGACAATGAGCGTTAAAAAGTTACTTTGTTTCTTTTAGTTCACCTAAAGTAAGTTCTATTTCCTTGATTTTGTATAACCTCTTCTTTTGTTTAGATGTGGTTGGGTTCTGATTGGTAATGGGTGGATAGGTGTTTTCAAAGATTTCATAGATTTTTTTTACCAGTAGTTCTCTTATTAGAAAGAGGCCTGGGCGTTCGGATCGGATTCGGATCGGTTCTTTTCGGATCCGGATCTTTTCGGGTCTTAAATATTTAGACCCAATAGGTACTTAGAAATTTTCGGTTCGGGTTCGGGTCGGTTCTTCTCGGGTCCGGGTCGGTTCGGGTCTATAATTAAAATACCCATAAAATACCCGTAATTTTTCGGGTTCATATCGGGTCCGGGTCGGATTCGGATATTTAGGATCTGAAAATGACATGATATACCCAATTCCATCAATTTTAGTTGAATATTTGTCATATATATCTAAAATTTGACAAAACAACGTAAATGAAACTATTAATAATTAAAACAAAACATTTAAAAACTCTAAATTTTACATTCTAAAGCTTCATATTAGTTAAAAAAATGTTAAAAATAATAACAAATGTTGTTCACAAAAGATATTTCAACTAAATCATAAAATAATCTATCTATATATATAAAGTTGATTTTTTCTCTTCTTATGACATGTGGAAGGGGGGTTTGTTGACATGTGTCCTCATGTTTTTTTTTTGTATTTAAATTGTTCTTCTTTTAAATTATTGCAATTTTCTCCATCAATTTCTAATTGTGTATTATCTAATCCTTCTCACACTTATTGGTCTCTAAAATTCAAGAAATAAATAAAATAATATAAATATATTTTATTTAATTTATTCACACCTAAAAATAGCAAGACTTTTCATCATTTTATTACTTTTACTAATTTTTATTATTTCATTTACAAATTATATTTATTTTACTATTAGTATCATAAGATAATCAAATTAAGAATAAGAAACTAGACAACCAACACATAAACTAAGAAAGCGGGCCAAAAGGAGAATAATAATCGAAAGGCCAAAGCCACCAAAAAGCAGGAAAATATATGCCTAAAACACAGGAATCACAACCAGTAGCTAAAAAGTAAGAAACACCTCACAGACTAAACAAGAACATACAAGACGACATGCAACTGAAAAACTACAAAGCTCTGGATAGAAGGGATCAAAGCTCCAAGAGATTAACTCCGCACACCTATACCAAGGAAAACATGGAAAGAAAAGAAACAACTTGAGAGAGGGAGAATGGAAGACAACCACCAAAAAATCAGAGACTAAACTTGAGACCAGAAATAACCTTCCAAGCCCACATAGCATACACGAACGAAAACATTATCCAAATCTCGAGTGGCAAACTGATATCTTGTGAATTTACATGTTTTTAACTTCTTATTCTTGCATGGTTTGGTCATTTAGAGTATCATTTAGGCACATTTAGGTTGCATATCATTGCATTTGTACATATCAGGTGTTGGAGAGCACCATGGATGAGTTAGAAGACCATTGGAGGGATTTTGAGTCCAAAGAGTGAAAGATGAACACGGATGAAGGCCTTAAAGATCTCTTCTGAAGCTCAAAATTTGTGGAGACACTGGAAATTGAGTTAGCTTTACAATGGAGGTGGTTTCAAGTCGTTTGGAGCTGTATTGAGGGATTTATGATCAAAATACTACACACATATCAATATGACATTCCTAGCGGCCAGGCGTAGCGGCAAAAGATGGTCGCTACATAAGATAGAGCTGAGGCGCCTAAGTACCGTAGCGGGAGTGTGTAGCGGGTTAGAGAGACCGCTATAGTTGAAGCGCTTTCTGTAGCGGTCTTCCGTAGCGGCATAATGAGGTCGCTATGAGTTCAAGAATGCGAAAAATCGTCTAAGTGTCCTAGCGGCCACCCGTAGCGGGCATTTCAGGTCGCTACAGGCGTAGTGACCTCTTGTAGCGACCTTTTATGGTCACTACGGAGAAAAATATCTGTTTTTATGGGTCAACCCCAGCTCGAGTTTTAGTAATATATAACTACTTTTCAGACAATAATGGGGGATCTATCTACTTTTTTATGAAGAACACAAGAACTCTTGAGAGAGAAAGCTTGAATCTTTAGTTTCTTTTCTTCTTATTCTCTTGAATTTGCTTGTTTAATCCTTGTTTATCTTTATTCTCTGTTGTATCTACTTGAATATGCTTCAATCTATTATGAGATTAAGTGTTTTCATGGAGATTAGTGAGTAGTTTCCTTAAGAATTCATGGGTTAGGGAGATTAGAGTAACTTAGTGAAGATCTATGGTGTTATTGTATTAGATCCTTGTATGAACTTGCTTGTTGAGTATTTTTAATGCTTGTTTAGTCTTGATCACTCTAAACCTGATTTCTAAACACTTCTCATCAGACATGATTAGATGAAGTGTTTGAATCAACTCAACTAAGCTCTAGTGAGATTAGCCAAGGACACTTGATGTTAAAATTGCTAGATAGTTATTAAACTTGAACTTAAAGATTGCTTGATTGAATTAAGCCAAAGACATTTGATGTTTAATGATTTCTAAGCAAATGGACATTTACCTAGACATAGGACTTGTCTAAAATTGTGTTTAGACTTAAGAGATTACTTTGATTGAAAGCTTGTCACCTAGATTGGATCTTAGTTACTTGAAGTCAATTCCCTTAGCCCATGGATTCACTTGTTTATATTTCTAGGATATTAGTTTGTTACAAATCATCTATCTTCTTGTTTGCTTAGATTAGGAAGGTTTGTGTATTCTTGGTGTTATAAGTCTCTAGTTCTCTGTGGATTCGATCCTAAAATGCTACAATGACATACCATTCGATTGTGGTATTGTTGGCACATTAGGTTAATTGGTGTGTGCTTAAACGCGTAATCAATTTGGCGCCGTTGCCGGGGAACTAAGTAGATTTGTCATTAGGATTTCAAACTTTCTTGAGACTAAGTTTTATTTTCATATGTTTTATTTTGCTTTGTTTGGTTACTAATTCCCTTTCAAGTGATTGCTCTTTTGCAAGATACATCCACAAGAGAGGAAGATCATGTCTCTTGACTTGGAATCAATGCTCAAGGCTATTTTAGAGAGTCAAGAAAGGGTGATATCTAGAAGCTCCACATCTTGTGAAAGAGCTTATGAACCAACCACCTCATTGGAGTATCAACCACACGGAGACTTTGGTCAAGGACACCAATATAGATATGGTGAGAGACACCAACCTTGGGATTTAGAGTATGAAGAAGAAGAAGATAACTTCCCCCAAGACTCAAATGAAGAAGACATCACCAACATGCTTGAGAAGTTGTTGGAGAATCAAGAAAGGGGAAGGATTGAGATGGAAAGGCAACTTGATTCTCTTTCTAACAAGATAGATGCTAATGGCAAAGCTCTTAGCTCAAGGTTGGATAGAGTTGTAGCACATGTGAAGTCTTTCAACAACAACATCTCTCACATGATCGAAGACCAAGAAGAAAGCGCCACTCCTCTTCACAACGCCAACACTTATGAAGCACATACCACATACATGGAATGTGATTTTGAAGAGGAAGCTCAGCTTGAGGATGATTTTCAACATGAAGCTGAAGAGCCTATATACGAGTCTAAATCACTCTCTGAATGCATGGTAGATGAGAATCTTATTATAAGATCTGAAGAACAAACCAAGACTATGACATTCATGAGTCATTATGCAAACATCGATGAAGAAGAAGTAGGCTTTGTTGAGAACACTCTTGAAGATCTGGGTGATGAGAATTTGGTTGTTGAATGCGTTGAGGAGACAAAAGAGAGCTTGGTTTTTATAAACGAGCTCTTGAGTGAAGAAGAAACGCGTGTGATCCCTGTAGCCAAGGAAGAAGCAAAGGGTGAAGAGTCTGTGGAGAATCAAATGAATTACATCAAAGAATCCTCCGAAGAGGTACAAGAAGAAGAGTCTCCAGTAGAAAAGCCCTTTCAGAATCACTTTGGTATTCTCTCCACCAAAGAACTTAAACGTGATGATCCAAGGAAGATACCATTTGAGGAAATCAGGATGAACGAATTCAGGGGATGGTTCTACGACGAGTATGATCCTGGTGATCATGGTTGTCTCGATAAGGCCTTCTGTGGGCCACCTCTTGCCTGAAAAGGCTCTGCAGTCAAGCTTAAAGACTTAAAACAAGCGCACTTGGGAGGCAGTCCACTGTTATCTTTCAAAGGTCAATCAAAATCGCTAGAGGTCAAAAGACGATGCTTTCTCTGTCTACCCTCCTCTGAACCAGCCAATAACTCCAAGTAAGTGTCAATCAACCTTGTACATATTTAGTTTTCATGTTTATCTTAGATCTCTTCTTTGAGCTTACTCTCACACAAGGGACTGTGTGAAGTAAGTTTGGGGGAGAGTCTACTATCTCACATTGTGTTTTGTTTTGTTTACTTGTCATGAGTCTCATGCATTGCATTGCATAGAAAATTTCAAAAAAAAAAAAAAAAAAAAAAAAAAAAAAAAAAAATTTAAAAAAAGAGTTGTGTGTTTTGAATTATGCATAGGGAGCCATGATTGAAATTGCCATGAAAAGAACATATCTACAAGCATCTCTTGAGCCTTGAAAACTCTTTTTGAAACATGTTGCTCATATGATATTGACATTGTTCTTGAAACCAATTACAAACTGAACTTGGGCATAATGAATTTAATCTCTCTTGCATATGGGCACTTGCATACTTGATCATGGATTTCATACACATTTGGGTTATCTTATTCCATGTATTATCCTTTGATTAACCCAAATGGCACTCCCCTACCCTTGAACCCTTGCCATTCTTTGAAACCAATATTGATTTGTTGAGTGAGGTCTCTTATTGATAGCTTGTTATGTGCAAAATCTTGAGAGTATTGGGAGCGACATATGTTTGTTCTCATCTATTGCTAGCATAAGATCCTCATTTGAACTAGCATCTAGGATGGTGAGTGAGTTTTTGTGTTTTTAAGTTGTTATATCTTGGGTTTGAGAGAAGAAAAAAAAAAAAAAAAAAAAGATCAAAGAGTGTCAATAAGAAAAGAAAACCAATAGGAACCAAGAAAATAAAAGAAGAAAAACTCTTAAGTGTGTCAATTAGAATTCCCCAAAGTAAAAAAAAAATGAATGAAAGATCATAATGGGAAAAGAAAAAGAGTGTCAAGTTCTTAGTTGGTTGATCATGTAAATAAAAAAAAAAAAGAGAGTTCACTTGGTGAGAAATGTGAGTGAAGTGTATATACTTGGGTTTTGAAATATAAAAGATGGGTAGAATTTGTAATCACTTAGGAAGAAGAGTAGAATGATGTGAATGAGCTATGTATGCATGAATTGCTCCTAGTCTTAGATAAATTTTGCATAATGATCATGCTCCTTGTTCTTGAGTGATTACCACCATTAAAAAGATTGTATTTGAACCTTTCTTTTCATTCATAAAAGACCATTAATCTACCAAGCCAAGTGATTGAGATCATGTGCCCATTTGTGAGAATCCACCTTGTGTGTGTGTGTGTGAATGAATGTGAGAATTGGTTGAAGTTACTTGTTGATTGATGAGCACTGCACTTTGTATAAAGAAATAAAAAGAGTTTGATAGGCATTGAGAAGCTAGACTGATAAAAGAATGACCAATGATTGTTTGCTATGATCATTTGGAATGTTGTAGAAGAGCTAGGATGTGTGTCTTTTGGATATGAGCTCCCTTTTTCAAACTTCTTCCTTCTTAGGACTTGAAAGTTTACTTGAGGACAAGTAAAGGACTAGTGTGGGGGAGTTGATATCTTGTGAATTTACATGTTTTTAACTTCTTATTCTTGCATGGTTTGGTCATTTAGAGTATCATTTAGGCACATTTAGGTTGCATATCATTGCATTTGTACATATCAGGTGTTGGAGAGCACCATGGATGAGTTAGAAGACCATTGGAGGGATTTTGAGTCCAAAGAGTGAAAGATGAACACGGATGAAGGCCTTAAAGATCTCTTCTGAAGCTCAAAATTTGTGGAGACACTGGAAATTGAGTTAGCTTTACAATGGAGGTGGTTTCAAGTCGTTTGGAGCTGTATTGAGGGATTTATGATCAAAATACTACACACATATCAATATGACATTCCTAGCGGCCAGGCGTAGCGGCAAAAGATGGTCGCTACAGAAGATAGAGCTGAGGCGCCTAAGTACCGTAGCGGGAGTGTGTAGCGGGTTAGAGAGACCGCTATAGTTGAAGCGCTTTCTGTAGCGGTCTTCCGTAGCGGCATAATGAGGTCGCTATGAGTTCAAGAATGCGAAAAATCGTCTAAGTGTCCTAGCGGCCACCCGTAGCGGGCATTTCAGGTCGCTACAGGCGTAGTGACCTCTTGTAGCGACCTTTTATGGTCACTACGGAGAAAAATATCTGTTTTTATGGGTCAACCCCAGCTCGAGTTTTAGTAATATATAACTACTTTTCAGACAATAATGGGGGATCTATCTACTTTTTTATGAAGAACACAAGAACTCTTGAGAGAGAAAGCTTGAATCTTTAGTTTCTTTTCTTCTTATTCTCTTGAATTTGCTTGTTTAATCCTTGTTTATCTTTATTCTCTGTTGTATCTACTTGAATATGCTTCAATCTATTATGAGATTAAGTGTTTTCATGGAGATTAGTGAGTAGTTTCCTTAAGAATTCATGGGTTAGGGAGATTAGAGTAACTTAGTGAAGATCTATGGTGTTATTGTATTAGATCCTTGTATGAACTTGCTTGTTGAGTATTTTTAATGCTTGTTTAGTCTTGATCACTCTAAACCTGATTTCTAAACACTTCTCATCAGACATGATTAGATGAAGTGTTTGAATCAACTCAACTAAGCTCTAGTGAGATTAGCCAAGGACACTTGATGTTAAAATTGCTAGATAGTTATTAAACTTGAACTTAAAGATTGCTTGATTGAATTAAGCCAAAGACATTTGATGTTTAATGATTTCTAAGCAAATGGACATTTACCTAGACATAGGACTTGTCTAAAATTGTGTTTAGACTTAAGAGATTACTTTGATTGAAAGCTTGTCACCTAGATTGGATCTTAGTTACTTGAAGTCAATTCCCTTAGCCCATGGATTCACTTGTTTATATTTCTAGGATATTAGTTTGTTACAAATCATCTATCTTCTTGTTTGCTTAGATTAGGAAGGTTTGTGTATTCTTGGTGTTATAAGTCTCTAGTTCTCTGTGGATTCGATCCTAAAATGCTACAATGACATACCATTCGATTGTGGTATTGTTGGCACATTAGGTTAATTGGTGTGTGCTTAAACGCGTAATCACAAACATGGTGAAAGGGAGAGCCACCAGAGGTACGATGAAAGCTGCAAAGAGATGCAAGAATAGAGAGGGAAAGGGAGAAGGAGCGAAATCAGAAAACTATGGAGCCGTCCTCGAGCTATGAAAGAGAGCATAGAAGTCAAAACACCAAAAACTAGATCTTGAAAACCAAAACGAGCAGAGACTATTGACGGTAAGCCAACGACGAGGAATACAAAATCAAAGACGAATAAACTCTGACCCAACCAAGGAGATGTAGTTCCTAACATCAGATGAAATCTAAGGAAGAAGAGGAGCAATCAATATTGACTGGAACAGCCTACAATGCCGTGGGAAGCAACCGAACAACTGAAAACTCATAAACCCGGTCTGCAACAAATACCATATAATCTCATAGGTGAAGAAGGTAAGAAAAACAAGAGAAAAATGTGAGTCTTTTTCCGGTGATGGTGAGAAGCACCGCACACCAGAAATGTAACGAAATACATAGACGGTGAGGGCTCAAGTTTAAAATATGGAAAGAGGGCAAAAAACATCTTAAAAATTATAATTTTCAAAAATATGAAAAAAATATAATACAATTTTGACGATGAAACCGTTAATCTTAGAATCAACAAATGCGTAGATGCAAAGTTATTGAAATTCAATATTAGCTTACGTTGGAGGCTCATTTTACTACTAACAAGTACTATACACACAACAACACATTATTAAAAAAAAAAACGCAAAATATATTAACTTATCACCTACTATATAACAAACTAAAAACATCAAATAATGATCTTAACAAATAAAAACGATAACATAATTATATTATCCAAAAAAAAAATCATGCTCTTAGCAATAATAAAACAATATTCCGCGCGAAGCGCGGACACCCCCTAGTATATATATAAAATAGAGCACAAAAACATCATTGTTTTAGATGTACATGTTTTTAAGTCGGGTACAAATCGGTTCTTATCGGGTCGGGTCTATTCGGGTCGGTTCTTTTCGGGTCCGGATCTATTCGAGTCGGTTCCTTTTCAGTTCTGGTTCTTTCGGGTAAAAAAAATTTAGACCCAAAAAGTACTTGTAAATTTTTGATCCGGTTCCGGGTTGGATATTTTTGAGTCGGTTCCGGTTCGGGTCTTCGAGTCCAGGTTAAAATGACCAGGCCTAAGAAAGACATTGAATGAAAAAAAAAAAGAATGCAAGTAAGAATGTATAGCAAATAACTCTGTTTTTCGGCTGAGTGTTTAGCCATTAACAGGTTATTTAGCTGTTGAGTTATAATACCTAATAAGTAGTTGAACATTAATTTTGACTTAGTCCCATTCAAAAAGAAGTCAGGACCTACTCAACTACTCTAATTAATTCAGCATCTTAACTAACAATACTGCAACCAAAATGTGTTTCTATTTTGTATGGTTTAATGTGTTATTAGGCAATGACATTTTCTACCTTATTAAAATAGTATCTATATTATTAAAACTGAAGTACACTTTAGTGCTGTTTGGAAACATGAATAGTACTATAACTGAAAATTGTTTGGAAACGAAGATAGTAGTATTACATTAATTGTATTTTCATATTTCACTCATATTAATTATATTGTCTTAACAATATTTCACATCATTAATTATATTACCATAATAATAATAGTGTAGATTTTTATTTAGTAGTTAATCAATATTAATTTTGTGCCAATTATAAAATCAAAAAAGTAAAATAACTGAGTTTTGCATAAGGTTAAACGTTTTTTTAGTTTGTTTTACTAGAACATTTTTTTTTTTCAATCAGTGAAAAATTACGTAGCCAAAAACATAATTCAAAGACATGTTTAGTGAATAAAATCATAACTTAAATCAAAATAATAAAAATGAATTACATTCATTGTCACTTAATTTTTTACTCAATATAATTGCTTACTAAATAAAAAAAAACTCTTTTTATTTTACTTAATTTAGCAAAACACATAAAAATATCATTTCTATTAGTTTATAAAATCAGTTAGGCATGAACACTAGATATCCACTTAGGTACGAGTTGTTTCTTTCGGGTATCGTTTTTTTTGTTTTAAAATTACTCACTCCTTGAATATTATAAATTTATGTGTAGGTTTTGAGTTGGATCCTTTTGAGTCTGGATGAGTTTGGTTCTGATATATATGACCCTAAAATATCTAAATAACCAAAGTATTTGAAACGGGTTTGGATATTTGTACCAAAAATAACCATATTATCTGATTCGATCCAGATCTTTTGAATACAATTAGTTATATTACGACATATCTAAAATATAAAACACTAATTATAAAAAACAAATATTAATGTATAAAAATATAAGTATAGTTTTATTTTAGTAATTTCATTAATTATATTACTTTAACAATATATCACATCATTAATTATATTTACCGTAAAAGTAATAATGTAGATTTTTATTTATTAGTTAATCAATATTAACTTTGTGCAATTATAAAAAAATAAAAATGTAAGATAACTGAGTTTTGCATATGGTTAATAGTTTGGTTTAATATGTTTTACTAAAACTTTCTTTTGTCTTAGTTCCAATTGGTGAAAAATTACATAGCAAAACACATAATTCAAAGGCATAGTTTATCTGAACAAGATAATAATTTAAATCAAAATAATTAAAAAGTATTACATTTACTGTCACTTAATGTTTCACTTCATATAACTATTTTACTAAATAAAAAATTCTTTCTATTTTTCTTATTTTTGCCAAATATATAGAAAGAGTTTCTTTTAAATCTATTTGCAAAATCAGTTAAGC
The DNA here is from genome assembly GCF_020379485.1 of Brassica napus. Taxonomy (NCBI): domain Eukaryota; kingdom Viridiplantae; phylum Streptophyta; class Magnoliopsida; order Brassicales; family Brassicaceae; genus Brassica; species Brassica napus. Next base: position 15,044,631 of record NC_063444.1, on the reverse strand, counting down.
ATGGACATTCAGATACTCATTGAGCTACAAGTTGTTTCTTTCAGGATTAATTGTTTTGGATTTTTGATTTTGATGTGTAGAAACATAAAAATATTTAATTAACCAATATATCTGAAAAGAGTTTGTATATTTGTACCAAAAATAATCTTCTTACTCGATTCAATCCAAATATTTTGAATACAATTAGTTATACGACGACATATCTTAAATATATAACACTAATGATAAAATAACGAATAAAAATTTATAAAACCGTAAAAATTAACACCCGCACATCTCTAGTCTGAATTATATATAAACATGCTGATAATTTTTGCCAAGTAAAAGCATCATCAGCATCAGGAAAAGTTACAAATCATTCTTCAGAAAACATCATTAGTAAACACTTAAAAGAATCCAGAGAAGTTAACACGAGAGAGAGAAGAAGTCCGGGCATAAGTTACATCGTACAGCTTATCCAAAAAGTTGGTCTTTGTCTGTCCAAAAAAATATACTAGGACGAGCGCCTCTGATCACAGAAGAGGGTTCTCAAATCTCCTAGTTGCTATATTGACAATAATACCCTCACAAGCTCAGGCATCAGTCCACGGTATCAGTCGTGCATCGGTGGGGGTATTTACGTAAACAAGCACTCTCTTCTCCACACTAAACCACGTCTCTGTGTGTCTGTGTGCCTCCGCCTCTGAACCTGAGCATTTTCCTCAAAACACAATTCGATTCGATTATCATCTTGTCTTCGTCTTGATCTCTGCCTTCTTTTCTCTGTGATGTTTGCTTCGAGAATTCTCTCGCGAGTTTCCCGCAGCGCGGGTTTACGCTCCTCTCTCTCCGCCGCCGCCGCTCTTCCGGCGAGGAGCCAGACTCCGATATTATCGAGACGGTGTCACTCATTTGGTAATTAAGGTTAACAGCGCGGGTTTACGCTCCTTCTCTGGCACATGCTATTCTTCAGTTTTTTATCAATCTCTAATCATACTTGTGGTAAATGTTGCATAGGCTTGTTAGTGTTTCGTTATCACCACTATTCACGTTAGCGATTGTTTATATATAATGGCCACGAAGTGTCTGATACTGATATAGTTATCAAATACATTAACAGTAGTTTCCATGAAATCTCTCATCACTAAATACTCAAAATAACTGAAAATTATAAAAAGAATAAAAAAAATTGCTGTCCGATAAATTTTCATGTATGTTTAGATACTTATTTTACAAGCATCATTCACATATTTATTTTTAATTGCTTCTAAGATATTATTGCTTGTATAAACTCTGCGACCTTTCAAAAGTGATTGGCCAATTAGTAGAAACTTATTAATCTAAATATTATTTCATTTATTATATTCTTGATTTTATATCCATTTCCTTTATTAAAATATACCAAAACAATTTATATATTTTCCGTAAAACAAAAACCTGTAAAACGAAATCCCATGATTTTGATATAATTATACAATTATATAATAACTATAATATAGTCCTCATATAAAATATAAATGTTTATATGACATTTATATAAGGGAAATTGGAATTCATATACATAGCAAAACCAAAAATCAAGTTTATAACCATAATAACCTTTTGGTTATGATATTCTTTGTATAATATGTATAATGATTAATGACAAAACTACCATTTATTCCTGTTTATTCCCACTCTCACTTCCAGTAGTGTTCTTATTCTTGTGAAAAAAAATTTCTCATTATATTGATCTCTGTTCTCTTTTTTTTTCAATGAATATTTACAAGTTTTATAAAACTCAGTGAGTACTTTACACGACATATAATTATCGTATCCAACAAGTGATTGTCTGATCTTTTCTTCATATATTTGTTTGAGTCTACAATTTTGTTACTTTCCAATGTATGTAGATTAAGAAACACAGAATCTGCAGAACTATGGGAGAAATAAACAATATGCATTGTGTTGTACTATTATGTTTGATAAACATAGAATAGAAATTCTTTCTTAATGTTACAAGAAAATATGAATTTGATAATGTGTATTTTTAGTAGATGGTGCTTTAACATGAAATTTTCGGTGTGATTCCTTACAACAAGTGTATCTCATATATGATACATAGCAATCACATTGTAAAAATGCAACCATCAATGAAGAATACACACAAATTTTTGCAACAATTCTTGTAAATACTATACTATTCTATTTCGTTCTAAATATAGTGTAGTCCTGCTCATCTTCCTCCCCCTCTCCCTCTCCCTCCCCCTCCTCCTCCTATCCATCCTCCTCCTCTTCCTCCCCCTCCCCTACCTTTCCTTCTCCTCCTCCTTCTTCTTTATCGCAGTGAGGCATCACTATCACTCTTTCTTTAACTTATAAACGGTTTACATTGTGATGTTTCTATGTATCAAGTTCTCTATCCTTTGAAACTGATAAAATCATTTGTGTGACTATACTGTATGATGTGTAGAATAGCATGACAAATTTAGTTTTGGCATTTCAACATCACGCGTACGCGGTAGGAATGAGAGTTTGGTCATGTTTGTGCGTAAATTGTCTCATCCAACCTGAATTACTGTAATATGGCTATATTCTTCATTTTGTTTATGAATATTCAGCAAATTCACCCTTTATATAACATATGCTTAGACATGTTTTTTTTTGTCGACTTTATGTTTCATTAACATGCCAGAAGGCATTGTTTATTCTATGGTCATCAGGTTTTACAGCATTAAAACGGATAAATTAAATTTTGTGAACTAATGGCCCACATACAAGAATCTCGAGAAGCTTCAAGTGCCACGTCCTCAACACGTGTAAAACAAGCATCAAATGGGCGGCTTAATCACTGCCCGAGAACTCCATCGTCGGAAAGCCCTCTTCACCGCATCTCGAACTTCTCTATCCACCGTAGAATCTCCATGGAAATTGAATCAGAGCAATAACGACAAACTCACCCTTTACTCCACTCATTCACTTCAAAGCTCAAAGATATCTTGTTGGGGACTTCCTCCATCTAGTACTTGATTTAAAACACTGATGCCAAAGAACCTCTCGCTCAAGCCTCAACTATTTAATAAAATATTCTCTTTATATCTATATTTTCTTAGATGAAAATATATATTTTCTTAGATGAAAATATACACTTTTATATAATATGATTTCATAAAACAATTTCGCATAAATAATCTTGAAAATAGAAAAACATCATTTATTTTAACAATAATTTAAAACAATAAAAAGTATATTTTTAAAGTAATAGAAATATTTGTATTTCTATCTATCTATTTTCTCAGATAATTACATAAAATAATTAAGTAACATAAACTGATATATGTTTAATTGGCTAAAAATAGTTTATAATTAGTGTATTGAAATGTTTTTTTGTTTTTTTTTCTTAAATTTAATTCACTTTAATATCTTTCAATTAAAGCCAAAAATATACATAAATTATAACTTACTTATATAATATAATTTTTCACATACAATCACAATTTTTTACTGCTTATTTTAAAATATATTAGAAACCAAGTAATTATAAAATATTTTAAAATAACATGACAGTATGTACTTTAACGAGGTAGATATATTATATTTTATTATTATTAAAAATATTTGTTTTCTTAGTATTAAATTACTTTAATTTTCTTATGTTTGTTGAACTTAATATAACAATAATCAAAATACCAAAGCAAATATTTATTTAAAAAAAGTTTACCGTCCAATAAATCTAAGGCATATAAAGTATTTACAATTCATAAAATATTTTAATTACTGTAAATATTGATATGTTTTCATGAATTTCCTAAATTGTATCAGTTACTTATGTATTTAACTTCATATTGATGATCGTTTTATTTTCTAATTTCTTTTAAAAAATCAACAAATAATTTGATAAAAATTATGAAAATACATGCACATTTAAACGATGAATAAAAAATAATTTAATCTGAATTAGTTATAATAAAAATAATAACACTTCCGTATAAATTTGAAAGAATATATGTAACTTAATATACTCACAACATGAGTTGACTCGGCTAATCCAATCTATATCTACATCATAGATTTAACTACAATAAAAATATATATAATTTATTTAATAAGTATAAATTTTAGGATGAATCAAAACATATTAAAAATGAAAACAAAATATTAACCAACTGTTATAATTTAGTTATTTTGAAAATTTATATATATGCGTGAGACTTTGAAATGCTATTGTTATATTAATTTATTTAATTTGAATTCAGATACTTTTGTTTATTTTTTATTTCATTCTAAACACAATATATCTTTAGTTATATACAATCTTACTAAAATATTTTTACATATGTAAGATAACAACCAACCTAAATATGAATAAATAATATATTTAGATAAAAAATAGTATAGTTGAATTTAAAGAAATAGATGTAATCTAATATACCCAACTGATATTTAAATCGACTGTAAAGCAACAAAACCGATTAGATATAACATATCAAAAATCATATGTACAATTAAAATAATATAGTATTATTAATATAAATTAATATAATAATAATATTATTAAAAACTAAAAGTAAATAAGAATCAGTTATTATAATATATCTGTTTATAAATATTTATATCTGTGCATGAACACGAAAAATCACCTAGTATTTTGAAAAAGGGATATTATATTTTCACCATATAAATGTTAAAACCACAACACAAATTGTTTTTTTATAATATGGAAATTAATAAATAATAGTATAAATTAACTGGTATCCATATAGTTTGTCATATACTTTCAATTAATTTGCTAAGATTGCTTCAACCAAAGTTTTTTAAAAAAAAAATGTAAACCAAAAAGTAAATATTTAATAGAGATATTATTAAAATTTGCATGTATTATTTATACCCTGTATAAAAAAATGTAAATAAGTATATTTCAAAATATTGGCTCCCATTGTAGAAGATTGGTGTTTTAACAGTAAAGGATATTTTATTCTTTAAAAAAAAAAATCAAAAATGTTATTTTACCTGAATTATTTAAAATTATTCGAAAACATGCTATATACCGAAAAAAAACATGCTACATACCGAACAACTCCAATATTTTCTTAATAAAATCAGTAAATTCAAACGTACCAATCCCTCACGAAAGCTCGTTGGCCCTACCGACCCACATATGATCAGTCGCCAAATAGAGAAAGGTAAAGGCTCTCAACATAAACTTTGTAATTAAAACGCAAAACTAACTTAAATTTAAGGACCTAGCATGATTAAAGACAAAAGAAACTAATCAATGTGTTTTTGTGTGGATGGTGACGCAGGCATCTTCGCATGGGTGGATCAAGTAATCACTTTAGTTTGATGATGGAAACAAGTTATGTGGAGATGATAGAAACAAGTCTTGTGATAGTTTCTTAACCAAACCGATACGGTTTTTCAGTTATCAATTAACCAAAGATTTTCGATCATTAAAATTAACCGAATATAATACGATTTGGCTAGGGTTTGTTAATGGTAGATTTCGGTTTAAAGATTAAGAACCAACATTTATATATCTATATATCTATATTTATTTTTCCAAAAATTGTTTAAAAGTTTGATTGTATCACATAGACAAGAGGATTATATCTTTCTCTTTTGTTGGTACTTGGCCAGACGAGACGATACACGCTCGACCTTTCCTTTGCCCACTTGTAAAACAAAAAAGCAGACTATTATAATTTCCCTAATTGATGTATAAAACAACCAGGAGAATATATTCGTGAGAGAGGTAAATAAAATTTTAGCAAAAAAAAAAAGAGAGATAAATAAAAGCAGTAAAGATTTGACGCGTGACATCAGGATGATTTCAGAATTTGTGCGAACTTGTTCAAACGGCGGCTTGTACTTTGCATGTCGTACTTTTGTCAAAAAAGTAGAGTATATAGTGAGTAATTAAGTTTACGAGTCTTTTTGGGTATTCCATAAATATGAATTTTACTTTTATGTTTAACATGGAGAGAAGGAATATTACGATTTCTAACAAAGTAGAAAAGAGAATATTACGTTTTGTATAAAAGTAAAGATATATTTTTAATAATGGTAAGTAGATATATTTAATTGATCAATTGAATGCGTGACATCTGGCGAATTAACAGTAATTATTAACTGTCTGATTGCCCTTAACCTAATCCCTCACTAGTATTTATAAACGTCCCATTCCGCTAGAGTTTCAGTTCATAACTTGTTTTGTTTTGTTTTATACTTATAATCATCACTCTCCAGTTGCTCAAAAAAAAAAAACCTCTCTCTCCTTCTTATACGAGTTTACGAACGCTATCCTTTTTTTATGAACGCCCTTTTCTATCATCATTAGTGTCTTCATATTAGTGTTTTATATTTTATTTTTAAAAACTAAATCTGTTCCTTTTCAGGATGAATCGAAACCAATCTTATACTCCCTCCGTTTCAATATAGATGATGTTTTAGAATGTTTGTTTTGTTTCAATTTACATGAAGTTTTGTGATTTTAAAGAAGTTTTGAGATTTTAAGGTTAATTTTAACTTTATTGGAAACTGTTCAACCAATTAGATTTTACAGTCTTTTTTATAATTGGTTAACTGATTTTAAAATTATATCTTAAAAATATTTTTCTAGGGAAATGTAATTTTCTTAATCTTTGTGCACTATTACAAAACATCAAGTATTATGAAACGGAGAGAGTAGTTTTTTATGAACGCCCTTATACGAGTTCATCAAGTCTTCATATTAGTGTCTTATATTTCCCAAGAGATCTGGATACTGGCGATTGATTTGTACACATTGGTGGCCAGTATCACCGGATCTGATAATTGGATTGTATATATTGTTGGCACGGATTTGCAATCCGGTAATTGGGGCGATGATTTGATTGACCACACTCCTGTTAGTTTCATTCTTTTATGTTTGGTCATAAGGCTAGTTTAGTTAACCTCTCTATATCTATTTACGATTACAAATCTAATATTGTGATATATGAATCTGATGTCACGGATTAATCAATTTGATTGTATATATTAGTGGCACGGATCTGCAATCGATAATTGGTGCGATGATATAGATTTAATATTTTACCTTTTGTTTATAGGCTTAGTTTAGTTTAGTTAATGTGTTACAATTACAAATCTAAGATCGTGATATCTGGATCTGATTTCATGGATCTGTCAATTTGAATATATTAACTATTTTTATGTGTATATTATTATACTTTGTGATATATAAATTGGTTTGTGATATTTTGTTTATTTATTTATTTAAATTTAGTTCCAATTTCATTTGCTAATCTTACTTTTTTTTTTGATATTCTGTTATAAACTTAATACATTGTCGACAAAAGAAAATATACACATTTGCATACATTTTCCAGCCCTAAAGATATATAGTCTTGGGTTTAAGGTTCATTTCATCATTCTACCCTATTCTCCGATTCTTGCTTTTTATTCTTACTAAAAAAGGTGAAGACGAGATGGAGGCTGCGAACGCTGTGATGGAGGCTGCGAACGCTGAGATGGTGGCTGCGAAAGCTGAGATGGAGGCTGCGATATCTAAGATGGAGGCGAGATGGAGGCTGCGAAAGTTGAGATGGAGGCTGCGAACGCTTCTATGGAGGGGAATACAGTGGGGATGAGGACCTTCATCAACATGTTGAAGATCATAATCTGGTGGGACTTTGAAAACCTTGGAGTCCCCCATGATTTACCTCCGGATCTGGTGTATGAACTCACTCTTTGTGAGGAAGTTGAGAGATGAGGGGTTTGGGGGTGATATTGAAATAAGGATTGTCGTGCCGTTCGTTCAGTGATTGCGTTGTACCAAGTATTTTGCTGGAAAATATGACGATTTGTCGAGTTAATAACTGAGAAAAAGCCAAAAATAGCACTAAATCATGTTTTTGTTCCCAAACTAGCACTCAAGATCAAAAGTCACAAAAATAGCACTTAATGTTTTATCAAAAGTCACAAACTTAGGGTTTAGAGTTAAAGGGTGGGGTTTAGGATTTAGGGTTTAGGGTTTAGAGTTTACGGTTTAGAGTTTAGGGTTTAGGGTTTAGAGTTGAGAAATGAGGTTTTGGGGATAAGGTTTCAAATTTTGAAAAATAAAAAAATTAAAATTTTCAAAGGATAAACTTAGAAAGATGCTATTTTGGTCATTTTAGTTTTTGAGTGCTATTTTTGTGATATAAACTTAGAAAGGTGCTATTTTGGAGATTTACCTTTAATAATTTCCCAAGTGAGTTACTTTTGTGGATAATAATGAAATATTGCTTGGTATAACCTGGAATGTGATTATCTGATTATCAGGACCAACAGATCCAATGGATCCATTAAAATCTGATAACCAGATCTCGGACGATTATATCATCGATGACATCCAAAAAATGATCGATGTTAAAACCCCGCCTGTCAATGTTATGATTCCAACCAGTGATGGCGATTTCGAAGAAATTGTCTCTAAGCTGAAGAAGCATGGACACACTTTCTTGTTGGCTTATAACGATGACCGCAATGCAGAGGGGGACTTGCCTACGCAAGTGCTTGTGGAGAACTTTTTTGGGTCTCGGAAAAAGTTTAGCTAAAAAATACTGGAAAGCTGGTGCTACTAAATCGTTCAAGGATGAAATGGAGAAGTTGGAGATTGGTCCAGATGGGAAGAGGGATCCTGTTGCCATGAATGAGTTGAAGAGAAAGCACAAAGAGCTCGCAAAGACTAGGTAAGTAAATTTGTTTAGCTGTGGTTAGTCATTTGCTTATTAATTTGTATTTGTTTAATAATTTCACTACAAGAAAACAGCAAGGATTCTGAGGGAAAAAATCGTCGGAATTTCGTCGGAATATCGTTATTCCGACGACATACCGACGAAACAAGTCGTCGGAAATAATTCCTCGGAATTTCATGTTTCCTCGGAAATCCATCGAAATTTTCCGACGGAATTCCGAGGAAACAAACTTCCGAGGAAACAAACTTCCGAGGAAATTCCGAGGATCCCATGTTTGTCGGAAAAGTCCTCGGAATATACCGAGGGAGAGCTTCGTCGGGATATCTCCTCGGACGTTCATCGATCGATGCGTTTTTGGACATATATACCTCGATCGATAGGAATATACCGAGGGACATATTCCTCGGAATATACCGAGGGACCGGTTCCTCGGAATATTCCGAGGGAAACGTCCCTCGGTATATACCGAGGGAAAAGTTCCTCGGTATATTCCGAGGAACCTGTCCCTCGGTATATGCCGAACGTTTTTTTGTATCATCGATCGATCGATGGCTTTATGTCAAAAAACGGATCGATCGATCGCGTAAAAAATATAATTAATTTTTTTAAGAAAATAAAATTTCTGAAATTTAAATTCGAAAATAGGAAATTAAAATTAAAATTGAAATCATATTAATTAATATTCAAAGTTTGACAAATAAAAATAAAACATTCCGAGTTTTTGGAAAAAAAAAAAAACTACAGGTCTGGCACGTCCGGGAACACTTCGTTCGGGTACATCCTCTGCATCATCTCCATCATTTGCTGGTTCAGCCTCCTCTGTGCCTCATAGCCCGCCTGTTGAGCCCCCATCTGGGTCTCCAACAAAGATATACGATCATCTTTGTCCTTCAACTGAGCCGTAAGTACTTCTGGATCAACAAAGGGCGGTGGTGCAGAAGAAGGAGGAACCGACCGGGTGCGACGACCCAAACCGACCAAATGTCCCTTCTTCTTTGGAACCGACTGAATAAAAAATAGCCAAATTTACAAATTTAAACCAAAAAATAAATGAATTGAACTTAAAAAAAAAAAGAACTTACGGATTCAACGATTTTGTTGATTCGAAACCGGGACAAGTTGGTCGAAGCCGTCGAAGCGTCATCCTCGGTTTGAAGCTGAGACACTTCGTCTACCACCTGAGTTTGGACCAGGTCGACCACGTCCCTCACAAGACCGTCATCAATCTGGCCGGTCTTCTTGTTGGTATACGCCCTCCTCATTAGGGCGAGATCATCAACTGGCTCGCCATCATTTTCTTCCGCCTTGAAAAAAAAAAAAATTAAAGAAACATTAGAAATTAGAAGAAATGCATAATAAATTAAAATTCTGAAACTCAAATAATTGAAGAAAACACGTTTGAACTTACCATGCGATCTCCCAGAGTGGCAATAGATTGAGCACCCAAGTTATGCTTGTAGATGCCCTTCCCTTTACGGTCGCTCCTGCGGTTGGTGGAGTTGGTGGAAGAAGTTTCTTTCGTCTTTTCCTTATCCCAATGCGCACACAACTCCTTCCAGACCGTGTCGTTCATCGACTTTGGGACCTTTTAATAATAAAAAAAAAATAGTTTATTAAATTTAAAAATAGTTTAATAAATTTAAAAATATTTTAATAAATTAAAAAATTGTTTAATAAATTAAATCGAACCTTATTGATTTCTCACTTCTTCTTCCACTCGTGGATCTGCTTCCCATAGTTGTCCATAACTTTATGGACGAAGTGGTGATAGATAAAGAGCGTCTCATCGGAATTCCAGTTGAACTCTTGCTGAAAAAAAAACACAATTAGTAGAAAATTTATATTAAAGATTAAAAATATAAGTAAAAAATTAGAATACTTACCGCAAACTGACGAAACCACAGAACCTGCTTGGCGGTAGGGAAGTGAGTGAAAGTCGGATGTCCACTGTCGAGGGCCGAGTACATCATACGGTTGATCCATGCACTGATCCCGTTCCCGGATCGGTTAAACCTAATAAAAAGAACAAACGGTTAATAATGAATCCAAATTTAAAGAAAAAAAATGTTTAATTACCATGTTTGACCCTGTCCATGTGGATACGGAAGATGGTCACGACCGGGCTGTTGAACCAACTCCGCAACACTCATCACTCCCGGAGGACCCGGAGGAGGAGGAGCGGATGCAGCAGCGGGAGCGAGAGGAGCAGGAGCGGGTGCAGCAGAGGGAGATGTCTGGTTGGAGCTGTGGGGCGAAGGGGAATCCTGAAAATGGCTGGAATCCCGAGACTGGCTCCCCGTACCACCACGACCACGACGCTGTCGAGGCCGGATCTGATCATCATGAGACCTGTAAATTAAAAAAATATATTTAATAAATACAGAAATATATAAATTTTTTTTTTTTAAAGTCTCAAATAATTTAATCAAAAAAAAAGATTTATAGATATTAAAAATATTTAATAAATATATAAAAATAGTTCTAATAAAAAAAATAGTTTTGATAAATAAAAAATAGTTCAATAATTACAAAAAATAGTTTTAATACTATATATATATTAAAAATATTTTTAAATCCCAAATAATAGTTTGTAATCACAAAAAAAGTTGTATAGATATTAAAAAATGTTTTGTAAAATCCCAAAAATCGAATTTATATACAAAAATGATTTTGTAAAATCAAAAAAATCGAATTTATATAGAAAAATTGTTTTGTAAAATACAAAAATATTTTTAAATCCCAAATAATAGTTTGTAATCACAATGAAAGTTGTATAGATATTAAAAAATGTTTTTTAAAATCCCAAAAATCGAATTTATATACAAAAATGATTTTGTAAAATCCAAAAAATCGAATTTATATAGAAAAATTGTTTTGTAAAATACAAAAATATTTTTAAATCCCAAATAATAGTTTGTAATCACAAAAAATGTTGTATAGATATTAAAAAATGTTTTGTAAAATCCCAAAAATCGAATTTATATACAAAAAAGATTTTATAAAATCCAAAAAATCGAATTTATTTAGAAAAATCGTTTTGTAAAATACAAAAATCGATTTTATATACTAAAATCGGTTTTATAAATACAAAAAAATAAAAAAATTATAAAAAAATTATAAATCAATTCAACAAAACAAATTATTCAACCAAATCACAATTCTAAATCTATTATACAACCAAAAATCACAGTCCTAACCAATCACCTTAACAAAAATCTATCAAAACTCCACAAAAACCTAACAAATAGAACCTAAGAGAGTGGGATAGGGTCCTTACATGATTTGTCTAAGAAAAGGGGGAGATCGCCGGAGATATCGTCGGATTTCAGGGGGAAATCGCCGGAGAAAAAAGAGAGGAGTCGCGCAGAGGAGGAAGAGAGAAATGGGGAAGAAGAAGTGGCTCGTGGTTATAAAACCAAGGGTCCGACGGATATTATCCGTCGGAATTCCGTCGGAATTATAATTTCAATTTTCGCGAAATATTTTTGGCCGGTAAAATGAAAATATATGCCGAGGAAATTCCGACGGATAATTTACTATCCGTCGGAATTTCGTCGGAATATTCCGAGGAAATACCGAGGAACTAGTGTTTGGGGTTTCAAAACATCAATTTTTTTGGGGTTTTTCATTTCTTATACAATTGTAATGTATACCATTGAGGATTCTTTGTATAGATTCGCATAAACTATGAAATAACAAATTTCAAAACTAATTGAAAGTATTCCCTATACCGTTCATTAAAACGTATAATTAAGTGTTTCTCTTATGTTGTGGGATTTCGTTCATACAATCGGAAAAGTGTTAATTAAGGGGTAAGGAACAAATTTTAGACTTCATAAGTAACGTAAGACACTTAATAAGGGTTATGTAGGTGTTATTCAAACCGCAAAACGTTTTTTTCGGTTTACAACCCCTATTTCCTCGGAATTTCCTCAGACTATTCCGAGGAAACCCTTGTCTTCCTCGTAATTCCGTCGGAATATTCCGAGGAAATTCCGAGGAACTAGTGTTTGGGGTTTCAATCTTGTACGTTTTTTTATAAACGAATCGATCGATGCGTTTGTTTAGACAAACACATCGATCGATCACCAGATGGACGAAAGCCGTAAGAATGTGATCGATCGTTTGGATTGAACAATCGATCGATGGAACAAAATCTCAAAGCTTCCTCGGAATTCCCTCGAAATATTCCAAGGAAATTCCGAGGAACTTGTGTTTTTGGATCGATCGATGAGTTTGTTTTGAAAATCGCATCGATCGATCACCAGATGGACGAAAGCCGTAAGAATGTGATCGATCGATTGGATTGAACAATCGATCGATGGAACAAAATCTCAAAGCTTCCTCGGAATTCCCTCGAAATATTCCGAGGAAATTCCGAGGAACTTGTGTTTTTGGATCGATCGATGAGCTTGTTTTGAAAAACGCATCGATCGATCACCAGATGGACGAAAGCCGTAAAAATGTGATCGATCGATTGGATTGAACAATCGATCGATGGAACAAAATCTGAAGCCTTCCTCGGAATATCCTCGGAAAATCTTGTATGTTTTTTTATAAACGCATCGATCGATGCGTTTATGTGAAAAAACGCATCGATCGATGCGTGTGCGAACAGAATTATAAGGAAAAACCCGACCTTTTTGGATCTAAACCTCAGAACTCTCATCCCCTCCGATTTCCCCTATAATTCCCCCCCCCTCTTTCTCTCTCTATAATCATCCGATTTGAACAATTTTGGGCTCTATTCCCCTTGATTTTTCGAGCTCTACCTGATTCCTACACTCGTTTTCACCCTAAGACAGGTATACTCCGCGAATCTCCACATTCTGAAATCGTGTTCTTGAGCAATTTTTTGGGTTTTGTGAATTTCTTATTTCCGTGTTGATTCCTTGATCAAATATGCATGAAACAGATGTTTAAACATGGAATAGAACACAATTGTCTGTGATCAACGAGTTTGGAACAGGATTTGAGATGATTTAGGGATTGAGAATTTTTTTGAATTTGTTTTTTTTTTTATCACAACTCGATTTCGCTTTTCATTTTCATGTTGCTTTGAGTTCTTAATTGATTATAACCATGTTGAGAGCAATGATTCTATTTTGTAGAGAATGAAGCGCACAAAAATGTCAGCAAAGAAGAACACACAAGAAGAGGGTTCGTCTCATCTGGAGAAGCAAAGGCCAAAGAAGTGGGATAAGTCTGATACCACCCACTACAACAACATGAAGAAGGTAGCCGTTCCGGCTACACAACTAGCATGTCCTGAGACGATGACAATATTGGGAATCCAAGCAGACATTGAAGGACTGTTCCAGAACATGGGTCTAGGCCAACTATGCAACCTCAACGAACCCACTTATCCGGAGTTGGTACGCCAGTTCATAGCATCCGCATACGTCACCCGTCCCGATGATAGGCATCAGGAAGGTTTTCTGGCATTCGTAGTGCAGAAAGTATACTATGAGGTAACTTTCACAGATCTCTGCGGACTATTTGGATTGAGTGCAGGGGAGAGGACATCTGGTCTTTATTGGACTTCAGAGCTGTTGAACTTCTGGGAAACGATTGGCACAGGGGTTTATAGATCTTCTCAGGCAAAAGAGTCACTTATCCGGAGCCCAGTACTGAGATATGCCACATGCCTCATTGGCTCATTGCTATACGGGACAACCACAGCCGCATCAGTCAGGCAATGGGAGTTGTGCCTCCTGTACCAAGGTGTGAGGCATTTGCTACCGGCATTTGAAAACTATACATTCCCACCTGCTACTACCTTCAACATGGGAGCGGTGCTGGCCACAAACTTAGCAGGATACAAGGGGAAAGTAACCAATTCCAAGAGCAATGCATGTGGATTTGGTGCAGTGATTACTCGGATCCTTAGACATGTGGGTGTAGACTGCAAGAACCAGCAGGTAGCACTGGACAGATCGAACAACATTGCTTGGAACTACCTGGATGTCATTTCTCTAGTAAGTAAGGAGTTCATAGCTGGTCCCCACTCGAAGATCCATCGGGATGGTCCTTACGTCTACGTATTCCAGGACCGAGCGAAGAAAACACTCTACTGCCACCTGCCTCAGATCGGTCTGACTTCTCTTCTTTCAGAGGCTGCAGTTGAGTTCCTACCCCCTGCTACCGCACTAGTAGACAAGCCATCCTTCTTCACGCCAAAATATCAGACCAAAGGCAAGGGCGTGGTTGATGAAGAAGGAGAAGATGAGGCTGCACAAGCCATTCCAGATGATTCACAACCCCATCAGCTACTCCCATCAGACTCCAGCCAGTACAAGCTGCAAGAGCTTCCACCGAACGCCACTTCGCGCCAGCAACAACATTGGAGAGATCAGAGCATAAAGACAAACAACGACATGCTACACAAGATCTGGGCTGCCATTTCACGTATCAGGCCGTGTCGTTGCCAAAAGGATGATGTAGTTCATCGGGACAACTCTCCATCCAGCTCTGGTTCGGGTTCGAGTGGTACACACAGGGTAAGAAAGAGGTCCAAGAGACCCAACGATGCAGGAACATCGATCTGGAGCAGGAGACAAGGAGTAGGAGCTATCACCGGCTATTTTATTTTCTTTTCTATTCTAACGTTTTATGGTCTTATTTTCTGTTAATTTTGAACTGAGTTTTTTTTTGGGTTTCTTAATTATGAGTTCGTATTTCTTTTACATGGTTTCTTCGTTTTATTTGGTTGTTTTTTGAGTAGTTTTTAATTCGTATTCAGCTTTGCCTTGCTAGATAAACCAAATAACTATTATCCGAGGAAAGAGGTTATATCAAGTGTTCCTCGGAATTTCCTCGGTATTTCTTAAAAAAAAAATAATAAGTTCAATGGTAGTCTGTTTCCGAGTCATCATCACCAGATGAATCTGAATCTGGATCTTGGTGAAACTCTCCAATCACTGGTTCATCCTCTACGTGAACGACGACTTCCTCTCCAAAGTCGGTTAAATCGACTACAAGGCCAACTCCAGCTAAATCTTCTGCTGCACTTAAGTTGCCGGATGTGCTTGGTTGTAGTGGGTCTTCCAGCTCAGAACTTCCCTGAACTCGGCCTCTCGGGTTGAGTCTTGTAACAGTAACCCATGGATCATCTCTGTTCCTTACCCGGGGGTACTTGATATAACAAACCTGTAACATTTAGAAAAATTATAAATTAATACACATGATGATGAATCATTCTGAATAATTAACTTTTAATTACCTGATCGGCCTGAGAAGCAAGAATGAAAGGATCATAATATTGCAGCTTTCGCCTCGAATTTACTGATGTAACACCAAATGCATCTGTTCTCACACCTCGATCTGGGGTGTTGTCGTGCCAATCACAATAGAAAACAGTACAGCGCAATCCAACCATGCCCAAATACTTAATTTCCAAAATCTCATGTATGTGTCCGTAGTATACATCATCTCCTGATGCAGAACAAACGCCAGCATCATAAGTCGTACTCGAACGTCTCCTCTTCTGAGTTGTGAATGCATATCCTCGAGTACAAAATCTCGGATATGACTTCACAACAAAGTTTGGTCCAACGACCATCTCACGTATCCAATCGTCAAATGTTTCACCTCTGGCCAAACCAGCAGACACCTATTAATAGCACATATATATATATTATATCAATAAATGTGAATTAGTATAAATATGTGATAAAATATATTTTAATTTGTTTAAAGCACTCACATAAGTAAACATCCATCCACTAAATTCTCTCTGCTTCATTTTTTCTAGTTCGTCCTCTGTGGCGTATCTATACTCGAACCGCTTTTCTGCCATGAAAATCCTGTATATGATGACAATAATGTAATTAATTAAGATTTAAATTTCAACTTGTTAAAATAAAAATTTGTAAGCTAATTTATTTACCTCTCATATTGAAGAACGTCTTCGCAGTTGGTGAGCAAATATGTTTGCAAATGACTGCGCTCCTGCTCAGTAAGTCGACGGTCCTTTGGTTTTCCGCTAAGTCGTCCAACATCTGTGAAAATGTCTGGAACCGTAACATGATATGTTGCCCGTTCGCCTCTATCATCATGCCGAGCAGGTCTTCTGTTTTTGGTCTGAACTTCTGCTGGAAAGTAGTACTCGGCAAAGTTTGAAGTTTCTTCATTGATCATCTGTGCGACTATAGAACCTTCCACCCTACTTAAATTTTTCACCATCTTCTTCAAATGGAACATATACCGCTCATACAGATACATCCATCTATACTGCACAGGACCACCAAGTTCCAATTCTCTTGCCAGGTGAATAACAAGATGCTCCATAACATCAAAAAATGAGGGAGGAAATATCTTCTCAAGGTTGCACTGAATCACGGCTATGTTAGTCTTCAAATTTTCAATACCTTCAAGAGTCACTGATCTCGTGCATAAATCGCGGAAGAAACCACTTATCCCTGCAATTGCTTCATGAACATTTCGTGGTAATAGTTCCTTGAAGGCGAACGGAAGGAGGCGCTGCATCATTACATGGCAATCGTGGCTTTTCAAGCCAGTAAACTTTCCTTCCTTTCTGTCGATACAGTTACGCAAATTTGATGCGTAACCGTCTGGAAATTCCACATCGTTTGAAATCCAATCAAAGAACGCATCTTTTCCCGCTGCATCAAGTCGGTATATGGGAAAAGGAGCCCTACCATTCTCATCAACATGAAGTTCTGAACGAGCACATATATCGACTAAATCCAGTCTTGACTTCAAATTATCCTTTGTTTTACCTTGAACATTAAGGATCGTGTTCATGAGATTGTCAAAAAAGTTCTTCTCAATATGCATGACATCTAAATTATGCCTTAGCAGATGATCCTCCCAGTATGGCAGATCCCAGAAAATACTTTTTTTGTGCCAGTTATGTAGTTCTCCAACAGCATCTACCGGAAAACGCTCATGTCCACCGACTTCTGGCGTCCTTTCTGCACCAAAATCTCTTAGTTGTATCTTCAAATCTTTCCCACAAATTTCCGGAGGTGGACTGTCAAACACCCTCTTGTTCTTCGTAAACAAATTCCTACTCCTACGATATGGATGATCAGGTGGTAGGAATCTCCTGTGACAGTCAAACCAACACGTTTTCTTTCCGTGTTTTAGTTGGAAAGCATCAGTGTTATCTTGACAATATGGACATGATAGCCTTCCATGCGTTGTCCATCCAGACAACATACCATATGCTGGAAAATCACTTATTGTCCACATTAGTACTGCCCGCATTTGAAAGTTTTCTTTACACGAAACATCGTATGTTTCAGCACCTTGAGCCCATAGTTGTTGCAACTCATATATTAGTGGCTGAAGAAACACATCAAGTGATCTCTTAGGATGCTCTGGTCCGGGAACGAGAATCGAGAGAAACAAAAACTCTCGTCGCAAGCACAAGTTTGGCGGGAGGTTGTATGGTGTAAGAATGACGGGCCATAGAGAATACTGTCTTCCACTCTTGCCAAACGGACTGAAACCATCAGTACATAATCCAAGGTAGACATTTCTTCTCTCATACGCAAAGTCGGGATACTCTGATTGGCAATGCTTCCACGCTTTTGCATCTGAAGGATTTCTGATCTCACCATCTGTTGAGTGCTCCGCATGCCATCTCATTGGTTGCGCTGTTCGTTCAGACAGATACAACCTCTACAACCTTTCCGTCAAAGGCAAATACCACATCCTTTTATATGGCACTGGAACTCTTCCACTCGTATCTTTATAACGAGGCTTTCCACAAAATTTGCATGTAACCCGCTGTTCATCCGCCCTCCAATAAATCATGCAGTTGTCGCTGCATACATCTATTACCTGATACGATAAACCAAGACCAGCTACGAGTTTCTGAACCTCGTAGTATGAACCAGGAGCTACATTATCCTCGGGTAGAATACCTTTTATAAAATCAGCAATCGCATCCACACAGTCTTCAGCCAAATTATAATCTGTTTTAATGCCCATCAATCTTGTAGCAGATGATAAAGCTGAATGACCATCTCTGCAACCTTCGTACAATGGTTGTTTCCAGCATCCAACATATCATAAAATCTCCTAGCTTGTGCATTGGGTAAATATTCCCCTCTAAAATGATCATTTACCATCTGCTCAGTACCTACACCATAATCTACATCCGTTCTAATTGGTTCTTCTAATCTAACCGCTGGCTGAGGTTCGCTAGTACTACCATGTTCATAATCAGTTTCCCCATGATGATACCAAATTTTGTAACTTCGTGTAAACCCACTCTAATATAGATGAGTCCAAACATCCCACTCTTTAATAACCTTTCTATTTTTACAATTAGAGCAAGGACATCTTAACTTACCTGTTTTTGCTTCCGGTTGTCGGTGAACTAACCCCATGAATTCGGTTATACCTCGTTGGTATTCTTCCGTAAGCAATCTCGTGTTCGGATCCAAATGAGGTCGATCGATCCAAGAACGAAAATAATTTGAAGAAGACATATTTTTTATGAATCAAATTCGTGTGTAAATAGAGTAAGAGGGAGGATGAAGATATGAAGTGAATGAAGAGGAAGAGGGGTGCTTGTATTTATAGTTTAAATCCTGCCGACAGACCGAGGAAATTCCGACGGAATTCCGACGCCAACGGCTAGTTCGTCGGAATTTCCTCGGAATTTTGTAAAATCCCCCAACGGCTATAATATTTCCTCGGAATTCATCGGTTTTTTCCAAGGAACACATATTTCCTCGGAATTTCCTCGGAATATTCCGACGGATTGATATTTCCTCGGAATTCCGTCGGTATATTCCGATGAAATTCCGAGGAAACCAAATTTTGTGTTTCCTCGGAATTTCCTCGGAAATTCCTCGGGATATTCCGAGGATTTCATTTTCCGTCAGAATGTCCGTCAGAATATCGCTGTTTTCTTGTAGTGTTTGAATTCTTTGCTTTTCAGTCGAGAAGGGTTGTCCTTTTCTACAGAGTTAAAAGAGCTGCAGGACTCTCTTAATAAAGAGTATAAGAAGCAAAGGGAACTTTATGGTGACCCTGAAAATGATGGGAATGTTCCTGATGAACTGTTCGAGAAATTAAGGATGGCACACAGGGAAAGGCGTCGGGCAAGTTATGAGGCGCTGAGGAAGAAGCATGAGAGGTAACTACTAATTCTTTATTAAGTTGTTGAGCTGAGTTTAGTTTAGTTAGAGGCACATGATCCAACAAACAAAATTGTTGACCTTAACTATGCATATATCATTTACACAGCAATCTCCTTGAAGAGTCCAAAGGAGAGAGCATCAAAAAAGGTGGTAGCGAAGGTCTCTGAACTATATTACAAGCTCTAGCGTGTTCATGACTTGGGGGTTTTAGATAAACTTTTAGTGTGACTTTCCTTTACGTTGATCAAAACTTGTAATCACTTTAACTATTTCTATCTAGCTAGTGGGTTTCGAACTTGATTTTGACGAAACATAAAATGCTAGCTAGCAAGCTTTACCGGTTAAAGTTCGAACACATTAGTTTTACGTTTTACTTGCTATAGGAGCACAAATGCTAGCATATGTCTCGAACAAGGTTTACACTAGGCATTTGCTTCAGCTCCACACTAAACTGCTAATGTAAGTAACAATTTGGATTATATTTACGTCTAGGGAATCTGATAAGTTTTCAAGACTAAACTCTCTCACGAAATTTTACCACCCGGCATCACATTATGTTATATTATAGATGCTACATCGTCATTTAGAATCATTTGGGTCTATAATTGGTACGTTAATAGTTTAACTTAGAGTAACTTTTTAAAAGATAAAATGAACATAAAAAAAAACAAGAGTAAACTTTGAGTAGAAACTAGAGTAAATTATTTTTACTCCGACATATCTACTCTAAAATGGTTATTCAATCATATATTTAAAGAACTTGGACTGAGGTAACGACCCTTAATTTCTTATGATTAAGCCCCTATGAACCCCTTTATGTAATACTGAAAATCAGATACAAGTGTCTCACTTTAAGCATCTTTTCTAATTTGTTACAAAAAAGAAATGGCATCTTTTCTAATTAGTCACACATGCGTTTAATCTTCATAATGTATTAAAGGTTGATAATGGTGTCACAAGCAAATGTAACTGTTGGTTCTGTGTGTAAAATCAATGGAAAGAGTTATATAAATCATACAACTTTCAAGAAATGTTCCTACATAGAATTAATGTAGCTTACATGTGGAAGCAAGTCTATGATTTATATCAATCACAAAGATTCGAAGAAGAATACTAACTGGAAAGAATAATACAAGAACAACAAACTCTTATTATAGTAAATCTTCATTTGGCACTACTTTAGAAACTTACAGAATCTTAACTTTTGTCAAATTTGTCAATAGCACCAAAGTTGCCTTTAAAATCGCGACTAAACCCAAAAACAGGATCGTGATCACATATCTGAAAGTATGAGGGGACAATGTGTAAATATGTAAAAGAAAAAGGGTTCACTACATAAGTACAATTCTTTTGCATATGCCAGCGTCCTTATCTCATTTTTCACCCTATCCAAAAAGAAACATTTCCGACAGTCTTCACTCTTCACTTTGACAAACAAAGAATCTGTTAATCTCTCTCTCTCTCAAACCGAGATGGCGACACTTATAGGGTTTTCTCAGACCAAGTTTCAACATTGCAGCATATCGTTCTCTTCGCCACCGTGTGGTCTCAATTGTGGGGAGGTGGACTGACTCAAAGACACTCCGTTCAGGTTTCCTCGGTGGTAACTCCTATAATGATCGGATGCGGGTAAGACCCGGATCAGGACAAACGAATCGGAGAAGCTCATTAGCTGTAAAAAATGTCGTGGGACGGTCCTCTCGCCTCCGTCAAGCTAATCATCCAAGGCAAAAACCTCGAGGTTTGAAACTTTTACTACACGCTTGAAATTGAGTTATTAACCAAAAATATGTAAACTTTGTGTGAATATTCTTCCAAGTTATTACAAAAGTTTTGAACTTTCGAGAAATGTTTGATGTTGGTTTTCGAAAGTTATCAGAGGCAATTAATTAAGCAGCATGTTGAGGAGAAAGTGGGGAAAGCTGTTCAGAAACACAGCCATCTCGTCAGGGAAGTTGATGTAAGACTCTCGGTTCGTGGAGGAGAGTTTGGTAAAGGACCAAGGATCCTTAGATGCGAGGTAATCATGTCATTATCGATGTCATGTTTTGAGTCTTGATACCAAGTCTGATAGTTGCGGTGGTGAATTTAGGTAACACTGTTTACAAAGAAGCATGGTGTTGTGCGCGGTGAGGAAGATGCTGAGACGGTGTACGCTTGTATCGACTTGGTATCAACGATAATACAGAGGAAGCCAAGGAGAAGGACTCTGACCATGGAAGGCACATGAAAGGTTTTAACAGATTGAAGGTAAGAGAGCCAGTGATTGAGCCGGTTGTTGAGGACGTTTCTGACTCGAGACCGGGAGAAGAGGAGGATGATTTGATCAAGGAGGTTGGTTCATACTTACCTTGTCATTGGTATTAGCTATTACTGAACTTCAACAATTTGTTCATTGGCGATGCTTTTTCTACAGATTGTCCGTACCAAATACTTTGAGATGCCACCATTGGCCGTGGCTGAAGCAGTGGAGCAGCTGGAGTTAGTCGCTCACGATTTCTACGGATTCCAAAATGAAGAAACTGGTATGCATTTGAAACAAATAAATCAATTGCTTCAAAATGGAAGATTGAAAGGAAGACTATAAACACTTTGATATTGTGTATGGTTGGCAGGTGAGATAAACATAGTGTACAAGAGAAGAGAAGGAGGATACGGTCTGATAATCCCTAAGAAAGATGGCAAGTCTGAGAAAGTTGAGCCGCTTCCAACCGAGCAATTGAATGAACGCTCTGTCGCTTAGTAGACTATATGCTCAAACAAAACTGATTTTCCCCTCCTTACAGTAGCTAGGGTTGTTGAGAAAACAGTGAAAGAAACTGAATCTATTAACGAGTTCAGGAAACAATGTACATAAAAGAAGCCAAACGACTCTTTGCAAATGTTTTTGTTCTACTTTTTGAGGTAAGAAATTAAGGGGAAAAAAACAATGAAAAATGTGAATACCAAAAAGTGGAGTCAGAATGATTTTGTTTTAATTTGGAAGTTAGTTTTCATGTGTGCCTAAAGTTGGAACCTGTAAACTTATCTTACACTGTTTTTGTTTTAGATGCTAATTAACCCATGACAATTAGAAGCTACTTCATTCCGATAACAAACCAAACACCAGAAACCACCACAATAATATTATTATCCTGGTTGGGGTTTATACACAAACAGAGATAAAATAGAAGAGCATTTGGTACACCAAAGGAATAAAGTCTTAGTTACAATCAGATAGATACAGAGAGAGGCATTGCGGATCAAAGAAACCAGAATATGCGCATGCACCAACCAAACCCTACTAAGCTTACCCACTTGACTGGATTACACGGGTCTATGCTAACTCCCAATCTGATCACTTCCCATCTCCATCTCACACCAAGTGAAATAGTTAGCAATGATGATAACTGAAATGTTCTTTCAAAACCAAAACAAGTTATAAGGATGCGCTATATCAAACATGAGATGCTGCTAGCAGCAAGATCCATTGCACATGATGACATATGAAATGACAAAGAAACTGGTTTCATTACATCAGAAACTATAGTCTACACCCTACTGGCGCTTCAGTCCAGAATCCATCTTTAGCTACAAGAAGACAATCCCTAACTATAAGGCGTTACAACAACTGTGAGATCAGTTGCTACCAAGCAAGTTCTCTTGGACATCATCACATATCAATAACAAAATAAACTGATTTCATTTCACCAGAAACTATAGTCCAACTAAAACCCTAGTGGCAAATGCAATAAAGACTCCATCTTTAGCTACAAGAAGACTATCTAGCCACTAAGCAGGTGAAATATATCATCAATTCCATACTTTCAAAACAATACAAACCTCAAACTCTAAGGAGCTGCATTTTATTAGCAAAAGCAATCCACATTAACAAAATAATCCCCCTACAACATTTTTTAGCTTTTTTAAACCAAACAAAATCCAAAATTATTATTCATCGTGCTGAAATTTCATCAAAAATGTTAATAAATTGGTCTACTATAAATAAAACAATGATTCTTCAGTGTTCTTCTGTATTTAATCGATTACTTGAGCATACTATTGGTTTTAGATTACACTAGTTTATCGCGTATTCATCTTGTTCAGTAATACTTTATACAAATGTAAAAATTAGAATAGTATAGTTATAATGAAAACAGAACAATACATATATTGGCAAATACAACATACAAAAATTAGTGATCACTTTTAAATCGTTTTTAGTTTTTTTTTTTTACCGAATCGTTTAATCGTTGAAGTAAAAGACAATGAAAAAGAGAGAATTAGAACCCAACAATAAACCTCTTGTTTTTTTTTTGGAAACTTTGATAATAAACCTCTTGTTTGTTTGTAGTTAAAAAAAGTACACAGACAAAAATAATTGAAAAAAAAATAGTAAATAAGAGATTGCAAAAGAAAATAAATGAAAAATAGCCATGGAAAATGAAAGAAGAAAAATATGAAAGGTCTTAAATTCTTAATAAATGATTAGATTTATTTTATATGGCTAATAGTATCATTCATTCAATGAAAAGAACATAAATAAACAGACATTAAAGTTGTCAGTAAAGGAATAAAAATAAACTAGATTGAGACCTGCGTTTTGCGCAGGATGAAACTATTGTATAATATAATTTCTATATAATCATATTCTATATAACTTTCATAATACATATAAATATGTTTATAAATTCTGACCGAATAGACAGTCGGATCAGGTTAAACTGTGAACTGCAAATATATTCGGATAAGTTAAATAAAATTTGGATTGATTTCCTATTTACTTTGATTTCTTTTTTTTTTCTCAATTGGGTTTTGTCTTTTAAATCATTATTAACTATTAAAAATAAAAAATATATATGCAAATTTTCAATTTTCATAATTCAAATGATAAATATTAAATTAAATTTATATTTTGATTTGATTTTATAGATTTTATTTAAACTATAATAACTAAAATTAGTTATGTTAGTCAAATTTTACGCTAAATGATTAATAAAGCATTTAGATTTAGTTTTACTTTTATTCTATAATTGAACTTAATTATATTTGGTTGAATACTTGAATTCTGTTAAAACCGAACCATATTGGTTCATGATAAAAAAAATCTGGTTTATTTACCGGTCCAATTTTTAAGAGATTGAACATGTATAATTTAATCACATAATAAGAGGACTATAGTAAATATTAAGTAACACGTTTAGAAAGAAGATGCATATAATTATTACCCTACGAACATTTTAATTGGAATGACCAAATTTTATGTCAGACTTGATGGGTTTACGACAGCTGATGAGCTTATAAGATTAAGAAAAGAATTGCCACAAAAATAATTATCAGCCTAATACTTTTTAAAACTAATTAGTGGTAACAAAAAATATCATTTACTCTTCTCCACCTTCATACATCAAGCATTTTGTCTGAAAGGGATTACCAATGGGGTTCCTTCAATTTGTTCGTTTTAAACAAAAATCTAGTTTTTTCTAACGGTCTTTCTTTCTCTGATTATTAACCATACTGAGCCCATCTCCTTGACTCACGACAAGCCCACTCGTGAAGCCCATGAACAAGAAAAGACAAATAACACGTCATCGTCTTCCTCTTGTCACGTTGTGGCCGTTGAGCGTACAAAAGCAAAGCAGATTCAAGGCTTGACTGCAACGGTCTCCTTTCCAGCTCATCAGGTCGTCACAGCTAATAGATTCGAGTGTCTCCAATCATGTATTAGGGCTTACTAAAGTTCTCAGCTTGTATAAATAGATGAGATGGGTGTAGCGTTGTTTCTAAGTTGAAAAAGTAATAAAACGTATTTATTTGAGCTTTCGTCTTCTCTGTTCTTGTGTTTCACATGGTATCAGAGCTCAGCGAGTAAATCCTGAGCCATGGCCGAAACACCAGATCCGATTTCCGCTCCTTCTCTCACTATCTCTCAATGCGTAACGTTGAAGCTTTCTTCCACAAACTATCTTTTGTGGAAGACTCAGTTCGAGTCGTTTCTCTCGAGTCAGTCGCTGCTAGGGTTCATCAATGGAACCTCTCCTCGTCCTTCACCGACGGTTCAAGTTCGAAACGGTGAAGCTGTTACTGCAGAAGCGAATCCTGAGTTTGTTCGTTGGGTTCGTCGTGACCAGCTTGTCATGGCCTGGTTGTTTGGTTCGTTGTCTGAGGAAGCTCTCCGCTCGGTGTATGGTCTCACCTCTGCCTACGACGTGTGGTTTAGTCTGGGCAAGAAACACAACCGCATCTCTGCAACTCGAAAGCTTGATCTCCAACGCAAGCTTCAAGGTATGTCGAAGAAAGACAAGACTATGTCTGAGTATCTTAATGATGTCAAGAGTGTTTGTGATCAACTTGACTCGATGGGTAGTGGTGTGTCTGAGCAAGAGATGATTTACGCTGCTCTGAATGGTTTGGGTCGTGAGTATGAGTCGATTTGTACCGTGATTGAACACTCCATGGATGCAAATCCAGACATTCGCTTTGAAGATGCAGTCTTTAAGCTTGTGAACTTCGCAGACAAGCTTAAAGTCTACAACGACTCTGCTGCTCCGACTCCTCATCTTGCCTTTCACACTGATAGAGGTCAGTCTAACAGAGGACGTGGCTACTACAACAACAGAGGAAACAGAGGACGTGGTTCTGGTGCGTACTCTACACGGGGTCCAGGCTTCAACCAACAGTTCTCCGGAGCCAACAATGGCTCTCATCCCACGTGTCAGATCTGCCACCGCCCTGGTCATACAGCTGATCGTTGCTACAACCGTTTCGATCAGCAGTATCAAACTCCACAGAACCTTCACAACGCCTTATCTACTGTCACGTTGTCTGATCAAGCTCCTCTCACCGGTCAAGAATGGTACCCTGACTCTGCTGCTTCTGCTCATATCACGAATAATGGGTCTCAACTGCAGTCCTCTGCACCGTATCTTGGTAATGATCAGATTATTGTAGGCAACGGAGATCAGCTTCCTATCACTCACATTGGGTCGATCCCTCTGCATACACCAAGAGGTATACTACCTCTATCTGATGTTCTTGTCTGTCCTGCTATCACTAAGTCTCTGCTTTCAGTTTCTAAACTCACAAAAGACTATCCCTGTGAATTTACGTTTGATGATGAATCTGTGATGGTTAAGGACAAGGTGACAAAGCAGGTGATCACTCAAGGTCATCGACATAAAGTAATAGAAATATTTGTATTTGTATCTATCTATTTTCTCAGATAATTACATAAAATAATTAAGTAACATAAACTGATATATGTTTAATTGGCTAAAAATAGTTTATAATTAGTATATTGAAATGTTTTTTTGTTTTTTTCTTAAATTTAGTTCACTTTAATATCTTTCAATTAAAGCCAAAAATATACATAAATTATAACTTACTTATATAATATAATTTTTCACATACAATCACAATTTTTTACTGCTTATTTTAAAATATATTAGAAACCAAGTAATTATAAAATATTTTAAAATAACATGACAGTATGTACTTTAACGAGGTAGATATATTATATTTTATTATTATTAAAATTATTTGTTTTCTTAGTATTAAATTAATTTAATTTTCTTATGTTTGTTGAACTTAATATAACAATAATCAAAATACCAAAGCAAATATTTATTTAAAACAAGTTTACCGTCCAATAAATCTAAGGCATATAAAGTATTTACAACTCATAAAATATTTTAATTAATGTAAATATTGATATGTTTTCATGAATTTCCTAAATTGTATCAGTTACTTATGTATTCACTACAAGAAAACATAATCTTAACGAGGGCGGTTTTCCTCGTGAGTTCATCGTAAAAGAGGCTTTACGATGAATTAACGAGGAACCACGTTTGCTCGTTAATCATCTGTCGTAACACATATTTCCTCGCTAATTCGTCGTAACTTAGCGAGGAATATATTTCGTCGTAAAGACGAAGTAGATCATTTCGTCGTAAAGACCACGTCAATATTCCACGTAAGGAGGTCGCTATATTTCCTCGTAAATACGTCGAAACGAGTTCCTCGTAAACTACACGTAAATACCTTGAAAGTGTTTCCTCACAAAATACACGTAACGACCACAAAAGGATTTCCTCGTAAAATACTCGTTTATCTTTCCTCGTTATTCCCTCGTAAATGTTTTCTCGTAAAATACTCGTTTATTATTTCTCGTCATTTCCTCGTAAGGTTTCCACGTAAATAGGTCGTACATTAGCTACGAATTTACTTCGTTTTTATTATTTTACAGAATTTAAAAATATAATTAAAAAATAATTAAAATTATTTAATTTATTAATAAAATTAAAATTTAAAATAAAAATAAATCAACATGAAAATATTTTATATATAAATAAGTTTTGAATTTATAATACAACAACCGGAAAAAAAAAACTAAGGGTCGTTCATCGCCTGGTAGAATTCATCACTCCTCCTCGTAACATCCTCCTCGTTATGTACGTCGGATGAATCGCCTCGAATGGGATGTTGTTGTCGCATGTTCCTCAACATGGACTCCCATTCCGGATTTGTGGCCGCTATAACGTCCAAGAAGCCCTCGACTCCACCCATACGAGATTTTGTCGCGGCCAACTCGTTACGCAGCTGAGCGGACTCTCTACGCAGCTCAGTGACTTCATCATCCCGTCGCTGACCATAAGAGGATGTCGCTCTCGGAACATCGTTGACGGAACCAATCCCCAACGTCCGCCCCTTTTTTTAGGGACAACCTTAAAAACAAAAAATAAATATTGTTAGTAAAAATTTAAAGCTATATTAAATGAATAATAAAAAATTAAAATTTTTGAAAATTTACCTCCTCGTAAATCTTATCCACTTCAAGTGTGGATAAGGTGACGGGTAATCCGTCGGTAGACTGCTGGGTCAGCTGAGTCTGGCGGTCTTCAACCCGAGCAACCACGTCGTTGTAGATTTGCTCGGACTTGCCATCTATAAATACGCCCGCCTTGTTCTTGTGGGTCCTCTCGTAAAGTTCCATAAGAGACGGGAGATGTCCCGTCTCTTTGGCCTAAAACACATTTAAGAAAGTTAGAAAAAAATATATATATTAAAAAAATTATTTAATAAAATATTTAATTACCATTTCCAAACGGACACCGGCGTGGGGTTTTTGGCCCGTAGTGTGAAGCATCGGCCCGTTTCCGTGCTCATCGACCGTGTTACGGGAGTTAGAGCAAGCCTGGGCGATTCTAATGGAATCAGGAAGGCGCCAATAACGGATGAGGCCATCCCACACATCCGTGGTGAGCTCAGCGGGTTTGCCACGCTCATATCCTTTCACGATCCAGTCACCCTTCCAGTTGGAGACCGTGTCCAACAAGCGAACTTTCGCCTTCGCGTTAAAATTCTTCCTCACCCTCTCAGTGATCCTCAAGGCCAAATTATATTTTTGCTGTTGGAAAAAATAAATTAACAATTAGTTTTTTAGAAAGTATATATATAAATCATGAAAAAATTAAAGTATATATAATTAATTAATAGAAACTTACAGCGCAAATTTTGAACCACGTCTTTTTGACGTAGTGAGGCGTCTTACTCCAGTTCCGATGTGCCATGGAGAAGTAACCTTTGATCGTGTCGGTTACGTTCGATGCAAGACATCCGTCAACCCCCCACCTGGAAAATACAAATTTAAAATATAAATTATTTTTTAATGTTATAAAAGAATTTTAAACGAATTAAAAAAAAAATTAATGCAACATACCACGAAGTTCCGTCCGGTCGGTCGGGGTCGATGACTGGTAAACCTTCTCTGCCTGGCAGACAGAGAATGTCCTCTACAGTGTACTGCGAGTAAGGAGCACTCGGAGGCACCATCAAATTGGGATGAATATCGGCGGCCATCGGAGGTGCCATCGGAGGAGGCACATGAGGAGGCATCGTCGGATGAGCCATCGGGGAAGGCACATGAGGAGCCGGTGGTGCACTAGAAGAAGTAGACCCAGAGACTCTCTGAGTGTACTGAGTCTCGGGGACAGTCTTCTGACCCGAAGAACCGGGGGCTGAAGAAGAGGCCGGGTCTAAACGACTACCCGGCTCACCGAAGATCTCTCTGTAATGGGCAGTAAGTCTTCCTTTTCGAACCTGAGAAAAAAATTAAATTTTTAAAATTAACATCAACAGTATATTTCCCAACATTATCCACCTAATGAACACTAAATAACATAAAATTCGTAAACCTATCTAAATTCCCTATACTAACCACCTAATCTATCCTAAACTAACCAAATTAGAGAGGAATTAGAGAGGCTTACCACTACGAAATGGAGAGGAAGTGGAGAGGAAGTAGAGAGGAAAGAAAGAGTGAGCGCTCGGGGGTATATATAAGATTACATATCGTCGCAAATTCGTCGTAAATTCGTCGTAAGGTTACGACGAAATAGCGAGCAGTTACAAAGGCCTGTGTTTTTCAATACGAGGAAATTGCGAGAAATCACAAAGGCCCGTGTTTTTATATACGAGGTATTAACGACGATTTTACTTACGTGGAATTAACGAGCCTTGCTTTCCTATAAATATACCCACAACTCTCATTCTCAAACCACACACAAACTCCCAAATCACACCCTATCTCAAATCACATTCTTCAGCAAAATCATATTCAAATTATAAATATTTGAAAAAAATAGAAAAATGAGAAGATATTAGAATTCATGTGGGCGAGACTTACGTATTATAATTGCTGGAAGTCTTGCCACATGTTAATCTGATATTTTTCTCCTTTTCCTTTTTTTTCTAGTTTTTACACTACGAGGTATTTACGACGATTTCATCCAACGTGGTATTTACGACGATTTCATCCAACGTGGTCTTTACGACGATTTGGGCTTACGTGGAATTAACGAGTGTTTTGTTTAAATCCTTTTACGTGGTGTTTACGACGATTTCTGCTTACGTGGAATTAACGAGTATTATGTTTAAATCCCTAAAATCCGAAACCTCTAAACCCCAAACCCCGAACCCCAAACCCCAAACCTGAAACCCCAAACCCCAAACCTCAAACCCCGAAACCTCTAAACCCCAAACCCCAAACCCAAAACCCCAAACCCCAAACCCGAAACCCCAAACCCCATATTCCAAACCCCAAACCTCAAACCTGAAACCTCAAACCCCAAACCCCAAATTCCATATTCCTTATTTTCATATATTCTAAACTCCATCTTTATTTTTAAATTTCGTCGTTATTTCCTCGTTGGCTTACGAGGTATTTACGACGATTTCTGCTTACGTGGAATTTACGACGATTTCGTATACGTGGTCTTTACGACGATTTTTGCTTACGTGAAATTAACGAGCCCCGCGTTCTTTATTTTAATATTTCGTCGTTATTTCCTCGTTGGCTTACGAGTCCTTAACGACGAATTGTGCTTACGTGGAATTAACGAGTGTTATGTTTAAATCCTTAGAATCCGAAACCCCAAACCCCATACCCCATATTCCTTATTTTCTACTTCATATATTCCAAACCCCATCTTTATTTCCATTCCAAACCACAATTCTCACATTTGCTTATTCATAAAACAAACTCCCACATTACCTTATTCATAAAACAAACCCCACATTATCTTATTCATAAAACAAACTCCCTCATCTTATTCATAAAACAAATACATCAATCGGATACATCGACATTCTCGTCATCACTAGAAACATCATCATTTTCATTAAACTCGTCTTCAACAGCTTCATCTGTGGCATCATCGGTAAGATCTTCGTACTCGTGATTATGCGGATCAATGAGAAGGATGTCATCAATTTCTTGTTCAGGTTCCTCGACTTCATTTATCTGTTCTTCTTGCAATGGTGGTTCTTCTCCACTGATGATTCGTCCTCGAGGTGTAACTTTGATCACTGCTAACCAATTTATACCTGAATCTCTCATCTGAGGGTATGGAAGGAAGCTAACTTGGTCTGCTTGTGAAGCTAAGATGAAAGGCTTGAATTTGTTGTACCTTCGTCCACCGTTGACATCAACTACACCGAATTTGTTAGACCGAACACCTCTGTTGACGACGGGGTCGAACCATTCACATTTGAAGAGGACGCATTTCAGCTTCAGTATCCCTGGAAATTCGACTTCAATAATCTACGTCAAGATCCCGTATAAATCTGTTTCCCCTT
The DNA here is from genome assembly GCF_020379485.1 of Brassica napus. Lineage (NCBI taxonomy): Eukaryota > Viridiplantae > Streptophyta > Magnoliopsida > Brassicales > Brassicaceae > Brassica > Brassica napus. The sequence goes on along the minus strand of NC_063444.1, from coordinate 15,012,722 downwards.
TCACACATATTCCATAGTTACTGGTCGCCCGCTGTCTACCATACTCATATGTATGAAAAGTATAGCCTCGTGTGAAATACATCTGTGATGTGGTGACCTTTACAAGTGGAGATTGAATTACTTCGTGTAACCACTTAGGATAATCTGCATCGTCGTCGTCATAATCAACCTGCAAAAATAAAGAGAATGTTAATGAAATACAGATCATGTATGAAAAAAGAGTTTGAGTTAATACCTGATTCTGCAACCACTTAATGAAGTGTTGATCTTTCCTTTTGTCTACGTCACTTGTGGATATACCAGGAAATGTTTCTTCGACTTTTAGGCTTTAAAATCACATTTTATAGGAATGAATCTCTCGCAATTATACAATTAATTATGCTTATATGTGTTTCGAAGTGTTAATATATGTTACCTTTCAAAATAACGCATCATTGGATCTTCGCAATTGAGTAGAATATAGGTGTGTGCACTATGAGCGTCTTGTTCACTCGACCACCAAACCTCTTTAGACTTCCCACCGAGTCGCCCAATCTGGCTAAAGATGTCTGGAACACCAGCAACTGCATATGTTGGCGCAACACCACCATCATCATATCTTCTTGGAGCTCTTCTCCGGGTACGTACTTTTGACGCAAAGTAGTACGATGTGAAGTGAGAAACTTCTTCCGTCAAACTTCCAGCAATTATAGAACCTTCAACTTTGGCGAGGTTCTTTGCTTTTCCCTTCAAATATTTCATGGCTCACTCATACTGATACATCCATCCGTAATGTACAGGTCCACGAAGGAATGCCTCATATGGGAGGTGGACAGCTAGATGCTCCATGACGTCAAAAAATTCGGGAGGAAATATCTTCTCCAAGTTGCACAATAAGATGAAAATGTTCTCCTGAAGCTGTTCCACAACTTCTTCTTTAAGAGTGTGTGTGCTCAGATCCCTGAAAAATGCTCCAATTAATGTCTTTTATATTCCAAAAAAAATTAAACACATTGTTAGTCATATATTATTTTGTAAATTATTGTGATATAATACACTACGTACCTGCAAGTGCTTCATGTACGTTTGTTGGAAGTAGCTCCGCAAATGCAAAGGACAGTAGTCGTTGCATATAGACATGACAATCATGACTCTTCATCCCGGAGAACTTTTGACCCTTTTCAACACATCTAGAGAGATTCGAAACATACCCATCAGGGAACTTCACTTCTGATGCCACCCAGTTGATCAACACCGACTTTTTTTCTGAAGATAATCTGAATATCAGAACGGAAACTTGTCCATTGCTTTTAATATGTAACTCGCTTCTTGAGCAAATATCCGGCAAGTCCAACCTCGATTTTATGTTGTCTTTTGTCTTCCCTAGGACATTCAATATTGTATTCATGATGTTCTTGCAGAATCGACATTCTTCTAGCTTCTCATCATCTCCCCAATAGATCATGCAGTTGTCGATGCAAACATCTATCATCTCCGAAGGCAACCCAAGACTATAAACCAGTTTCTGAATCTCATAATAAGAATCAGTAGACACATTGTCTTCCGGCAAATACTCTATAAACAAGTCCGCCCATTCGTTCATGCAACTTTCAGGTAGATTGTGATCAGTTTTAATATTCATCTTTCTAGCAGCTAACGACAATTTAGAGAGACCTTCTCTACAACCACTGTAAAGTGGTTGATTCGCCGCGTTTAACATTTGGTAAAACTTTTTTGCATCTATATTAGGTTCTTCATCTTCATCATGAGCTACGAATGCATCAGCTACCATATCATTAACCCTATCATAATCTACCATCTCCTACTATGTTCATTATGCAAATGATGATCAACCGGTTCTTTTTCCTGAAAATTGCTATTACTACTACTAGCTTCATTCTGATCATAATTAAAACCTTCTCCATGTTGAAACCCGATATAGTAATTTGGCGTGAAACCTCTATTTATTAAATGCTTCCAAACATTTTCACGGTTTGCCAGTTTCGAATTGTTGCAATTTCGACAAGGACAGAACATCTTACCACTTTCGAATTTTCACGGTTTGCCAGTTTCGAATTGTTGCAATTTCGACAAGGACAGAACATCTTACCACTTTCTTGGGCGAGCGGTGTTGAATCTGCTTGATGCATAAATGTCTCCAGACCCGCAAGGTATTCTTTCGTCACTCTCCCGTTAGCATCTCTATGCATATACATCCACTTCCGCAACTCGTAAATAGTCCCGAAGCCAGCCATTTTTTTTTCTTTCACGTTTTTTGTTGTTGGTGTGTTTAAAATAATGTTCAAACATCCATATTTATAGGAAATTTCGAATCTGGTAGTTGTAATTTTCCTATGAATTTACGACGAAAATTAATTAGGTGGCAAAAAAAAACGTGTAACACCTACGAAGTTGGTGGATTCAAAATTTCCTCGCTAAATACACGTAAACTATTTCCTCGTTAATAATACGCAAAGTTTACGTCGTATTTACGAGGAAATAGTTTTTCCTCGTAAAATACTCGTCAAATTACATCCACTTTACGACAAAACACTTTTGTCGTTACGTTACGAGGAAATAACGATGACTTTAATTTCCACGTAAGTTCCTCGTAAAATCGACGTAAATTTACGAGGATTGTTTTTCCTCGTTAAATTTCCTCGTTAAGCATGTGTTTTCTTGTAGTGATTTAACTTCATATTGATGATCGTTTTATTTTCTAATTTCTTTTAAAAAAATCAACAAATAATTTGATAAAAATTATGAAAATACATGCACATTTAAACGATGAATAAAAAATAATTTAATCTGAATTAGTTATAATAAAAATAATAACACTTCAGTATAAATTTGAAAGAATATATGTAACTTAATATACTCACAACATGAGTTGACTCGGCTAATCCAATCTATATCTACATCATAGATTTAACTACAATAAAAATATATATAATTTATTTAATAAGTATAAATTTTAGGATGGATCAAAACATATTAAAAATAAAAACAAAATATTAACCAACTGTTATAATTTAGTTATTTTGAAAATTTATATATATGCGTGAGACTTTGAAATGCTATTGTTATATTAATTTATTTAATTTGAATTCAGATACTTTTGTTTATTTTTTATTTCATTCTAAACACAATATATCTTTAGTTATATACACTCTTACTAAAATATTTTTACATATGTAAGATAACAACCAACCTAAATATGAATAAAAAAAATATTATAAATTTAATATATTTAGATAAAAAATAGTATAGTTGAATTTAAGGAAATAGATGTAATCTAATATACCCAACTGATATTTAAATCGACTGTAAAGCAATAAAACCGATTAGATATAACATATCAAAAATCATATGTACAATTAAAATAATATAATGTTATTAATATAAATTAATAATATAATAATATTATTAAAAACTAAAAGTAAATAAGAATCAATTATTATAGTATATATGTTTATAAATATTTATATATGTGCATGAACACGAAAAATCACCTAAGGGATATTATATTTTCACCATATAAATGTTAAAATATACTTTGGTTTAGGAGTTTGGCAAACATATGTTGTAGTATTGTATGTATTGTTAGGGTTAGATTTTGGAAAACTAAAATGTTTTTTTCAAAAATTAGTTTTCACCTATATGTGTTTATTTCTGTGTATAGTAAACATTTTTCAAGTTTGATTTGGTTTTATGAAGTGTTTAATTAGATAATTAAGTTTATTAGGGGTTATGTTTAGGGTGTGGACGACTTATATTTCAGTCGTCTGTTGAATAATTTACCTGAACGACGTATATTTCAGTCGTCCACATCGTACCGAACCTTTAATTTTACCAATGTACGTTTTAACCTAACCGGATCATTTTACTCGGACGACTTACATTTCAGTCGTCTGGTGAAGAAATTAAAACAGACGACTTACATGTAAATCGTCCAAATATTCCCGCCTAAATTTTTTTAAAAAATTATTTTCCCGCATAAATAATTTAAACCGGACGACTTACTTGTAAGTCGTCTGGAAAGTCTTCTATTTTAGTTTTCCGCTAAAAATATTTAATTTCCCACTAAAAATATTAAACTCTTCTGGACGACTTACATGTAAGTCGTCTGTTTTAATTTCTTCAACAGACGACTGAAATGTAAGTCGTCTAGGAAGTCGTCTGAGTCAAAAATATTTAACCTAATTGAATTTTTTGTCTCCCTATATAAAGAAAAATTTACACATTCTCTCTCCTCCTCTCAAATGGCTGCAACAAAAATGTAATGTTCATCATTCTAAAACTCTCCAACCTCTCTCTAATCTCTTTGACTTGAAAACACCAAACTTTATATGAATTTTTCAGTTTTGTCTCATGTATTTCTTACTAATCTATCTCTTTTGCAGGTTTTTAATCAAATGGTACTCATCTTCCACTAATTTAAAGGTAGATCTATTAATTTTAGATATGTATTTTTGTGTGTTCTATAAATGTAGATTTATCTAATCTTCCACTCATTTTCTCTATTTTTAAGTCATTTGAACGTTTTTGGATATGCAGGTTTTTCAGATCTGGATTTGATATGCAGGTTTTTCAGATCTGGAAGACTTCTTAAACGACTTACTTGTTAGTCGTCTGGAAGTCGTCTGGACTTCCAGGAAGTCGTCTGGATTTTTCTGAGCGTTTTGGTAAGTTCTTATGTCTGATTTTTCGTCATTTGGTAACTTCTTGTTGTATAAAATTCTTACTTTTTTCCCAAACTAAAACTCTCCAAACCCACTCTAATCTCTTTGACTTGAAAACACCAAACTTTATATGAATTTTTCAGTTTTGTCTCATGTCTTTCTTACTAATCTATCTTTTTTGCAGGTTTTTAATTAGAAGGTACTCATCTTCCACTAATTTAAAGGTAGATCTATTATTTTTAGATATGTATTTTTGTGTGTTCTGTAAAGGTAGATTTATCTAATCTTCCACTCATTTTTTCTGTTTTTAAGCCATTTGAACGTTTTTGAATATGCAGGTTTTTCAGATCTGGATTTAATATGCAGGTTTTTCAGATCTGGAAGACTTCTGGGACGACTTACTTGTTAGTCGTCTGGAAGTCGTCTGGAAGTCGTCTGAAAGTCGTCTGGACTTCCTAAAAGTCGTCTGGACTTCCTGTAAAGTCGTCTGGAAGTCGTCTGAACTTCCTAAAAGTCTTCTGACAAAGTCGTTTGAACTTTCTGGAAGTCGTCTGGACTTCTTAGAAGTCGTCTGGACTTCTTAAAAGTCGTCTGGTCTTGTCTACTCAAGTGGAATCCAAGCTTGTCTTTGTAGAGGAATGATCTATAATAGTTTTGTTTGTGGTCTGTTTTGTGAATTGCATGCATACTCTTTTAGTTGTGAATTTTTTGTAAAATCAGTAATAATGTTTTCCAAGATGTATTAAATGTGCTAACAATGTGTTTACACATTTACAAATCAATGAAATAATAGACTTCAGTAGTCTTTTTCTTATCTTTGGATTTCTCATATGCAATAATAAACTCCAATGGCCTTTTCTCATCTTAATAAACAAGAATGTTGGTAGCTTCATATTGATACAACATTTTAAGAAGCATTTAACCCTTCTTCCAACTCATAACAATAGTCATCATTATTGTCTATAACAATAATACTTAAGAGATGGAAACAAAAAATAGTAACTAGTCAAAGCATATCATATTTTTGTATAAGTTTGTGTTGAAAAACTTAGTCTAATTTAGTAAAACTAAGGGAGAGAACATATTTTGTAAATATGAGTTTTACATATCTTGAAGTTACTTATCACTCTTAAAAATACAAGTTATTCAAAAACTAATGTAGAAGACTTAAAAACTAGCGGAGAAGACGCGGACGACTTCAATCTAAATTGTCCAGACGACTAAACTATACGTCGTCTGGTCAATGCAGATGTTATTTTTGCAATTGACTTTGAAATCTGTTATTTCGGACGACTGAAAAATAAGTCGTCTACTATTGTTTGGTTAAAAAAAAACTCCAAAAAAGCTAGACGACTTACATTTCAGTCGTCATAGGTTAGTTTTGCATTTGCCTGGATTATTTCAGAAGTTTGACTTTTCTGGACAACTTACATTTCAGTTGTCTAGTGAAAATTAAAATAATAATATTTTTTTTAAAAAATAGACGACTTACAGTTAAGTCGTCATAGGTTAGTTTTGCAATTGAAAAAAAAAACTTCAAGATTTAATTATATACAGACGACTTATAATTCAGTCGTCCACGAGACGACTGAAATGTAAGTCGTCCAGGATTTACGAGGTTTGACCAGAATCTCGGAAAAAAATCCTCAACGACTTACAAGTAAGTCGTCTGGTGGACGACTGAATTATAAGTCGTCTGGTGGACGACTGAATTATAAGTCGTCTGTGTATAATTAAATCTTGAAGTTTTTTTTTCAATTGCAAAACTAACATGTGACTACTTAATTGTAAGTCGTTTACTTTAAAAAAAATATTATTATTTTAATTTTCGACAGACGACTGAAATGTAAGTCGTCTGTGGAAGTCAAACTTCTGTAATTATCCAGTCAAATGCAAAACTAACCTATGACGACTGAAATGTAAGTCGTCTAGGTTCTTTGGAAATTTTTTTGAAACCAAACAATAGTAACGACTTAACTTTCAGTCGTCTCAGGTTACAGATTTCAAAGTCAATTGCAAAAATAACCTTTGCGTTGATCAGACGACTTCCAGGTAAGTCGTCTACAGCCAGACGACTTCCCAAGTAAGTCGTCTGACGAACAGATCTGGAAAAAAACTCGATGTCATACCTTAAATTGGTGAGATAAGTTCCTTAGCATACATAAGGCTTCTCCAAGCACACAGAATCACAAACGAAAGTCACCCACCCAGAATTGTTAGCTTTTATGACTCTATGAACCATAAAAATTTTAGAATCAAAATCTTGGGTTTTTTTAGCTCATTGTGGAGAGAAAGTGAGAGATATGTTGTGTTTAGTTCACAAGAATGGAAAAAGAAGAAGGGTAAATCGATTTTGGGAGCATTAAGAGCTTCAAATTGGTTGTTCATGGTGGTTGTGGTATTGATGACAATGGCAATCTTGTAATTACTTGAAGATGATGAGGGTGAGAGAGTAAAGATGTCATTTTCAAAAAAAAAAAAAAAAAAATTGATGGCATTTTCGTAAATTATATGAACTTGTGGGGTGAATAGGGCAAAACCAATTTTCAAAAAAAAGGAGGTTAGTTTTGTGTTTGACTTTAAGTTGTAGGTCAATTTTGCAAAAAGCCCTTCAAACAAAGTAGAAAAGAGAATTTTTTTTTTTTTTTTTTTGAATAAATTATAAATTTATTTATCCAAAACTTTTGTACATTGTATGTAACATTGAGACTAAGATATAAAATATTTGACTAAATTGTTATAATGAGATCATTCTCTTGATCCAAACCATACGCTCAGCCCTGCATCAATTTTATGATCTCCTAGCCTCTTAATGGTAGATAATCTGTTCCTGACATTTTTGTCAATGGTTTTGATCAGAAGCGTATTCGGTAGCTCATTTTCTCCATGTCTGCGTCTGTTTCTTTCTCTCCAAATAGAATGAGCAGATGCTTGAAAAGCGTATCTCAGCAAGAACAACTTAACACTGTCCAAATTATTCTCCAATAGCAGCGCTACAATCTCCTCCCAATCTTCTGTGTATCTATATCGAAGCAGACCTCTCACCAAACTCTGCCAGATTCTACTTGAATATGAACACGAGAAAAACAAATGACTCCTTGTCTCCTCATGTTGCTGGCAAAGAACACATATGGGGTTAATGGATGGGCTCCACTTCCTGATTCTGTCACATGTTGATAGCCTGTTTCTCATTGCTGTCCACATATGGAAAGAATATTTTGGAGTAGCATGTTTGAACCATACTACTTTGCTCCAGCCCTGGGTCATATATTCTTTCCTTATCTCTATCCATGTGTTCCTTGATGAGAAAGCTGATTTGTAGGTCCCAGCCTTACTTTTCCATAGCGCTATGTCTTCTGTCTGGTGATTCTCATTTTTTAACTTCTCTATCTCATCTTCCACTTCATTTAGAATCACTTGACGGTGACGTCTTCTTCTATGATTACGCATTGCTTCTGCCATAGTTGAAGTGGCTGATATTCCCAAATCAATGAAACCTCGTACTCCTAGTAGCTCCCATAAACATCCTATAGAGCTTCACCATTCTTGACCTCCATTCTGTGAAAATCCCTTGCAACTGCCCTTTCTTTAAGAATTTTTCTCCACATCCAGGAACCAATTGTTGTGCTTTCTCTGACTGCCCAAAACGATCCTTTGCGTATCAGGTATATCTGAATCCATTTAACCCACAGCGAGCTCGTGCCTGAGAGAATCCTCCATACTAGCTTGAGACAAGCTACATCATTTACCTCAGTCAGAGGTCTTACCCAGAGGCCTCCTTCAGTTTTCTTCTTGCACACCTCTACCCAACTAATTTTCGACTTCTTTGTGTTCATCTCAGGACCCGACCATAGAAAAGCAGCACACATTTTCTCCATTTCTCCCAGACATTTCTTAGGCATTCTGAAAGCTGTAAGCCAGAAATTTGTCAAACTCATTATTACTGATTGGATTAATTGGAGTCGACCTGCGTATGATAAGAACCTTCCATTCCAGTTACACATTCTCGTCCTGACTTTTTCCATCAATGGTGTGTAATCAGCAACTGTCATCTTCCGAGTAAGAAGGGGCAGACCTAGATACCTCACCGGAAGCTGTCCTGCTGCAAAGGGAAAATTCATCAGGATGGCCCTCTGATTCTCTTGCGTAATACCAGCCATGTACAGTGTGGATTTCTCAAGACTGATCTTCAACCCTGATATCTTGGCAAATTCTTCAAATACTTGTAGTATACCTTCAACTGATCTCTTCTTTCCGTCTGAGAAAACCATTATGTCATCCGCAAAACACAAATGCGTCAGAGAAACATTTTTACATTTCGGGTGATAACCAATCAGTCTCTCAGATGCTGCTTTGTCCAGTAGCTTGGATAACACATTCATACATATCACAAACAGAGATGGTGATAATGCACAACCTTGCCTCAATCCTCTTTTGCTGTTAAAATAGCCTGCCAATTCCCCATTAACTTGAATAGAGAAAGATGCCGTGGAGATACACAGTCTAATCCAGTGTATATATTTCGCCGGAAACCCAAGAGCTTCTAGTGTAGCGAGGAGAAAAGGTCATTGAACGGAATCAAAGGCCTTGGAAATATCAATCTTCATAGCGCATCTAGCTGATATCTCTGTTTTGTGATAGTCTTTCACCAATTCAGTTGCTAGTAATAGATTCTCCATCAGCAATCTGTCTTTTACGAAAGCAGACTGATTGTTGGCGATGAACTGTGGCATGATGTCCTTAAGCCGATTTGCTAGCAGTTTGGATATCACCTTGTATAAAACGTTGCAGCATGATATCGGTCTATAATCTTTCATCTCCTTCGCAGTTTCCTTCTTAGGTATGAGCGCCAGTATTGTTGAATTTATACCTTTAGGGAGAAAACCTTTGATGAAAAATGATTGCACTGCTACAACTACATCTTCACCGATGATTGGCCAAGCTGGCTTGAAGAATTCTACAGTATAGCCATCAGGCCCAGGGGATTTATTTGATGACATTTTGAATGTAACTGCCTTGACTTCCTCTGTTGTGACTTCACTTATCAACTTCTCTTGATCTTCTTCACTACATCTGAATTGTAGAAGGCTTTGCAGTCTTTCCACACTAGGCTCTTCGTAGTCTGGAGGTCTAAAGGTTAGTAGTTCTGAGAAGAACCTTTCTGCTTCTTTTTTAATATCTTCCTCCGTTGTCACCACACTACCATCCGGGCATTGTACCTCTCTAATAGCATTACGAATTTCTCTTATTTTAGCTGCATTGTGGAAAAATCTATTGTTTCTATCCCCCACCTCCATCCAGTGCATCTTGGATTTTGTTTATAAAACTCCTCCTCCAAATCAGCTAGCCTTTGCCATCTTTCCAATGCTTCACTTTCTTCTCTAATGGCTTCTGACGATGGTCTTTCCAGAGTTTCTTTCTGCTTCTCACACAAGACCAAATAAGCTTCTTTTGTCCTCTTTGGCAGTTGCCCCAGCTTCTCCTTGCTCAAAGCCCTTAGAGCCGGCTTTAATCCTTTCAATTTTTTACCCAACCGGAACATTGCTGATGTAGAATGAAATAATTTCTCTGTTTCCTTCCAGTACTCCTCCACTGTAGGATGAAATTCTTCCATAGTAGCTATAACATTTGTAAACTTGAAAGGTCTCCTCTTCCTTTGAACCACTTCCTCCAAATGAAATCTACATCTGAGGTGATCCGAACAACCTCCAGCCTCGAAGACATTATATGCATTTGCCAATCCATGCATAGCAACGTCATTTATTAACACTCTATCAAGTCTTTTGCAAATTAGCCCTTCCTCTCTTTTATTACACCAAGTGAAAGGAGGTCCATGCGAGCTCATATCCGTGAGAGAGCAATATCTTGTAATGTCTTGAAATTCCCTCATTCCCGTTGTTACATTTGGGTTGTTCTCATATCCTGAATGCTCACTTCCATTCAATATCTCATTGAAATCTCCAAAGACTAGCCACTGTTTATCTCTAAACATCGCTGCATCCTTGTGATTTCTCAACTCCTCCCATAAAACTCTTCTTTCCTCCATAGTATTCAAAACATATACAAAAGAGCAAATAATTTCCTCTGTTCTTGCTTCAAGAAGCACCGAACAAGTAATTAGTTGACTGCTTTTGTAGACTGGAGTCATTTTCACTGATTGATCCCATACTACCCAGATACGCCCAAGTTGATTATGCTCATAATTTGCCATAAACGACCAGTTGTGAAAAACATAATTAACTATACTTCCTGCCTTTCCCTCCTTCACTCTTGTTTCTATTAACCCTCCAAAATGCAACGGCTGACTTCTTATCCAATCCCGAACCACTGAATTCTTAGTTGTTTTATTAAAGCCGCGCATATTCCAGAAGAACCATGTCATTGACCATTGCGGGGTTTCTTCTTTTTATTCAGATCACCAGGGCCCTCGTCCCTTGCTCTCTGAACAACCACATCCTTCAGATATTTGTGCTTATTTTTAGAACCTCTCGGCAAATACTGTCTTCCATTAACCCTTTCTTCTTCCTTTTGTGATATTGTTTGCTCCAATTCCAAATCCTTATCTTCCTCTGTGTTCTTTTCCTCTTCTTCATTTTCTCCATTATCAATCTCCTCATTCCCTGTTATACCATCTTCCTCTTCATCAATACTTAGTACCGAGAACCTTGATTTGGATAGGATTGAGACCTGTCCAAACTTTAGTTGATTGCTCTTTGCTGGTGTGCGACATGTTTTCCCTGGAGACATCTCCACCCAACCTTTTTCACCCTCTGACTGTAAATTCCCTTTTCCTGACCCTTTAATAATCTCCACTGTCTCTACCACTAATCCTTTTCCCAAACCTCCCACTGAAACTGAATCAACATCTGAACATACCACTGCTCCAGCTATCCCAGTTCCAAGATCTCCAACTGAACCAACCACTGACCCAACTACTGATGAATTCTCTAACCCAATGACTGAACTCATCTCTTTAGCCGCTAAGCCACTTACTGAAACTTCCCCTGTCCCAATCTCTTCATTAACTGACCTTTCCTTAGTACCTCCTCTCCTTATTTGTTCCTCATTTCCAATCTCAATATATGTATTACCCAATATCCCTTCCTCCACAAATCTTTTGCCCCTGCAAACTTTTGCAGTGTGACCCCATTTCCCACAACAGGTACATTTAGCTGGCAGCCAAGGATAGATGTATTCCACCAATGTCTCCTTTCCCTGAAATGTATATTTCATCGACCTTGGTATCTCCTTTGACAAATCGACCTTCACAAATACTTTTGCAATTTTTAAGTTCAAACACTGCTCTGTCTCCGGATGTAGTCTCACTGGTACTCCAACAGGGCTTGAGACAAAACTAAGCCCTTACCATGAAAACATATCCATTGGTACATTTCGCATATGAACCCACAACGAAATTGAGTGAGTTTCCTGCTTGATATCTTCTGTCAATGGTGACCACTTAGCCATGACTACCGGAATTTCTGCAATGTTCCACATCGCTCTTCTTATGATTATGTTCCTCGTAATCGGGTTGCTTATTTTGAACTTCATAGTTGTTGAGTTGATTTCATAGACATCAATCATTTGCGTTTTGTCACTCAGCGCCCAGATCTTGTTGACTATCGCATGAACTTTCGCTATATGCGGAGCCTTATCCAGAAATCTACCGATGAGGAAATCTTCCCAAAGAGGTTCAGAATCCTTGAAGACTTCTTCCGGTACCGTTACTGATCCAACTCCATCCTTCATCTGTATATCCATTTCATACCTCTTCAGAACTTTCTTTCCTTGAACAGCTTTAACCCACGATCCTTGCTTAGCACCTTCCACAATCGGAGGAGAAGGTTGATTACCACTCTGATCCCCCGTATTAACTTGATCCCCCGATTTTGTTGATCTCAGAATGTCACGATACTCCATGTTTGAACCCTTAGTACCTCGATCTCTCTCCAAAGACGACTCCGGTGGATCCCGATCTCCCATCGGAGACCTTGATCTTGCTCCGGTAGTGATCTCCGTGAAGATTACGCTCAGAAACATAGAATCGCCTCAGAATCGCCAAAATCACCTTTTAGCAAAACGGTGCGTTTCACTTTTGAAAAAAAAATTATATATATATATATATATATATATATATTTAATAATGGTAAGTAGATATATTTAATTGATTAATTGAATGTGTGACATCTGGCGAATTAACAGTAATTATTAACTGTCTGATTGCCCTTAACCTAATCTCTCACTAGTATTTATAAACGTCCCATTCCGCTAGAGTTTCAGTTCATAACTTGTTTTGTTTTGTTTTATAATAATCATCTCTCTCCAGTTGCTCAAAAAAAAACCTCTCTCTCCTTCGTATACCAGTTTACGAACGCTATCCTTTTTTTATGAACGCCCTTTTCTATCATCATTAGTGTCTTCATATTAGTGTTTTATATTTTATTTTTTAAAACTAAATCTGTTCCGATTCAGGATGAATCGAAACCAATCTTATATTTTTTTATGGACGCCCTTATACGAGTTCATCAAGTCTTCATATTAGTGTCTTTATATTTCCCAAGAGATCTGGATACTGGCTATTTATTTGTACATATTGGTGGCCAGTATCACCGGATCTGATAATTGGATTGTATATATTGTTGGCACGGATTTGCAATCCGGTAATTGGGGCGATGATTTGATTGACCACACTCATGTTAGTTTCATTCTTTTATGTTTGGTCATAAGGCTAGTTTAGTTAACCTCTCTATATCTATTTACGATTACAAATCTAATATTGTGATATATGAATCTGATGTCACGGATCAATCAATTTGATTGTATATATTAGTGGCACGGATCTGCAATCGATAATTGGTGCGATGATTTGGTTGAGCATTCATTTGAGTTTATGATATAGTTTTTATATTTTACCTTTTGTTTATAGGCTTAGTTTAGTTTAGTTAATGGCTTTTGAATGAGTGGCAGGAGAAACACAGGATAAATGCAGGAGAAAATTGCATGCAGATTGCTCTGCAACTGAAGTCCAATCAAAAAAAAAATTGTAGAACAAATTATAATAATAAAAAATACATACCACTGCATGCAGAAGAATATATGTGATAAAAAGGCTGTCCTGCACAAAATAAGAAAAATACAGTTGGTGGAGAGCAGTGGGCCAATGCATGTGATTATTACTTTCTTTTTTTATTTTTTTTATTTTTTTGTTTTGTCTATAAATCCTACAACTATCTCATTTCATTCTTTCACAAATCAAACAATCCTCTATACAGGTAAGTTTTTTTTTTTAATTTTTCGTTTTATATGAAAGTTTATGATGAATTTTTGTATTGTGTTTAACTAGTTTTTCCTATTTTATAGGTTGTCTCATCCATTTATATCCACTAAAACAATTAAGAAATCAAGGTATATTTTCATTTTGTTTCTTTAATGAGTTATGAAAATTTAAATTTGTTTAAAAATAAGTTAAAATTCATATTTCATATTGTCTCATACACTTATATCCATAAAAACAATAAAAAATTAAGCTACAATTTTATTTTGATAATTTTAATTTGTTAAAAATAAGTCAAAATGTATACTCAATAATACTTAGAAATGAATTAACTAATTCTTTAAAAAATATATGATACAATTTGCATGCATTTTAATCATCTACTTATATTAAATAATTATTAGTTTAATGAATTTATTCATGTTATTGATATTTCATGTATTCTCGTTTAATATATTTATATATTAAATTAATTATTGATATAATTAATTAATATTTTGAAACTATGAAATAATAATTTTTTTTTTCATTTTAAATGTACTATAACACATGCATGCGTTTTAATCTTGTGTTTAATTAATTTTTATTTTATTTTTTCAGTAGTTAGCATGCGTTTCTTCTGCAACCACTGATTATAGTTTAAGATATTATTAATTTTGTGTAAGTTCATTGTCGTAAAAGCGTATAGTAGGCGTGATTGTTTTTTAATTTATGTTACCAAATATATATTTACGTTATTCAGTTTGTTCATTTAATACATATGTCTCTATAAAAGGAAAACACGTTGACCTTCACTACATGAAATTAGAAGAACACAAAATGTGTTTTGGCAAAAAAACAATAACTTGCTAGAACTATAATTTAATTATTTGTAGTTATTGACGGACTCGATACACAGTTGATATGATTTATTTCTATATATAGTTCCATCTACTTTATGTTTAAAATTTGTTATCAGAAAATACAAGTAAACTAATTATATTACCAGTTGTTTTATTTTTTCAAGTTGTCTTCTATATCTATATTTATTATAATAATTGAAAACTTATGGTACATATTTTGTTTTCCTTAGTGAATTATAAAAACGTTAATATGTATACAAAACTTGAAATTTATGCTGGATAATATTATGTTAGACTTATTTAGTTTCTACAAATATATTATAACAGAAACATGATTTATATCTTGTATTTAATTCAAATGTATTTTTACTAGTTGAATATTTTTATATCTTATCTAATAGAGCTCATTAAAGTTATTTTTTTAATTATTCATATAAATAACATAACTGTTTAGAATAAAAATTTGATTATGTAAGAAAACTAATATCATTTTCAAATGTGTAGATATGGCGTCTAACTGTGGACAAAACGTGAACTCCAGTACACGTCATACGGAAACATCAACACGGGTAAAATATTTACTATTATATTTAAAATTTAAATTTAGTAGTTTTGTTAGAAATTAGTGAATAATATATTTTTATTTTTTAAAAATTTTAGAGTGAAGAATATTTGAAATGGGATCATAGACGAGAACGGATATTTCTTGAGTTATACGACCAAGCACTTGCTATGAATTATTATCGTCTAAAAGATCCGTCACCACTTGGTAAAAAGTTTATAGTTGACAAGTTCAACCAAGAATTTAATCTTGATATAAACTATAAGTTCTTCAGAGAAAAACTTGATCAAATGAAAAGAAAGTACAAGAAGTATACGGGGCTTATGCAAAACTCTACGGGTATCTCAGTTGATCCGGTTACATCTGTAATTTCTGCATCTGATTCGTGGTGGAAAGATCGTGAAGTAAGTAATTTTAATCTTTACCACACCCAAAATATACTAAATATATTTTAATATATATTTTTATAACACAAAACTACAAAACTTTGTTGATAGGTTTGTAGGATTATAAAATCATTTAAGCGAAAACCACCAGAGTTTTGGGATATTATGCAACGGTGTTTCAAATTATATGATGTCTGTTCGCAATCTCAATACTCTGTGAACCAAAGAAGAGAAGAGATGATGAACGAGGGCCTAGCTAATGATGAAAGTCATATGGATTCAGAAACATTTGCTGATGATATGCCACAAACTCAAGTTCCAGAGACACAAAAAAGTGAAGAGGTGTATCGTGTTAACATTAGTGATCAAACACGACCTTCTAGTGAGTTTAGTCGTGAACCCATCCGCCAAAGTTCTCCACCCGAGCTTTCGTTTCAGAATAATGCTTCCAGAGGTCAACAACAAGGAAGAACAAGACGTGAAAGTGGTGCAACTAGAGTTGGTGGAAGTTCACGAGCCTCTGCAAGGACCAGTTCACGAGGAAGTCGGAAAAAACAATCTTTTCAGACAACTCTAACAGATACGATGGATGGTTTTAGAGAATTTCAACGCCAAAGTTTACAACAACTGCGTCCAAGATCCCGCAGAAGAGGAGGATTATTCAATATCTGGGGAAAGAAACAAGGACCAAATTTAAATGAAAGTCATCAAAGTGAATCTGAGGATGAAGATTAGTTTCGTGTTGTTTGCTATTAATAATTATGTTATGTTTCATTTTATGTTTTTGTCATATCTATTAAGTATTATAAAGAACTTCTCAATTTGATTTTAGTTATTTTTTGTGCTTAAAAGTTTATTTAATATTCAATGAGTTTTTAAAACTCTTATTTAAATCTTACCTCATATTTTTAAAATTGCAGGCATTTCGTATATGTCAGTTACGAGCACATGGTGTTCAAAATCTAAATTATGAAGAGCGAATTGAGTTGTGGAATTTGGAAAATGAGCAGTTTGAAGAGTTAATCATTCAACCATCATTAAGTTATTACAATCGATATTTTGAAAGAAGACCAGCTCAAACTGATGGTGGTTTGGGATGGAGAAATATTTGGGATCGATTACAAGAAGATAATGCTGCTTGTCTTCAGCTATTACGAATGTCCCTTGGCGCGTTTTGCACATTGTGTGAGAAATTGCAAACGGTTTATGGCTTACAATCAACATTAAATGTAAGCATTTAAGAGAGTGTGGCCATGTTTCTAACGATATGTGGGCATAACGAAGTTCAAAGAAATGTTGGATTACGATTTGGACGAACGCAAGAGACAGTGAAGCGAAATTTTTTTGAAGTGCTTCGAGCGACTGAATTTCTTGCTTGTGACTATATCAAGACTCCAACAACACAAGAACTAAGACGGGTTCCAGAACGACTACTAATGGATGAGAGATATTGGCCTTATTTTAGTGGTTTTGTTGGAGCTATGGATGGAGTTCATGTTTGCGTTAAAGTGAAGCCTGAAGTTCAAGGAATGTATTGGAATCGACACAATATTACATCGTTTAACATAATGGCGATATGTGATTTGAATATGTTATTCACATATGTTTGGAATGGAGCACCAGGTTCATGTCATGATACATCAGTTCTCACAATGGCGCAAGACAATGATTCTAGTTTTCCTTTACCTCCAGTCGATAAGTACTATCTCGTTGACTCTGGCTATCCAAACAAACAAGGCTTTTTGGCTCCCTATAGGTCTTCACTAAATGGGGTTGTGAGGTATCATATGTCACAGTTCGAAAGTGGTCCACCTCCGAGAAACAAACAAGAGTTATTTAATCGATATCATGCATCTTTGCGTTCTGTTATTGAGAGGACATTTGGAGTTTGGAAGAAGAAATGGAGGATTCTTTGTGAATTTCCGAGATATGATATTCATGTTCAGAAAAGAGTGGTAACAGCAACAATGGGATTACATAATTTTATTAGAATTT
The DNA here is from genome assembly GCF_020379485.1 of Brassica napus. Classification (NCBI taxonomy): domain Eukaryota; kingdom Viridiplantae; phylum Streptophyta; class Magnoliopsida; order Brassicales; family Brassicaceae; genus Brassica; species Brassica napus. The sequence continues at coordinate 14,995,002 of NC_063444.1, read as the reverse complement.
CAAATTTTTCTGATGAAGATTTTGCTGATACAATGACACATACAGAGATTCCGAATGCTACATCTACGGCTGAACAAAATGATATGGAAGAAGCGGAGACAGCACAAGGAAATTTCATGGCAAACGTTAGAGAAATGATTGCAAATACATTATGGGCAAATAAAAATGTTTCATGTTGATTTGTTTGTTGTAATTGTACTTTTTAATGTTTTAATTTTATTGTTATTTAATAAAAATAATAATTAATTTTTATATAATAATTTGTAATTTTAAATATTTAATTTAATAAATTTGTTGTTTAGTATTCAGTTAAATAAGCTAATTCGATAAATTAGTTAAACGAGTTTGATCTGCATTTATTCTGCTTGATCTGCATTTGTTCTGCTTGATCTGCATTATATATTTGATCTGCGTTTTTCTGATCTGCTTGCCATTCGTAGCCAATGTGTTACAATTACAAATCTAAGATCGTGATATCTGGATGTGATTTCATGGATCTGTCAATTTGAATATATTAACTATTTTTATGTGTATATTATTATACTTTGTGATATATAAATTGTTTTGTGATATTTTGTTTATTTATTTATTTAAATTTAGTTCCAATTTCATTTGCTAATCTTACTTTTTTTTTTTTTTTTTTGATATTCTGTTATAAACTTAATACATTGTCGACAAAAGAAAATATACACATTTGCATACATTTTCCAGCCCATTAACAGCCCTAAAGATATATAGTCTTGGGTTTAGGGTTCATTTCATCATTCTACCCTATTCTCCGATTCTTGCTTTTTATTCTTACTAAGAAAGGTGAAGACGAGATGGAGGCTGCGAATGCTGTGATGGAGGCTGCGAAAGCTGAGATGGAGGCTGCGATATCTAAGATGGAGGCTGCGAAAGTTGAGATGGAGGCTGCGAACGCTTCTATGGAGGGGAATACAGTGGGGATGAGGACCTTCATCAACATGTTGAAGATCATAATCTGGTGGGACATTGAAAACCTTGGAGTCCCCCATGATTTACCTCCGGATCTGGTGTATGAACTCTTTGTGAGGAAGTTGAGAGATGAGGGGTTTGGGGGGTGATATTGAAATAAGGATTGTCGTGCCGTTCAGTGATTGCGTTGTACCAAGTGTTTTGCTGGAAAATATGACGCTTTGTCGAGTTAATAATTTCCCAAGTGAGTTACTTTTGTGGATAATAATGAAATATTGCTTGGTATAACCTGGAATGTGATTATCTGATTATCTTGCTTTTTCGGTTGTTTGTTTGCTGAAAATTGATCCATTAAAATCTGATAACCAGATCTCGGACGATTATATCATCGATGACATCCAAAAAATGATCGATCTTAACATTGACAGGCGGGGTTTTAACATCGATAACTGGTCCAACCATCACTGGTTGGAATCATAACATTGACAGGCGGTGTTTTAACATCGATTAATTATGATTCCAACCAGCTCAACAACAATTTTGTTCTTGGTAGCATATATCATTTACACAGCAATCTCCTTGAAGCAATCTACGGGAGCTGGTTGGAATCAATGTTATGATTCCAACCAGTGATGGTTGGATGAACAACAAAATTGTTGTTGAGCTGAGTTTAGTTAGAGGCACATGATCCAACAAACAAAATTGTTGACCTTAACTATGCATATATCATTTACACAGCAATCTCCTTGAAGAGTCCAAAGGAGAGAGCAGCAAAAAAGGTGGTAGCGAAGGTCTCTGAACTATATTACAAGCTCTAGCGTGTTCATGACTTGTGGGTTTTGGATAAACTTTTAGTGTGACTTTCCTTTACGTTGATCAAAACTTGTAATCGCTTTAACTATTTCTATCTAGCTAGTGGGTTTCGAACTTGATTTTGACGAAACATAAAATGCTAGCTAGCAAGCTTTACCAGTTAAAGTTCGAACACATTAGTTTTACGTTTTACTTGCTATAGGAGCACAAATGCTATAGCATATGTCTCGAACAAGGTTTATACTAGGCATTTGCTTCAGCTCCACACTAAACTGCTAATGTAAGTAACAATTTGGATTATATTTACGTCTAGGGAATCTGATAAGTTTTCAAGACTAAACTCTCTCACGAAATTTTACCACCCGGCATCACATTATGTTATATTATAGATGCTACATCGTCATTTAGAATCATTTGGGTCTATAATTGGTACGTTAATAGTTTAACTTAGAGTAACTTTTTAAAAGAGAAAATGAACATAAAAAAAAAGAGTAAACTTTGAGTAGAAACTAGAGTAAATTATTTTTACTCCGACATATCTACTCTAAAATGGTTATTCAATCATATATTTGAAGAACTTGGACTGAGGTAACGACCCTTAATTTCTTATGATTAAGCCCCTATGAACCCCTTTATGTAATACTGAAAATCAGATACAAGTGTCTCACTTTAAGCATCTTTTCTAATTTGTTACAAAAAAGAAATGGCATCTTTTCTAATTAGTCACACATGCGTTTAATCTTCATAATGTATTAAAGGTTGATAATGGTGTCACAAGCAAATGTAACTGTTGGTTCTGTGTGTAAAATCAATGGAAAGAGTTATATAAATCATACAACTTTCAAGAAATGTTCCTACATAGAATTAATGTAGCTTACATGTGGGAGTAACTCTATGATTTATATCAATCACAAAGATTCGAAGAAGAATACTAACTGGAAAGAATAATACAAGAACAACAAACTCTTATTATAGTAAATCTTCATTTGGCACTACTTTAGAAACTTACAGAATCTTAACTTTTGTCAAATTTGTCAATAGCACCAAAGTTGCCTTTAAAATCGCGACTAAACCCAAAAACAGGATCGTGATCACATATCTGAAAGTATGAGGGGACAATGTGTAAATATGTAAAAGAAAAAGGGTTCACTACATAAGTACAATTCTTTTGCATATGCCAGCGTCCTTATCTCATTTTTCACCCTATCCAAAAAGAAACATTTCCGACAGTCTTCACTCTTCACTTTGACAAACAAAGAATCTGTTAATCTCTCTCTCTCTCAAACCGAGATGGCGACACTCATAGGGTTTTCTCAGACCAAGTTTCAACATTTCAGCATATCGTTCTCTTCGCCACCGTGTGGTCTCAATTGTGGGGAGCTGGACTGACTCAAAGACACTCCGTTCAGGTTTCCTCGGTGGTAACTCCTATAATGATCGGATGCGGGTAAGACCCGGATCAGGACAAACGAATCGGAGAAGCTCATTAGCTGTAAAAAATGTCGTGGGACGGTCCTCTCGCCTCCGTCAAGCTAATCATCCAAGGCAAAAACCTCGAGGTTTGAAACTTTTACTACACGCTTGAAATCGAGTTATTAACCAAAAATATGTAAACTTTGTGTGAATATTCTTCCAAGTTATTACAAAAGTTTTGAACTTTCGAGAAATGTTTGATGTTGGTTTTCGAAAGTTATCAGAGGCAATTAATTAAGCAGCATGTTGAGGAGAAAGTGGGGAAAGCTGTTCAGAAACACAGCCATCTCGTCAGGGAAGTTGATGTAAGACTCTCGGTTCGTGGAGGAGAGTTTGGTAAAGGACCAAGGATCCTTAGATGCGAGGTAATCATGTCATTATCGATGTCATGTTTTGAGTCTTGATACCAAGTCTGATAGTTGCGGTGGTGAATTTAGGTAACACTGTTTACAAAGAAGCATGGAGTTGTGCGCGGTGAGGAAGATGCTGAGACGGTGTACGCTTGTATCGACTTGGTATCAACGATAATACAGAGGAAGCCAAGGAGAAGGACTCTGGCCATGGAAGGCACATGAAAGGTTTTAACAGATTGAAGGTAAGAGAGCCAGTGATTGAGCCGGTTGTTGAGGACGTTTCTGACTCGAGACCGGGAGAAGAGGAGGATGATTTGATCAAGGAGGTTAGTTCATACTTACCTTGTCATTGGTATTAGCTATTACTGAACTTCAACAATTTGTTCATTGGCGATGCTTTTTCTACAGATTGTCCGTACCAAATACTTTGAGATGCCACCATTGGCCGTGGCTGAAGCAGTGGAGCAGCTGGAGTTAGTCGCTCACGATTTCTACGGATTCCAAAATGAAGAAACTGGTATGCATTTGAAACAAATAAATCAATTGCTTCAAAATGGAAGATTGAAAGGAAGACTATAAACACTTTGATATTGTGTATGGTTGGCAGGTGCGATAAACATAGTGTACAAGAGAAGAGAAGGAGGATACGGTCTGATAATCCCTAAGAAAGATGGCAAGTCTGAGAAAGTTGAGCCGCTTCCAACCGAGCAATTGAATGAACGCTCTATCGCTTAGTAGACTATATGCTCAAACAAAACTGATTTTCCCCTCCTTACAGTAGCTAGGGTTGTTGAGAAAACAGTGAAAGAAACTGAATCTATTAACGAGTTCAGGAAACAATGTACATAAAAGAAGCCAAACGACTCTTTGCAAATGTTTTTGTTCTACTTTTTGAGGTAAGAAATTAAGGGGAAAAAAACAATGAAAAATGTGAATACCAAAAAGTGGAGTCAGAATGATTTTGTTTTAATTTGGAAGTTAGTTTTCATGTGTGCCTAAAGTTGGAACCTGTAAACTTATCTTACACTGTTTTTGTTTTAGATGCTAATTAACCCATGACAATTAGAAGCTACTTCATTCCGATAACAAACCAAACACCAGAAACCACCACAATAATATTATTATCCTGGTTGGGGTTTATACACAAACAGAGATAAAATAGAAGAGCATTTGGTACACCAAAGGAATAAAGTCTTAGTTACAATCAGATAGATACAGAGAGAGGCATTGCGGATCAAAGAAACCAGAATATGCGCATGCACCAACCAAACCCTACTAAGCTTACCCACTTGACTGGATTACACGGGTCTATGCTAACTCCCAATCTGATCACTTCCCATCTCCATCTCACACCAAGTGAAATAGTTAGCAATGATGATAACTGAAATGTTCTTTCAAAACCAAAACAAGTTATAAGGATGCGCTATATCAAACATGAGATGCTGCTAGCAGCAAGATCCATTGCACATGATGACATATGAAATGACAAAGAAACTGGTTTCATTACATCAGAAACTATAGTCTACACCCTACTGGCGCTTCAGTCCAGAATCCATCTTTAGCTACAAGAAGACAATCCCTAACTATAAGGCGTTACAACAACTGTGAGATCAGTTGCTACCAAGCAAGTTCTCTTGGACATCATCACATATCAATAATAAAATAAACTGATTTCATTTCACCAGAAACTATAGTCCAACTAAAACCCTAGTGGCAAATGCAATAAAGACTCCATCTTTAGCTACAAGAAGACTATCTAGCCACTAAGCAGGTGAAATATATCATCAATTCCATACTTTCAAAACAATACAAACCTCAAACTCTAAGGAGCTGCATTTTATTAGCAAAAGCAATCCACATTAACAAAATAATCCCCCTACAACATTTTTTAGCTTTTTTAAACCAAACAAAATCCAAAATTATTATTCATCGTGCTGAAATTTCATCAAAAATGTTAATAAATTGGTCTACTATAAATAAAACAATGATTCTTCAGTGTTCTTCTGTATTTAATCGATTACTTGAGCATACTATTGGTTTTAGATTACACTAGTTTATCGCGTATTCATCTTGTTCAGTAATACTTTATACAAATGTAAAAATTAGAATAGTATAGTTATAATGAAAACAGAACAATACATATATTGGCAAATACAACATACAAAAATTAGTGATCACTTTTAAATCGTTTTTAGTTTTTTTTTTACCGAATCGTTTAATCGTTGAAGTAAAAGACAATGAAAAAGAGAGAATTAGAACCCAACAATAAACCTCTTGTTTTTTTTTGGAAACTTTGATAATAAACCTCTTGTTTGTTTGTAGTTAAAAAAAGTACACAGACAAAAATAATTGAAAAAAAAATAGTAAATAAGAGATTGCAAAAGAAAATAAATGAAAAATAGCCATGGAAAATGAAAGAAGAAAAATATGAAAGGTCTTAAATTCTTAATAAATGACATTAGATTTATTTTATATGGCTAATAGTATCATTCATTCAATGAAAAGAACATAAATAAACAGACATTAAAGTTGTCAGTAAAGGAATAAAAATAAACTAGATTGAGACCTGCGTTTTGCGCAGGATGAAACTATTGTATAATATAATTTCTATATAATCATATTCTATATAACTTTCATAATACATATAAATATGTTTATAAATTCTGACCGAATAGACAGTCGGATCAGGTTAAACTGTGAACTGCAAATATATTCGGATAAGTTAAATAAAATTTGGATTGATTTCCTATTTACTTTGATTTCTTTTTTTTTTCTCAATTGGGTTTTGTCTTTTAAATCATTATTAACTATTAAAAATAAAAAATATATATGCAAATTTTCAATTTTCATAATTCAAATGATAAATATTAAATTAAATTTATATTTTGATTTTGATTTTATAGATTTTATTTAAACTATAATAACTAAAATTAGTTATGTTAGTCAAATTTTACGCTAAATGATTAATAAAGCATTTAGATTTAGTTTTACTTTTATTCTATAATTGAACTTAATTATATTTGGTTGAATACTTGAATTCTGTTAAAACCGAACCATATTGGTTCATGATAAAAAAAATCTGGTTTATTTACCGGTCCAATTTTTAAGAGATTGAACATGTATAATTTAATCACATAATAAGAGGACTATAGTAAATATTAAGTAACACGTTTAGAAAGAAGATGCATATAATTATTACCCTACGAACATTTTTAATTGGAATGACCAAATTTTATGTCAGACTTGATGGGTTTACGACAGCTGATGAGCTTATAAGATTAAGAAAAGAATTGCCACAAAAATAATTATCAGCCTAATACTTTTTAAAACTAATTAGTGGTAACAAAAAATATCATTTACTCTTCTCCACCTTCATACATCAAGCATTTTGTCTGAAAGGGATTACCAATGGGGTTCCTTCAATTTGTTCGTTTTAAACAAAAATCTAGTTTTTTCTAACGGTCTTTCTTTCTCTGATTATTATCCATACTGAGCCCATCTCCTTGACTCACGACAAGCCCACTCGTGAAGCCCATGAACAAGAAAAGACAAATAACACGTCATCGTCTTCCTCTTGTCAGGTTGTGGCCGTTGAGCGTACAAAAGCAAAGCAGATTCAAGGCTTGACTGCAACGGTCTCCTTTCCAGCTCATCAGGTCGTCACAGCTAATAGATTCGAGTGTCTCCAATCATGTATTAGGGCTTACTAAAGTTCTCAGCTTGTATAAATAGATGAGATGGGTGTAGCGTTGTTTCTAAGTTGAAAAAGTAATAAAACGTATTTCTTTGAGCTTTCGTCTTCTCTGTTCTTGTGTTTCACATGGTATCAGAGCTCAGCGAGTAAATCCTGAGCCATGGCCGAAACACCAGATCCGATTTCCGCTCCTTCTCTCACTATCTCTCAATGCGTAACGTTGAAGCTTTCTTCCACAAACTATCTTTTGTGGAAGACTCAGTTCGAGTCGTTTCTCTCTAGTCAGTCGCTGCTAGGGTTCATCAATGGAACCTCTCCTCGTCCTTCACCGACGGTTCAAGTTCGAAACGGTGAAGCTGTTACTGAAGAAGCGAATCCTGAGTTTGTTCGTTGGGTTCGTCGTGACCAGCTTGTCATGGCCTGGTTGTTTGGTTCGTTGTCTGAGGAAGCTCTCCGCTCGGTGTATGGTCTCACCTCTGCCTACGACGTGTGGTTTAGTCTGGGCAAGAAATACAACCGCATCTCTGCAACTCGAAAGCTTGATCTCCAACGCAAGCTTCAAGGTTTGTCGAAGAAAGACAAGACTATGTCTGAGTATCTTAATGATGTCAAGAGTGTTTGTGATCAACTTGACTCGATTGGTAGTGGTGTGTCTGAGCAAGAGATGATTTATGCTGCTCTGAATGGTTTGGGTCGTGAGTATGAGTCGATTTGTACCGTGATTGAACACTCCATGGATGCAAATCCAGACATTCGCTTTGAAGATGCAGTCTTTAAGCTTGTGAACTTCGCAGACAAGCTTAAAGTCTACAACGACTCTGCTGCTCCGACTCCTCATCTTGCCTTTCACACTGATAGAGGTCAGTCTAACAGAGGACGTGGCTACTACAACAACAGAGGAAACAGAGGACGTGGTTCTGGTGCGTACTCTACACGGGGTCGAGGCTTCAACCAATAGTTCTCCGGAGCCAACAATGGCTCTCGTCCCACGTGTCAGATCTGCCACCGCCCTGGTCATACAGCTGATCGTTGCTACAACCGTTTCGATCAGCAGTATCAAACTCCACAGAACCTTCACAACGCCTTATCTACTGTCACGTTAACTGATCAAGCTCCTCTCACCGGTCAAGAATGGTACCCTGACTCTGCTGCTTCTGCTCATATCACGAATAATGGGTCTCAACTGCAGTCCTCTGCACCGTATCTTGGTAATGATCAGATTATTGTAGGTAACGGAGATCAGCTTCCTATCACTCACATTGGGTCGATCCCTCTGCATACACCAAGAGGTATACTACCTCTATCTGATGTTCTTGTCAGTCCTGCTATCACTAAGTCTCTGCTTTCAGTTTCTAAACTCACAAAAGACTATCCCTGTGAATTTACGTTTGATGATGAATCTGTGATCGTTAAGGACAAGGTGACAAAGCAGGTGATCACTCAAGGTCATCGACATAAAGATCTCTATGTTCTGAAGGATGTCCGTTTTCAAGCCTTCTATTCAACTCGTCAACAAGCAGCTTGTGAGAGGGTCTGGCACCAGAGGCTTGGTCATGCTCATGCGGATGTTCTTCTTCCTCTTTCAAGAAATAAGTCAATAGTTTTGAATAAGGCTACTGCCAAGTCAGTTTGTGATGCGTGTCGATTTGGGAAAAGCTGTAAACTTCCCTTTCTAGATTCAGATTTTATTTCTTCTCGCCCTTTGGAGCGTATACATTGTGATCTATGGGGTCCTAGCCCAGTTGTTTCAAATCAAGGATTTAAATTCTATGTTATCTTCATTGATCATCACACACGCTTCACTTGGTTTTACCCACTGAAACTCAAGTCTGATTTCTACTCTGTTTTTCTACAATTCAAAACCTTTGTCGAAAATCAGTTTCAGAGTAAAATACTTCAGTTTCAGTGTGATGGTGGTGGAGAATTTATCAGCACTCAGTTCTTGACGCTTCTGACTCAGTCTGGTATTCAACAACGTCTCTCCTGTCCCCACACACCCCAACAGAACGGTATGGCGGAGAGAAAACACAGACACATAACTGAGCTTGGTCTCACTATGCTGTATCATGCTCGAGTTCCTCAACAGTTCTGGGTTGAAGCATTTTTCACTGCCACCTTCCTGATTAATCAGTTGCCTGCATCAACTCTCCCTGATCATCAAAGCCCATTTCAGCTTTTATACAACTCCCCACCTATATATACTGCTCTACGAGTATTTGGCTGTAAGTGTTTTCCTATACTGTGACCTTACATGCTAAACAAAATCGATCCAAGATCTCTGGCGTGTGTATTTCTTGGTTACAATGACAAGTACAAGGGCTATAGGTGCTATTACCCTCCAACAGGACGAGTGTTCATCAGTCATCACGTTTTGTTTGATGAACAATCTTTTCCATTTGAAGACATCTATCAACGCTTCCACAAAGCATCTGACTCTCATTTGTTGAATGCTTGGCGTAAAGCTCATCTTGCTCCTCCTTTGTCTTCTTCTGGGTCAGCTCAAGCTCCAGAGGAAGAACCTCTTCCTGCTCGTGTCCAGCTAGAGGATCCCATCGTGGCTCCCACCCCTGTGACTGTTACTGCTAATGATCCTCTTCCACAAGACCATTCTGGTGATGCACCTCCCGTAGTTCATCCAATGACTACTCGAGCAAGAGCAGGCATTGTAAAGCCAAACCTTTGGTATGCTCTACTTACAGTAAAGGATGAGTTCACTGAGCCAAAGTCACTTAAAGCTGCTCTCCAACATCCCGGTTGGAATAATACAATGGGTGTGGAGGTTGCAAATATGTCAGAAACAGGTACGTTTGAACTTGTTCCGCCAGAGGAAGATCAAAATCCTCTGAGTTGTGGCTGGGTGCGTAAAGTCAAAAGAAATGCAGATGGTTCTGTTCTCAAGTTGAAGTCAAGACTAGTAGCAAGAGGAAATGAGCAAGAGGAGGGACTAGATTACATTGAAACCTTTAGTCCTGTCGTTCGTTCTGCAACAATACGAACCGTTCTTCACGTTGCAGTTACAAAGAAGTGGTCACTCAAACAGCTTGATGTTCAGAACGCATTTCTCCATGGTGATCTGAAGGAGAGAGTCATTATGAAACAGCCCCCTGGTTTCGAAAATCCAGACAAACCTGATTATGTTTGGCGTTTGAAAAAGGCCATTTACGGGTTAAAACAAGCACCGCGTACTTGGTTCGACAAGTTCAGTTTCTTTCTTCTGGATTTTGAATTCAAGTGCAGCTTCTCTGATCCATCTCTCTTTATATATCATCTGGATCAGATGTCATCTATCTTCTCTTGTATGTTGATGACATGATTCTCACTGGAAACAACAACGGTCTTCTTGAGAAGCTTCTTGCTCAGTTAAGTAGTGAGTTTCGTATGAAGGACTTGGGATCTGTACACTACTTTCTTGGCATCCAAGTTCACCATCATAATGATGGCCTGTTCCTCAATCAAGAGAAGTACGCGACGGATTTGTTGACAATTGCAGGGATGCTTGATTGTGCTCCCATGGTCACTCCTTTGCCTCTGAAGATAGACAAAGTTCAGGGTCAAGATCAGCAGTTCTCTGATCCTTCTTACTTCAGACGCTTAGCAGGGAAGCTCCAGTACCTCACTCTTACGAGACCAGACCTTCAGTTTGCTGTTAATTTCATCTGTCAGCAAATGCATCTGCCTACTCAGTCGGATTTTACTCTGCTCAAGCGTATTCTTCGCTATGTGAAAGGCACTTTATCGATGGGAATTGGAATCAAATACAACACCGACTCTACCCTGTTATGTTACAGCGATAGTGATTGGGCAGGGTGTCGTGAAACACGACGGTCTACTGGAGGTTTTTGCACTCTTTTTGGTTCAAACGTTGTCTCATGGTCTGCTAAACGACATGAGACTGTCTCTAAGTCATCAACTGAAGCTGAATATCGCACAATGTCTGCTGCTGCTTCTGAAATAGTTTGGATTCAGAATCTTCTCCGTGATATGGGTCTTCAGCAACAGAGAACTCCTCTGCTTCTCTGTGACAACCTCTCCGCGGTGTGTCTCTCTGCCAATCCTATGTTTCACAAACGAACGAAACACTTCGATGTGGACTACCATTACGTCCGGGAACGTGTAGTAGTGAAAGCACTCGAGGTGAAGCACATCCCGGCCTCTCTGCAGTTAGCTGATATCTTCACAAAGCCTCTTGGTCATGAAGCTTTCATCAAACTGCGCGGCAAACTTGGCGTCTCCTTTCATCCGACTCCAAGTTTGAGGGGGTCTATTAACCATACTGAGCCCATCTCCTTGACTTACGACAAGCCCACTCGTGAAGCCCATGAACAAGAGAAGACAAATAACACGTCATCGTCTTCCTCTTGTCATGTTGTGGCCGTTGAGTGTACAAAGGCAAAGCAGATTCAAGGCTTGACAGCAACGGTCTCCTTTTCAGCTCATCAGGTCGTCACAGCTAATAGATTCGAGTGTCTCTAATCATGTATTAGGGCTTACTAAAGTTCTCAGCTTGTATAAATAAATGAGATGGGTGTAGCGTTGTTTCTAAGTTGAAAAAGTAATAAAACATATTTCTTTGAGCTTTCTTCTTCTCTGTTCTTGTGTTTCACACTGATGACTTCGCACCCAAACGATTCTTCTTCCTTACTGTCTCATCTTCAATTCAGTTTCCTTTCCTTCTCTGATGACTTCCGTCTCGACATATAGTTTTTTCTAACGGTCTTTAAATTACATAGTAATTGGCAAGACTGAAAACACAGTGCATGCCTTCTTTCCAATCTGTGTTCCTTATTCCAAGAACCGATTGTGGTTTGAAATGTTTGTATTTCAAATTTGAATATTTTCCGGGTCTGTGATGTTCTCTATAAATTATTGATCTTTAATTCGTTTTTTTTGTTTTGTCCAAGTGGTGGACATACATAATATAAAATCAAAGATTATTTAAAAATGGCACCATGGAAGATTGAAGCATAACTGATTCCTTGTGTGAATCACAATCAGGACAGCCACAATTTTAAAGGATTAGAATACCAGAAATAATGTGCAAACAGTTACCTGAATCACTGAAAGTAACATTTAATTTTTATGAATGAAATAAAAAAGTTATATTTTTGTTTTTTTTGCAGGAGAAGGTTTGATATAAGTTAATCTGACATTCATTATTGTCTTTGTTGTAAAATTGGTTATGAAGGAGAATTATCCAGATGGAGTTTCACAGTGGATGTGTAGTACCGGGACATGTATCTTTCAAACTACAAACTAAACACTGAGTAGGATTGATGATTGTTCTGGATCCGCGGTCTCAATCAGAACGATCCTTGGAGGTTAGCTAACAATTTTCATTTAATTCATTAGATCAGAGGTAATTGATACAAATTAAAATAGTGTAAACTTCTCTGCAAATTACATAAAAACCACAAACTTAATCTTCATTAAGTAGCTCCATTGATAGCTTCTCTGTGACTTCTCAGTTAAGAGAAACGATTTCCACATGACTGACTTTCACAATCTGCCCGATAATATCTACAAAACACTCCTAAAGAAATATATAATAGTTAGTCGTCACGGTATATAAAATCACAATAAATTATGCCTCCGCAAGAATTAAAAAAAACTCACCAACCAGATACTCAGTATTTAGATTACCATCTAAGATTCTCGGAAATTTTCCCGTGAAAACCAGTTAAATTAAGGGCCAGATTCTCACAGCATCACACTCGGGTAGTGGCTACAAACCCAATCTTCTAAGCATGTTTGGTTGTCCGATAAGATCCACATGCATGAGTATTTTCAAAATTAATCATATTCTTCGAGTAGCCTTCTCTGAGCGGTGGATCAAGTTGGACCACCAATTCTTTCTTAACACTCGTCCCCCTGTCAAAAATAATATAGAACGTGTAGGTTATGATCGTTAAAAAAACAAACGGGGTCTTTCATATATAATGAAGCTAATCGGTAATGAACTCACACATGAATCAATCAACACCATTTAAATAGTTTCCCCACCTTGAATAGAATATTGCTTTATATTGCTTCCATAGGGGAATAATCTTCACCTTAAATCTCTTCATCATGTAGGGTTTCAATTGGGAAACACGATCAGAAGTGACCTTCAGTTTATCACACAACATTTTTGAGATGAATATTTTTTGTGATGAAATGGAGAGATAGAGGGGGTCTTTATATAGTATTCAAAAACCCTCTATAATCGGCAATAAATATTGTGATAAATTCACGCACTGGCAAAATATTTAGAGAATATACTCATTAAGTACAATAGAAAGAAAAGGAAACTTTAGTTTGAAAATAAAATCTAATAATAGAAGATCTGTAACATATTTTTTCATAATTCGTGTGTCTATCTAACAAAAAAGATTCCAGTAACTTTATACTAATAACAATAATATAGCCATGAATTTACTTAGTTTAAGGTTAAGCAAGTCCATGCCACGAAAATCTTGTAGTGTTGCATTCACGAAAATGGCACAGAAAATTAAATCATAACAACACGGCGTGTAACTCCTTTACTAAAGACAGTACAGATGGTACAAATGAGTTTTGGGTGTGGTTATCAATCAAGAGACGTTCTTGATCACAAAAATTAAAATTATTAAAATGAGAGATGATTATACAATCACAGCTTGAGCAGTCCCTGATTAAGTGAAGTTTTTGATAGATATCTGGAATAAACTGACCAATTGTGACTTCATAGAGTTTGCTATTGGGTAGTTTACAGAATTGAGCTGACCTTCCAAGTAGAAAGTACAACATCTCGTCTGAAAACCGTTTTTCATCTCATAGTGAGTCTTTTTTATACGAAAGGATGTGTTTAAAGTCTATAGAATGAACATAGATAAAAGAATAAATTCCTCTGTTTTTATACACGGTGTGGCTGCTAATGTTCGTTTAGATTTTAGATACAGCCCTAAAACTGCCTTGTCTTGGACTAAAAAAACATTTTTAATTATCTAAATCGTTTGATTATGCTTGTGCTTTATCGGAGAGATGTCGTCTAATTTTTCTGTAAAAAATTTTAACAGGAAAATGTAATGACAAAGCAAAGAAGAAAGGGTCTCGTGATCCATCACAAAGAGCATGTTCTATAAGCATGCATTATAACGACATTAATTTAAGGTGGACCAATATATTTCAGTGGTATCAGTTGTAAATAGTCTAGTGATTAAAGGGTAATTCATAAATGAGCTGAGAAAGCCTCACAGAGTGACACGTCAGCTGGTAATTTTGTAAATAACTTACAATGGCAAGGTTACTCTTCTCCAATGTTTCGAATCACTCACCACTGACTGATGTACTGCAGAACATAAGCCACTAGCCCGATAGAATTTTCTTACTAATTCGTGGCACCTCTAAAATTTATATATTATTTGGCGCCTAAAGCCCAAGCTTTACGGGTTTTAACCCAGAGCCGGGCCTGTTTTCACATATCTACTTTGAAATGAGGCTATAGTTCTAAACCCTGTTCGAAATCGCGCTACGCGCTATCCGTGCGGCGACCCCGGACCTAGCGAGTTGTTAAAAAATCGGGATAAACTCAAGGTATACGCGGGACGTAATTTTTAACGAACTTTTCATTTTAAATTTACAAAAGACACATTAAATACCAAGTTAGATTATATATATCGTAATTGTTGTTTCTTAAAGCACACATCTAATACAAAAAGAAGAGATAATCCACTCACAAGAATCACCAAAAAAATATAGTTTTGATCATGAGAAGAAACAAAAAATATTAAGGATTGTATCTTCTAATCCTATTCTTCCTCAATGATCAGCAAAATATATAATCTTAATCTTGTGGTGGTGTTGTGGATGTGCTTTAAGTTAGAACTTGGTATTTGGAAACCTGAAATGAAAGAGACAAAGAAAAGTTAAATCATGTTATAAACTTATAAGGAAGTAAAGAGGTAACTATAACTTCACGAACCCACCAAAACTAATTACAAAAAAAAAACAATTGCAAGTCATTAGTTATTCACAGTAGAAAATTCACAAGATAAACAAAGATAACAAATATGACGTTCTTGGTACCTTAGTTTACCTTTTTTATTATTAAAAACTTTTTAATGAGCCAAAATTGTGTATAAAAATAATATGGTAATTTTTTTAGCCCAAATGTTTTACTTATTCTACATCCGTATAATGTTAAAATACGGACTAGGCGGGCATAACTCGGTCTAACGTAGAATGCAACTGTATTGGTTCAACTCGCCATGGTGAACCTACATTTAGCGAGTACGCGGCCGATTAAGCGGCTAGGCGCCCGCGTTTTAGAACAGGGGTTCTAAATAGTCACACATGCAGTATTGTCTTTTCTCTACGTTTAATCGTCAAAATGTATTAAATCTTTTATCATCTCAATTTAATTAACTGAATGATAGTAGGTTGATAATGGTATCAGAACTCAGAAGTAAATGTTACTGTTGAGTTATGTGTGTAAACTCAATGAAAGAAGATTTAATCCTACGACTTTCAAGAAAAGTTCCTGCAAAGATTTAATGTAGCTTACATGTGGACGTAAGTCTATGTTTTATACCAATCACAAGATTTGAAGAAGAATACTAACTTCAAAGAATAATAGAAGAATGACAAACCCTTATTATAGTAAACATTCATTTGGCACTACTTTAGAAACTACAGAATCTTAGTTGTACGTAATTGTAAATCGACCGCTTCATTCGACAGGCTAAGACAAATAAATATGTTGACGACATTAAATCGGACAGAAAAATCTACCAGTTCAAACAAATCTGCTGTGATTCAAAAGTCTGCTACCAAATACACGTCAGATATAAATTCGACAACAGATTTAATTAGTAGATTTATACCATGATAGATTTGTTTATTTGTTGAATAAATCTGCCGTCGGAAATTTGCCAAAAATTTTAATGGCTTTTTTGTAATATACATTTTTCATAACAGCTGTTAGAAAAGACATTTTTGACCATAAAAATAGTTTAGTAATTTCAAACTTTTGTGCATTATTCTAGTAATTACTGAACTAATTTGACTCATTTTAGTAAACTTCCCTACATTTATCTATTTATCTCTACATAGGCAGACACGTCAGAAAGTCGTACGTTGAGCGTGTGACACATGTCCAATTCGGCAATACGCACCGTTTCATTTATTTTGCGAATTGTTTGTGCGAGCTTTGTTATTATCATGGGTCTCATGTTTGGATGAAGAGACATCTAGACAGCCCGATAGGGGTCGACCCTAATCTTCTCTTTTGGCTGTCTCCTCGAACTTTTCATCTTCTCTATTCGTTTTATTGCGAGCGACGTCTGATCTCCATCTCCATCCCTGAAACGGTTCCTGTTACGAATTCTCCGTGTTAAATCCCTTATTGATCCTATCAACCACGATATAGCTTTGAATGCGCTATTTTCTTTAGCTAGGCGGTGTATCGGCAAGTATAAAAAGGTAATCATCCTTCCTCTCGAGAAATCATCTTATCAATATGTTCAAACAACGAAAGAAACTTTTTCTAAGAGATGATCTTGGTGAATTTTTAATCAATTATTTTGTTTCACCTATTTGGGAGATGATTTCGCTGACATTTTTTTTTGTTTCTGTTTTTTTACGTTTGCAGGCACATTGATAGTCGCTGTTTTCCTTCTTCGCCTTCACCGTCAATCATCGCCGCTCCTCTGACTGGTTAGTTCTCTTCTTCTCTTAGTGGAGCACAATATATATCATACTTGATATATACTGAGATTCTGTTTCGATTAGACTGCATTTTCCGCTAGATTGAGAAATTCGAGTCTGTGTTTTAGATGAGTAGTTGGGGTCTCTTCAGTTGGTTCAAAGTATATGGCTGCTTCAATCTCAATAATACCTATTCACACTGTTTTATCTTTGGCAGCTTTAGTACGCAACAGCGGTAATATCTCAGTTTCTAAGCTCTTTCTTATATGCAAGAACATGAACCTTTTTTTCTTTGATCTCTAATTACTTCTATGTTTCTTTGGAACAGCGAATGCATCTGGAAATTGTTTAACCTCTTTTCCATGTAATCTCAAGGTCGATGGTAAGAGGTGAAAATCTTGATCTTTGTATCTTTGCATTTTTCTGATAATCATTCTGAATCTTGATATATATATATACCTTCTGATCTGCGTCGATGCTAAGGTGTTCGTTCTTGAATCGCATCAACATCTTATTTTAAAACTATTTCTGGCGTTTAACTTATAATTATTCAAGACTATGTATTTAGATCTTTATGGAAACTACTTTGAATTATAAATCTTGAACCCGTTTGTTGATTTGGTATTTTAACACATGTGTTTCAGTCAATATTTATGCAAGTCAACCGTCAATGTCAACTCCTTGGTACTTCTCACCTATTTGAAGGCTGGCTGTCATAACTACGTCGAGGTCCGTATCCTAAGCTTCTGGGAAGCAAGGAATGTGAAGCACAAAGGCGAGCTTATGGGGCTGACATGCTCCTCCTTGACCCAAAGGTAACTCTGGCTTTAGATCTTTAAATATTCGGGAGATTATTATTGTTTAGTTTGTTGATTCTGTTTCACTTTTTTCATGTCTTGATTGTTAATATTTTTCCCAATAGCTTCGTTTGTTTTTTTGGATCAGTAGCTTCAGTTTAGCTTAATATCACTCCTTTATCTCCTGCTTTTCTTCACTGTGAAATGGGGGTATGTACGGTCAGTAGGTGGTGACGGAAACGATGGTGTTAGAATGACCAGACAGTAAGTCGCATAGATTTTACTGTGCAGTAAGCGCCAGTGAGGTTTTTAGTCTCATCCTGGCCAGAAGCTCCCACGTCTCCTCCTTCGTACCTCAAGGCGGCTCTCTCCGCATCATCCAAATCAAACTATTGCGTCCTTCCAATAATCTCTTGCTCAGGCATGTATGTACACTCATCTCAAGGTATTATCACTTACTCTCCTGCAACTCTGCTGTTTCACATGGCATTTTGTTCTGTCATATGAATAATATTGTTCCGAATCCTCAGGGTTTGGCTCCCGACAACTCTGAACCATTACTCGATGGAGCCACTGTTAGCTATTGTGTCAGAGAGACGTAATGTTGCAGTGCCATCCACGTTCTACAGAAGAAGAAATATTCCAAATATCTGTCAAGAGATTGAGTTGGCGGAATTGTGGACAAATCCCTGAAGCTCTAAGTAGTATGCCTAATGTATATTCATCCCTCATCGTGTATAAGATTCTGCAGCTTAGTAAAAATGAGAAAGATAATCTCTTGCTAGTAACTTGAAGCAACTTCAAGTGGTCTCATCAAAAAAAAAACTCTGGCCTCAGCATCTACCAAGTTGACCAAGAATGCCCGCCAAGGTGGAGTCACTACAAGAAAACAGCGGTATTCTGACGGACATTCCGACGGAAAATGAAATCCTCGGAATATACCGAGGAATTTCCGAGGAAATTCCGAGGAAACACAAAATTGGGGTTCCTCGGAATTTCCTCGGAATATACCGACGGAATTCCGAGGAAACCTCAGTCCGTCGGAATATTCCGAGGAAATTCCGAGGAACAATGTGTTCCTCGGAAAAAACCGATGAATTCCGAGGAAATATTATAGCCGTTGGAGAGCCGTTGGGGGATTTTACAAAATTCCGAGGAAATTCCGACGAACTAGCCTTTTCCGTCGGAATTTCCTCGGTATGTCGGCAGGATTTAATCTATATAAACAAGCACTCCTCTTCCTCTTCATTCACTCCATATCTTCATCCTCCCTCTTACTCTATTTACACACGAATTTGATTCATAAAAAATATGTCTTCTTCAAATTATTTTCGTTCTTGGATCGATCGACCTCATTTGGATCCGAACACGAGATTGCTTACGGAAGAATACCAACGAGGTATAACCGAATTCATGGGGTTAGTTCACCGACAACCGGAAGCAAAAACAGGTATGTTAAGATGTCCTTGCTCTAATTGTAAAAATAGAAAGGTTATTAAAGAGTGGGATGTTTGGACTCATCTATATTTGAGTGGGTTTACACGAAGTTACAAAATTTGGTATCATCATGGGGAAACTGATTATGAACATGGTAGTACTAGCGAACCTCAGCCAGCGGTTAGATTAGAAGAACCAATTAGAACGGATGTAGATTATGGTGTAGGTACTGAGCAGATGGTAAATGATCATTTTAGAGGGGAAGATTTACCCAATGCAGAAGCTAGGAGATTTTATGATATGTTGGATGCTGGAAAGCAACCATTGTACGAAGGTTGCAGAGATGGTCATTCAGCTTTATCATCTGCTACAAGATTGATGGGCATTAAAACAGATTATAATTTGGCTGAAGACTGTGTGGATGCGATTGCTGATTTTGTAAAAGGTATTCTACCCGAGGATAATGTAGCTCCTGGTTCATACTACGAGGTTCAGAAACTCGTAGCTGGTCTTGGTTTATCGTATCAGGTAATAGATGTATGCAGCGACAACTGCATGATTTATTGGAGGGCGGATGAACAGCGGGTTACATGCAAATTTTGTGGAAAGCCTCGTTATAAAGATACGAGTGGAAGAGTTCCAGTGCCATATAAAAGGATGTGGTATTTACCTTTGACGGAAAGGTTGCAGAGGTTGTATCTGTCTGAACGCACAGCGCAACCAATGAGATGGCATGCGGAGCACTCAACAGATGGTGAGATCAGACATCCTTCAGATGCAAAAGCGTGGAAGCATTTCCAATCAAAGTATCCCGACTTTGCGTATGAGAGAAGAAATGTCTACCTTGGATTATGTACTGATGGTTTTAGTCCGTTTGGCAAGAGTGGAAGACAGTATTCTCTATGGCCCGTCATTCTTACACCATACAACCTCCCCCCAAACTTGTGCTTGCGACGAGAGTTTTTGTTTCTCTCGATTCTCGTTCCCGGACCAGAGCATCCTAAGAGATCACTTGATGTGTTTCTTCAGCCACTAATATATGAGTTGCAACAACTATGGGCTCAAGGTGCTGAAACATACGATGTTTCGTGTAAAGAAAACTTTCAAATGCGGGCAGTACTAATGTGGACAATAAGTGATTTTCCAGCATATGGTATGTTGTCTGGATGGACAACGCATGGAAGGCTATCATGTCCATATTGTCAAGATAACACTGATGCTTTCCAACTAAAACACGGAAGGAAAACGTGTTGGTTTGACTGTCACAGGAGATTCCTACCACCTGATCATCCATATCGTAGGAGTAGGAATTTGTTTACGAAGAACAAGAGGGTGTTTGACAGTCCACCTCCGGAAATTTGTGGGAAAGATTTGAAGATACAACTAAGAGATTTTGGTGCAGAAAGGACGCCAGAAGTCGGTGGACATGAGCGTTTTCCGGTAGATGCTGTTGGAGAACTACATAACTGGCACAAAAAAAATATTTTCTGGGATCTGCCATACTGGGAGGATCATCTGCTAAGGCATAATTTAGATGTCATGCATATTGAGAAGAACTTTTTTGACAATCTCATGAACACGATCCTTAATGTTCAAGGTAAAACAAAGGATAATTTGAAGTCAAGACTGGATTTAGTCGATATATGTGCTCGTTCAGAACTTCATGTTGATGAAAATGGTAGGGCTCCTTTTCCCATATACCGACTTGATGCAGGGGAAAAGATGCGTTCTTTGATTGGATTTCAAACGATGTGGAATTTCCAGACGGTTACGCATCAAATTTGCGTAACTGTATCGACAGAAAGGAAGGAAAGTTTACTGGCTTGAAAAGCCACGATTGCCATGTAATGATGCAGCGCCTCCTTCCGTTCGCCTTCAAGGAACTATTACCACGAAATGTTCATGAAGCAATTGCAGGGATAAGTGGTTTCTTCCGCGATTTATGCACGAGATCAGTGACTCTTGAAGGTATTGAAAATTTGAAGACTAACATAGCCGTGATTCAGTGCAACCTTGAGAAGATATTTCCTCCCTCATTTTTTGATGTTATGGAGCATCTTGTTATTCACCTGGCAAGAGAATTGGAACTTGGTGGTCCTGTGCAGTATAGATGGATGTATCTGTATGAGCGGTATATGTTCCATTTGAAGAAGATGGTGAAAAATTTAAGTAGGGTGGAAGGTTCTATAGTCGCACAGATGATCAATGAAGAAACTTCAAACTTTGCCGAGTACTACTTTCCAGCAGAAGTTCAGACCAAAAACAGAAGACCTGCTCGGCATGATGATAGAGGCGAACGGGCAGCATATCATGTTACGGTTCCAGACATTTTCACAGATGTTGGACGACTTAGCGGAAAACCAAAGGACCGTCGACTTACTGAGCAGGAGCGCAGTCATTTGCAAACATATTTGCTCACCAACTGCGAAGACGTTCTTCAATATGAGAGGTAAATAAATGAGCTTACAAATTTTTATTTTAACAAGTTGAAATTTAAATCTTAATTAATTACATTATTGTCATCATATACAGGATTTTCATGGCAGAAAAGCGGTTCGAGTATAGATACGCCACAGAGGACGAACTAGAAGAAATGAAGCAGAGAGAATTTAGTGGATGGATGTTTACTTATGTGAGTGCTTTAAACAAATTAAAATATATTTTATCACATATTTATACTAATTCACATTTATTGATATAATATATATATATGTGCTATTAATAGGTGTCTGCTGGTTTGGCCAGAGGTGAAACATTTGACGATTGGATACGTGAGATGGTCGTTGGACCAAACTTTGTTGTGAAGTCATATCCGAGATTTTGTACTCGAGGATATGCATTCACAACTCAGAAGAGGAGACGTTCGAGTACGACTTATGATGCTGGCGTTTGTTCTGCATCAGGAGATGATGTATACTACGGACACATACATGAGATTTTGGAAATTAAGTATTTGGGCATGGTTGGATTGCGCTGTACTGTTTTCTATTGTGATTGGCACGACAACACCCCAGATCGAGGTGTGAGAACAGATGCATTTGGTGTTACATCAGTAAATTCGAGGCGAAAGCTGCAATATTATGATCCTTTCATTCTTGCTTCTCAGGCCGATCAGGTAATTAAATGTTAATTATTCAGAATGATTCATCATCATGTGTATTAATTTATAATTTTTCTAAATGTTACAGGTTTGTTATATCAAGTACCCCCGGGTAAGGAACAGAGATGATCCATGGGTTACTGTTACAAGACTCAACCCGAGAGGCCGAGTTCAGGGAAGTTCTGAGCTGGAAGACCCACTACAACCAAGCACATCCGGCAACTTAAGTGCAGCAGAAGATTTAGCTGGAGTTGGCCTTGTAGTCGATTTAACCGACTTTGGAGAGGAAGCCGTCGTTCACGTAGAGGATGAACCAGTGATTGGAGAGTTTCACGAAGATCCAGATTCAGATTCATCTGGTGATGATGACTCGGAAACAGACTACCATTGAACTTATTTATTTTTTTTTTTAAAGAAATACCGAGGAAATTCCGAGGAACACTTGATATAACCTCTTTCCTCGGATAATAGTTATTTGGTTTATCTAGCAAGGCAAAGCTGAATACGAATTAAAAACTACTCAGAACACAACCAAATAAAACGAAGAAACCATGTAAAAGAAATACGAACTCATAATTAAGAAACCCAAAAAAAAACTCAGTTCAAAATTAACAGAAAATAAGACCATAAAACGTTAGAATAGAAAAGAAAATAAAATAGCCGGTGATAGCTCCTACTCCTCGTCTCCTGCTCCAGATGTTCCTGCATCGTTGGGTCTCTTGGACCTCTTTCTTACCCTGTGTGTACCACTCGAACCCGAACCAGAGGTGGATGGAGAGTTGTCCCGATGAACTACATCATCCTTTTGGCAACGACACGGCCTGATACGTGAAATGGCAGCCCAGATCTTGTGTAGCATGTCGTTGTTTGTCTTTATGCTCTGATCTCTCCAATGTTGTTGCTGGCGCGAAGTGGCGTTCGGTGGAAGCTCTTGCAGCTTGTACTGGCTGGAGTCTGATGGGAGTAGCTGATGGGGTTGTGAATCATCTGGAATGGCTTGTGCAGCCTCATCTTCTCCTTCTTCATCAACCACGCCCTTGCCTTTGGTCTGATATTTTGGCGTGAAGAAGGATGGCTTGTCTACTAGTGCGGTAGCAGGGGGTAGGAACTCAACTGCAGCCTCTGAAAGTAGAGAAGTGAGACCGATCTGAGGTAGGTGGCAGTAGAGTGTTTTCTTCGCTCGGTCCTGGAATACGTAGACGTAAGGACCATCCCGATGGATCCTCGAGTGGGGACCAGCTATGAACTCCTTACTTACTAGAGAAATGACATCCAGGTAGTTCCAAGCAATGTTGTTCGATCTGTCCAGTGCTACCTCCTGGTTCTTGCAGTCTACACCCACATGTCTAAGGATCCGAGTAATCACTGCACCAAATCCACATGCATTGCTCTTTTTTTTGGTTACTTTCCCCTTGTATCCTGCTAAGTTTGCGGCCAGCACCGCTCCCATGTTGAAGGCAGTAGCAGGTGGGAATGTAGAGTTTCCAAATGCCGGTAGCAAATGCCTCACACCTTGGTACAGGAGGCACAACTCCCATTGCGTGACTGATGCGGCTGTGGTTGTCCCGTATAGCAATGAGCCAATGAGGCGTGTGGCATATCTCAGTACTGGGCTCCGGATAAGTGACTCCTTTGCCTGAGAAGATCTATAAACCCCTGTGCCAATCGTTTCCCAGAAGTTCAACAGCTCTGAAGTCCAATAAAGACCAGATGTCCTCTCCCCTGCACTCAATCCAAATAGTCTGCAGAGGTCTGTGAAAGATACCTCATAGTATACTTTCTGCACTACGAATGCCAGAAAACCTTCCTGATGGCTATCATCGGGACGGGTGACGTATGCGGATGCTATGAACTGGCGTACCAACTCCGGATAAGTGGGTTCGTTGAGGTTGCATAGTTGGCCTAGACCCATGTTCTGGAACAGTCCTTCAATGTCTGCTTGGATTCCCAATATTGTCATCGTCTCAGGACATGCTAGTTGTGTAGCCGGAACGGCTACCTTCTTCATGTTGTTGTAGTGGGTGGTATCAGACTTATCCCACTTCTTTGGCCTTTGCTTCTCTCGCTGAGACGAACCCTCTTCTTGTGTGTTCTTCTTTGCTGACATTTTCGTGCGCTTCATTCTCTACAAAATAGAATCATTGCTCTCAACATGGTTATAATCAATTAAGAACTCAAAGCAACATGAAAATGAAAAGCGAAATCGAGTTGTGATAAAAAAAAAACAAATTGAAAAAAATTCTCAATCCCTAAATCATCTCAAATCCTGTTCCAAACTCGTTGATCACAGACAATTGTGTTCTATTCCATGTTTAAACATCTGTTTCATGCATATTTGATCAAGGAATCAACACGGAAATAAGAAATTCACAAAACCCAAAAAATTGCTCAAGAACACGATTTCAGAATGTGGAGATTCGCGGAGTATACCTGTCTTAGGGTGAAGACGAGTGTAGGAATCAGGTAGAGCTCGAAAAATCAAGTGGAATGGAGCCCAAAATTGTTCAAATCGGATGATTATAGAGAGAGAAAGGGGGGCGAATTATAGGGGAAATCGGAGGGGGTGAGAGTTCTAAGGTTTAGATCCAGAAAAGGTCGGGTTTTGCCTTATAATTCTGTTTTCCGAACACACATCGATCGATGCGTTTTTGTTCTATAACGCATCGATCGATCACAATCTTACGGCCCGGTCCATCTTTGTAATCGATCGATTTGTTTTTGTTCAGAAACGCATCGATCGATGCGTTTTTAAAAAAATACAAGATTTTCCGAGGACATTCCGAGGAAAAATTGAGATTCTCGATCGATCGATGGGATACTCTCATCGATCTATCACAATCTTAAGGCCCGGTCCATCTTTGTAATCGATCGATTTGTTTTTGTTCAGAAACGCATCGATCGATGCGTTTTTAAAAAAACAAACAAGATTTTCCGAGGACATTCCGAGGAACAATTGAGATTCTCGATCGATCGATGGGATACTCTCATCGATCGATCACAATCTTACGGCCCGGTCCATCTTTGTAATCGATCGATTTGTTTTTGTTCAAAAACGCATCGATCGATGCGTTTTTAAAAAAACATACAATATTTTCCGAGGAAATTCCGAGGAACAATTGAGATTCTCGATCGATCGATGGGATACTCTCATCGATCGATCACAATCTTACGGCCCGGTCCATCTTTGTAATCGATCGATTTGTTTTTGTTCAAAAACGCATCGATCGATGCGTTTATTTAAAAAAAATTACGTTTTGAAACCCCAAACACTAGTTCCTCGGAATTTCCTCGGAATATTCCGAGGATATTCCGAGGAAGAAGAGGGTTTCCTCGGAGTTCCCTCGGAATAATCCGAGGAAATTCCGAGGAAATAGGGTTTTTAAACTGAAAACAACGTTTTGCCGTTTGAATAACACCTATATAACCCTTATTAAGTGTCTTACGTTTATTATGAAGACAAAAATTTGTTCCTTACCGTATAATTAACACTTTTTCGATTGTATGAACGAAATCTCGCAACATAAGACAAACACTTATACCTTTTAATGAACGGTAAAGGGAATACTTTCAATTAGTTTTGAAATTTTTTATTTCATGGTTTATGCTCATCTATACAAAGAATCCTCAATGGTATGCATTACAATTGTATAAGAAATGAAATACGGCAAAAAAAATTGATGTTTTGAAACCCCAAACACTAGTTCCTCGGTATTTCCTCGGAATATTCCGAGGAAATTCCGACGAATATTTTACTATCCGTCGGAATTTCCTCGGAATATTTTCATTTTACCGGGCAAATATTTCGCGAAAATTGAAATTAGAATTCCGACGGAATTCCGACGGATAATATCCGTCGGACCCTAGGTTTTATAACCCCGAGCCACTTCTTCTTCCCCATTTCTTTCTTCTTCCTCTGCGCAAATCCTCTCTTCTCTCCGGCGATTTCCCCCTGAAATCCGATATCTCCGGCGATCTCCCTCTTCTGTTACACAAATCATGTAAGGACCCTATCTCACTCTCTTAGGTTCTATTTGTTAGGTTTTTGTGTGGTTTTGATAGATTTTTTTTAGGGTGATTGGTTAGGATTGTGATTTGGTTGTATAATAGGTTTAGAATTGTGATTTGGTTGAATGATTTGTTTTGTTGAATTGATTTAGAATTTTTGTATAATTTTTTTTTTTATTTATAAAATCGATTTTTGTATATAAAATCGATTTTTGTATTTTACAAAACGATTTTTCTATATAAATTTGATTTTTTGGACTTTACAAAAAAAAAATTTCTAAATAAATTCAATTTTTTTGATTTTACAAAACATTTTAAATATCTATAAAACTTTTTTGTGATTAAAAACTATTATTTGGGATTTAAAAATATTTTTAATATATATATATTATTAAAACTATTTTTTTGTAATTATTAAACTATTTTTATTATTACAACTATTTTTTGTTTATTAGAACTATTTTTATATATTTATTAATAATTTTAAATATATATAAATCTTTTTTTGTGATTAAATTATTTGGGAATTTTTTTTTTAAAAAAAAATTAATTTATATATTTCTGTATTTATTAAATATATTTTTTAAATTTACAGGTCTCATGATGATCAGACCCGGCCTCGACAGCGTCGTGGTCGTGGTGGTACGGGGAGCCAGTCTCGGGATTCCAGCCATTTTCAGGATTCCCCTTCGCCCCACAGCTCCAACCATACATCTCCCTCTGCTGCACCCGCTCCTGCTCCTCTCGCTCCCGCTGCTGCATCCGCTCCTGTTCATCCGGGTCCTCCGGGAGTGATGCGTGTTGCGGAGTTGGTTCAACAGCCCGGTCGTGACCATCTTCCGTATCTCACTCCGTATCCACATGGACGGGGTCAAACATGGTAATTAAACATTTTTTTTTCTTTAAATTTGGATTCATTATTAACCGTTTGTTCTTTTACTAAGGTTCAACCGATCCGGGAACGGGATCAGCGCATGGATCAACCGTATGATGTACTCGGCCCTCGACAGTGGACATCCGACTTTCACTCACTTCCCAACCGACAAGCAGGTTCTGTGGTTTCGTCAGTTTGCGGTAAGTATTCTAATTTTTTACTTATATTTTTAATCTTTAATATAAATTTTCTACTAATTGTGTTTTTTTCAGCAAGAGTTCAACTGGAATTCCGATGAGACGCTCTTTATCTATCACCACTTCGTCCATAAAGTAATGGACAACTATGGGAAGCAGATCCACGAGTGGAAGAAGAAGTGGGAAATCAATAAGGTTCGATTTAATTTATTAAACCATTTTTTAATTTATTAAACTATTTTTTAATTTATTAAATTTTTCTTTTTTTTTATTAAAAGGTCCCAAAGTCGATGAACGACACGGTCTGGAAGGAGTTGTGTGCGCATTGGGATAAGGAAGAGACGAAAGAAACTTCTTCCACCAACTCCACCAACCGCAAGAGCGACCGTAAAGGGAAGGGCATCTACAAGCATAACTTGGGTGCTCAATCTATTGCCACTCTCGGAGATCGCATGGTAAGTTCAACCGCTTTTTCTTCAATTATTTGAGTTTCAGAATTTAAATTTATTGTGCATTTCTTCTAATTTCTAATGTTTCTTTAATTTATGTTTTTTTTCAAGGCGGAAGAAAATGATGGCGAGCCGGTTGATGATCTCGCCCTAATGAGGAGGGCGTATACCAACAAGAAGACCGGCCAGATTGATGACGGTCTTGTGAGGGACGTGGTCGACCTGGTCCAAACTCAGGTGGTAGACGAAGTGTCTCAGCTTCAAACCGAGGATGACGCTTCGACGGCTTCGACCAACTTGTCCCGGTTTCGAATCAACGAAATCGTTGAATCCGTAAGTTCTTTGTTTTTAAAAGTTCAATTCATTTATTTCTTGGTTTAAATTTCTAAATTTGGCTTTTTTCTATTCAGTCGGTTCCAAAGAAGAAGGGACGTTTGGTCGGTTTGGGTCGTCGCACCCGGTCGGTTCCCCCTTCTTCTGCACCACCGCCCTTCGTTGATCCAGAAGTACTTACGGCCCAGTTGAAGGACAAAGATGATCGTATATCTTTGTTAGAGACCCAGATGGCGGCTCAACAGGCGGGCTATGAGGCACAGAGGAGGCTGAACCAGCAAATGATGGAGATGATGCAGAGGATGTACCCGAACGAGGTGTTCCCGGACGTGCCAGACCCGTAGTTTTTTTTTTTTCCACAAACTCGGAATGTTTTATTTTTATTTGTGAAACTTTGAATATTAATTAATATGATTTCAATTTTACTTTTAATTTCATATTTTTGAATTTAAATTTCAGAAATTTTATCTTTTTAAAAAAATTAATATTTTTTACATTCCGAGGAAATTAATTATATTTTTCACTTGATCGATCGATGCGTTTTTTAAAAAACGTTCGGGCTATACCGAGGGACAGGTTCCTCGGAATATACCGAGGGAGATATTCCTCGGAATATACCGAGGGAGATGTTCCTCGGAATATACCGAGGGACATGTTCCTCGGAATATTCCGAGGAAAGGTGTCCCTCGGTATATTCCGAACGTGTTTTTATAAACGGATCGATCGATGGGTATATGTCCAAAAACACATCGATCGATGTATATCCCGACGAAGTACTCCTTCGGTATATTCCGAGGAGATTTCCGACAAACTGGTGCTCCTCGGAATTTCCTCGGAAATGTGTTTCCTCGGAATTCCGTCGGATATTTCCGACGGAATTCCGAGGAAAGAAGAAATTCCGAGGAATTATTTCCGACGACTTGTTTCGTCGGTATGTCGTCGGAATAACGTTATTCCGACGAAATTCCGACGATTTTTTCCCTCAGTATCCATGTTGTTTTCTTGTAGTGAGTATGCAATATCGACGTTAGTACTTTTTATGTAACCAAATCGTTGTTGTCTTTTTTTCAATATATGCAGCCCACATGATTCTAAAAACATCAAAAGATACATTAGTAGCTTCTTTAACTATTTGCTATGTTTTAGAGACAATCTTATATCCACGAGATATATCCTACTACCTTATTCATACAGCAACTTAAAAAGATCATTAGTTTTAAGTTTTAACCTCATAAAATTATTCATTTATTTGACATAGCTCCAAAATGTTTAATCGATATACTATAAATTATACTAATATATGTAGAAATACATAAAAATAATAGTAATAGATTGTACTTGCATAATACTGCTAGGTGAAAAAATATACATCGCATATTGTGATGTGTAAAAAGTATACATCGCATAGTCTGATGTAAGACATGTATATTAATCCGTAATCATTATTAAATTTCATATATAATATATACGGGAAAATTCAAAAATTAGTTACAAACCCATTAACATTTTCTTCCTACGACACTTTAATAGTCAATAAATACATAAGTATAAGCAAACATGAATAATATATATATATATGTATATAAAACTGTATAATTTTATTAGTCTGTTGTTACCAAAACATGTAAAAGTGTAACTAATATGTATAATTTTATATAATACAAATATATATTAAATATATGTTATATCGATTCAATTAATATTTAATTTACATCCCGCCCGTAGGGCGGGCCGACCCTAGTTTTAATATAGAGTGAAGACAGGAAATCAAGCTTTGAAGTCATCTAACTTCACGTTCTGAAGAATTTCCGTAATAAGAAACAGAAGCACATGTTTCATGAGCCAAACTCGATCTTATCAGTAAGCACAAAGAAACAACATTCAATCAAATCGAAATCTAACCTAATTTCGATTAGAAGAGAGAAAGATGATTTTTTCTTCGATCCAATCAACTGACTGTGATCATCATTGTCCTTTTCCAACGTTTCAGTTTTGTGAGTGAAGCTTTCGAAACGGAATCAGGAAAAGAGAAGGTTATAGAGATTTTCAACGTGGAGAATTTATCCTCGTAGTTATGAGTATCAGATACCCAGCGCTTGTTCGAACCGAACCAAACCCGATCCAAAAAAGTAATACCAAACCCGAACCGAAATTGATTAAAAATCCGAACGGATTCAAATTTTTGGTATTTAAAAAATCGAAACTGAACCCAATCCGAACCGAAATATTTCGGGAACCCGAATATATCCGATATAGATTAATATAGCTATATATATTAATTATTTTTAGTTTTAATGTATAATTAAAAACATTCAAATATATATGACACTTTTAAGTTGTTCAAAATACTTGAAAATATATAGAAATAATCAAAAATAAATGTTTTTTTTGTAACAGCACTTTTATTATATTAGGATGATTGTAATAGGTCTACATGAAGCAAATGACAAATTTAATTCGGAACAATAATGAAATATAAACCGTACTCCATCTCTTCTATCTTTTGCGAGATTATCAGCTACTTTATTTGCCTCTCTTCCAATCCATTGGCAGATACATCCTTGAAATTTCTCCATCCATGATCTGATTTCTCTGATCCAATTGTAGTTCTCAAGGTGGAGTCTTTTGTTGTTAATTATATGCACTGCTTTCTGACAGTCACTTTCAATGATAATTGATAATATAACGTATACCTAGACTCCAGCTATGTTGCAATGCCATTAATATTGCCTGAAGTTCACTTTCCAGCGCATTACATGTTCTTCTTCCTGTCGCTTGTACTGACCCTCTATAAACTCCAATGCTGTCTCGGAAGATCCATCCTGCAGAGCTTGGTAGGACAGTATTGATAAATGATCCATCTGTATTGCATTTAATCCAGCCGTCTTGTGGTCGCTTCCATCGTTGACTCTCCGTTGTTCTTCTATGAGTGGATTGTATATTCCTTTGCATCTGGTCAGGCTGATCGATCTGTTTCCATTCTAAGGCATCATTTTTTGCATAGCGTAAGAGAGAACCCTCCCCCCCCCCCCCTCCGTGTGTTTCTTTAGCTTGGAAGGTAAGTGTATTTCTACTCTTCCAAAGTATCCATAACAGTAGATCTTGAAAATGCCGAAGTTGTCTCGAGAGACAGCTTCTCAGACACTCTCCTACTTTTTTTTCAAGAGATGCTGAAGAAGTATTAATAATCCTATTAGATATTCCTGAGGCTCGCCAGATTTTCTTTGCATGTGGACATTCAAAAAATAAGTGATCCTCTGTTTCTTCTGCACCACAATAACGTCTACATTGAGCATCATTGATGACATGTCTTCTTTTCAGATTAGTTCCGGTAGCTAGGCTTCGAGATAATAGTCTCCACAGGAAATGTTTCATTTCCATTGGAGCTTTAGTCTTCCATATCTGATGCTTAAGATCCACGTTACCGTACGTTGGTAAGACGCCATTATGATTTGGTAAATGAGAACCCAACCAGTAACCTGATCTTATTGTATAAAGTCCATCCTCATTATAATGCCATCCCAAGAGGTCTTGCTGAGCTGTTGGACTTATTTTTAGTGCCAGAATCTTCTCTACATCCTCTGCTTCTACATGTTGTCGGAGTTTCTGTTCATTTCATTGTCTTGTGGTTACATCAATGAATTCCTGAACCTTCCTTCCTTGTTGTATCTCCCCTAGTGATCATGGTGGTCTCGGTGGATGATCCGGTATCCATGGATTAGTCCACATATCTACATGTGTTCCATCTCCAATTATATATCTCAGTCCTCTGGTTAAAAGATCTCTCCCATGAAGAATCGATTTCCAAGCATATGAAGCTTTCTTTCGCAATTTCTCTTTAAAAATATCTCCATCAGAGAAGTATCTTACCCTCAGTATGCGAGCCATGAGACAATTGGGATTCTGCATAATCCTCCAGACTTGCTTCCTGAGTAGCGCTTGATTGAATATCTCCAGGTCCCTAAATCCAAGTCCTTCTCTCTCTTAGGGACACTAACTCTTTGCCAAGCGTACCAATGTAATCCTTTATTCTCACCCGATCCCCACCAAAATCTAGCTAGTATGGAATTAATTTCTTCACAGATTTCTTTAGGGGGTCTAAATATATTCATCGAGAAGATATGCATCGCTAAAGCCACTGATTTGAGTAGTACCTCTTTATCTCCATGCGATAGGTGCTTCTGCTTCCAACTTTGTGTTATAGCTCTCACCTTTTCCACTATATACTCAAACATCTCACTCTTCTTTCTTCCAAACTGCTCCGACAATCCTAAATACTTCCCGATTCCTCCATTATTGTGAATGCCTAAAGTGTTTCTCATTCGAGTTTTAACCTGTGGGTTTACTTTAGCTCCAAAGGTTATTGCAGACTTACTAAGGTTGATAGCTTGCCCTGACACAGCCTCATAGGTAGTGAAATGTTTTTAAGTTTCCTCGCAGCTTTCAAATTGGCCAGAGAGAAAAATAGAGAATCATCTGCAAAGAGCAAATGGTTCACTGCTGGTGCATTGTTTGAAATCTTGATTCCCATTAATGATCTGTCTCTCATAGCTTGTTGCATCAAATGTGACAGAACCTCTGCACATAGAATAAATAAGTATGGAGACAGTGGATCTCCTTGGCATAATCCTCTTTCTGGAGTAATGTAACCTTCAGGGGAGACATTAATCAGTACTGAGAACCTCACTGATAATGGCACGTGTGTCAAAAGTAAATGTTTAAATAGTTGAATTCTACTCACAACACTAAAATAATTAAAATATTTATTGATTTTCTATCCAAATATTCAAATCAAACCAACTTTTATGTTAAGTTTAGGTATTTTGACATATGCTATTCAAATTTATATGTAATATATTATATTATTTATAGATTTTGTGAAGTTGAAAGTATATAATGAATTTTAAAATTTAAAAAATAATTTAAATGGGTTATCCAAACCCAAACCGAACCCGCAAGAATCTGAACCGAACCCGAACCAAAATTTAGAAATACCCTAATGGAGATGATCCGAACCGAGCCCGAATGGATACCCGAACGCCCACCCCCTAAATCTTCTGATACATATACGTAAATTCATTATAAAGATTATGACCCTCATTTAAATATATTTAGACACGAACTCTTACCTAATTTCAGTTGGCTAAGAAAATACTTAACATCCTGCGCGTTGCTCGTAATACCGAGAAGCTGAAGATGTCTTTGATTCTCTGAAAGATCTTTCATAAGAAGTATACCATAAGAAACTGTAGCAACGGAATAGAAGAAGTATTTGCAGATGTATAAATGTGCCTTGGCATCAACAATGAATATCATATCGAAGGAACTCATTATCGTAAGCAAACAAAGACGATGTCGATCTTGTTTGGCCAGGCAAACAGGAATGCCTTCTTCATAACTAAAATAAAGAACAGAGAGCAAGAATAAGATGGGTTGCTTATTGCGCAAGAAACATCACTCCACCACATCCCTTGCGTTGCTCGTAATTTCGAGAAGCTGAAGATGTCTTTGACTGAAAGATCTTTCAAAGATGATCGAGGTGATGGGTTCTCCGAGATGTTGAGATGAATCAGATGATTGAAGGTTTGTAGATTGAAACTGTTATGATAAGAGCATCTAAAACCATCTCTAATGTATTTCTTTATTTTTACCTGTAAAATAGAGGAAGAAGTTTATAATAGAGATGTATTTCTCAAAAATAGATATCTCCAAACATAGAAGAAAATATAGAGATGAGATGAAGTGATTTCTATTATATAGGTAAAAATAGAGATGAGATGAAGTGATTTTACCTCTAAATGTTATTATAGAGGTGAAAATAAAGGTGAGTTGGAGATGCTCTGACGGAAACGGATGCTATAAAGTAAGGAAGCTGTAAAGGTAAACTTTTGTGGAGAAAAAAACTTCCAGATCTGATTGATTTTTTGAGATATTAGTCGGGTAATTCTGTGTTGGTGTTGTTTGATGATGACATGGTTTAGTTAAGATGGTCACAAATTTGGGTTTAAACAAAAAGGTAGTAAAAAGCCTAATGCAAGCCATCAGATCCGGGAGTGAGAGAGAGAGAGAGAGAGCACTTTGTCTTCCCAC
Source organism: Brassica napus (assembly GCF_020379485.1). Classification (NCBI taxonomy): domain Eukaryota; kingdom Viridiplantae; phylum Streptophyta; class Magnoliopsida; order Brassicales; family Brassicaceae; genus Brassica; species Brassica napus. The sequence goes on along the minus strand of NC_063444.1, from coordinate 14,960,788 downwards.
TGATAGATGATCATTGAGTTAAGTAACTGGAATTACTTTTCTGCATTTAGATGGAGCTGCCCCTTAGATGGTCCAACCAATTGCTGTAAGTGAACCCGAAAAGAATCAGTTCTTGCTGATACTGTTCAAGAGGCAGAAGTACTACCAAATTGTCTCACCACTTGTGTATATACCAAAGCATATGTTACAAACTTATGATAAAATTTTAATAGTCAAATACATTCTCCTGATTATATGATACAATTTTTTGTTAGTTTCTTCTTCAGCTTATTGCATTGGTAGAAGCGAGAAGTGTTGCGAATGTGTAGAAAGATGGCAACGCAAAAAGAATGAAGGTTTCAGTACACAACTAGGATCAATATATAGCATCATAAAGAAACACTCGAATAATAACCGTTAGGCCCATTGCAAATACAGTATACTAAACAGCTAGTAACACGATTAAACTTAGAAATATATATATATAGAGCGATATTGTTTGGTGAATTAAACAAGCGAGAAAAATAAATAGGTCCGAAAAGTAAATAAAATACTTCAGAAAAGCAGAAACACAAGACTAGAACAAGTAAAATAAAGATAGGTCCATAGTATTACACTCTGATATCACTTCTTCAGTCACAACCTCTCCTAGGCAGATTTCTTCAACCGCTTGCTCTCTGGGAAATGTTCTTTCTACAAAATGAAAAAAACAGTGTTGTGTCACTGTTTTAAAATCTGTTAGAAACTTATCATTAAGAAAAAAAACTTGCCTCTAGCCAGAACAGTCCCAGGTTCATGTTACGTTGACGACGATCAGTAATACCCTTTTCCTGCTTTTTCCTAAAATGGTTAGAAAAGTGTATTGACAACAAAAAGAGAGAGGGAGGGTGCGTACTTTAGAGAGATGTTTTTTACTCGAGAGATGTTTGATGAATTCATCCAACAGTTTGTGCTTATAGAAGCAGAGTGTGCGCTCCGGGACGCACAGTTTGCAATAAAAGATTCCGGTAGATTCAACCACCCTTTCACTACTTCCACTGCACTTGCGAAGAACATGTCTTTTTGTCTCTGAAACTAATAGCTTTAAGAGATTAGTTTGGTGGTTATATATATATATATCTATATATATATATATATATATGTGGAAGTGGATAGAAGAGAGGTAAAAAACAAAACACCTGCAAGTAAGCTATCCCAGAGCCACTCGGCAGAAGTGACCATGACTGACATTTCCCGAGGCCTAAAAGAATAAGCCCAAAACAGGTTGTACTTATTATCTTGTTGAGCCCGGAGGGCAAGAGAAGTTCCAAAGACATATTTAGCCTCATCCGAAATGATCATCATTGTAGCCGGAGTAGGATTATCCTCTCGCCATTTAAAAATGTCATTATGCATGCGAGAGTATATGACTTCTGTTTGTTTCAACAAAACAAAGGGTGTATAAGCCTGCAAGCAAGGGATAGTTGCTAAAACAAAGGGTAAGCACGCGTGAGTAAAATGTACTAACCCGGAATGACATGTGCAACATCGATTCCAGTGGAAGAGAGGGCATGAAGGTGGCTTTTAGGGGTTTTTTTATAGTCACCAAAGGCAGTGATGGAGACAGGACCAGAGTAGCCTAGTTCCTTGAAAGCTCCTTCCAAACTGGGACGGACTCGATGAGCGTCATAACCATCGGGAATAGGACAATCAAACATGTCCCACCACACATGGATTTTAGCTGTCGCATATTCAGGCGTAGCAGCGTAGTTCTTCCCCCACTTGCTCGTTACAGATATGAGTTGTTTAGGCTGAGGGTGTAAAACCTCCTGTTTTGACCCCCCAAAAAAAAAGGATTTGTAGGTTAAACACTTTTAGGAGGATGATAAACAAATAATCTTAATAAAAACTTTTTTTGGCAGTTTGAAGACCCATTCGACTGCATAATATATTGAATATTTTATCGCGTTCTGGTCAAATAGTTAGACAATGAAATTGATATAAGCAGACAGAGAGAAAGGATTGTTACTTGTATTGCATGCTCTTCAGTGGAGAGATGCTTTTTGAAACTCTTCAGGCTTAGGCATTCCAAAGAGCACGATTTGCAATAAAACACGGCATCGCTGCTGCTGCTTGTCACGGACGCAGTCGTCCCAAGTAATATATTTTTCCAGAGCCAATTTTTGCGAGTGTACACGAACAATCGGGCGAGAGGTTCGACTGAATAAGCCAGAAAAAGGTCGTAACTCGTGCGTTGTTGAAGCCGGGCCAGATCCCAATGGAAGACATCTAGCATCTGATTGGTTATGATCATCATTGTAGCCGGAGGAGGATTATCCTCTCGCCATTTCACCATATCCTTGTACATGACTGCGCACGTGCTTTCTGTTTCATTACAAAGGAAAGGCATATTCAATTACATACCCCAAGATCTAACTATAAAGTCTTTATATATATATATATATATATATATATATAATTGGACTAACCAGATCTGATATGTACCACCGCGACTCCAGTGGAAGAGAGAGCTCGTAGCAGGCGGTCAGGGGTTTGTTTTTGGTCTCCATAGGCTGTGATGGAGACAGGACCAGAGTAGCCTTGTTCCTTTAAGGCACCTTCTATACTCGGACGGACACGATGAGCATCAATACCCTCTGGAACCGGACAGTCCTTCATGTCCCACCACACCGCTATATTTTTCCCTGTCTTCGCCGCCGAATCGCACCAACTCATCCTGTCTCTCTCTCTCAACCTTTTAACAAATCTCAGACACAGATCTCCTCTTTCCAGTTACCACCACACCTTGTCCTAGGGTTTTCTCTTTTTCTTAATATATACATGCGTACTAATGCATATAATTTTATAAAAAACATAGGATTTAGATATGGTTTGGTTTATAACCGATTAAACCGAACAAAACTGATCAAAAGTAGAAACATGTAAATATGTATCTATTTTATAACGACACATGAAAATCTTTTTGTTATATAAGTTTTTTTTGTTAATAACCATTACCATATTTTTTTTATAGTAATAAAGAAGTCCTAATTTGTAAAACACTTTGAACTATAATTAAATAACAATACATCACAACCAAAACTTCTTATTTTTTTAGTCTTCTTTTTTAATCTTTTTGCTTTATTTGACCATTGACTAAATTGAAGTGAAGATTATAAGTTTGATGGATAACAATTAGTGAAAATACTTCACAATTTTTTTCTTATCTATAAACGAACATAGTTTCGTGTTCAATCGAAGAAGCATGACTTTGATGAACACTAAAGATGAAAGAGTGGAAAAACTTTTCTTCCATGCTTCTGTTTTGTTTCTTATTTTTATTTTCAAAATTTCGAGCTTTGATTTTAATTCTAGATTTGATTATTTTATTTCATGGTAGAAGAGTTTTTACCTTTTTGTTTATTTATTTGATATATAATTTATTTTTTGAAGTAAATGACTCCATCGACAACGTGACTTTGAAATTCATATAATATGACTTCAAACTAAATAATTATGTTTTTGCTATAAAACATAATAAACCGAAAACCTTAGGTTTATTAACCAAACGAACCGAAGTAAATATGACGTTAGAATGATAGTTATATTTTACGAACCGAAATACTGAAATACCGAAAAAACAAATCGAAACTGAACCGAAATAAATATGGAGTTAAAATGGTAGTTATATTTTACTCATAAACTCAAAATACTTTTTTTATTTAACATTGGAAATTCTGTTTAATAATTTTGACAACGGTTAACCAGGGGATTGCCATTCTGGTTACGGGATGTACCCGGTATGGTATACCCTACCGACAACGAGCCATTCAAGTTCCACATGCAAAGATTCACTTGTAAGATCGTGAATTTGATGAAATCGGAGGGCTTATATGCTTCTCAAGGAGGTCCAATAATTCTTTCCCAGGTAATTCACTTTATTGTTGTTCATATATTTCAGTGTCCACCAACCGAACCGAAAGAGTAGGATTAAATAGCTAAACCGAACCAGTGCTTGGTAATACAAACCCAATCTGATCATTGACTTCGAATTTAGTTTCAATATTCGGATAAAAAATTAATAGATCATTTAACTATTTTTAACTATTTTTATATATTTTCAAGTATTTTGGACAACCTAATAACATCTTATATATTTTGTATATTCTTTTAGATATTATTCTAAAAATAATTAATATATTTAAATATATAAATCTGGTTTGGATATATTCGATATCCGAAATATTTCTTTTCACATCGGATTCCGTTCTAAAAAAATAACATCTTAATAACATCTTAATAGCATCCTACCATTTTTTCGTAATTTGTAGATGTTTTAAAAAATTCAAAATATAACATATATTAAAAATCTAATTTTTTTAATATGCTTAATGTGATTTTTAACTTTTTTAATAATATAAATTAAAAAAATGTAGAGGATACAAATTTTATTATCAAATATGTATGATTTATAATCATTAATTGTCATATATATGTTAATCATATTAGGTAATTTCGTAGCTTTTATTTAAGGAAATAAACTTATGTAACTTTTATTTTAGGAAAGAATTTAAGACTACTAATCAATGTGATAATTAATTTAAGAAAAAATATAATATATATTTATATGGACCAACTTATTTTCCTCAGGATTTCTAAGAATCATCCTAATGATGACACGTAGCTACAAAATATGTTCTAATGTTTCAGGATTAATATATAGGGGATTAATTTATAGAGATATTAATTTACGAAAACTTTTCTTTTTTAGATTTTCTATTTTTGAATATGTTTGTTTAAACAATATATATATATATATATATATATATATATATATATATATTAATTTTATAGTATATACATTCATAAAATTTTAGAAATTTGACTTTCATATTGTTTTATTATATTATTTGGTTTATATGTTTATACTAGGTAATTTCTCGTGCTCAAGCACGGATATAAATATTTATAAACAAATATACTACAATAATTAATTGCTATTTAGTTTTAATTTTAAATTAATTTATATTTTGTATATATAATTTGAATTAATAATAATATATTACTTTAATTTTATATATGATTTTAGACATATTATATCTAATCGATTTTGTTGATTTGACAGTCGATTTAATTATCAGTTGGATATATAAGATTGCATATTTTCTTTGCATTCAACTATAATATTTTTATTCTAAATTTTTTTTTAAAATTTCTTATTTGTATTTAGGTTGGTTGTTGTTTTAGATATGTAAATATACTTTAGAAAGATAATTTATAACTTAAGACATGTTGTTCTTAGAATGAAATAGAGAAGATGAAATAATGTATCAGATTCTAAATTACACAATATAACAATACTATTCTGAAGTCTCATGCATAAATATATATTTTACAAAAGAACTAAACAGTAACAGTTGGTTAATTTTTTTTCATATATTAATATTTTTTGAGTCATCCTAAAATTTATATTTATGTAATTATATATTCTTATTGTATTTAAAGTTATGATTTTAGATATAAGTTGGATTAGTTGATTCACTTATATTGCGAATTTAATTATGTTATACATTCTTTCTAATTTATACTGAAGTACAATTATTTTTATTATAATTAAGTCAGATCAAATTAGTTTTTATTGATCTGTTAAATGTGCATGTATTTCCATAAAATTTAGAAAGATAATTTATAACTTAAGACATGTTGCTCTTAGAATGAAATAGAGAAGATGAAATAATGTATCAGATTCCTTTTTTTTTTTTTGATCAACAATGTATCAGATTCCAAATTACATAATATAACAATACTATTATGAAGTCTCATGCATGAATATATATTTTACAAAAGAACTAAACAGTAACAGTTGGTTAATATTTTGTTTTCATTTGTTAATATTTTTTGAGTCATCCTAAAATTTATATTTATGAAATTATATATTCTTATTGCATTTAAAGTTATGATTTTAGATATAAATTAGATTAGTTGATTCACTTATATTGCAAATTTAATTAAGTTATACATTAATTACTGTTAATTATGTCTTTCTCACCTTGTCAAGGAATTAGAAGACACGTTCTCAGAATCTCAGCAATGGAAGAAGCCAGTTCGCATTATGCCCTCGTCTATATTTTAAGTACAAATTTTATGTTATAAAATGAAAATATTTAAAAAAATAGACATTCCCGCGCTTTTTAGATATTCTCATTACTGTTAATTATGTCTTTCTCACCTTGTCAAGGAATTAGAAGACACGTTCTCTGTTGACATGAAGAATTAAACAAAGGGAAGTAGTGGAGGAAGTGGGAGAAGTGGCCATATCACTTACCAAATGGGGAGGAATGGCTAGTCCACTACTAGTTAGTGGAAGAAGTGGGAGGAGTGGTCATATCACTTACCAAATGGGGAGGAGTGGCTAATCCACTACTAGTTATTTATTCTTCCACCATTGAGTGCTTATTGCTTTTGTTTCCTTTAAATACACCATGTATGTTACACAATTAAACACACAATTCAATACAAACATTTCTTTCATTCTCTCAATCTCACAAATCCTCTCATTCTCTTAAATTCTCAAATTTCTCTTCTCTCTCAAATACTTACGGTTACTTCACTCCTTTTTACTTTGTTCGTGTGCTTCATCACGGTTAAAACACTTAGAAGCTCTCATAATCTCACAAATTATCATGGTATCAGAGCAAGGTTCAATCTTGAAACCTTTCTAAATTCCGCAAAATCAAAACTCTGTTTCTAGTTCTTAAACTCTACCTCTGACCAAGTAAATCCCCAAGATGGAGAACAACAACAACAATAACAACAACCGCATCAGCATACCTGTGACCCTGAAGGGGATTAACTACCTCTTGTGGGCCAGGATGGTGAAGATTGCCCTTGGAGGAAAGGGTTTGTGGAGTCATGTCTCAGCAGAAGCAGCTCCAAAACAAACCACCCAAGGAGAAGATGGACAGGAGATTGTGGTAGCTACTGATGAAGACAAATGGGCTCAGGAAGATCTCATGGTTCTCACAGTGCTCCTTAGCTCCCTAGAACCCGCCATCATGGAGTCTTACTCCTACTGTGAAACTACCAAGCAGCTGTGGGATACACTCTACAAAGTGTATGGAAATACCTCCAACCTTACAAGGGTCTTTGAAGTAAAAAGAGCTATCAATACCCTCAACCAAGGAGATATGGAGTTCCAGCCTCACTTTGGCAAGTTCCGGTCTCTTTGGGCAGAGATGGAACTACTCAGACCACATACTACCGACCCCGCCACTCTCTTAACCAGGCGTGAAGAGGACAGAGTGTTTGGACTACTGCTCACGCTTAATCCATCTTATGGGAGCTTAATCAAGCACATCCTGAGAGCTGACAAGTTACCTGACCTGGATGAAGTATGCGCTCAAATTCAGAAGGAAGAAGGCTCTGTGGGCTTATTTGGAGGCAAGGGAGACTTAAACATGGCACATCAAGCTGAACGAGCCGTGTCAAACAAGGCAGCTTACAAGCTAGATGAGAAGAAAAACTTGACATGCGATCACTGCAAGAAGAAGGGCCACATGAAGGACAAATGCTGGATACTACATCCGCACCTCAAGCCCAACAAATTTAGGGACAACCGCCCTCAATACCAAGATGCAAGAGCCAATTTCTCAACTGATGGTGCTGAGCCAACAACACCAATCACCATGGGTATAAGCAACCTAGGTGTGGGAAGAGCTACTGCCTCCACATCAGGCTATGCCACGCCAAGAGCCAATCTAGATGAGACCATCAAGAAGTCTGACTTAACCGCTCTCATCAAGGCTCTCAAGGAATCTGGTATATCTAAAACTCTTGGTATCTCCCTTAATGCTTCTCACAATGCAAATGGTTCTATGAATAATTTTAAATCGGCTAAGCCCTTAGTTATAGACTCTGGTGCTTCTCATCACATGATAAGTGATTTAGAACTGATTAAGAACATAGAACCGGCTTTAGGAAATGTGATGATAGCAAATGGAGATAAAATTCCAATAAAAGGTGTAGGTGAACTTAGATTGTTTGATAAAGAATCTAAAGCTTTCTATATGCCTACATTTGCCTCAAACCTACTGTCTGTTAAAAAAGTAACTAATGATCTCAATTGTCAAGTTACTTTCACGCCTAACAGTGTATACTTTCAGGATATTGATTCTAGTAAGTTGCTTGGCAAAGGTGTTACCAAGGGAGACTTGTACTTACTTGAGGACACAAGACCTGTATCTCAATTATCGTGTGTGTTTCATTCTGTTTCTGAATTCCCTAAAGATGAAATCTGGCATGCTAGACTAGGACATCCCCATTCTCGTGCCTTGAACATCCTGTTGCCTAGTATTTCTTTTAAAAATGAGTGTGAAGCGTGTATATTAGGAAAACATTGCAGAACTGTGTTTCCTAAATCAAAAACCCAATATGAAAACTGCTTTGATTTGATTCACTCTGATGTGTGGACTGCTCCATGTGTATCTAGAGAACAACATAAATATTTTGTGACATTCATTGATGAAAAATCTAAATACACATGGATCACTTTGTTGCAATCTAAGGATAGGGTGCTAGAAGCATTTAAAAATTTTCAGAACTATATTACTAACCATTTCAATGTTAAGATTAAAATTCTTAGATCAGATAATGGTGGTGAATATACTAGCACAGCCTTCAAACAACATCTAGCCTCACATGGAATCATTCAACAAACCAGCTGTCCTTACACACCCCAACAAAATGGTGTGGCTGAAAGAAAGAATAGACACTTGATGGAAGTGGCAAGGAGTATGATGTTCCATACAAATGTACCCAAGCGGTTTTGGGGGGATGCAGTAGTCACAGCCACCTACCTAATCAACCGCACACCTACAAGAGTCCTCTTTGATGCCACCCCATATGAGGTACTAAACAAATCTAGACCATCAATTGATCATTTGCGTGTGTTTGGGTGTGTGTGCTTTGTTTTGATTCCAGGAGAACTAAGAAACAAACTGGAGGCAAAGAGCACAAAGGCAATGTTCATTGGATACTCTACGCACCAAAAGGGGTACAAATGCTATGTACCAGAGACAAGGAGAGTCCTAGTATCCAGAGATGTTAAGTTCATGGAATCCAAGGCCTATTATGATGAGAAGAGTTGGGAGGAACTCAAAGATCTATCTCATTCTGCCTCGGACAGAGCTAACAACCTGAAGATTCTTATGGAAAGACTCGGCATTAACCTAGAAAAGGAACCAGAGAAAGGCCGGGACACTACTCCTTATAAAGAGACCATGGTTCATAACACTGAAGACTCTCATCCTGACCATGAAGGGGGGAATGAAGATCAACCGGCGCAAGCTCAACCTGAAGAAAACCCAGTATTATCTCATGATCAAGATGAGATGGGACAACCAGACACTGAAGCTCAAGAAGGAGAACCAAGCAGCAGTAATGAACCTGAGCAGACACAAGTCCTAAGGAGAAGTACAAGGATCAGAAGACCAGCCTCAGATTGGGTTAAAAATGATTTTGTTTACTACAATGCTCAAGCTGTGGCACATCCAGAAAGTGGATTATGCTCCCTAGCTCACTATCCAGAAGAACATCAAGTCTTTATGAGTTCATTGGACCTGGAATGGATACCAAGAACATATGCAGAAGCTATGGAAGATGATGAATGGAGGAAATCGGTGGATGATGAAATGAGGGCCATGGAGAAGAACAACACCTGGTATGAGACAGAACTTCCAAAAGGGAAGAAAGCCGTGACCAGCAGACTCATACATACCATTAAGTATCTTGCAAATGGGAAGCCAGAAAGAAAGAAGACCAGACTGGTGGCAAGAGGATACACACAAGTGTATGGAGAGGACTATCTAGACACCTTTGCACCAGTGGCCAAGCTTCATACAATCCGGATTCTACTCTCATTAGCAGTGAACCTAGAATGGGACCTTTGGCAAATGGATGTGAAGAATGCTTTCCTGCAAGGAGAACTAGAAGATGAAGTGTATATGAAACCACCTCCGGGGATGGAAGAAATGGTGAAACCAGGGAATGTTCTTAGACTCAGAAAGGCAATCTATGGCTTGAAGCAATCACCAAGAGCTTGGTACCACAAGCTAAGCACTACATTGAATGGAAGGGGATTTGTGAAGTCTCAAGCGGATCACACACTCTTCACTCTCACCAGCAAGCAAGGAATTACGGTAATTCTAGTCTATGTGGATGACATCATCATCACGGGTAGTGACAAGGAGGGGATCAGTTTAACCAAGACATTTCTCAAGGCCGCATTTGACATCAAAGACCTGGGAGAACTGAAGTACTTCCTTGGCATTGAGATGTGCAGATCAAAGGAAGGATTATTCATGTCCCAAAGAAAGTATACCCTGGACATATTAAAGGAGGCAGGAGATCTTGGAGGAAGACATGCCAAGACACCACTTGAAGAAGGTTACAAGGTATTGCGAGAGGGGGAGTATGAAGACACTCCATTTGAAGATGTCAAGCAGTATAGACGGATGGTTGGGAAGCTGATCTATCTAACCATCACTCGGCCAGATGTGTGTTTCGCAGTTAATCAAGTGAGCCAGCACATGCAAACTCCCAAGGTTCATCACTGGAACATGGTGGAGAGGATTCTAAGATACTTAAGAGAAGCGCCAGGACAAGGTGTATGGATGGCTTGCAACAAGAACACTGAGGTGATAGGATACTGTGATGCAGATTGGGCTGGAGATAGAGTAGACAGAAGGTCAACCACCGGTTATTGTACATTCATTGGAGGGAATCTTGTCACTTGGAAGAGCAAGAAACAGAAAGTAGTATCTTGTTCAAGCGCAGAAGCAGAGTACAGATCAATGAGGAAGCTAACCAGTGAGCTTATCTGGATAAAGGGGCTTTTAGGCGACTTGGGAATTGAGATCACCTCTCCCATGACCATGCACTGTGACAACCAAGCCGCAATACACATTGCATCCAACTCAGTCTTTCATGAAAGGACAAAGCACATAGAAGTAGACTGCCACAAGGTCAGACAAGCAGTGGAGCAGCAAGTGATTCTCCCATGTTATACAAGAAGTGCGGATCAGCTGGCTGACATCTTCACCAAGGCGGCCAGTAGCAAAGTTTGTGAGTCCATTCTTCCAAGACTTGGACTCATAAACCTTCCATGTCAATGATCTCCTCACCGTGGAGTATTCTACTCTTTTTCCTTTGCTTGGTTTTTATCCCAAGTGGTTTTTCCAAGAAAAGTTTTTAATGAGGGAATACTTCATGGCTTTCCAAGCTTGACACTCACTACTGTCAAGCTTGAGGGGGAGTGTTGACATGAAGAATTAAACAAAGGGAAGTAGTGGAGGAAGTGGGAGAAGTGGCCATATCACTTACCAAATGGGGAGGAATGGCTAGTCCACTACTAGTTAGTGGAAGAAGTGGAAGGAGTGGTCATATCACTTACCAAATGGGGAGGAGTGGCTAATCCACTACTAGTTATTTATTCTTCCACCATTGAGTGCTTATTGCTTTTGTTTCCTTTAAATACACCATGTATGTTACACAATTAAACACACAATTCAATACAAACATTTCTTTCATTCTCTCAATCTCACAAATCCTCTCATTCTCTTAAATTCTCAAATTTCTCTTCTCTCTCAAATACTTACGGTTACTTCACTCCTTTTTACTTTGTTCGTGTGCTTCATCACGGTTAAAACACTTAGAAGCTCTCATAATCTCACAAATTATCATTCTCAGCCATGGAAGAAGCCAGTTCGCATTATGCCCTCGTCGTATGTTTCGACAATCAATATTGTCCTTAATCAGTACACAGAAAAAATCATGATAGACGCTTGACCAACAATGTAACAGTAATGAGTATCTTGACCTTCTGTTTACAATCTTCTGATACAGATTCACACTGATCAATATCGATGGTGAAAGCGGTATCACAAAGTCCTGCAACATCATCATTCCTCCATGAGCACAAGTAAGATTAATTCTCTTGACATTGTGTATTCTATCCCCAACATACGGAACTGATCTTGGCGTGCCCTTGCAACTTCGGTCTTGCTCAAAGATTGATTCCTCATCTCTGTTAAACACTGAGCTTTTATAAACACGTTTTGCATGCTGGTGGAACATATTACCCCTTTGGTCAGGATCTGGTGGTTCCTCACACTCCTCTTGAGCTCTTCCGTATGGACAAAGAACTCGAAGAAAACGATTACTGTGACAACCACAACCTAGCTGTTCACATTGATCGTAGGTGACCGAACTCGAGAAATAATAAAGAGAAATATAGATCTCATCTTTAAAAATCTCGACGGTCATCACGTTCAGGATCATCGTCGATACCACATGGTGGAGTGGCTCCACATTGGCTTCTCGATGATGGTTTGTAAAGAAAAATTTGGCACGGCCTCGATCTGGAAGGTCACTATTGATCAACTGGCGCCAACTTGCAAGATTACTAGAAGTCAATGGGTTCCTCATATCGTCCATCATGTCAATTTTATTAATTTTCTCGCAAGATTCTGTCTCGAGTGCCTCCAAGAGATGATGTGAACGTCCTTTGTTGCCTCAAGCTGCACATCTTCCACCACGTGAAGACCAATTTCATAAACGCTCTGTTGCACATGTTCCTCAAGCTGCACATGTACGTCTTCAATTTGAATCAGAACTTCATAATCATAAACATCAAATATTGGATCTCCGATGATCTCTTTGAGAGCATTAACCCCTTCGTCAACCTCATCGCTGAAGAACACGTTATCCGCTTGAGGTGTAGCAGAAAGTCGTTGGTGTATATCTCCAGGAGCTTCACGTTGAATGTGTTTCTCTTGTAGAACTGTGGTTAATGCGTTAGTTACCGACGTTTGTAGTGCTGCTTGTAAATCCAAAGCCTAAGGAAAACAAGGAAGATATATATCCACGCTGCATCAGTAACTCATGGTAAGATGCACGATGAATGTCAGAAAGAAACTGAAGATCACGTTAAAACCAAGTGCTTTAAACCCTGAAGCAACGCAAAGCAATGATTAATGATATAATTGTTGTTTTTTTTTTGGTTTTTCATTGTTTTCTAACAATACCTCTGAATGTCTCCGGCCGATGGGTAGATGATACCAGCACCATCCGGGTCAAAGAAGGCTACATGCTGCTGAAGAACTTGCTTCTCTAGCAATGCAATTTCTGATTTGGATGTTTGTACCTATGATCTATTATATAACAAATTATTTAATTATTTTAGAAGAATTGGGAAATAAGAGCAAGGAAATAAGATTAACATGCAAGGTATAGGCTGGGAAGTGGAAGCTAGTAATAGTTCGAGCCTTCGAGGTCGTGGTAGACTTGAGTGTATCCATGGTTTTAAGCTTGCCAGTTGAATAGTTGATTCTCTCCGGCTCTGATCTCTTGCCTAAATGTGCTTTTAAATGCATTTATGTCTATTGTTTTTCGTAACCTCACATGAAAAAACTAGTCGGGTACGGTGTACCCATTATTTTTAAGTGCATAATGCGAGCCGGCAATGAACAATTTAGCGGACAATGAACAATTTAAACTCTTGGTCTTCAATATTGAATTTTCGTCTCTCACTGGAGCCTAACTTGATAAAAGGTGTTGTGATGAGGTGATGACTTGGGAAGTTAGGTACCAGACTTGAAGAGCAAAGCACCAGACTTGAGGAAGAAGGAGAGCAAGGTTGACAGCCTGTCATGAGCTGGCTTAGTCTACTCTTTGACTTTGAAAACCCTAATGTCTCTACCTATATATATTGTAATCACTCTCATTAATTAAAGACAAGCATTCTAGTCTCTTATAATCTCATCCTCAATCTTTATAATCTCTCTTAATCTCTTATAATCTCTCAATACCAATCTATATTCTTTAAAATCACATGGTATCAGAGCCTGGTTCTCTAAAAAGGGGAGAGTGTGATTTCGTTTGTTTTCATAAAATCTGAGTGTTCTTGAGTGTTCTTGAGGTTTTTCAAGAGCTAGATCTTTGAAAAACTCAAGATTGTTTCTGTTGGTGTTTATTTTGGAGATCCAGCTTCAAGAGAGTTCCTTTAGTTGTTTGACAAACTCAGATGGGTGGTTTAGCTTTGTGAGAAGCTAGATATGTGCCATTGGAGGCAGGTGGTTGCTTTCTTGGAGGTTTTGGAGGTCAGATCTGGTGACTACTATTCAATACAAAGATGGTGCTAAGATCTGGTACAACAACAAGGCATGAAGAAGAGATTGATGAGAGTTGGTCCAAATGGGCAAGAACAACTCTTGAGAGTTATGGGTTGTGGTGTGGCCATGTAAAGGAGGAACCTTTAATGGAAATGGTCATGAAAAAAGGCCAGACAAGAAGTCTGAAAGATGGAGATGAGGCTGCTCAAGAAAACACTATAAAGAGTGGGATTGAAGCAGCTCATGAAGAAAAATCCAAACTTGTGAAGATGTGTGAGGTCAAAGAGTTGATCCACAACTATAAACAAGGGAAGGATGAGATTTTTCAGCTTGTGGGAAAGCTGAGAGAAGTGTGGCTGGAGCTTATGGCAAGGTCAGAAACTATTCAAGAAAGGAGAGAACAAGATGGTGTCTTTAACTTTCTGGTGGCTAAGATATGTGAGTTTGTTCAATACACTTGTGATGTGTATGAGAAAAGGAAGGTATCAACTCAAGTGAGGGGTGGTACTAGTTTTAGAAGAAGAAGATTTAGAAAGCTCTCGAAGGGATGGTTCATGATGAGAAAGACTTGGAGAAGAGACAAGTAGTCAGGTCATCTAAGTGATAAGATGAGCTTGAAAATGATCAAGGAAGCTGCACAAAAGGTGGTGAGGGGAGAGTGTTCTTACTCTGCCTACATCGGGAGCCCATGTGAGGAAAGTATGGTGGTAAGGAAGCAAGAGATCAAAAGAGCAGATGAACTTCCCCCTATGATACCAGATGATCCTATCACAAAGAATGAATGGGATGAATTTGTTAAGTATGTGTATGCTTGGGCTACAACCCGGATTCAAGGAGCTCATGCCTTAGCATCCACAACCAAACCCATCATCATTGATTCTGGTGCAAGCCATCATATGATCAGTGATAGGAATCTGATAAGTGAGGTCAAGGCAGCAACAGGGAGTGTCATGATAGCTAATGGTGATAAAATCCCAATAGAAGGAGTGGGAAAGCTCAAGCTGTTTGAGAAGGATTCAACTGCCTTCTACCTGCCTCGGTTCACTTCAAATTTGTTATCTGTGAAGAAAGCCACTATTGACCTTGATTGTCAAGTAGTATTTAGACCCAATGAAGTTGAGTTTCAAGATCTGAAGACTGGTAGAGTTATTGGTCGAGGAGACAGCAATCATCAGCTATACCATCTTCAAATGGCTAAGAATCCTAAACCCATTGATTCTATGTGCTTGACTAGTACTGCTGATAAATGTGATAGTATTACTTGGCATGCTAGATTAGGACATCCTCATGCTCGTGCAATGGAATTGATCATGCCTAATATGTCATTTAATCACTTGGAATGTGAAGCTTGCATATTAAGAAAGCATTGTAGAACTGTCTTCCCAACATCTGAGACGTTTTATGAAAATTGCTTTGATTTGGTGCACTCAGATGTGTGGACTTCTCCATATGTTTCTAGAGAAAACATGAAGTACTATGTGACATTCATAGATGAAAAGTCCAAGTATACATGGATCACTTTGCTTCCTTCTAAGGATAAAGTGTTTGATGCTTTTGTAAACTTCCAAGCATATGTGACTAACCATTACAATGCTACTGTGAAGGTACTACGGTCTGATAATGGAGGAGAATATACCAATCATACCTTCAAGAATCACTTGGCTAAACATGGGATAGTGCATCAGACCAGTTGTCCTTACACACCTCAACAAAATGGAGTGGCAGAGAGGAAGAACATGCATCTTATGGAGGTAGCAAGAGCTCTCATGTTCCAAACAAGTGTACCAAAGAGATATTGGGGTGATGCTGTATTGGCGGCTTGCTATCTAATCAATAGGACACCAACCAAGATTCTCAAAGGTCAATCACCATTTGAGGTTCTCAACAAGGTTAAACCTATCCTAGATCACTTGAGAGTGTTTGGTTGCGTGTGCTATGTTATGGTGCCAAGGGAGATGAGAAACAAGCTTGAAGCAAGAAGTACTAAAACTATGTTCATTGGATATTCTACTGAACAAAAGGGGTACAAGTGCTTTGATCCAGATGCAAAAAGGGTACTTGTATCAAGAGATGTCAAGTTTATAGAAGAAAAAGGGTACTATGAAGGGAAAAATTGGGCAGAGCTTGAAGATTTGGCTAGACCATCTGATAGAGCTACTAGCTTAAGGAGAGTAATGGAGGGACTTGGTCTCAACATGTCCCCAAATCCTACACCTACACATGGAGCTGAAGAACCAACTCATCTTGATCATGAGGGGGGTAATGAACCTGAACCTGAAGCTGGAGGTCAAGGAGATCAAGGATCAGGTGTGCATGATCAAGATGGAGTAGGAGAAGAGAGTCATGAACCTGAACCTGAAGCTGGAGGTCAAGGAGATCAAGGATCAGGTGTGCATGATCAAGATGGAGTAGGAGAAGAGAGTCATGAACCTGAAGGAGAGGTCAGACTCAAGGAGAAGAAGAACAAGAGGAGGTGCAACTAGAACCAGCTCAAGAGGTTCAAGCGCCAGTCTTAAGGAGGAGCACAAGACAAAGGTATCCTTCCAACTGGGTAAACACGAAAGTATACTACAATGCCCAGGCTGTGGAGCATCCTACCCAAGCTGTGTGTTCTTTTGCTGAGTTTCCAGAAGAGCATCAGTGCTTCATGATCAGTCTAGATCAAAGCTATGTACCAAGAAGTTATGAGGAAGCTATGTTGGTGCAAGAATGGAGAGACTCTGTGGCTGTTGAAGCCAATGCTATGATAAAGAATGATACCTGGTATGAAAGTGAGCTGCCTAAAGGAAAGAAAGCAGTCACTAGCAGATGGATCTTTACCATCAAATACCTTCCAAATGGAAAGATAGATAGGCGCAAGACCAGATTGGTGACTAGAGGATTCACTCAAACTTGGGGAGAAGATTATGTAGATACCTTTGCACCAGTTGCCAAACTCCATACAATCAGAATTGTGTTGTCACTTGCTGTGAATCTTGAATGGGAGCTATGGTAAATGGATGTGAAGAATGCATTTCTTCAAGATGAGCTAGGAGATGAGGTCTATATGCTTCCTCCTCCTGGTCTTGAGCATTTGGTGAAGAAATGAAATGTTTTGAGACTCAAGAAAGCAATCTATGGTCTAAAACAATCTCCTAGAGCTTGGTACCACAAGCTAAGCACTACATTGAATGGAAGAGGTTTTAGAAAGTGCGAGCTGGATCATACTCTCTTCACTCTCACTACAAGCTCAGGCATCATTGTTATCCTTGTGTATGTGGATGATATCATCATCACTGGAAGTGATAAAGATGGTATCAAAGCAACCAAGAATTTCTTAAAATCTATGTTTGAGATTAAAGACTTGGGAGAAATGAAATACTTTCTTGGAATTGAGTTGTGTAGATCCAAGGAAGGTTTGTTCATTTCTCAAAGGAAATATACACATGCATCTTTTATACACTTGATCTTTTGAAAGATGCATGTGTTGATGGAGGCAAGATAACCAAGATGCCCATGGAGGATGGATACAAGGTTCCACGTGAGGGGGAGATAGAAGAAAGCAAGGCTTTCCATGATCCAAAGTTGTATAGGAAGATGGTGGGGAAGCTGATTTACTTGACTATCACAAGGCCAAACATATGCTTTGCTGTGAATCAAGTAAGTCAGCACATGCAAGCACCAAAGGAACATCATTGGCGCATGGTGGAAAGAGTTCTTCATTACTTGAATGGTTCAAGTGGTCTTGGTGTATGGATGGGGAGAAATGCAAGCACTGAAGTGGTAGGCTACTGTGATGCGGATTGGGCTGGAGATAGAGCTGATAGAAGGTCTACAACTGGCTATTGTACATTCATTGGAGGCAACTTGGTGACATGGAAGAGCAAGAAGCAGAAAGTAGTCTCATGTTCTAGTGCGGAGGCAGAGTATAGAGCTATGCTCAAGCTTACTAATGAGCTTGTGTGGATCAAAGGGATCTTAAAGCATTTGGAGGTTGAGCAAGCTACACCCATGACAATGCATTGTGATAACCAGGCGGCTATACACATTGCTACAAACTATGTGTTTCATGAGAGGACAAAGCACATTGAGGTGGGCTGCCATAAGGTGAGGCAAATGATTGTCTTGGGAGTGATCTTGTCATGTTACACGAGGAGTGAGGACCAGTTGGCTGATGTATTCACCAAGGCAGCTTGGCATAAGACAATGGAGTCCATACACATTCGACTTGGGCTCATTAATCTCACTCCTAGCTGGAGCTGATCCCCTTAGTCATGAGGTCTTTACTCTTTTTCCCTCATCAAGGTTTTGTTCTAATGGGTTTTCTT
Organism: Brassica napus; assembly: GCF_020379485.1. Lineage (NCBI taxonomy): Eukaryota > Viridiplantae > Streptophyta > Magnoliopsida > Brassicales > Brassicaceae > Brassica > Brassica napus. Next base: position 14,942,355 of record NC_063444.1, on the reverse strand, counting down.
TAGTGAGGTTTTTAATGAGGAAGATCTCATGACTTTCCAAGCTTGACTTGTTTCACATGGTCAAGCTAGAGGGGGAATGTTGAGATGAGGTGATGACTTGAGAAGTTAGGTACCAGACTTGAAGAGCAAAGCACCAGACTTGAAGAGCAAAGCACCAGACTTGAGGAAGAAGGAGAGCAAGGTTGACAGCCTGTCATGAGCTGGCTTAGTCTACTCTTTGACTTTGAAAACCCTAATGTCTCTACCTATATATATTGTAATCACTCTCATTAATTAAAGACAAGCATTCTAGTCTCTTATAATCTCATCCTCAATCTTTATAATCTCTCTTAATCTCTCTTAATCTCTTATAATCTCTCAATACCAATATATATTCCTTAAAATCACAAAAGGTCGTCTAGAATAAGTAAGATTCCTAAAAAAAAATCAGTGACAACAAGAATCATCATAACAATAGAAAATCAGAAAAAATTAAACCAGATCCAAACGATAAAAATAATTACCGCCATATCTTTTCACTCTACTGTACTTATCACTCTCCATTGCAAGTAAAGTAGAGTTTAATACATAATTGGAATCATTCAAATTTGAACACAGGGTGGCATGTATCAGAAGCACTGAGCACATGCTTCAATTTTTTGCACGTCTTACGTCTTTGTTTCAATTTGTCAAGCTGGCCTGGTTCAATGGGATCTTGTTGCAGCAGCGTAATGGACAATACGAAGAAAGCAGTCAACACGAGAGTGTTTCTTCGACAACTCTGTTTCAATCTTTCTCAAAGAATGGAACGTGAGGCGATTTGCTTGAGAAGAAAGTCTCAATAACTTTTTTAATCAAAAACCGAATATAGAAGAACACAAACGTTCTCTATATATATTAGTCTAAAGATAACACCAAAAAGGAAAAAGGACTTATCTAAAATAAAAGACGTGAAAGAATTGGAACATTACTTCAAAACTTTCGATAGCAATAAAAGTAAATAAAATCACCGACAAAAAAGTAACTTCTGCTCCAAGCAAAGATATGCTACATCAGGTCCCCCCAGCTAAGAAAAAATTCGTCCCTGAATTTTCCACATCGTCAGCTGCATGAAATGGAGTAAGATGCTTCACATTGAAAACGTCTGCAGTGTTCATAGTAGCAGGAAGTTGAAGTCGGTATGCGTTAGAATTGATCTTTTCCAGAATCGTCAAAGGCCCAATTTTACGAGGTTTCAACTTGTTGTAAGTTCCAGGAGGGAACCTATCCTTTGTCAACACTGCCCACACCTTGTCGCCAACATTGAACTGAAGCTCGCGACGATGAGAATCCACTGCAGTCTTGTACTTTGCTGTTGCTGCCTCCAAATTATCACGAACTGACCTGTGAAGTTCCACGAAAGCATCGACGAGATCACAGGCACGACCATGGAAGCGAGACCTGTCCGGTGCAAGAGAAAGGTCCAAAGGCCCACGAGGAACCAATCCAAAGACAATGTGAAATGGACTGAAACCAGTACTGCGATTAGTTGCATGATTGTGAGCAAATTCAGCTTGACATAAAACAGAATCCCAAGACTTTATATTATCACCAACAAGGCAACGCAATAAATCACCCAATGCTCAATTAGTTACCTCGGTCTGGCCATCTGTTTGAGGATGGTATGCAGAACTCATGTCCAAACTAGTGCGCAGAAATTTCCAAAGAGATCTCCAGAAGTGACTCAAGAACCGTGAATCACGATCTGACACAATATACTGTGGCAAACCGTGGAGTTTATAAATTTCGCGAAAGAAGAGCCCAGCCACCTGAGTCGCATCAGTAGTCTTTTTACAAGGAACAAACCGAGCCATCTTAGAAAATCGATCGACCACGACCATGATAGAATCATGCCCCCGTTGCGTTCGAGGCAGACCCAGAACGAAGTCAACACTGATGTCAGACCACGGCTGTGATGGAATAGGAAGTGGCAAATAGAGACCGGCTTTGGTGGCATGTCCCTTGGAGGCCTGACAAACAACACAGCGCTGGACATAGCGTTCGACGTCGCGACGCAAAGACGACCAGTAATAAGATGATGAAACCAAGTGGAGTGTCCGATCTCTTCCAACGTGCCCTTCTTCATGTAACTCTTTAATTATCTGCAACCGAAGGCTGCACTCTGGAATGCACAGACGTGTACCACGAAAGAGGAAACCATCGAGTACAAAATAATCAGGACAACGCCCCTCAGAAGCATCCGACCACACCTTACCAAAAACAACTTCGGTAGGATAAAGCTCCGGCAAGACATGAAAACCTGGAACAGAAGTGTGCAATGTCGTAAGAAGTGTTTGACGTCGACTCAGAGCGTCTGCAACCTTATTTAGAACCCCCGCCTTATGCTTGATTACAAATGTAAATTGCTGGAGATACGCAAACCAAGACGCATGGCGAGCTGAAACCTTTTCCTGCGATCCCATATGTTTCAAGGCATCATGATCTGTAAACAAAACAAACTCACGATGAAAAAGGTAGTGACGCCAATGTTTGACGGCTTGAACCACAGCATATAGCTCAACATCATAAGTACTATAGCGCCCTCGAGATCCCGCAATCTTCTCACTGAAGAACGCAATAGGCTTGCCATGTTGGCTTAAAACAGCCCCAGTGCCAGTTTTGGAGGCATTTGAATGGAGCTCAAATGGAATGGCAAAGTTGGGTAAGGCCAGGACGGGAGCTGTAGTGAGTTTGTTCTTTATTTTCTGGAACGCCTCTTCTGCCGCAGGTGACCACACAAACTGACTCAGCTTGATACAATCGGTGATAGGTGACATTATGCTGCTGAAGTGTGCCACAAAACGTCTATAAAATGAGGCCAACCCATGAAAGCTTCGAACATCAGTAACTGACTTAGGCGTCGGCCAATTTCGTATTGTTTCGACCTTAGAGTTATCAACCTCCAAGCCACGACCAGAGATGATGTAACCCAAGAAAAGTACTTCTGCTACACCAAAGGAGCACTTTTTGGTTGCGGCAAATAATTTCTCTCGTCGAAGAACTAGCAACACATCACGAAGATGACCCAAGTGATCGGCCAGAGAGGAGCTGAAAATTGGAATGTCGTCAAAATAGACAACCACAAATCGTCCAATAAAGGGCCTCAAGGCTTGATTCATTACACGCATGAACGTGCTAGGGGCATTAGACAAGCCAAAAGGCATGACCATCCACTCAAAGAGGCCTTCACGCGTCTTAAAAGCTGTTTTCCATTCATCTCCTGGCCGGATACGAATCTGGTGGTAACCGCTCTTGAGATCCAACTTTGTAAATATAGTCGCTGATCCGATTTGATCAAGAAGGTCGTCCAGGCGTGGAATAGGAAAAAGATAACGCACCGTTATCTTATTGATTGCTCTGCTATCCACACACATACGCCACGAACCGTCTTTCTTTGGAATCAATAAGGCTGGGACCGCGCATGGGCTTAAACTTTCACGAACATAGCCTTTAGCCAGCAGGTCCTCAACCTGTCGCCGCAATTCGTCATGCTCCTGTGGGCTCATCCTGTAGTGAGGGCGATTAGGGAGCGGAGACTGAGGAGCGAGATCAATGCGATGTTGTATATCGCGGAGCGGCGGCAAACCCGCCGGGAGTTCATCCGGAAACACGTCTATAAATTCTTGAACCAGTGACTGAAACTCAATAGGGACTGGAAAAAATATAGGTGACATCGGAGGGGAAGCAACGAGAACCAATACCATCTCAGATGTTCGCAATTCTTCTGTGAACTCTGACTTCGAAAGCAGGAATATTGAACGAGTTGGAGGAGTTGGTGGTGGAGGCGTCGGCGTGATGGCTGGTGTTGCAGTAGTAGGAACAGAATCACGTGATGGTACCAAGGTGATGCGCCTATTCTCGAAAGAGAATGAGTAAGTATTTGCACGTCCATCATGTGTAGTGTGACGGTCATACTGCCATGGTCTACCGAGTAACATGTGGCATGCGTCCATGGGGACAACGTCACAGGTCAGCAGATCGTTGTAAGTTGCTCCTACTGAGAAAGGAACTTTTCACTGTCGAGAAATACGAATATCTGTTTGCTTGTTGAGCCATACTAGCTTTAAGGGTTGGGGTGCGGTTCCGCGAACAATGCTAGCTTGGCTACTGCTTCCTCTGAAATAACATTGGTGCAACTCCCAGAGTCTATCATGAACCTACAAACCTTTCCGTGTATTGTGCAAGATGAGCGAAAAATATTTGTTCGGAGCCACGATTCTTGTATCCCTTGGGGGCTCAACAGATTGCGACGAAGTACTAGCAGCTGGCCGATATCCCCATTGACAAGTTCTCTTGTTCTGTTTCGTCTTCCAACACCTCTTCCTCATCATAAATAGGTTCATCATTAGTGATCAAGGCACGCTTGGGACACGAGTTTTGGCGATGACCAATCTCTCCACAATTAAAGCACTTAAAGGTAGCGGGTCGCGCCGTTCTTTGAGCCTGGTCTGGCACGGGAGCAGGCTTTTCTTTGGTCAGCGGGTCAAGAGTAGTTGTTGCGGATTCTGCCGTTGAATTTGTACGAGCTCGTCCGCCGGTGGATTGCCAAGTAGCTTGAGAACGGATGTTTTGTTCGATCAATATGGCCCGTTGATGAGCTTCCGACACACTATTTGGATTGAACAACAAGAGATTGTTCTGTATTTGTTGCTGTAATCCGCCAATGAAGCGTGAGTCCAGTTGGTCCTGTGTTTCCAGAAGTGTATTACGTGAGAGAAGGGTGAAAAATTCCGACGCATAATCATCCACGGTTTTACTTCCTTGTCTCAAATTCTGTAATTGGTTATACACCGTACGTGTGTAATTATAAGGGAAGAACGACTTGCGAAGCATCCGTTTGAGTTTCTCCCATGAATTCACACGCTCTTTGCCTGCTCGGGCTCTCTGTTCTTTGACGTGTTGCCACCAAGCTGATGCCCTTCCCTTGAAGCGAGTAGCCACTAACGGTACACGCATCACATCAGGCACCTGTTTGAACGTAAAGAGTTCTTCCACCGAGCTGATCCAGTCAAGGAGCTCATCTGGCTTTAGACTACCAGTAAATTCAGGCAACTCCAGTCGAAACCCAGATTCCCAGTTGCGATTTTCACCCGAGGGGCTGCCATCACATCACAATTTTGTGGTAGGATTTGCTGCTCTTGCAGTCCCGCAAAAGGGTTCTCATCGGCAAGATCGTCATCTTCCTCCTCTGCAAGGTCTTGTTCCTGGCGACGTTGACGTTGTGGGGCTTGGGGCTGTGCTTCCCGCACCGTGCGCATTGCTGCTTCAATCGAAACCTGTAAGGTTTCTCGGAATTCACGGCGAAGATCAGCCATAGCATCACGAAAAGCTTCTGCTTGATCATCAAGTTGCTTCTGAACATCCCTCTTAGGCGGCATGATAAAGGATTCTTTGGCTCTGATACCAACTGTTGCAGCAGCGTAATGGACAATACGAAGAAAGCAGTCAACACGAGAGTGTTTCTTCGACGACTCTGTTTTAATCTTTCTCAAAGAATGGAACGTGAGGCGATTTGCTTGAGAAGAAAGTCTCAATAACTTTTTTAATCAAAAACCGAATATAGAAGAACACAAACGTTCTCTATATATATTAGTCTAAAGATAACACCAAAAAGGAAAAAGGACTTATCTAAAATAAAAGACGTGAAAGAATTGGAACATTACTCCAAACCTTTCGATAGCAAATAAAAGTAAATAAAATCACCGACAAAAAAGTAACTTGTGCTCCAAGCAAAGATATGCTACATCAGATCTGTAGAGAAAGTTGCATTTTTCAAGCCTCTTGCGTTCTTTAAAATGTATGTAGCCACTTCTTCTTCATTTTCTTTTCTCCAATCATATCTTGTCCAGATGTAACAACAAACATTCAGGGATGTCCTTTGGTTTATTCCATTCCCACCCGGACACACGATGTTTAGTATATTCCTGAGACAAACGAAACAGAGAGGAGAATTTAATGTATACCTAAACTAGACCATTAAAATAGCTACCTGAATAAAAATCAATAAAATGTCTTACGTCAACGAGTTTCAGAACTTGTAGTTTAGGAGAACGTTCGAGCATCCAAGTAAGTAGATCATACCAGTCTGGTTCATGTGTATAGATCTGTAGATATACTAACTGATAGAAGATACATCCACTAGGAGTCTATACATGAGATCAAATTATTAACAATACATACAAAACATTGAGATAACAAAACAAAAAAATCAAGTGGAAATATAAACAATGTTACCTCCGAGGGTGATAAATCCAAGAAAAGACTACTGACTGAAGCGAGAGATTCATTGATTCCAGATGAAACTCCAGCAATATTTGCCTCCACCAGGTCCGGTGCATTCAGAGAAAACTGTGGACATCTTAACTCCTCAATTTTTAAGTATTACAAAGAAGGAGCAACTATCGTATATCCAAAAAACTCTGTGCAAGAGTTGTCATCATAAATCACTAATCTCTTCAAAGAAGGGACTTCAATAGTGAAAAAAGAAACAGTATGCTCGGCAGATCGTCCCACGACCAATTCTTCAAGGATACGACAGCTTGATAAAAGGTTAAGGATAGATTCATCGTTTTGGTACCACGCATATGTATGTAGCGTTTTTAGAGATTTCATCGAGCCGGGTGAAGAGACGTCTACAATAATCATACTCCCGAGTTTCAAAGTCTCAAGTGTATCACAATTACACAACCTACTCGTAAATACGAAGTACTCGTCGTCATCGCTGATAAAATCGAGTACCAATGTACGCAACTGTCGTGCAAACGCAGTGTCAATCCAATTAATGTACAACATCTACTGGATCAACTTGATCTGATCCACAAGTGAGATGAAAGCAGTCTAGAACCGCAGCTTCAGATGAAAAGAAAGACTTGCTAACAACCTCTGGAAAGGTTTGGTGTTCACTCTCGTAATCCTCAGAATTGAACTCAAACTTTGGCACTGACTTCCAACAGTTTTTGTGACTGCCATTCTTTAGACAAAGAACTTGTGGATAAAACAGTTTTTGTTGGAAGTGACGACAATATTTTCAGAATCAAAGCTTCAGGCAGCTGATCTATCATGTCTGACACCTTTAGAAAACTTTTCACTGCAAAAAAAAAAAAATCGAAAATTAAAATAAATATAGATTTATGCGTTAGGGTTGGTATCAGAATACAAAAAGGTATAAGAAAACAAAGAAGCGTACCTTTTTCAATTGTTGCTGCTAATAAAATCCTTCAGTCAATGCAATTTGAGGATATTTCCTATCATCCGCATCGGATATATTTATATGAAATATGTTACATAATTCATAAAGCCAAGATTTGGAAAATATTTATACATTTATTACGCCTTTAAAGTATTTATATCATCTTATACCAAAAAAAGTACTACCTCCGTTCCCAAAAGAAAGATTTTCTAGATTTTAATCTTGTTTCACAAAGATAAATTTTCTATATTTTTAAGGTACTTTTATATACTTTTAAGAAGCATTAATAGTGAATATTTGAATTGATTAAATTTCATTGGTGAATAGTTATTAGAAAGTGTAAAGAAAAATAAATAATAGACTAAAAAGTAAATATTTATTGTGTTCTTAATAAACGTGAAAACTCTAGAAAATCTTATTTTCAGGAACGGAGGTAGTATTTATCATTTGTTACGCCTTTAAAGCGTATTGCCTTGATCTGAATTAAATTATATACACTAATCAGTTACTAAATACGACATTATCTTTTACAATAATTTAGGAGCTCTAATAGACTTACTAGATTTTGACCCGCACGTTTGTGCGGGTGTATTTTTTAAAAAAATATAATGTTATTTTCTTTTTATGTCACTATTTAGAGTTGAGCAAAAAACTCGAATTCGAAGAATCAAACCGATCACAATCCGAATAAGTAGTACTAAATCTGAACCGGAATTGATTAAATATCCGAATTATTCAAAATTTTGGTATTTGAAGAACTGGAACCTAATCCGATCCGAACCGAAATATTTTGGGTATCCAAAATAGATTTATATACTTATATATATTAATTATTTTTAGATTTAATGTATATAAAAACATCCAGAATATATATAATACTTTTAAGTTCACATAAATGCTTGAAAATATTTACAAATAGTTAAATGTAAATATCTTAAATAGTTAAAAAAATACTAAAAACTCAAAAAATACTTAAATAATTATTAATTATCTATCCAAATATTTAAACCAAACTTATTTAAATTGGTTATCCAAATCCGAACCAAATCCTCAAAGATCTGAACTGAATACGAAATCCCAAAAAGACCAGAGAACGAACCCGAACGCCCACCCCTAATCACTATTATATATCCTATATGTGACATCATAGGTTACAAAATATGTGTTATCATATAATTAATTGTATTTTATACGTACCATCAAATAAGTTTTCTTATAATTAATAATATTTTATACGTACAATCATATAAATAATCACATATATTATATTTTAAAATTTAATGTGAAATATAAAAACCATAATTTAAGTTGGTGTTTGAAGTTGAACTTTGTATTGTATTTTATTATATATATTGAAAACATTTTTATAATAGTTATTGGAAAATATGTTAGTAAAAATCAAATTTTGAATATATATATATATTTTTTTTTTTTTTTGAATGAATTTTTTATAAATTAATTTTAAATTATTATTTTGATTTGAATATATATATCAAGTAACATAGACCCATTACTTTTTAATATAATGGACTTCCAATTTTTTTAGTAGTATAAGCCCATTTTTTTTTCTAACTTAGTGCTATCCATGTTTCTAAATAGTACTATTTTTTTAGCTACTATTCATATTGCCAAACAATCCCAATGTGTACTTCAACTTCAACTTTAATGTTAGCAGGCGCGCGGGTGTATATTTTGAAAAATATGTTGATATTTGTTTTTCATGTAATTATTAGGGTTTTACAAAATGAATCCAAGGAACAGAATCGATACCGATCTGAAAATATAGTACCAAACCCGAACATAAATTGATTAAATATTCAAATTATTCGAAATTTTGTTATTTAGAAAACCAAATCTGATCCGAACCGAAGTATTCGGGTACCCGAATTTATCTAAAAATAGATTTATATACTTATATATATATTAATTATTTTTAGATTTAACGTATATAAAACATTAAGAATGATACTTTTAAATTGGTTTAAATACTTGAATATATATATATATATAGTCAAAAGTAAATATCTGCAATAGTTAAAGTATACTCAAATCACCAAAAATACTTAAAATAATTATTGATTTCGTATCCAAAATTTTAAATCAAGCCAATTGATATATCGTATACTGTCATCATATAATTAATCGTATTTTATACGTACCATCATATAAGTAATCATATAATTAATAGTATTTTATACGTACCATCATATAAATAATTACATATATCTATCTTATTAAAACTTAATATGAAATATAAAAACCATAATTTGAGTTGGTATTTCAAATTGGGCTTTGTATTGTATTTTTATTATATATATTGACAACATTTTTTTATAATGGTTATTGAAAAATAGTTTAGTAAAAATCCATTTTTGAATATATGTATTATTTTTTAATCAATTTTTGATATAAATCAAATTTAAATTATTATTTTGATTTGAAATATGTGTATAAATTTTAAATTTTGTTTTATGGTTAGTTTAGAAAAGAAAAAGTTTTAGGCAATTAGATTAACCCATTTTCGTATATTTTAAATCTAGGCCAGATAGATAGTTTCTTATAATATGATGGACTTTTAATTTTTCTTAATAACATAAGCCCATTATTTTTTTTCTTAATACTACTATCTTTGTTTCCAAACAAAATTAATTTTTTAAAAGACTACAATTCATGTTTTCAAACACTCTAAATTTTTTTAATAGCCCTATTAAAGTCTCCAAACACTCCAATTTTGTACTTGAGTTTTAATAAGATAGATGTGTTATATATTGCATTTTGTGTGTTATATATTGTTTACTATACAAGCAACTCATTTGTACTATAGTAGTTGATTGAAATAAAGATTATATAAATACTGAAGTATTTACGAAGATGTCTACCATTCTGCCTCACTTATAAGAAATGAAAATTTCGCTGACAAGAAAAAGGAATGCGGTTATCTCACAGAATCAATAAATTGTAGTATGTTTTAGTTTAAAGAAAAAAAGTTTCCCAGTGACCAGTGTAATTGGGTAACGTAACCGCCAATGGTCTCGAGAATTATGTGGTTGCCGACAATATTAACTTTCCTTTATTATGTGGTTGACAAGAAAAAGGAATGAGATTATCTCACATGATCATTTAATTATGTTTTAGGTTTTAAAAAATTATGTTTCGCAATGTAATTGGGCAACAACCTAAACGACAATGGTCTCGAAAATTATGTGGTTTCCCAATGTATTACTTTTATTTTATTTTGGGAACTAGTGTGTGAACTTCTGTTTTGCTACATAATTAAACGGTTAACGGTGCATGTTCGACCTATTCCTCCGAATGTGCTCCACTGCCACTGGTCAAACAAACGAGAATATTAACCTCTGTGTCTTTTACCAACCAAAAGGCATGAATCCCTATTTATTTTCTTTGATTTTTTTTATATTTCTTTCTGCACTGAAAGGTTTTCTTTGGAAACAGAAAGTTAATATGTTAAGGCTATGCTTATCGCGGTCCTCCGTGTTGGTCTTTCAAATATTTCGGCCCAAAAATAAATCGAAAATGGGCGAAATAGAGTGGGACGGGCTTTAAGTAAGGTCGACGTAAACGGGTCCTTCCTTACCACCTGTCGCGTGGAGACGAAACGAAGTTGGGGAAACACGAGTTTCGGTTTCCAGATCGATCTCGAAGTCTTCATTGTTTCTCTCGACGGCGGCGCAACTGGCGATAAAGGACGCCGGTAATTTTCTCCCGAATCCCTCACGAGATTCAACTCCCGTAGCTCTTCGTGGATCTCCAACCTCATAGTCCGCCGATTTCATCCTCAATCCCTCACGATTTCATCCCCAATCCCTCACGCCGACTCTCTCCCGCATCTTTCCTGAATCCGTCACCAGATTCTCAATAGATTCCCCTCTGGTAGCTCCTGGCGGCTCTCTCCCGCATCTCCAACCTCATTCTCCGCCGATTTCAATCTAAAAGGTAAATGTTCTCTCTTTCGCTTTCTAATCGTTTGGATGTCGTTCTCGATATAGTTCTTCTGCATGTTGGTTTCCTCTGCATTTTGGTTTTGTAGATTTTATGTTGTGATGATTTGTTGGGTAGATTAGTTTGTGTTTGTCGATCTAGTTCCTCCGAGTCAGATGTCAATATGTATTGATGAAATTAAGTTTCTTTACTGATGATGATGATCGGTGATGGTTCGTTTGTTATTGAGAAATTTAGATTTTTTTGTTCTCCGTTGGCTTGTTCCTTTGGCTTGTTTGGTTGATTAAGTATTGTTTCTCGATATGTATAGATGAAATTTCTTATCTTTACTGATGATGATGATCGTGATGGTTCTTTTGTTATTGTTAGAGGAGAATATTTCTTTCTTACAAGTATTGTTTCTCGATATGTATAGATGAAATATTTCTTTCTTACTATTGATGAAACTTGTTGTTTTGGGTGCTGTTATGTAACGAACTATGAATAATATGAAAACTTCCTTCTCAACTTCATAGATTTGTATTGTGTCGAATGGCTGTTGTTTTTGATTATTCTGAAGGAAACTTGTAATCTTTTAGTTATTTTTAGAAGGAACAAAACTTATTTGCTTGAAGTCCAAATAAAAGAATATAGTTATTTGACTTGCATTTTTCTCGGTTGGATTGGAACCAGATTTCCCTTTGTATAGTTATGTTTTGAACATACTTTAACGAGATTTCCATGTTAATAGATTTTGTAGTTGTATGTTATTAATAACTAGAGCTGATAGTTTGTACATAAATTAAATGATTCATTAAACTCTAGCGGATATTGTTGTTTACTAATAACTTCTGATTAGACATAGGTAGATAATGGTTAGGTGGTTATGTAGTTATTACTTATTAAAATTTCTCGTATTAAATCCCCTACACAACACTTCAGCTTTAGTAAAGCCAACTCGTCTTTCTCTTCTCTTTTCCTAAACCCTAAAATATCCCCGTTCTATTGTATCTCTTCTGGTCTTTTTCCAATGGATCCAATGTATCCATGTAGCCAGAATTCAAGTTATATGGGCCTTCTTCAGAACGTACAAAATAATAATGTTCAGGAAAACTTTCCTTATGAAAGTTTTCCTTCCAGTGTGGACATAGGAACCTCTGAAATCTCTCCTTTCAGTTCTCAACAGTCTGAGCCCCATCCCAACCTCAGGACACACATGTGGAGCGTATGGTGAGAAGGAAATGGACGCCGTGTGATGATGAGGTTGTGATAAGTGCATGGCTTAACACTTCAAAGGACCCTATTGTCGGCAATTCTATGAAGCTACGGACCTTCTGGAAACGCGTCGATGAGTTCTTTGCAGCAACGATGAATGAGAAGATAGAGAATGTTCATTGTAAGCAGAGGTGGCACCGAATAAATGATCAGACGAACAAGTTTTGTGTTGCATTCGCTGCTGCAGAGAGACAAGCAACCAGCGGTCAGTGTGACAGAGACATGTTAAAGCGTGCTCATGAAATCTTCTACTCTAATCAGGGACAGAAGTTCACCCTCGAGCACGCGTGGTGTGTCCTGCGCTATGAACAAAAGTGGATAAGCCTGAACACACCTACGCCGGCCGGTTCAAAGAGAAAGAGTGGTGAGACCAGTTCCCAAACTGAAAGCGCACATGTCGTTGAGGACAGCTCCGAAACTCCAAAGCGTCCTGAAGGTATCAAGGCTGCGAAAGCAAGCAGGAACAATAGAAAAGGAAAAGATATTGAGGACTATAAGACCATTATGGAGGGGAAGATGGAAGAACTCGATAAGAAGGAGAAACTGTCGAAGCTGGCGATATTGGATACTCTACTAGCTAAGAAGGATCCACTAAGTGAGAGTGAAGAAACTGTTAAGAACAAGCTGTTGGCCCAACTCTTCTAGTTTCTTAATTCTATGTCTCTTTCTGATGTATTAAAATCTTGCTTGTTGTCGTCGTGTAGGTTTGTGTAATGTGTGCTATGTCTCTGTCTAGTGTAATCTTAGATTTGTCTAATATCTATCGTTTATTAGACTCGTCTATTGATCTGACTGCCGACAATATCGATCGATGTTTTGACAGATTGTATCGATCGATATGTTTGTCGTCGATCAATTACTCTATTTGAGTATCGATCGATATAGCTTCAGATCGAATTGAATATATGTTCACCAAGATCATAGACCGGCTCTCGCTTAACCCTAGAGGATCTCAGCTTATACAAGATGATGTCAGGAGAATGATTTATGAATTAAATCCCTTCCAAGATCATATTCTAGTTAGCTACTCTAGAATAAGCATTAGGGTTCATTAGGGTTCATCAGGATAATGAGTATGCAACTCAACAATCTATAGTTGGAGCTAATCCCTCATAACTATTTGAACCCTAAATCTAACAAAGGAATCTACTCAGACATGGCTAAGTGATTCATAGCATCAAGGTAATAATAGAGATTCATAAGATAGAAGATTAAACAATTAAGTTTCTCTAGATAACAAATCTCTTTGTATCTTCTTCTAGATCTTAGGATTCTATAACCTTTGATGAATAGAGAATGAGATGAAAAGAATACTTTAGATTGATTAATGAAAAGTACTTAGAACAAAGCAAGTAAAAGAATAAGAAGCGTAAAAAGCATACTTTGCCAAAACACATAGGCAAAGGTATAAATACTGAGTTCAATTAGGTTAAAAACTCGTCAGGGGCATTATTGTAATAATGGGAAATCTTGGGCTTCAAGTCGATTGAGAATATTTATTATTCTTCTGCACGCTCGATATCGATCGATAGTACTAGGCGTACATCGATCGATGGGGTATCTCGTCATCGTTTCTTCGGATGCGTCGTCGATCGATTACACAGGATGTGTATCGATCGATATGTATCTCTGGATGTCGACCTTAACGTCTGATTTTATAGTCATCTCGGGAAAACTCTCCTTTAAGCTCCATAATGGCACCTAAAACGTCACTTTACTCCAAAATGCCCTTGAACCTGAAAACATACCTAAAAGACTCCAAAACATAGATATATATAGTAAAATCATAGAAATACAATGGGTAAAAGTGGGTCAAAATCATGGTATATCAATATTAAACCAATGGGTAAGTTGACCAAGCCACTTGCAACACTGTGCATTTTATCCGTTAAATTTGATTCAATTCATTATTCGTTTGGATTTGATCCGAAAACTTTGGATATTCGTAAACTATCGAAGCACAAATACTAAAAATTAATATCCCTTAAAATCGAAGAAAATCACAAATATTAAAAATTTTAAAAGCGGATATCCGATTCGATTCGTCAAAATACATGTATATTTTGACTATATTTAAAATTTTATATGTAAAAATTATATATGAAATATGTAAATTCGCTACTTCTTTTAGTTTTTATCTTATATATCATGTAAACATACATTTTATAATAAAATATTGTAAAAGATTTTTAAGATTATTTATTCTAATCAAAATATATGAAATATCCGTAAGTATTCGTAAATATTCGTAAATATTTATTTATTTTCCAGATACGTTTTTCTTAGTATCTATATTTTTCCGAAGTAAAGCAAATCGGAAAATTAGTTATCTGTAACATATGAAGCAAATCACAAATACCTTCAAAAACCCGGATATCTGATCTGTGCCCAGAGCTACTTTGCATATCTATAGTTTGCGGCATATATGGTTTTTTTCTTCGTTGCCTTGGCCTAGTGGTAAAGGGGCTCCAGCTGACGCTTCCGTCCTTGATTCGAGTAGCATTGACCACCCAGGCTAGCATTAAACCGCAAGAAAATGTGGAGTGCTGTGGGTTTCGTGGGATTAGTCTTTGGACCTAGAAAGCCTTTGCGATCCCACGGTTATAAAAAAAACAATATACAGTAATGAAGCTTGTTGAGACGATGATAGGCAAGTCTCACCGGTAGGCCTGGACATCCAGGTCCTCGGGTCGGGTTCGGGTCTTATCGGGTTCGGGTCCTTGGGTCCTGAAAGTTTAGACCCATATAGGTGCTTATAATTTTTTTGGTCGGTTCCGGGTCGGGTCTTGTCGGATCCGGGTCGGTTCGGATCTATAATTTTAAAACCTGTAAAATAACCATAATTTTTCGGTTCCAGGTCGGGTTCGGGTATTTAGACTCTGAAAAATACATGACATACTCAAACTCACTCAAATTAATCAATATTTGTCATATATATATATATATATATATCTAAATATTTACAAAATAACTTAAATTAAACTATTAATAATTAACATAAAACATATTTAAACTCTAAATTTTATATTTTAAGACTTCATATTACTTAAAAATGTTACAAAGTAATAATAAATATTGTTAACAAAAAATATTTCAATTAAACAAAAATAATATATATATACAAAACAGAACACAACAAAATCATAGTTTTGATTCTTGAATATACATGTTTTTAAGTCGGGTACAAATCGGTTCTTATCGGATCGGGTCTATTCGGGTCGGGTTTTTTCGAATCCGGGTCTGTTCGGGTTGGTTTTTTTCGAGTCCAGATCTGTTCGGGTTGGTTTTCTTTGGGTCCGGGTCTATTCGGATATAAAAAATTGAGATCCAAAAGGTACTTGTAAACTTTTGGGTCGGGTCCGGATCGGATATTTTTGGACCGGTTCCGGGTCGAGTCTTCGGGTCCAGGTTAAAATGCCCAGGCCTACTCACCGGTTCTCAAAACTGGGCTCCAAGTTGTGGGCTTATGATAAAATGACAGATTTTGAAATTATATAAAAGCATAACACTATTAATCGTACCTAGGCATGGCCGTTCGAGTATCTGTTGGCATTCGGGTCGGGTTTTTCGAGTTTTCGGATTTTCAGGTTTACGCTCCTAGGTCTCATACTAAAAATTTATTAGTACGGGTCGGGTTCGGATAATAACACTTCGGGTTCGGTTCAAAATTGTATTGCATCCTATAACCCATAAAGTAATCATATATCGTACGGGTTCGGGTTATATCGGTTCGGTTCGGATATAACCGAAGTAAAAAACAAATATTTTGAAACAAAACATAAAGAAAAATATCTAAATTAAATAAAAATTAATCTATTACACTTAAAATCGATAAAATAGCAATACAATGTTAAATCAACCATGGAAACGAACATCATTTGTAAACAATATGTATTGCCTTATAGAGAGTAGACTTTTAATTTTAATTAGCAAATTATAAAATAATTATTTATAAATAATTGTGTACTTAAAGCATTTATTAAAATTTTAATATTTATTATTATATCTCATATTACCACAAATATTGAATTTAATAATTGAAATACTTATATATATATATTTCAAAATATTTATATTGACTATTAATTTCGGATTTTTCGGGTTACCCGTTCGGGTTCGGTTAATAACACTTCGGGTTCAGATTTTTTTATACCATCCTACAAGATCCATTCGGGTATTTTTATATCTCAGGTCGGATTCGGGTTCGGTTCGGGTTTCGGGTTTCAAATTTTTTTCATACCTCTTAAGATCCTTCTATTCTTCCAATTGTGGGCTTTGGAACAATCATAGATGTTACATATGGTACATAGCCTATATAGCATGAGTCAAAAACATAATACAAAGTTGCTATTTATCTTATTACTAGTATTTTGGCCCATGCTATGGGCATAGTTATAATCCTTAACATTTTCCAATCTAAATTTTAACTGAACACAGATGTTTGTATCTGAATCAAATATTGACTATAGTATTATTAGTTATGAACAAAACATTGATAGAATGAATGGTTACAAATGAAACTGTGAAAATAACAAATTTTGAATAAATAAATTATGTTAATGCACAACTTGTAATAGACTACGAAAAACAAAGCCAACATATTTATTAAGTAACTAAAATATAAATCCATAAACAATGACAAACAATATTATTTAAAGAAGACATAAATTTGTATTTTTTTTTTCTTTAAATAATAATATTAGTTAATTAATCAGTTTTTTTTCTTTTTCAAAAAAATTATTTAAAGAAGACATAAATTTGTATTTTTCTTAAGTTTATATATGATTATATTTGTTATTAAAAAGATCACAGCGTGACAGAACCAGTTACAATCATATGCATTTGTTTATTTTTATTTTCAGATGAAATGAAATGTAAATAGATACTCATACTCAGTTTTTAATAAGAATTTCTTTGCAATTATTATTGAATTTATTAGTGGGTTATTTTTTGACAAATTTTTTATCAGGCTCTTCAGCCACTCTTTGATTAGCTTCTACTCAAAACCAGAAACAATAGTTTGATATCTTTCTCCTACTGACGTGTTGATTGCTTTAAAGAAAATGAAATATAGAAAAATGCTTGAGAGATAAAGGTAATGTTCTATTTCTGCTTTCAATAGTGGAAAGGTAATGTTCAAACAAAAAAGTTGAAAGGTTTTGCATCTGACCTATTAATCAAAACATGAACGGGGAGAGTCTTCATGTAAGTTGCTGTCAACTTCGTGTAATATGGGGGAACACTGATGATTCCTCTGCAAAAAAAAAAGAAAGAATTAAAACAAAAGGAATTCAAACTGCACAACAGAACATAGTTAATTGCTACGACTTAAAATATTTTATCACTTATTCATTAACGAAACTATACACCACCGTTAGACTGAAGATTCATCCAGAGAAGAAAAACAAAGAAGATAGGATCTTGCCGATATCAAAATTAAATTCTGAGAGAGATGAAAGCATTAGTTACTTCATGGGAGAAATTAACAGTTCGAAACCATTTTATAAGCAAATTTGCTCCATAACTGATTTTAATGTAGGATGGTGGAGATCGTGGCAAACAATTTAAAAACTGTTCTTTGTTTACGTTGAGAATAGAGATGAAATCAATTGTTTTGTCTAATTTTTTTTTAATATTTTTTTTGAAAAATGTAATTTCCATATGGCAAACTTTGATTGGTTGAGTGACTTGTGCTTTAGTATATAAGGGATATAAAGCTTAGTTTTCAAAATTACTAATTAACACGATTGCGACACATGGCAGTTATATATTTTAGATTGCGACTGTAAGATCATTATATATATATATGTATATGATCGTACAAGCAACACATATATAAACATTAAAAAGACATTTATATCAGTACGACCTAACATATATGTTGAACGTCATGTTATTGTCCATTGGATTATAGCACATCCTTGTAAATGATTTATTTTTTTTGTTTCAAATCAACCTTTCTTTCAAATTTATGTCATTAAGTGATATACATGCTATAAGTTTGACCAAAAAAAAAGTGATATACATGCTATATACATACATAAGCGTACGTCTCCCTGTGAGCACGTGCTTCTATACATGAAAAGAGGCAATCAAATCGTGAGTCTGTGTACTAAGTATCAAATTTTATGCTATTTTCATTCGGGTAAAGCAAGGAAAAATTAACATGAACGGCTTCTTTCATGCGTCCGTATACGTAAAATCCCCAAAAAACCCTAATTTTTCGAGCCACTTCTTAGGGAACAAACAAATCCACAGTATATATGCAACATACAGGGATAAGATTTGGACTGACGACAGTCGAGATGAAGACGTGAGAATAAGAAAACAAATCTAATTGAAAATCAAGAAAGCAGATAATGGATATATAGGCTCGATGTGAATATAAATAATATAATATGTGGTTTATGGATGAAAATAATTACCAAGAGTCGGTGGAATATTTGAAGAGTTTGCCTTTGGAAGAGAAGATAACGAGAGCAACCTCAGCATCGCAGAGAACAGAGATCTCATGAGCTTTCTTGAGCAAACCAGACCTTCTTTTTGAGAAAGTAACTTGCCTATTGATCTTGTTTTCTATCCTCTCCAGCTGAACCCTACCCCTTCCCATCTCTCTTTCTCCCCTCAAAAAGCTCAAGAGCAAGAGAGAGAAACGACAACCTTGAAATGTCCAAAGGATCTCTCTCTATTAATTCTTTCTTATCTCTCTCTCTCTGGGTATCTTTTATGTTGAATGTGTGATAATTTTTTCATTTCTTTATTATTATTTTCGTGGACTTTTGTTGGGTTTCGCGTGAGTCTACAGTGACTTAAGCGTGTGAACAGTGACGTAAGTGATGTAGGTATAAATACGGTACGTTGATGTGAACACATGGACAATGATATTTGTGGAAACAGAGAAAAAGCCACATAGAAAGTGGAAGAGACCAGAATGGAGATAAAGTTAAGGGCTGTTTGGGAAATAAATAATGTGACTTGTTGTCGAGTTCTCATAGGCTCTTTTCTACTGTAATTACAACTTGTTCGTTAGTTTTGTGCCTCCCCTTTGGCTTACGGTGTTTCCGTACCGTACGGAGTGTTAAATGTAATTGCTTTTAAGGTTACGAACAAATCAGTCAAGAACTAAAATGTTAATGAAGGAAAATACTCCCCTCTGTTTTAATATACATGATGTTTTAATGTTGTGCACAATTATTAAGAAAGTTGTTTTTTTATCTTTATAATATCATTAAAATATAAATTTAAAAATATTTAACCAGTTACAAGCTAGAAAATATCATTGGCTACACAGTTTTTGATAAAGCTAAAAGTACATTGATATATGAAAATATCATCTATTTAGAAACATCAAAAACTATCTAAAACATCATCTATTTAGAAACAGATGGAGTAACAATTAATTCCTTATATGTTTCCACAGTAAAACTATAGTATGTGAAATTATGATATTTTTATGGAGTTATAACACTGTCTCAGTATTTCAAATTTTAAATTGTTTTATATCCTCTCATCATGTGTTATAAACCGTTTATCTTGTGTTCAAGTATCTTGTATCATTACAGAAATGGAAGCTATCAATTGACCCAACTAAAGTTGAATCACAATTAAACTAAAAATTGAATTGTATATAGGCTTTTGGACCAACATGCATATGTACTATAAATAATTCAATTGATATATATATATATATATATATACAGTTTCTCTTTTGACCCAAAAAGTAGCCTATTTATGGGAAGCGAATCTCAAATGTATTTTTACTCTCATTGTTGGAAAAGCTCATTTAAATATTTAGGTCTAATAGACCCATATATAAGATACGGATAGGTGGATAAAAAAAAAGTTAACTTCTTTGCTAATAATTGGTAGTATATTGTTATGGTCACTCTTGTTGTTGTATTACTAAAGTATAACGCGCCCCAAGTATAACACTTGCTATAGTTGTTTTATCAAACACTAGGGCTATCTTTCGCTATAAACAATTTTTTATTTATTGCTAGAGAATAAGGTCGAAAGGTCCGTACATCCTTTAGAGCGAGGCTCAAACCATTTTAAGTCAGTCTTGTTAGTCGAAAAGACTCCTTCCAACGGGAATGAATCCATAACCCCTTATATATCTTCTGGATAGCTATACTAGATAATCTAAGAGTTTTATCTGGTAGGCCAACTCTTTGTTGGTTATAAACTTTTTGTCTCAGCGTTCAACATTTTTTGGTGGTTATGGAATAGTAAACGTGTTCCGATAAGAAGTTCACAAAACAACATTCAAGTCGGTCCCATGACTAAAAAGTATGTCCGACTTCTGCGTGATATACACGAACACCATAAACTGATCAGAAACCAAACTGAGCCAGTGAGATTTATAATTGAATGAATATTGAAATTCTGAAGGATTTATAAGTTAATAACTGATGGAATCACCACAGTTGTGATTTTGACCGTACTTCAGACGTTTAGCATTGGTATTCTATTGTTTGATCAGAGACATTTACATTTCAGTTACAAAAAAAAACATCTAAATTTATGTCAAGAGCCTTCGGAACAATAAATACATAGAAAAAAATAACCGTGAACAGTGCACTTTTATTTCAATGTCAACTTGTCAATGCCTCAATGGTACATTCTGGAGAGAGAAATTTATTCTAAAATTTATAAATTGTGATAAATTGTACTACATCAAATACATTCGAAGTGATTAGCATAGTCTATAAAGGAACAAATAAAAAGAAAACTTTTGTTTTTGTTAACAATAAAAGAAAAAACTTACTCCGACCTTCTTATTATATAATTCAAATTCCAAATGTAACTTTCAGAATAGTAATTGCCGTAACTTAGAACAATAGTGTACTCCATGACTATGAATAGAGTGTGCATCGTGTGGTATGTTCACAATCTAATAACCATAATCAACATTCAAATATCGATCCAGGCGCTTCCAAATCGTTCAATTAAGAATTTATTATGCATATACCAAGCTGCTCCGAATCCCTTACCACATATCAACTATATTTAACAATGAAATACTTGTTTTTGATATCAACAACAAGAATATTCATTTAATTCAGAAAATGTATAAGATACATTTTTATTATAAACCAAAAATTCAAACAGAAAACCAAATATAGCTTACAAGCAAATAAAATAGAATGCACACTCTCTAAGAATATTAAAAGGCATATGTAGTTGTGACGGACCATATGCACTCCTCGATAATATATATGTTCTACTATAGAGATCAAACACTCAACTAGTTAAACCTCTGTCACCAGATGTTTAACCCCTTACTTGTATGATATTGCCTGCTTTAAACAACGGTCTTTGCAGATTTGTTTCTTGGTCGTTACTTCCAAAAGACATGCTAAGTGGATTGGACCAGATCGATATATATTACTAAACAGAGAACTAGACTCACATTCCTCTCTAGAGTCAAGAGTCAAGAGTTATATATATATTAGATTTTATTTTGTCTAATTTCTTATGTGGTACTTGATTTGTCAATTTCTTCTAACAATAGTATATAATTCTATACGATTATATGTATATATATGTGTGTGGTATATATATACTTATGCTGTAAAATACACCAGGGTGCTCCGTAGCCTTTTTTTTTTGCTAGCTAGTAATTATAGTAAGCAATATTTTGGTTTAGATAAATACTCGCTCAAATCAAATGTATGTAAATTTTTATAGACTATATAGTATATACCAAAATTGGACCACGTGAACAAAAAGAAACGGACCACAATAGGGTGTTGATGAGCCCCATTCATCTAAATAGGTGGGTAGTACCTTAACGTATTTTATTTCTCTGAATCGTTATTAACATAACACTACAAGAAAACAGCAAGGATACTGAGGAAAAAAATCGTCGGAATTTCGTCGGAATAACGTTATTCCGACGACATACCGACGAAACAAGTCCTCGGAAATAATTCCTCGGAATTTCTTCTTTCCTCGGAAATCCCTCGGAATTTTCTGACGGAATTCCGAGGAAACAAATTTCCGAGGAAATTCCGAGGATCACTAGTTTGTCGGAAATCTCCTCGGAATATACCGAGGGAGAACTTCGTCGGGATATTTCCTCGGAAGTTCAACGATCGATGCGTTTTTGGACATATATCCATCGATCGATCCGTTTATAAAAAAAACGTTCGGAATATACCGAGGGACATCTTCCTCGGAATATTCCGAAGAACATGTCCCTCGATATATTCCGAGGAACATGTCCCTCGGTATAATCCGAGGAAAGGTGTCCCTCGGTATATTCCGAGGAAGATGTCCCTCGGTATATTCCGAACGTTTTTTATAAACAGATCGATCGATGGATATATGTCCAAAAACGCAACGATCGATCGAGTAAAAAATATAATTAATTTCCTCGAAATGTAAAAAATATTAATTTTTTTAAAAAAATAAAATTTTTGAAATTTAAATTCGAAAATATAAAATTAAAATTAAAATTGAAATCATAATAATTAATATTCAAAGTTTCACAAATAAAAATAAAACATTCCGAGTTTTTGGAAAAAAAAAAAAACTACGGGTCTGGCACGTCCGGGAACACCTCGTTCGGGTACATACTCTGCATCATCTCCATCATTTGCTGGTTCAGCCTCCTCTGTGCCTCATAGCCCGCCTGTTGAGCCGTCATCTAGGTCTCCAACAAAGATATGCGATCATTATTGTCCTTCAAGGATGCTGTCGAGGCCGGGTCTGATCATCATGAGACCTGTAAATTAAAAAAATATATTTAATAAATACAGAAATATATAAATTAATTTTTTTTTTAAATCCCAAATAATTTAATCACAAAAAAAGATTTATAGATATTAAAAATATTTAATAAATATATAAAAATAGTTCTAATAAACAAAAATTAGTTTTAATAAATAAAAAATAGTTTAATAATTACAAAAAATAGTTTTAGTAATATATATATATATATTAAAAATATTTTTAAATCCCAAATAATAGTTTTTAATCGCAAAAAAAGTCTTATAGATATTAAAAATATTTTGTAAAATCCAAAAAATCGAATTTATATAAAAAAATCGTTTGGTAAAATACAAAAATTGATTTTATAAATACAAAAAAAAAATAAAAAAATTACAAAAAATTCTAAATCAATTCAACAAAACAAATTATTTAACCAAATCACAATTCTAAACCTATTATACAACCAAATCACAATCCTAACCAATCACCCTAACAAAAATCTATCAAAACTAAACAAAAACCTAACAAATAGAACCTAAGAGAGTGGGATAGGGTCCTTACATGATTTGTGTAAGAGAAGGGGGAGATCGCCGGAGATATCGTCGGATTTCAGAGGGAAATCGCCGGAGAGAAGAGAGGAGTCGCGCAGAGGAAGAAGAGAGAAATGGGGAAGAAGAAGGGGCTCGTGGTTATAAAACCTAGGGTCCGACGGACATTATCCGTTGGAATTCTAATTTCAATTTTCGCGAAATATTTGCCCGGTAAAATGAAAATATTCCGAGGAAATTTTGACGAAATTCCGACGGATAGTAAAATATCCGTCGGAATTTCCTCGGAATATTTCAAGGAAATACCGAGAAACTAGTGTTTGGGGTTTCAAAACATCAATTTTTTTTGCCGTATTTCATTTCTTATACAATTGTAACGCATACCATTGAGGATTCTTTGTATAGATGAGCATAAACCATGAAATAACAAATTTCAAAACTAATTGAAAGTATTCCCTTTACCGTTCATTAAAAGGTATACGTGTTTCTCTTATGTTGTGGGATTTCGTTCATACAATCGGAAAAGTGTTAATTATACGGTAAGAAACAAATTTTTGACTTCATAATGAACGTAAGACACTTAATAAGGGTTATATAGGTGTTATTCAAACCGCAAAACGTTGTTTTCGGTTTAAAAACCCTATTTCCCCGGAATTTCTTCGGATTATTCCGAGGGAATTCCAAGGAAACATTTTTCTTCCTCGGAATTCCGTCGGAATATTCCGAGGAAATTCCGAGGAACTAGTGTTTGGGGTTTCAATACGTCAATTTCTTTAAACGGATCGATCGATGGATATATGTACCAAAACGCATCGATCGATAGAGTATATCAGGTGTTCCTCGGAATTTCCTCGGAATATTCCGAGGCTTTTCCGAGGAAACAGGGTTTGGGGTAACAATGTGATCGATCGAGAACAAAATCTCGTACGTTTTTTTATAAACGGATCGATCGATGTATATATATCCAAAAATGCATCGATCGATCACTAAGATGGACCAAAGCGTAACAATGTGATCGATCGATTAGATTATCCCATCGATCGTCGAGAATCTCAAGCGTTCCTCGGAATGTCCTCGGAAAATCTTGTAAGTTTTTTTATAAACGGATCGATCGATGGATATATGTCCGAAAACGCATCGATCGATCACTAAGATGGACCAAAGCGTAACAATGTGATCGATCGATTAGATTATCTCATCAATGGATCGAACAAAATCTCGGGAGCCTTTTTTAAATGCATCGATCGATCCGTATTTGTACAAAAACGCATCGATCGATGCGTGTGTGGGAAACATAATTATAAGGCAAAACCCGAACTTTTTGGATCAAAACCTCAGAACTCTCATCCCCTCCGATTTCCCCTATAATTCGACCCCCCCCCCCTTTTTGGGCTCCATTCCCCTTGATTTTTCGAGCTCTACCTGATTCCTACACTCGTTTTCACCCTAAGACAGGTATACTCCGCGAATCTCCACATTCTCAAATCGTGTTCTTGAGCAATTTTTTGGGTTTTGTGAATTTCTTATTTCCGTGTTGATTCCTTGATCAAATATGCATGAAACAGATGTTTAAACATGGAATAGAACACAATTGTCTGTGATCAACGAGTTTTCAGCTTTGCCTTGCTAGATAAACCAAATAACTAATATCTGAGTACCATTCTTTCAACTATCAACTGCAGGCTGTGAAACATGGAAAAGCCACAAACATTGATCAACCAACAACATCCATGGTTTTAAGAATGTTCAAAGGATTCAAACTGACTGACCACTCAATCTACTCAAATTTTCTCATCTTGGGGCCTTGTATACACTAGGTTCGCTAGTACTACCATGTTCATAATCAGTTTCCCCATGATGATACCAAATTTTGTAACTTCGTGTAAACCCACTCAAATATAGATGAGTCCAAACATCCCACTCTTTAATAACCTTTCTATTTTTACAATTAGAGCAAGGACATCTTAACATACCTGTTTTTGCTTCCGGTTGTCGGTGAACTAACCCCATGAATTCGGTTATACCTCGTTGGTATTCTTCTGTAAGCAATCTCGTGTTCGGATCCAAATGAGGTCGATCGATCCAAGAACGAAAATAATTTGAAGAAGACATATTTTTTATGAATCAAATTCGTGTGTAAATAGAGTAAAAGGGAGGATGAAGATATGGAGTGAATGAAGAGGAAGAATACTGCTTGTATTTATAGTTTAAATCTTGCCGACAGACCGAGGAAATTCCGACGGAATTCCGACGCCAACGGCTAGTTCGTCGGAATTTCCTCGGAATTTTGTAAAATCCCCCAACGGCTATAATATTTCCTCGGAATTCATCGGTTTTTTTCGAGGAACACATTTTTCCTCGAAATTTCCTCGGAATATTCCGACGGATTGATATGTCCTCGGAATTCTGTCGGTATATTCCGAGGAACCCAAATTTGGTTTCCTCGGAATTTCCTCGGAAATTCCTCGGGATATTCCAAGGATATCATTTTCCGTCGGAATGTCCGTCAGAATACCGTTGTTTTCTTGTAGTGTAAATTTGGTTCTCTCCTTAGTACCAAATATGTTTGCCCTCTTAGATCAAAACTCTGGATCATTTCTTCTTCTCATACCTTATGTTAAGTCCACATCTCAAAACCGCATATACCATATCGCACGTTGTCTTGTCAAACTTATATACCAATATACAGTGGACATAAACCCATCTTTTCCATTAATAATATGTCTATCGAATCATACTTTCGTGAAATTTTAATTTCAGACATCCATCGCTAAAAGCTTGTAATTTCACTAGCACATGTCAAAGTATGACCATTTAACATCACGCCTTGTCTTTGTGTGAATGTGTGTATGTTGTGACCACATTCGTACATGATATCTCGTGTGCACAAATATGGTATTGTGAAAAATGAACATTTCTGTGCCGTTATATATTAATATTCATAAAAGTTTCTTTCATCGGAACGGTCTTCATCATGACAATAACATTTGTTTTTTGCAGAATTTGAAAGTTTGTGGAGCCAATTATTATCATATACTTTTCCAGTTGAATATCTCATAAACTCTATTAAATTTAAAAATAGATATTAATTATCATGAGTTTGTGGTTTTGAGAGACTTAATTTGAAAATTTTCCAATATAGATACAATTAATGAGATTATGTTTCACCCATACATGATATAAAAAAAAACTTTTTGAAATGTTATATGTACCACATAAATATTTAAGCACGAAAATGATTTTAACAAAAATTTATTACTAGAAGAAAGATGAAATCATGCACAAAACACTTAGATCAACGAATTTTGATAATGACTTCGTGATAGTCCTTTGGCAAATCAGCTTTGCATGAGTTGCTGATTGCAAATAGCAGAACGATGCCAAACTGATTGCTAATCTTCCGAATTTTGTCGTCTACACTATACGTACGTGAATACATAGACAAACAAAAAACAATAGGTTACTAGACTTTTTCATTTTAAAAACTAATAGAAGAACATAAAAATTGTTAAATAGGACTAGTTTTTTTTTTGTTTAACCTGGAGGGACTTCCACCCCCAGGGGCCAACCCCTCGGCGCGAGGCGGACCATTTGGTACTATGGGGAATTAGATACCCCAATTGCCTGGCCAGCGGTTCGAACCCGGGTGCGTATTGAGGCCGTAGCTCTCTCAACACCACCAGGCCAACCCCGCTGGTTTAAATAGGATTAGTTGATAAAATATTTATGTGTTTATATAAAAAAGTTAAAGGTTATATAAATAAATTTTGTTTTCTAATTTTGTCCAAAAGGAAACATCATCCCTTCCTCGAAGTTAAATTATGGGAGTCAAAATTTGACGCGTAATAAGAATCTAGTGAGCTCTTAAACCAATTGAAATGGATGTTTACGAAGAACAACATCCACATCAGTCCTCTCTTTTTTTTTCATAAAAACGACAAAAGTACTTTGATTTGCCACTCGACAAAACCAAATGAGACATCCATGTGGAGTTTATTGAATTATTGTCCTAGACTCTTGGGAAGGCAGAAAAACAAAAAAAATTAATTGAGATTATCAGTCTGCTCCAAAAAAATGTTTGAGATTATAAGATAACTACGCCATAAAAAGGAAAAAAAGGGTAGGAAATGACTCCCTTCTTTTCAATTTTTTTACATATGTTTCGTACGTAACATTTTGTTTAAAACTCTCAAATAAATAAAAATATAGAAATGAGCTACAAAGTTCTAATACTGAAAACTCTACAAAAACTCTAAAATCAATGTGTAAATGCATATTTCTGTTAAACTGAACTGAAGTTTAGAATAAATATGTTACCTATGGAATCACTACAAAAAAAAAAGAGCATATTAAATCACTTAAAGTGTATCACAAAAATAAGTGATTGTATTTTAAATCATTTATTTATAAATGATACAAATAATAATAAGTTAGAAGTTTCTGCCGTCAAACTCTCTGCAATGATCGAACCTTCCACCTTTGCTAGATTTTTGGTTTTTCCCTTCAAATGTTTCATGTACCTCTCATATGGATACATCCATCCGTTGTGAACAGGTTCACGAAGTAATGCTTCGTACGGGAGATAAACGACTAGATGTTGCATCACATCAAAAAATGATGGAGAAAATATCTTCTCCAGGTTGCACAATATGATGGGAATGTTCTCCTGAAGTTGTTCGATGACTTCTTCCTTGAACGTACGTGTGCTAAGATCTCTGAAGAATGCTTCAATTGTTGTATGTTGCGAATATAACCCAATTAATAACATTTTATAAACATATGTAATATATTATAAATTAATATTTACCAGCAAGTGCCTCATGTACATTTGTTGGAAGGAGCTCAACAAAAGCGAATGGAAGTAGTCGTTGCATAAACACATGACAATCATGACTCTTCATTCCGGAAAACTTTTGACCACGTTCAACACATCTTGACAGATTTGAAACATAACCATCAGGGAACTTAACTTCTGATGAGACCCAATAAAACAAAGTTGTTTTCGCTGCTGATGACAACCGGAAGATGGGAACATGAACGCTGCCATTGCTCTTGATATGTAACTCACTTCTCCAGCAGATAGAAGGTAAGTCCATACTTGACTTTGTGTTATCTTTTGTCTTTCCTGGGACGTTCAATATTGTATTCATGATGTTGTCAAAAAAGCTCTTCTCTATGTGCATCACATCCAAGTTGTGGCGTAAAAGAAGATCCTTCCAGTAAGGAAGCTCCCAAAATATACTCTTCTTATGCCAATTGTGAGAGACTCCATACCCATCAGGCATATTTCCCTGAACATGTCAGTTTCCTCCACGCGGCACCGTTTCCAGAGCTCCATAATAATCAATTTCTGCTAGGATCTGTTGTCCGGTGAGATATGGAGGAGGACTATCTCTGACAACTTTTTTGTATCTAAACAATGTCTTATTTCTTCGGTACGGATGGGAGATGGGAAAAAATTGACGATGACAATCAAACCAACAACTCTTTCTACCATTCTTCAGTTGAAAAGCATCTGTCGATCCACGACAAATTGGACAAGATAATCTTCCATGAGTTGTCCACCCAGACAACATCCCATAAGCAGGAAAGTCACTAATCGTCCACAGTAGAACTGCTCGCATTGTAAAATTGTTTTTCATGGAATAATCATACGTTCTCACCCCTTCTGACCACAAATTTGTAGCTCTTGTATCAATGGTTGGAGAAAAACATCAAGCGACCGTTTTGGATGCTTCGGCCCAGGAATTAATATGGTTAAGAATAGAAATTCTTCTTCCATACACATGTCCGGCGGCAAGTTATACGGCATAAGAATGACTGGCCACAAAGAATATTGCCTCTCAGACATTCTGAATGGACTAAATCCATCAGTGCTTAACCCAAGATAGACATTCTGAATATTGTTAGCGAAATCTGGGTATACCTTGTTGAAATGTTTCCACGCTCTTGCATCTGATGGATGAACGATCTCGCCTTCCTTCTGGACATGTTCAGCATGCCACCTCATCGATGCAGCAGTTCTCTCAGATTGATATAATCTTTTTAACCTGTCTTTAATTGGTAGGTACCACATCCTTTGGTACGGTACCCTATTCCTTCCACGTCCTTGCGGTTTGAATCGTGGTTTCTTACAGAATCGACACTCTTCCAGGTTCTCATCGTCCTTCCAGTAGATCATGCAGTTGTCGATGCAAACATCTATCATCTCTGAAGGCAATCCCAGACTATAAACCAATTTCTGAATCTCATAATAAGATTCAGTCGACAAATTGTCTTCTGACAAGTACTCTTTCAACAACTCCGCCCAAGCATCCATGCAATTCGCAGATAGATTATGATCCGTTTTAATATTCATCATCTTAGCTGCTAGAGACAATTTAGAGAGACCTTCTCTACAACCAGTGTAGATTGGTTGATTTGCAGCATCTAGCATTTCATAAAACCTTTTTGCATCCAAATTAGGCTCTTCTACATTCCCAGTTTCATGAGCTATTGTTGTAGTTGTTTCTAAAAATGCATCAGTAATCATGTCTTGAATCCTATCATGATCTACCATCTGCTCATTCTGATTCGGTTCTTCACTATTACCAGGATTCTCAAAATGATTATTACTACTACTAGCTTCATTTCCACCATAACTCTCTCCATGTTGATACCAATTACCAAATATAGTAATGTGGTGTGAATCCTCTATTTACTAAATGCTTCCAAACAGTTTCACTAAGTGCAAATTTTGAATTCTTGCATTTCCGACAAGGGCAAAACATCTTACCGCTTTCCTGTGTGAGCGGTGTAGAGCCTGCCTGCTGCATGAATGTCTCTAGCCCACTCAGAAAGGTATCTGTCACTCTACCGGCGGAATCTTTATGTGAATACATCCAACTCCGTATCTCGTAGATATTGCATCCAACAACCATTTTTTTTAGTTGTTTTTTTCAGTTTTTCTTTTTTCTTAGATTTGTTGGTGTGTTTTTAGCATTGAGAAATGACATATATATAGAAGATTTTCGAGTTTGGTAGGTAAAGGTTTAACAAGTATTTTACAACGCAATGTATTACTACGGATTTACAACTTTTTTACAAGGATTTTACATCCACTATACAAGGAATTTAGTTAGGTATAAAGCACACTTAATACACGTTTCGACCAAGTATAACGGTAACCCGATTCGTTGTAAAATACTTGTTAAATTACAACGTCATTACGAGGAAATATAAGGAAATAGGATTCCTCGTAAAGTCCTTGTAACATTACAACGTCTTTACGAGGAAAGATAAGGAAACAAGATTCGTCGTAAAGTCCTTGTTACATTACAAAGCGTTTACGTGGAATTTAATTTTTCACGTAAAAGCGTTGTAACTTTACAACGACTTTACGACGAAACAGTTTCGTTGTAATATTACATCCGCTTTACGACGAAACTGCTTTTCGTTGTAACGTCGACGTAATCTACTTGTAAATTTACGAGGAATTATGTTCGTTGTAAAACTTCGTTGTAAAGCCAGTGTTTTCTTGTAGTGTATGTCTTTAAAGTATTATATCTATATTTTTGGTATTAAAAAGTTATAAATTTTGGATTTTGTTAATATAAACTCATAAATAGAATATAATTTTTTTTTTAATTTATTAGTGTTTAGGTTTTTTTTTTTAAATATGTTTTGTAAAAATTGTAAATTTTGCTAATATGTGTTCCTACAAAAACTCACATTTCTGTTTTACTATATCGATACTCGATTACATGTCGTATGAGAACGTACAAAATACAAGCTTATAAATAAAAAAATAATTGTTTTAAAACAAAAGAGATCTCCTAAACATTTTGAAAATATTGCTGGAATTATTTATTTATTGTATATCATAATTTTGGAAAATAAGATAAGAGGAATATATGTATATACATATATTTGTTGTTATTTGGAAATAATATTTTTTATTATGAAATTGAAAAAGTAAAATAAAAAACATTTCATAATTATATATTAATTAAAAATATTTCTATAAAGATATGTTTAAAATTATTTGTAATATGTGAGTGCTTTAAAGAATTTGACTCGGTAAGAAACATATATATTTTGATGAAAAACTATCATACCTAAATAATATACTGTTTGATTTAAACTTTTTGAGAAAATTTAAATTAATAATATCTTATCTATCAATCTATCTATCTATCTATCTATAATAATAAAGTAGAGTTTATTCTCTCTACAAGCTGCCACATCATCAGAAAGCATGGGACATTTTTGGACACCCGTCATCATATATTTTCTTGTGTTCTTTTGATTATGAAACAATGAAACGAAGAGTTTTTAAACTGGACTACTATTCTCTTATCTCTAGCTAGGCCCGAACTCCATTTTTATTAGGTTTAAGGCTTACCTTCGTTACCAAAGCTGCTCCGTTTAATCGCCGTGACTCTTGGGATATCGCAACCTCCGACTAGCGCCTCTGTAACGTAATCAGTTTAAGGCTAGAAACTGCATTTATCCAAGCATTGACGTTTTTACCACTATTCCCACTCTTTCGCATAAACTCGGCCTCATCATGCACCGCGGAACCGTTCGAAGCTCTGGCTATATATGTGTTCCCCACCTCCCCCCGCCTTACACAGCCTCTCACTGCAAAGAAATCCCAAAGGTCAATCACTGTTAAGAAACAACTCCACCAATGGCGAATTGCTCCTCGTGGATGAGAAGGTAATTTCGGCGAGCCATCATTTTTTATTATAAACGATTAATACAAAGTTTACAACTCTGAAATTGTAATCTGTTTATTTGTTCTTCCTAAACAGTGAATGCTTATCCAACGAACTGTAAACTCCAACCGCCTCCACACTTTACGAGACCATCTCAGTGAGGGTTCTGTTTACATCTCAAGTGGCTTTGACTTCACCCGGAGCAATAACGATTTTCGTCTGTCTGATGCCCATGTCTCCATTCGCTTCAATGATGGTACGTCTTTCACTGAAAGAAACAATTCAGTTAAGTCAATAATAACTGAAATATTCCGGAACCATACGAGGTATTGTCATTGTCAAATACTTGACTAGAGTTTAATGTAAGTTGTGTCCATTTCTAACCTATTCTTAAATTGATTATGCTTTTTTTAGGTGAATTGATTTAGATTGTAAGATCTCAGTGTAGATCCTTGGATTGGTTTCATTGATCCAGGTTCTATCAGGTTTACTTTTTAGTGGATTGTCTTCCTATGATGAGATATGGAACTTTCAGTCAATGATGTTAAATTTACTCCTGAAGAGTTGGCTGAGCTGATCGCTGCAATGAATGTAACATTAGCGGCAAGAGTGGTAAACATGTCAGTATGTACATAGTTTTCGATTTGGATCAATGCTATTTATTCAATCTTTGCAGATATTTTTTGAGCTCTTGGCCAAAGGGGAAACTGTCCAAGGGATGATAAAAGCAAAAGACTTGGGTTAGGCAAGTACAAAGAAGAAACATATTTTAGTTTTCTATGAGCCATTTTGAATGTTCATTGGCAACATATTTCAATGCTTCAGGCTTACCTGCACTAGGATGGACTTTCGGATAAAAAAAGTAAGCTTACGATTGTAATTCTTTTTTTGTTCAAGTAAAAGTTTGACTATTTAAAAAATATATATGGTTTCGAGGAACCAAAATTTTGATATTATAGAAACTAAAGCAGAAAAGGTTTCAATAAAATTTCACAAAAAGGTTTAAAACTAATTTTGCTCTGTTTTTACAGGTCTATGGTTGACAACCGTGGTTTTATTGTTTTAAACTTAGGAAATCTCTCTTATTTAAAGATGAACATTGTTTTGATTAAATTTTACTCCATCCAAACATATCTGTTAAACCTCCATCACCTTGGGTTATTCAAATGCTAATTCTGAAAGATAATTTACATTTGACTGATTCAGCCTCTTTTTTGTGCTGTTGGTGATGCTGTGATCATGCAGGTTATGAATGTTACTGGGAAACACGTAGGAATCAGAGTGGAGTACTCAACTGCTGCCTGGTTAAACACGTAAGTTTATTTCAATGAAGTAACATTATATTGTCTGATAAAACATCAAAGCCAATTGTAGCTGTTGCTTGAATGAAGGTAGCTAGGAATAAAGCGTACATAGCCGATTCAGCAAATTATCTAACCAAACCATTTGTTTCTATGTACTTCGGTGTAGCCTATTTTCTTTGGCTATCCGACTATGAAAGACGGTAAGCCTTCCACTTTTAAAACATATCAATCTTATTCAGTGGTCTCATGAATTTGTATAACTGTATTTGTTCAAACTATGCTCAGGGAGAGAAGTAATTAGTTCATTGTCCAAGCTTGTATCAAAGGTCCTGACCACGTTGATCTTGAGACATCATCATGTCCACTTTGGCTCACGTTTGAGCAAGCACTGAGTTCTATGAAGAACCGAAGAGGTATCAACGTTGATGACCAAACAACTTTGTTTTGGTTTTCATTTTCTTTCAACTTTGTTTTGGTTTTCATTTTCTTTCCCTTCTGATATTATTTCATCACCGATATAGAAAGCTGCTTTATTCTATGATACCATCGTCTATACGTACATACACTATGTCTAAGAATAAAGGGTTTAGCTTGGATTCGTGTGTTTGTGACTCATTATTTATTCAAAGCGCAAACCTACTCAAGTGTTAGATCCTAATACAAATTTGGCTGCCATCTCTACTTCTTTCTCCCATTCATTGAATCATTGGTTAAAGAAGCTGTTCATTGGTTAGTGAAGTTTAAAGGGAGTATTTTCGGTAGCAGTTTTGCTGTCCTAAACTCGGGTTTAGGATTTGATATCTTGCATATTTCTATTGTTTTATCCATTCATCCATGTGCATTTTGATCATATAGATTAGGATTTAGCCATGTTTAGGTTGCATTTTGCATACATGAGTCCTTATCAGGTATTGGAGTACCACATGGAGTACTTGGAGGCATTTGGAGCTCAAAAAGGAGTGTTTAGAGTGGTCATTGGGCGAGCAAGGGATGGGAGCGACCAGTCCGGAGCGACACCACCAAGTCGCTCTGATCACCAGTCTGGAGCGACCAGTCCGGAGCGACACCACCAAGTCGCTCTGATCACCAGTCTGGAGCGACCTCACTAGAGCGACAGGGAAGAGTCGCTCGCGTATTGATCACCCGGAGACAACGAATCCGGAGCGACCTCTCGCAGCGACACAGCGAGGTCGCTCCCGAATCCGGAGAGTGAAAGATGAACACGGATGAAAGCCTTAAAGATCTTTTCTGAAGCTCAAAATTGGTGGAGACACTGGAAATTGAGTTAGCTTTCCAATGGAAGTGGTTTCAAGTCATTTGGAGCTGTATTGGATAAGTTATAATCGATTTACTACAGGTGTATCAACCCTTGCCGGGGACCACTGGAAAGTTGATGGGATTAACCAACTTCCCACTTTCTTCCACCCACCTTACCTTTGCACGATTTTTCTTACTTTTATGTATAATATCTGCTTTCTTTTTATCATAAGAGTGGGCAAGAAACATCATTATCCAACTTTGTAATAATTTAACTTGTCAAAACTCTCTCTCTTTGAAATATCATTGTTCTTAGTGTTCTTGAGCTGTTCTTCAATTGTTCATCATCTGTTCTTGAGTTTTAATTTCGTTTTGCTTATTTAATCCTTGTTTATCTTTATTCTCTGTTGTATCTACTTGAATATGCTTCAATCTATTATGAGATTAAGTGTTTTCATGAAGATTAGTGAGTAGTTTCCTTAAGAATTCATGGGTTAGGGAGATTAGAGTAACTTAGTGAAGATCTATGGTGTTATTGTATTAGATCCTTGTATGAACTTGCTTGTTGAGTATTTTTAATGCTTGTTTAGTCTTGATCACTCTAAACCTGATTTCTAAACACTTCTCATCAGACATGATTAGATGAAGTGTTTGAATCAACTCAACTAAGCTCTAGTGAGATTAGCCAAGGACACTTGATGTTAAAATTGCTAGATAGTTATTAAACTTGAACTTAAAGATTGCTTGATTGAATTAAGCCAAAGACATTTGATGTTTAATGATTTCTAAGCAAATGGACATTTACCTAGACATAGGACTTGTCTAAAATTGTGTTTAGACTTAAGAGATTACTTTGATTGAAAGCTTGTCACCTAGATTGGATCTTAGTTACTTGAAGTCAATTCCCAATACCCATGGATTCACTTGTCTAAATTGATTAAAACCTTGTTGTATTGCTCTGTTTGCTATTGTTACTTGTCACACACTCACAACTATTGAATCTGCTTAGCTTAAGAAATGACTTGTATTCTCACTGATTCACATCACTAGGACTGGTTCGACATTCACCCCCCTACACTACAACATTTGCAATAGGCAGAAAAACCTATTATCAATTTGGCGCCGTTGCCAATCCTAGTCTGATTGTGACATTGCGTTTGAGTCTTTGCTTGAGACTGAGTTTTACTTTGTTTTTAAGTTACTAATTATCTATCTTCATATATATTTGGATGACAGGTGCATGAACTTGAGAAGCAAAGGATCAACAAATCTTGCACCAAGAGTGGACAACATCAAAGCCTTAGAAAGAGAGTTGGGAAGACAGAGAAGAGAAAGAGAAAAGCAAGCCCACTTACATAGATTGGGGCTTGAGATGGAGAGAAACCCGAATCAACCGGAAGGTGTCTATGAAGTTGATGATCATAGACAAAATGTCCAAGAAGTTCCTCCTGGAGCTGCTCAAGAGGGCAATGGTCAAGGAGCTGCCAACCTTCGACCTAGACAACCACAACGCCAAGCTAGGGCCATCGGTACATATGATCAACCTAACATAAATGGGAATAGGTTGGGCATTAGGGGACCGCCAGTTGCCAACAACAATTTCGAGATCAAGTCCAGCCTCATCAACATGATTGAAAACAACAAGTACCATGGACTTGCCTTGGAAGACCCACTAGATCACCTTGACAGATTTGATAAATACTGTGGCTTGTCAAAAACAAATGGAGTTTCAGAGGATGCTTTCAAGCTCAGATTGTTTCCCTTCTCTTTGGGAGACAAGGCTCACACTTGGGAGAAAAACATCTCAAGTGATACTATCACAACTTGGGATGAATGCAAGAAGGCCTTCCTCAACAAGTTCTTCTCTGCTACAAGGACTGCAAACCTTAGAAATCAGATCTCTGGTTTTCAACAAAAAGGACTTGAAGGATTTTCAGAGGCATGGGAGAGATTCAGAACCTACTTGTCTCAATGTCCCCACCATGGCTTCAACAATGAGAGCTTGCTAAGCACTTTCTACAGAGGAGTCTTGCCTAAATTCAAAAGCCAGCTTGACACTGCAAGCAATGGAAACTACTTGGGGAGGACTGTCGAAGATGCATTAGAACTCTTGGAGAACATGGCACAGAGTGATTCTGTCTACAATGATGAATATGACAGAAGAGACAGAAGTGGGGGAGGAGAAGATATGACCACAAAAAGAGAACTGAAAGCAATACAAGAAAAGATTGACATGCTACTATCAGAAAAGAACAAGAAGGAGGAGTTACATATGGTTTCTGAAGCTGATGGAGTAGAATGCCAAGAAGATATGTACTATGTCAATGCTCAGGGTACATGGTACAAGAAGGAACATGACTATCAAAACCAGAACAACTACCAACAGAAACCCTTCTACAACAACCAACAGAAGCCATTCAACAACTACCAGCCAAAACCATTCTACAACAATCAGCCTAAGCCATTCTACAACAACAACCAAGGTGGTTACCAACCAAAACAGAACTTCCCTCCTGGATTCTCACCAAAACCAAATCTACCAGCACAAGAACAAGCTGGATCATCAACACAACCTCCACAAGAGAGTAGTACTGAAGCGATGCTAAAACAATTATTGGAGGGACAAGCAAGAAGTGAGAAACAATTAGGGTATGAGCTGAAAAATCTACACAACAAGATTGATGGGAATTACCATGATCTAAACAACAAGTTCAAAAACTTGGAGAACCAGTTTGTCTCTATGACAGCCAGCTCAAGTCGCCAACAAGGTACACTACCTGGAAAGCCTGAACAAAACCCAAAGGAGACAATGAAGGCAATCACCCTAAGGAGTGGAAGAGAGTTGCCTCCTAAAGTTCTCATTAAGGATAATGAGAAACAAGGTGGGGAGGTGGTCATCAATGTAGATGATGATGTGGTGATTGTGGATGAGAAAACTAATGAGGAAATATTGGAGAAGATAGTTGAAGCTAAGGGCAAGAGAAAGATTGGAGAGGAGAAATTTGAGAACAAAAATGAGGAGGTTACATCAACAAAGGAGAAATTGTTCACTCCTCCTCCCTATGAGCCAAAACTTCCCTTTCCTGGAAGATTCAAAAAGCAACTCCTAGAGAAATACAAAGCCTTGTTTGACAAGCAAATGAGTGAAGTTCAGCTCACCATGCCCATAATTGATGCATTTATGCTGGTTCCACAATACAGCAAGTTCTTGAAAGATGCTGTAGAACAAAAGAAGAAAGAGATGGAAGGGATGGTGATTCTTACTCACGAGTGCAGTGCCATTATTCAGAGAATGACTGTCCCAAGGAAGCTAGAAGACCCTGGTAGTTTCACCCTGCCATGCGCCATTGGACCTTTGACATTTGAGAAATGTCTATGTGACTTGGGAGCAAGTGTCAGCCTCATGCCACTATCCATTGCCAAGAAGCTTGGGTTTACACAATATAAAAAGTGCAAGATCTCTTTGGTGCTTGCTGATCGATCTGTCAAGCTCCCCATTGGCATCCTAGAAGATCTTCCTGTAAAGATAGGAAATTGTGAAGTGCCTACTGACTTTGTAGTGCTTGAGATGGATGAAGAGCCTAGAGATCCTTTGATCTTTGGGAGACCTTTCTTGGCGACTGCTGGAGCAATGGTGAATGTGAGAGATGGCACAATTGATCTCCACCTTGGAAAAGATCACATTCTCCATTTTGATATCAAGGAGATGATGAAGAAGCCCACAACTCAAGGAGAAATATTCTACATTGATGAGATGGATGCCTTGGCTGATGATTTCCTTGAAGAGTTAGCGATTGAGGACTCTCTCCAACAGGCCCTGACCATTGAAAGAGAGACCCAAATGATTGAAAACAAAGAGAGTGATGAGCTAGTAAGAAGGCTAGATGTTCACCTTGAGGAGGATGGAGAAGATGAGTTCATGGAGTTGCCACAAATGACACAACATGCTGCCTCAGCAGACATTCAAGAGAACCTCCATCAAGCTGATTGGAGTGAGCTCAAGGCACCAAAAGTGGAGCTTAAACCTCTTCCCCATGGTGTAAGGTACGCTTTCCTTGGACCTAATGAGACATATCCTGTCATTGTGAGTAGTGAGCTGACTGAGAATGAATTGTCTATGCTTTTAAATGAACTTAAAAAGTATAGAAAAGCACTAGGATACTCACTTGATGACATTAAAGGAATCTCACCATCTTTGTGCATGCATAGGATACATCTAGAGGATGAATCTAAAACTTCAATTGAACACCAAAGAAGATTAAATCCTAATTTGAAAGATGTTGTTAAAAAAGAGATAATCAAATTGTTAGATGCTGGTGTGATCTATCCTATCTCTGATAGCAATTGGGTTTCACCTGTGCATGTAGTTCCTAAAAAAGGTGGCATAACAGTTGTTAAGAACGAAAATGATGAGTTAATACCAACAAGAACAATAACTGGACATAGGATGTGCATTGACTATCGAAAACTGAATGCAGCCTCTAGAAAGGATCATTTCCCTTTACCATTCATTGATCAGATGTTAGAGAGGCTAGCTAACCATCCTTATTATTGTTTCCTTGATGGATACTCTGGATTTTTCCAAATCCCTATACACCCAAATGACCAAGAGAAAACGACATTCACTTGTCCTTATGGTACCTTTGCATATCGAAGGATGCCATTTGGACTGTGCAATGCACCAGCAACATTCCAAAGAGCAATGATGTCAATTTTCTCTGATTTTATTGAGGATGTAATGGAGGTGTTTATGGATGATTTTTCTGTATATGGTTCTTCGTTTGCTACTTGTTTGTCAAATCTTTGCAGGGTATTACAGAGATGTGAGGACACTAACCTGGTGCTCAATTGGGAGAAGTGTCACTTCATGGTCAATGAAGGGATTGTTCTTGGACACAAAGTTTCTGAGAAAGGAATTGAAGTGGACAAAGCCAAGATAGATGTCATGGTTGGTCTAGCTCCACCAAGAACAGTGAAGGATATAAGAAGCTTTCTGGGTCATGCCGGTTTCTATAGAAGATTCATCATGGATTTCTCTAAGATAGCTAGACCATTGACCAGGCTGTTATGCAAAGAAGCTGCATTTCACTTCGATGAGGAGTGTATGGAAGCTTTCAAAAACCTGAAGAATGCACTCATCAGTACACCCATAGTTCAGCCGCCAGATTGGGATCTCCCCTTTGAGATCATGTGTGATGCAAGTGACTTTGCTGTAGGAGCAGTCTTAGGCCAGAAGAGAGACAAGAAGTCACATGTGATCTACTATGCAAGTAGAACACTTGATGAAGCTCAAGCTAAATACTCTACAACTGAGAAGGAGCTATTGGCCATTGTCTTTGCATTTGAGAAGTTCAGAAGCTACTTGGTTGGGTCAAAGGTGACTGTCTACACTGATCATGCTGCATTGAGACACCTCTTAGCCAAGAAAGATGCAAAACCAAGACTGTTGAGATGGATTCTGCTGCTACAAGAGTTTGATCTTGAGATCAAGGACAGGCCTGGAGTTGAGAATGGAGTAGCTGATCACCTGTCCAGGTTGAAGGTGGAGTGTGGAATCCCTATTGATGACAGACTTCCAGAAGAGCAAATGATGGCTATTCATGCAGTGGTAGCTGTTTGTGAGACGGGAAAGAAACTTGAAGAGGTGAAGGCAGCTGATGAGAAGGGTCCTTGGTATGCTGATATAGTCAACTACTTAGCTACTGGAAAAGAACCATTGAACCTTGAAGGTTATGCCAAGAAGAAGTTCTATAAGGATGTGAAGAGATATTATTGGGATGAGCCTTACCTCTACATACTTTGTAGAGATCAACTCTATAGAAGGGCAGTGGCTGAAGAAGAAATTGATGGGATCCTTACACATTGTCATGGATCATCCTATGGAGGCCACTTTGCTACCTTTAAGACGGTTGCAAAAGTCCTACAAGCTGGATTTTGGTGGCCTCACATGTTTAAAGACACCCAAGACTTTGTCTCAAGGTGTGACTCTTGTCAAAGAAGAGGAAACATCACCAAGAGGAATGAAATGCCTCAAAACCCCATCCTAGAAGTTGAAGTGTTTGATGTCTGGGGTATTGACTTCATGGGGCCTTTTCCTTCCTCTTATAGCAACAAGTACATACTGGTGGCTGTAGATTATGTCTCTAAGTGGGTGGAAGCAATTGCAAGTCCAACCAATGATGCAAAGGTGGTTCTAAAAATGTTCAAGAGCATAATCTTTCCAAGGTTTGGGATTCCAAGAGTTGTGATCAGTGATGGAGGGTCTCACTTCATCAACAGACTGTTTGCAAACCTCCTTAAGAAGAATGGTGTGAAGCACAAGGTTGCAACTCCTTACCACCCCCAAACAAGTGGTCAAGTTGAGATTTCCAACAGGGAGATCAAGTCCATTCTGGAGAAGATTGTGGGGGTTACACGGAAAGATTGGTCCATCAAGCTTGATGATGCATTGTGGGCTTATAGGACAGCTTACAAGACACCTTTGGGGACTACACCTTTCAACCTTCTCTATGGAAAATCTTGCCATCTACCAGTTGAGCTTGAGTACAAGGCACTATGGGCAGTCAAGTTGCTGAACTTTGACATCAAGAGCGCCAAGGAGAAGAGATTGATCCAGCTGAATGAACTTGATGAGATAAGACTTGAAGCTTTTGAAAGTTCAAAGATCTACAAAGAGAAAACAAAGGCTCTCCATGACAAACATATCCTGAAAAGAGACTTTAAAGAAGGAGATCAAGTTCTTCTATACAACTCCAGACTGAAACTGTTTCCAGGCAAGCTCAAGTCAAGGTGGTCTGGTCCTTTCAAGATTAAAGAGGTTAAACCTTATGGAGCAATAGTTTTGTGGACTTCTGATGGAAGAGAGTTCACCATCAATGGACAAAGGGCGAAGCTTTACTTGGGAACCAAATCGGAAGACCTGGGAGCTTCAATTCCACTGTCTGATCCTACCCCGGCCTAATCTAAAAGGAAGCAAAGTCAAGCTCGGGACTTAAAACATGCTCACTTGGGAGGAAGTCCCATGCGTATCCTTGTAAATATTGCATTGGTATTTTCATTTTTCATCTTATTGCATAAAAAAAAAAAAAAAAAATATATAAAAAAAAAAAAAAAAAAAAAGGGAGAGAAGATGTGTGCAGGTGCTTGATCGGTTCAGTTTTGAGCAGGAGTTGTGCATGAGAGCGAGGTCTCACAGCGACACCTCAAGGTCGCTCCACCTGGGAGCGAGGTTTCGAGAGCGACACTACAAGGTCGCTCGCGATTTCGTTGCCGGATCAAGAAAAACCACGCCAGAGCGAGGTCTCGGAGCGAGGTGGAAAGGTCGCTCCATCTGGGAGCGACGTTATGGGAGCGACACCTCGTAGTCGCTCGCGTATTGATAAACCGGAGCGACACACTAGAGCGACACCTTGACGTCGCTCCAACTCAGAGCGAGGTTTCTAGAGCGATACTCCAAGGTCGCTCGCGGTTTAGTAGAAGCACGACGCAGGGAAACTACTCGGGAGCGACCTCTCCCAGCGACACCCTCACGTCGCTCCCGCACCGGTCCAGGTAAGTTTCCTAACTCTAAACCCCGGTTTAACTCAAGTAAACCGACCCTAACCACCCTAGACTGAACCGGACGACCCTAAACCTACCCCAACCCCCGCGACTCCATCTCTATCACTCTCCCTTCCTCTCAAAAACTCACAAACTCTCTCAAACTCACCCACACCAAAATTCCCAAAACCTTCTCAATTCTCACCCAAATCAACTAGTTCTTGTTTCTAAATCCAAGCTTTCGCCCCTGTAGTCTATTCTTCACTACCCATTCACCATTTCCTTTCATCCAGAGCAAGGTATTGAGTTTTTAAATTCAAATTCGTAGGTCCATGAACCCTAGAATTTGAAAGTCGAAATTTGGTTCTTTTCTTGCTAGATTGTGGTGAAATAGACTAGGGAAAGTTTATCTATCAAGTTGGGTTGTTGAATTAATGGTGAAATTGAGTTTAAATCGCACTTAGGCAAAATTAGGATTCATGGATTTGGGGGTTTTTCGAATTTGATCTTAATTGGGTATGTTTGTGGGTGGACTAGATGCGTTAAGATGTTACATTGTTGCATTGTGTTGAACTTGAGTTTAAACTGAAAAATTCACCTGTTAAGTTCACTTTTGCAAAAATTTGATGCTGAAAATTCTTGCTTTTCTTTACTTCCATCTACTTATCCCTTTCCAAGTTTGTAATTTTTCAGGTTAAAATGGTTAAGAAGACAAAGGGAAGGTTGGAAGCTGAGAGGCAAGAAGCCGAAAGTCAAGAGTTTGCACTAAGAGGAAAAGCTTTAACCAGCGAGCCAACTGGCTCAGGGACGCAGAGGACTGTGAGACAGCAGACGTTGGCTGCAAAGAAATCGAAAGAACACGAGAAGAGGGCAGGAAAAAGCGTACCAGTTCCCACCCATGAGGAAGGTGAAACTGAGAGTGAAGATGAGCCGGCACCTACGAAGAAAGCCAAAATGTCAAAGGGCAAAGGGGTTGCTGTTGATCGAGACAGAACGAAAACTCCATCTGTGGAGGAGCTATATGACCATTTGAAGAATGGAGTCACTTGGGCTCCAACCAGGTTTGCCGACCTCGGTTTGCTGAAGGAGTTGGGTCTAGAGTCTGATATTGAGACGATGCTGGGACATTTGAAGATGCCAAAACTCCTCACCATGGCTTATCCTTTCTACAAGGATGTCACTTGTCAGTTCCTATCCTCTCTTGTGGTCACTTACCATGACACGGCGCACGTGAGACAAGGATGGGGAAAAATCAGGTTCAAGGTCAATGGAAGAGAATTCAACATGAACTTCAAGGACATTGGGAGGGTCATGGGGTTCCAAGACCTAGAAGACCACTCACTTCCCAAGTGTGAGAACCTCCCCACAGAGCTCTGGAAGTTGATTACTGGAAACAAACACTCTACCGGGGCAGACAAGAACTCACACATCCGACACCCGTCTGTACGCTACCTCCACAGATTGCTAGTCCATGCTTTTTACCCACGGAAGCAAGCTGGTACGGTTACTGAGGAAGACATGAGACTGCTCTGTCCGGCTATCCGTCCCTACGCTCAACCTGGAGTGTTACCCCTTCCCAGCACTGACATCTATGCTACTTTTGGGATGGTCAGTTTCTTTGTGGGCCGTCTCGAGCACTATAGAGATTGGGCGTGGTACACCACTGATTCGCGCCCAAAGATGGGGATAGGCGGAATGATCACACCACTGCTCCAATTTCTGAATGTTCCCTTGGGAAAGGACGCAGCGGGGCCTAGGTTCATTGATGGCACCTACTTGAGGATTGCCACATATTTCAGTGGGATGTATGGGAAGGACTACGTCTACCACTACTACTTGCAGGGCAAGCCAGTCGAGGTGGTTCTTCCAAACCGGAACGTGACGAGTTTAGAGATACCTGGAGCTGTCAGCTTCAACATTCCCCAGGAGTACTTTCTCGGAGAACACGGGCCTCTCGATCCAATTCAAGCAGCTCCATCAAGGAAAAGGAGTGTCCCTACGCAACCTGACTCGCCTGTTGCAGACACATCTGAGCATATCTATGGACCTCCGCGCTACTACTTCAAGCCCCATGACGGAGTCCTTCCACCTGGAGCTCTCCGTGATGCTCACGACCACATTGGTCGTCTCCAGAGGTGGAACAAAGCTCAGGACAGAACGATAGAAAAGCTGAAGGATAAATGCAAGGCGCTAAGCAAGACTGTGAAGAAGCAGGCTAAGACTTCAGCCAAGTTCATGAAGAAAGTAGCTGATGTCTTAACTAGGGGAGGAATAGCTGGATGTAGCTCAGCCGATTTCGCTTTTGCGAACACCTCAAACCCCCAGCCTCCACCACCGCCTGATGCTCTTGGTTTCCCCCTCACTGCTGCGCAGCTTCAGCGTAAGTGGAGGAACCCACCCACTCAACCTTCCACTTCAGGCAACAAATC
The DNA here is from genome assembly GCF_020379485.1 of Brassica napus. Taxonomy (NCBI): domain Eukaryota; kingdom Viridiplantae; phylum Streptophyta; class Magnoliopsida; order Brassicales; family Brassicaceae; genus Brassica; species Brassica napus. The sequence continues at coordinate 14,897,442 of NC_063444.1, read as the reverse complement.
CCCATCCCTCGCTTCTTCAGACAGTGAGGACGAGATTCACGAGGTTGAGAGCCAACCATGGTATGGAGGCTCCGGTTCAGCATCCGGTGGTTACTACACCACCTTCCCTCCTGACGACGACGATGCTGGGGCATCTGCCCCCACATACTATCCATAGGAGGTACTTCTTTCTCTCCCTTGTACATACCATTTCATTTTTGCAAATTAGTTTTCTTCTCGGTATCTCTCTCTTTCCTTGAACACAGAGACTGTGTATCTAAAGTTTGGGGGAGGTACCAAGCATTTGATCATGTTTGCTTTCATTGTGTTACATTTGAGTCATGCATTGAACACCTATTTGCATAAAAAAAAAAAAAAAAAAAAAAAAAAAAAAGATTTTTCATTTAGATTGCATCATTTGCACCATTAGGAGAGTCTAGAGCATATAGGTTGCATTCACTTGCATTGGGAGCAATGATTTTAAATACCTTGTAAAGAACACTACGTTGCACCTGAGTATCCATGCACCTCTCGAAAAGACTTGTATGTTTCGAGCCTTGAAAACTCTTCTCGAAACTTATTGATTGTAGAAACTCAGTCTTTGAAGCCAGCTACAACCTTATTTGAACTGAATGAACTTAATGCTTCTTGCTTAGGGTCTCTTGTGTACTGAGTCATGGCTATACACACTTGAGTTGTCACATCTTTTATGCCATTCTTTTTGACAAACTCTAGTGGTAGACCACTCCCAAAACCTTTCCTTCCTTTTAAGCTTTCATTGTTTGATGAGTGAGGCCTTCTTCGGAAAGTTTTACATGTGCATAATGTTGAGAGTATCGGGAACGACAATGCTTGATCTTCATTTTTGCTGGATTGGACACTCTATTGTCTAGCTATAGGTGGGAGGGTGAGCGTTGTAATCATGATTTGGGAGAAATAAAAAAGATAGATTCTTGTGCTCAAGTGAATTGATTTATTGGGATAAGTAGAGAACCTCCAGCTCTAGTTTTGAAAAGTCTTGGCCCCCAACCAAAAAAATAAAAAAAAAAAAAAAAAAGAGAGAAAAAAAGGGGCTAGCAAAGTTGTTAGGAGCTGAGAGACATTTTGAGATTGTGAAAAATCCCTTATAGATTTCAAAGAAAAAGAGCTGATGTTTTTAGAATCTTTTGGTGAGAGGTGTGAGTTGGGTTTGACATTTGAGAGTGAATGTGTAACTTATATGTTTGGGAAAAGGGTAGAACAATGGAGATTGAGCATTGTATGCATGAGTTGGTCCCTTTCTTAGATATATTATGTGCAATGTCAAGGCTACTTGTTTTGAGAGTAAACCACCTTAAAGATCATATGTTTTGAACCTCTTGAATCACTTGAATAAAAGCCTTCCCTTACCCAACCAAATGACTTGGACCAACTGACCATTTGCAAGAATTCACTTGATATCTTATGCTTAATGAATGTGAGAGTTGGCAGATCTGAATGTGTGGATGCTTGATGATGAGTGTAGGGACAAAAGGAGTTGAGATAGGCCTAGAGAAGCTAGAGTGTAATAAGAGAGTGTGCTAATTGTGTTTGCTAGTGGTGTTTCTTTTGGTTATGAGCTCCCACCTTCAACCTCTCTCCCTATGAGTTCTAGAAAGTTCACTTGTGGACAAGTAAAGAACAAGTTTGGGGGAGTTGATATCTTGCATATTTCTATTGTTTTATCCATTCATCCATGTGCATTTTGATCATATAGATTAGGATTTAGCCATGTTTAGGTTGCATTTTGCATACATGAGTCCTTATCAGGTATTGGAGTACCACATGGAGTACTTGGAGGCATTTGGAGCTCAAAAAGGAGTGTTTAGAGTGGTCATTGGGCGAGCAAGGGATGGGAGCGACCAGTCCGGAGCGACACCACCAAGTCGCTCTGATCACCAGTCTGGAGCGACCAGTCCGGAGCGACACCACCAAGTCGCTCTGATCACCAGTCTGGAGCGACCTCACTAGAGCGACAGGGAAGAGTCGCTCGCGTATTGATCACCCGGAGACAACGAATCCGGAGCGACCTCTCGCAGCGACACAGCGAGGTCGCTCCCGAATCCGGAGAGTGAAAGATGAACACGGATGAAAGCCTTAAAGATCTTTTCTGAAGCTCAAAATTGGTGGAGACACTGGAAATTGAGTTAGCTTTCCAATGGAAGTGGTTTCAAGTCATTTGGAGCTGTATTGGATAAGTTATAATCGATTTACTACAGGTGTATCAACCCTTGCCGGGGACCACTGGAAAGTTGATGGGATTAACCAACTTCCCACTTTCTTCCACCCACCTTACCTTTGCACGATTTTTCTTACTTTTATGTATAATATCTGCTTTCTTTTTATCATAAGAGTGGGCAAGAAACATCATTATCCAACTTTGTAATAATTTAACTTGTCAAAACTCTCTCTCTTTGAAATATCATTGTTCTTAGTGTTCTTGAGCTGTTCTTCAATTGTTCATCATCTGTTCTTGAGTTTTAATTTCGTTTTGCTTATTTAATCCTTGTTTATCTTTATTCTCTGTTGTATCTACTTGAATATGCTTCAATCTATTATGAGATTAAGTGTTTTCATGAAGATTAGTGAGTAGTTTCCTTAAGAATTCATGGGTTAGGGAGATTAGAGTAACTTAGTGAAGATCTATGGTGTTATTGTATTAGATCCTTGTATGAACTTGCTTGTTGAGTATTTTTAATGCTTGTTTAGTCTTGATCACTCTAAACCTGATTTCTAAACACTTCTCATCAGACATGATTAGATGAAGTGTTTGAATCAACTCAACTAAGCTCTAGTGAGATTAGCCAAGGACACTTGATGTTAAAATTGCTAGATAGTTATTAAACTTGAACTTAAAGATTGCTTGATTGAATTAAGCCAAAGACATTTGATGTTTAATGATTTCTAAGCAAATGGACATTTACCTAGACATAGGACTTGTCTAAAATTGTGTTTAGACTTAAGAGATTACTTTGATTGAAAGCTTGTCACCTAGATTGGATCTTAGTTACTTGAAGTCAATTCCCAATACCCATGGATTCACTTGTCTAAATTGATTAAAACCTTGTTGTATTGCTCTGTTTGCTATTGTTACTTGTCACACACTCACAACTATTGAATCTGCTTAGCTTAAGAAATGACTTGTATTCTCACTGATTCACATCACTAGGACTGGTTCGACATTCACCCCCCTACACTACAACATTTGCAATAGGCAGAAAAACCTATTATCAGGATTTGAAATGGGTATCCTTCTCAAAGGACTCGGCGAGGAAGAGCAATAAAACCAACTCAAAAGTACTAAGAAATGTAATGGACCTTTGTTAGAGGGAGGAAAAAATATGGGTCGTAGTGGCGAGGAAGCTCTTTACCAACCATATATTTGTTAGAAATACATGATTCTCAATTGTAAGACCTTATCTTCAATTGTAAACTTTGGTTACTTTAAAATTTAATGCATCAAGTTTAGTAAAAAACCTCATTATTTATTTCTGCTGATTCTTTTTTTTTTCTCTTTTCATAATTCTTTGTGTTTTTTAGTTTATAAAAAAATAAAAAAATCTCTGTGTTTTTTACCCCTCTGTTAAACAACGATTACAACAAATTTGAGGAAAAAACCTGCAAGACACAGATCTTTTGTGTTTATTATTTAGATAAATGGAAGAACAGAAAAACATATAATAGACTACACAAATCTGATGCGGTTCATTGAGTTGGCAACACTCACAGATAATTTTGTATCATTAATTTCTTAGCTAAACGTGAAAAACAATTATATATATAGTTCGTTAAATGAGTTTAGTTGTTATTCGGTTAGTAGAAAATTTATTACACGACCCGATTGGTTGTCTATATACAAAGTATGCATTTATACCTCGGCTATGAATTCACGTGGACAAATGGGATAGCAAACCAAAGTTCATACGCCGAGTGCAGGATATCCCATTTTGTTATGAATTCACGTGGACAAACTACACTGCATGGACTAGAAATATTTGAGGTGGCTTAAATTGGTTGTCTATATTGTTTTTTTTTATTCTTAGAAAAAACTTCGGTTACATATCATATCATGCATTATCATGTGTAATCCAAAGACAACTATATAAACTTTTAAGTACATAACATAATTTGTTATACTTTGTCAATAACTATTTTGCTCAACAGCCAATTATGAAAAAAACAATAGTATTTTCATAATATGATTAAGGTCATTGTTCAAAATTGATTATATATAGCAAAAAAAATATAGATGGCAGAAATAAATCAAAAATAGCTCTAAGATGAAGGGGAAAAATTGATTATAAATATATCAAAATAAATTTTCCAATTCTCTTGAAAGTTATGAATTTAACGGTTTTAAACCCAAAGTACACTTTTAATAATTATTTATATATAATCAAGATAAATTAATATCCAGATCATAACAAAGATTCTATTATTTTTATATATTTGTATCATATTGTAGTATTTGTCGTAACAAAAAAAATCACAAATATTAAGAACTAAAAATTTAAAAATCAATATGAATTAAACTTATATTCTTGTAACATATGTCAATATACATTATAATAAAATATACTTGCAATAATTAAAATTAAAAAAAAAAAACAGGAAAATCCCGGGCCAACGGTAGTAACATATAAAAAAGGTCGAGACTCTTCTCCGCAATTCACGTTCAAAAAATAGTTTAACCAGGGAAGGACACGTGTCCAAACGCACGTAATATTGCGTTTCATTTAATCGATCATCTGTGGGTTTACGTTTCTTTTCTTTTCTCTCTTCTTATAAAATTGGGGTTTTTAAGTATTTGGGTTTATCAGTCTAATTGGGCCTCTCACACATGTTATTATACGCTGTGTTTTGGCTATTAGGTTAGGCAGGGAGAGACTACACCTTAGCGCCGTCGACGTCTCATCTTCCTCAAAACCGATCGATGACCTTCAAACCTCCCATTAAACTCGGCCACGATGTAGATTCAATGCGGGATGGATTTTAATTGCAGATGACGATGGAGTCACTATATAAAGGTAAGCTAGCTTGATACATTTCATTTGTACTCTTGCTCTTTGATATGGCTAACGTTTTGGTTCTCCTTTCCGATCTCCAGTGCGCTTGCTCCGCTTCTGGGAGGCCAAGAACGTCTGCCGTGGTGGAGAACTCATGGGTGCTGTTAGTTGATTCTCAGGTTTGTTCTAAAATCCCCATTTATTTAGCTTTACCAATTGAATACTTTAAATTGTGATTTCAGTTATGTGTGTGTGTTTTTTTTTATGTTTTCATCTTAGCGCATCTTCCCTCTGATTTGTTAATAAGATCTCTGTTTTGTTTTGTTTCCAGTCGACCATGATGCCGGCTACTGTGAATGTTAACCGTCTCGCAGCACATCAGCCTAATCTGGAGGCGGGTTCGGTCTACTCTCTCACTGGATTTTGAGGTCACACGATGTAACCAGAACTACCGTCTGTCGGACTCCCATATTTTGATCCGTTTTGCCGAGTCAACCTCTTTCAAGAAGATCGCTGAACCGTAACTACAGTGAGCTGCTTGGACTTGCTAATTCCAACAACCAGCTTCCGAGCTGTTTTTGAACGCCACATCCGACACGCATATCTATTTTGACAAAGCAACATATGCGGGCGAAAAAGATTGTTTTACGAGTAACGTTTCGCGAGACTTTGTTTTAAGCATTATCTGATTATATTAATTCCGATCTGTACATATGTCCGTTGTTATCTTTGTTTGCAGGTTGGTTGAGCAAAGCACGGGACTGGCACCAGTGGCTCCACTGCTGAAGAGTTATGCTAAGGTGGAGAAGTTGAGCATATCTGAGCTCAACGATTTTGTCCTCACTGCTGCGTCTCAGGTTTGCTACCATAACTGTGATACTCTCTACCGAAATTTAACAAAATTTGTACGTAATGTTCCCATGCAATTAGGCCGTTAGGTTATTGTGTTAAGCTTTTTTTTTTTTTATCTTGACTAATTCGTTTAAGCTCATCCTTTCACAAGCCCCTGCATCTTCTATGATATAATTGAGGTATAGAAGTATAGAAAATTGTTTATTTCACGTCACTACTTTGGTAGCATGCAAACTTCTAATGTGTTCGTCTCTGCATTGATACGGTTCTGCATCTATATAGCTAGCTAGACCGGAGCGTTTAATACAATCATCTAATGTGTGTGCCTTTACAATCATGCAGGACATTGATTTCATTTGCAGTGGAAAGGTTACTGGAGTCAAGTTGGACAAAGGGTGGTGCTATGTTTCATGTTCAAAGTGTTTCAAGAAACTCCACCGGTCTGTCTCAACCCTCACGTGCCAGTCTTGCAACAATACCAATGCGGTTGGTGTTCTTCGGTACGTCCTAACTCTGAGTAGTTTTATGATTTACGTTGGACCTATTGTGTGAGTTGATACATTTCGCTCTGATCACTTTTGAAATCTCCATTGGACCAACCGTGTGATTTGATACATTTATGCTAGGTACCGTGTGGAAATGTCCATTGCAGACAGTACTGGTGAGGCTTTGTTTGTTGCGTTTGATGGAGTTATGGCGAAGCTGTCAACCTCTTGGTACGTTCTTCTATATTGTGCTTTTTTTTTTTTGAATTGAATGTCTACTAATTGAATAGTTTCGTTGTACCTTCTTCTATATTGTGCTTCTTTGTGAACTGAATATCTACTTAGTGAATAGTTCGTTGTACATGCAGGCTGGTGATGGTGTCAACCCCGAAGAAGCTGACGCTCCCCCGTTCGTTCGAGACATGGAGGGAAGGTCATTCACATTCCAGGTGAAGGTGGGCCCGTATAATTTCACGGCAAATCATCAAAGCTTCACCATCTCACGCATTCTCAGCGAGGGCGACCGCGAGCCACAGCCTGATTTTGCTGATGATGTAATACTTTTATATTATCCCCATCGTTTCTATTGTGCATGAAACTAACCTGATTTCACTGTATAGGGTGGTGACGATGACAATGGAGGTGACAACAACAATGGAGATGACAACAATACTGGCTTGGTGAAGCGTAAGATGGACTTTGGTGGAGGTAGCAAGTCTGGAGGACCATCTGCTAAGGTGAAGAGGGCTCGGAAGGCTTAAGTGACTGCAGGATGAAAGTTGCATGTTTCCCTTTTCTAATAATAATCAAGATGTTTTCTTTATGAGCAAGTACGCTTTTGCTATTTATACTCTGGTGTTTTGACTCTTTTGGCATTTGAGTTTGCTTCTTTATGGACAAGTTTGGGTTTTTATTTTTTTTCTGCTTTTAGATTATTGGCTTATGCATTTTTCATCTATAGCAGAATATATGTTGTTAAATAGATTTTGTTGGATTATTAGCTTATGCAATTTTTTTTGTTTTAATTTTAATTTTGATTATATATTTAATATGTTAAATTTAATTTAGATGTATAATATATTATAAATATATAAGTAGTTAAGCAATTATAATATTAGTTTAAATTATTCATTATTTTTCTTTTACAAATTTTAAAATTGTTACAATCTTTTTTAACAAATTATTTGATATGATAGGGTATGAAACTCAAGTAAAATAGTAAGTTTAACAGTTTTATTTTGTTAAATAGATTTTGTTAGATATTATCATTTTATACGTGTTGTTATGAATATTTTGCCCCTTTTAATTTAAACCGATATTTTTTATAAGCCAATAATCTAACAAAATCTACTGAGAAAGATTTATGGGTATTCAAAAGTTTAAGCTCCATAGCAATTGCTATTCAGCTATGAGTAAGCAATTCGTTTTCTGCTTTACTTTCTGATTTCCATTTGGCACGCATAGAAAACATTTACATAATAGCATTTAGAAACTACAGAACTAGAGAAATAGCTTACATTACAACTGTAGTTTGAAGACATACTTGGTCAAGTCATATGAAGATGAGGGCCCCAAGGGACTATATGGCACATGCTATTCTTCATTTTTTTATCAATCTCTAATATCGGAGTCTGGCTCCTCGCCGGAAGAGCGGCGGCGGCGGAGAGAGAGGAGCGTAAACCCGCGCTGCAGGAAACTCGCGAGAGAATTCTCGAAGCAAACATCACAGAGAAAAGAAGGCAGAGATCAAGACGAAGACGAGATGATAATCGAATCGAATTGTGTTTTGAGGAAAATGCTCAGGTCAAGAGGCGGAGGCACACAGACACACAGAGACGTGGTTTAGTGTAGAGAAGAGAGTGCTTGTTTACGTAAATACCCCCACCGATGCACGACTGATGCCGTGGACTGATGCCTGAGCTTGTGAGGGTATTATTGTCAATATAGCAACTAGGAGATTTGAGAACCCTCTTCTCCGATCAGAGGCGCTCGTCCTAGTATATTTTTTTGGACAGACAAAGACCAACTTTTTGGATAAGCTGTACGATGTAACTTATGCCCGGACTTCTTCTCTCTCGTGTTAACTTCTATGGATTCTTTTAAGTGTTTACTAATGATGTTTTCTGAAGAATGATTTGTAACTTTTCCTGATGCTGATGATGCTTTTACTTGGCAAAAATTATCAGCATGTTTATATATAATTCAGACTAGAGATTGACCCGCATGCCTGTGCGGGTGTTAATTTTTACGGTTTTATAAATTTTTATTCGTTATTTTATCATTAGTGTTATATATTTAAGATATGTCGTCGTATAACTAATTGTATTCAAAATATTTGGATTGAATCGGGTAATAAGATTATTTTTGGTACAAATATACAAACTCTTTTCAGATATATTGGTTAATTAAATATTTTTATGTTTCTACACATCAAAATCAAAAATCCAAAAAAATTAATCCTGAAAGAAACAACTTGTACCTCAATGAGTATCCGAATGTCCATACTTAACTGATTTTGCAAATAGTTTAAAAAAAAAACTTGTACCTCAATGAGTATCCGAATGTCCATACTTAACTGATTTTGCAAATAGATTAAAAAAGAAACTCTTTCTATATATTTGGCAAAAATAAGAAAAATAGAAAGAATTTTTTATTTAGTAAAATAGTTATATGAAGTGAAACATTAAGTGACAGTAAATGTAATACTTTTTAATTATTTTGATTTAAATTATTATCTTGTTCAGATAAACTATGCCTTTGAATTATGTGTTTTGCTATGTAATTTTTCACCAATTGGAACTAAGACAAAAGAAAGTTTTAGTAAAACATATTAAACCAAACTATTAACCATATGCAAAACTCAGTTATTTTACATTTTTATTTTTTTATAATTGCACAAAGTTAATATTGATTAACTAATAAATAAAAATCTACATTATTACTTTTACGTTAAATATAATTAATGATGTGATATATTGTTAAAGTAATATAATTAATGAAATTACTAAAATAAAACTATACTTATATTTTTATACATTAATATTTGTTTTTTATAATTAGTGTTTTATATTTTAGATATGTCGTAATATAACTAATTGTATTCAAAAGATCTGGATCGAATCAGATAATATGGTTATTTTTGGTACAAATATTCAAACTCGTTTCAAATACATTGGTTATTTAGATATTTTAGGGTCATATATATCAGAACCAAACTCATCCAGACTCAAAAGGATCCAACTCAAAACCTACACATAAATTTATAATATTCAAGGAGTGAGTAATTTTAAAACAAAAAAAACGATACCCGAAAGAAACAACTCGTACCTAAGTGGATATCTAGTGTTCATGCCTAACTGATTTTATAAACTAATAGAAATGATATTTTTATGTGTTTTGCTAAATTAAGTAAAATAAAAAGAGTTTTTTTTATTTAGTAAGCAATTATATTGAGTAAAAAATTAAGTGACAATGAATGTAATTCATTTTTATTATTTTGATTTAAGTTATGATTTTATTCACTAAACATGTCTTTGAATTATGTTTTTGGCTACGTAATTTTCCACTGATTGAAAAAAAAATTTCTAGTAAAACAAACTAAAACAAACGTTTAACCTTATGCAAAACTCAATTATTTTACTTTTTTGATTTTATAATTGGCACAAAATTAATATTGATTAACTACTAAATAAAAATCTACACTATTATTATTATGGTAATATAATTAATGATGTGAAATATTGTTAAGACAATATAATTAATATGAGTGAAATATGGAAATACAATTAATGTAATACTACTATCTTTGTTTCCCAACAATTTTCAGTTATAGTACTATTCATGTTTCCAAACAGCACTAAAGTGTACTTCAGTTTTAATAATATAGATACTATTTTAATAAGGTAGAAAATGTCATTGCCTAATAACACATTAAACCATACAAAATTGAAACACATTTTGGTTGCAATATTGTTAGTTAAGATGCTGAATTACTTAGAGTAGTTGAGTAGGTCCTGACTTCTTTTTGAATGGGACTAAGTCAAAATTAATGTTCAACTACTTATTAGGTATTATAACTCAACAGCTAAATAACCTGTTAATGGCTAAACACTCAGCCGAAAACAGAGTTATTTGCTATACATTCTTACTTGCATTTTTTTTTTCATTCAATGTCTTTCTTGGTCATTTTAACCTGGACTCGAAGACCCGAACCGGAACCAACTCAAAAATATCCAACCCGGAACCGGATCAAAAATTTACAAGTACTTTTTGGGTCTAAATTTTTTTTACCCGAAAGAACCAGGACTGAAAAGGAACTGACCCGAATAGATCCGGATCCGAAAAGAACCGACCCGAATAGACCCGACCCGATAAGAACCGATTTGTACCCGACTTAAAAACATGTACATCTAAAACAACGAATAGTTATTACCCGATTCAATCCAAATATTTTGAATACAATTAGTTATACGACGACATATCTTAAATATATAACACTAATGATAAAATAACGAATAAAAATTTATAAAACCATAAAAATTAACACCCGCACATGCGTGCGGGTCAATCTCTAGTCTGAATTATATATAAACATGCTGATAATTTTTGCCAAGTAAAAGCATCATCAGCATCAGGAAAAGTTATAAATCATTCTTCAAAAAACATCATTAGTAAACACTTAAAAGAATCCAGAGAAGTTAACACGAGAGAGAGAAGAAGTCCGGGCATAAGTTACATCGTACAGCTTATCCAAAAAGTTGGTCTTTGTCTGTCCAAAAAAATATACTAGGACGAGCGCCTCTGATCACAGAAGAGGGTTCTCAAATCTCCTAGTTGCTATATTGACAATAATACCCTCACAAGCTCAGGCATCAGTCCACGGCATCAGTCGTGCATCGGTGGGGGTATTTACGTAAACAAGCACTCTCTTCTCCACACTAAACCACGTCTCTGTGTCTGTGTGCCTCCGCCTCTGGACCTGAGCATTTTCCTCAAAACACAATTCGATTCGATTATCATCTCGTCTTCGTCTTGATCTCTGCCTTCTTTTCTCTGCCTTCTTTTCTCTGTGATGTTTGCTTCGAGAATTCTTTCGCGAGTTTCCCGCAGCGCGGGTTTACGCTCCTCTCTCTCCGCCGCCGCCACTCTTCCGGCGAGGAGCCAGACTTCGTGGCCATTATATATAAACAATCGCTAACGTGAATAGTGGTCTTTGTTAACCTTAATTATTAGGTTAGTTAATTTTATTTAGATTTATAAGAATATAAATCTCATAGAAATTTATAATGAAGAATTTGGAGACTATATGTACTAGAGATTTTTCCGCCGTGTCCGGATTTTTTTGCCATATATTTTGTTTAAATGTAGATTATTTTAGAGCTTATATTGGTGTTTTTCCAAACATGTTTTGTATTATCATTACTTTGTAATACTGTCTGAGAACCTATGTTTTTAGCTTTATATTGTATTTCTTAATACTCACAACAGTTACTACTTACTATTGTATAATGCCTTGAGATATCCATGTTCTTTGTTAACCTTTATTATTAATTATTCTGAAATTATTGAAAATGTTTTAAGTGGTGAGTTTTGAAGTGATTTTAGAGTGTTCGAATGTTTTTCTTAGTTTTAAAAAATAAAAATCTAAATATCATAGTTTTAGATGAAATACTAGTATGATTTAACAAAAATCATATTCCATCTATTTCAAAAGACTCGATGTTTTGAATGTATGCATAAGAATTAAGGTATACATCATTTCTTAAAAAAGTGATATTAAAAATATAAATCAAAACTAATTTAACCAATCTTTAAAAATAAGTATTAAACATCATTGGTCACATAATTTTTAATAAAACAAAGATTAAAATAAAAATATCTAACATCATTTATTTTTGAAACATCAAAAATTCTTCAAAACATCGTATATTTTGAAACGGAGGGAGTATTAAACTTTCAAATCATAGAAAGTCATCTGAAAACTCAGAAAAATCAAATCTCTTCTAATTCGTTAGTGACTACAACACCCCTGGATGATATTATTTTGATGATTTTAAAATAACTTAAAAAATCTATTATCTATATATATAAAGTTGGTTTTTTCCCTTCTTATGACATGTGGAAGGGGGGTTTGTTGACATGTGTCCTCATGTTTTTTTTTTTGTATTTAAATTCTTCTTCTTTTAAATTATTGCAATTTTCTCTATCAATTTTTAGTTTTGTATTATCTAATCCTTCTCACATTTATTGGTCTCTAAAATTCAAGAAATAAATAAAATAATATAAATATATTTTAAATATTTAATTTATTCACACCTAAAAATAACAAGACTTTTCATCATTTTATTATTTTTACTAATTTTTATTACTTCATTTACAAATTATATTTATGTCACTATTAGTATCATAAGATAATCAAATTAAGAATAAGAAACTAGACAACCAACGCATAAACTAAGAAAGCGGGCCAAAGGGAAAATAATAATCGAAAGGCCAAAGCCACCAAAAAGCAGAAAAATATATGCCTAAAACACCGGAATCACTATCAGTAGCTAAAAAGTAAGAAACACCTCACAAACTAAACAAGAACATACAAGCCGACATGCAACTGAAAAACCACAAAGCTCTGGATAGAAGAGACCAAAACTCCAAGAGACTAACTCCGCACACCTATACCAAGAAAAACATGGAAATAAAAGAAACAACTTGAGAGAGGGAGAATGGAATACAACCACCAAAAAATCAGAGACTAAACTTGAGACCAGAAATAACCTTCCAAGCCCACATAGCATACACGAACGAAAACATTATCCAAATCTCGAGTGGCAAACATGGTGAAAGGGAGAGCCACCAGAGATGCAATGAAAGCTGCAAAGAGATGCAAGAATAGAGAGGGAAAGGGAGACGGAGCGAAATCAGAAAAATATGGAGCCGTCCTCGAGCTATGAAAGAGAGCATAGAAGTCAGAACACCAAAAACTAAATATTGAAAACCAAAACGAGAAGAGACTATTGACGGTAAGCCAACGACGAGGAATACAAAATCAAAGATGAATAAACTCTGACCCAACCAAGGAGATGCAGTTCCTAACATCACCTGAAATCTAAGGAAGAAGAGGAGCAATCAATATTGACTGGAACAGCCTACAATGCCGTGGGAAGCAACCGAACAACTGAAAACTCATAAACCCAATCTGCAACAAATACCATATAATCTCATAGGTGAAGAAGGCAAGAAGAGCAAGAGAAAAATGTGAGCCTTTTTCCGGTGATGGTGAGAAGCACTGCACACCAGAAATGTAACGAAATACATAGACGGTGAGGGCTCAATTTTAAAATATGGGGAGAGGGCAAAAAACATCTTAAAAATTATAATTTTCTAAAATATGAAAAAAATATAATACAATTTTGACGATGAAACCGTTAATTTTAGAATCAACAAATGTGTAGATGCAAAGTTATTGAAATTCAATATTAGTTTACGTTAGATGTTCATTTGACTACTAACAAGTACTATACACACAACAACACATTATTAAAAAAAACGCAAAATATATTAACTTATCACCTACTACATAACACACTAAAAACATCAAATAATGATCTTAACAAATAAAAACGACAACATAATTACATTATCCAAAAAAAATCATGTTCTTAGCAATAATAAAACAATATTCCGCGCGAAGCGCGGACACCCTCCTAGTTATTAAAATAATTGCTTTAATGATTCTATGATTTTATCAAATCTTTTCGAATTCTTTAGTGACTACAACACCTCTTGATGGCGTTAGTTTGATGATTGTTGAATACATCTTCTAGATTCTAAAATCATTGTACTAAAATATGTTGAATACAAACCTCTTACTCATATAATCAACCAAACCTATATAAGTTACTGCCACTTATACCCCTTTAAACTTTGGTGATTTGACCAAAAAAAAAAAATCTTTGGTGATATAACTAATTAGCTAATTTAATTCGACTTTTCAAAATACACTACTACGATATATACGTGTTATGCTAAAGTCCACAAACTAACAAATATTGGAACCATAAATCTTTGGACAAATAAATCTTTGGACAAAAAGTTTCAAATATTTTATAGATAGGTCAATCATAAGGCATAAATATGATGAATTATATATAATTTTTGGTGGAATATTAATAATAAAAGGTTTGATGAGTGTAGACCGATTATAGTACCGTAAAAACCGAGACTATTTAAGAGAGTGTCTATTGTAGACTGGAATCTCTGGTATCCATAATTCATGGTCTACATAAAAATGTTTGGATCGGAAAATTGTAGCTTTTATTGCTAAATGTATGTCTTAAGGTAAAATTAAATTTTATTTACATTGGAAGATTAGAAAATGAGTAAACACTTAACCAAATGGTTTATCAAAAGCAACAAAGCACCAAATGTCTTATGTAATAACATGGTTATAGACTACACATAATTGTTTTAGTTTTCAAACTCGTTATGTAATGTTTTATAAGAAATAATGTCAAAAGCAGTAAAACAGGCTTTTATGAAAAAAAAATAATACATTAGAAGTCACAAAAAGTATTTCTAAAAGAGTGTTAAACAATACATTATTAACTAATATTATTAAATTTTCTAAAATCTTATGGAGAAATTTGTCGAAATATCATAAAATCGCTACCAATTTTCAAAAATACATTCAATTAAAAATACTTTAACATTTGGATTTAGAGTTTGGTGATTATTGTTTAGGATTAAATATTTAGAGATATGGTTGATTTACAATACAAAATTCTCCCAGAAGAATATCCAGAAGAAGAATGGAAAGGGTTCTTTGCCTGAAACCTTATGTTTTCTCTATACATGTTTTAAGTTTGTGCTACTGTCTGAGAACCTATGTTTTTGGATTATAGCTTGATATTGTATTTATTAGTACTCCCATCAGTTATTATTGTAACTCTTATTGTACAATGCTTTGAGACTTATATTTTCATGGTTTCCCTTTATTATTAGGATAATTTTAGATTAGATGTATAAGAATATAAATCACAGAGAACTTTAGAATGAAGCATAGTATTAGGAGCCTAAATGTAAGGCTCTGACCAGTCTTGTTAGTAGATCTTTATTCCTTCACTTGGTCCTTGGACTACACCCTGCGGTTGACGCATCCGTCGATGTGTTAAATCCCACAATCATCACATCACATGTTTTTTTTTTTAAATTTGACCTTACAACAAATCAATTCTTGATTTCATATTTCTACTATTCTATTTCAAAAATGTTACAAAAGAGATAATTGGGATGTATTACTCTTAAATTATATTATTATTAGTTACTGGTTTCTAATATTCTTATCAAATGAAGTGTGTTCAACTGAGAGTATGAATTGATTTGTATAAAAATAATAAATCAACTAGATATTTTGTCCACATATGCGTATAAAATCGTTTTACGAATATTTATTAGTTTATACTAGGGGGTAGCGCGGTGTGAGACGGCAGTTGGCGTATGACGGGTTGAAATTACGATCCGAAGTTTATTTTATTTTATTATATAAAATATTTAAACATTTTTTGATATGCATCATGCTATTATCTAAAAATGTTCACTTATACAATTCTTTTGATATTTTACATTACTTGTTTTATAAGTTTGGCAACAGAGTCCTTTAGAGCACCCGCAACGCGGGTTCGTGATGAATCCTAAGCGCGATAACTTAGGTAAAAGCAATTAAAAAAATAATTTTAAAATGTCGTAACCGAAGGATTGATCCTAAACTAAGGGGTTTAAGGATCAAATCCTTAATCACGTGGCAAGGCGGGAGTGGTCGTGGTAGGGGTTGTGTTTCGTATGTGGAAAAAACATTCATTCTCTTTCTCCGTCTCGAAAAAAAAACTCTCCCGAAGGCGAAAGGCGATTCAGAGATCGTGAAACGGTGAAGGTAAATCGCGTGCTCTTAACTCAATATTTTGGATTAGGTGTTGATGCATGTTGATTAGTCAGTTCTAGGGTTCTATCGTGTGGTAAAAATCGATTTTAGGTTTCAAATCGAATTGGGGATTTTTTTCGATTTACGGTTTTCGTCTAGGTTTGTTATTTTCTGCATCTCGAATCGGTTCTTTGTTGTTTGAGAGTTCTATCGTATGGTTTTAATAGATATAGGGTTTGAAATTGAGTTGGGATTGACTTCTGGATTGATTTACGTTCCGTGAAGAGTTATAAATAATTTTACGGTTCGAGATTGATTTGTAAATCGATTACGGGTTCAGGATAGTCGAAACCATTTGTGTTAAGCTATCCTTATAGCTAATTATGAATCTGATAACATGATTTTCCTTGCAGGTTTTGAAATGGAGGAAGAACTTCGCGATAAGAAAGCACAAAAAGAGTACTACAACATGATCGATTTTGTTGCAAATGCGCAACAGGGGATTCCCAAAATTTGCCCCTGTGGATCAATCACGAAAGAAACCGTTGATGAAGATGATACGTACGACTACCTCCCGGGAAAAAGATACTTTATCTGCAAAGACTTTGAGGTATGTACTGTAATTAATCTGGTTATTTTTATGGTTCATATTCTGACAAATGTTTATCTTTTTTTGCAGAATGATGGGCTGCATTTCAGGCAACCATGGGTTACGGCTATTCATGAAGAAGTTGAGAGGCTCAAAGAACGGTATCACGAGCAGGCGAAGCTTCTGAGAGAGTGCCAGACAGTTAAGGTGAGTGATGAGTGATCTGTTATGTCTTTAGGACTTTACTTATATGTGGGTAGGACTATAGTTCTGTAATAACTGTATGATGTATGTTCAGGACGAGGTGAGAATGCTGCAGGACGAGGTGAGAATGCTGCTTATGCGTGTGGCTGAACTCGAGAGAGCCCTGTGAGGTTAGTGGATTAAATTATCCTTCATCTCTGCCTCGTGTGAAATTAGTAGGAGTTTGCAAATAATATCCATACTGCTTCATTAAATCTCGCTTTCAAACGAAAACTTCATTAACTCACTCTCTAGCTGTTATGATAGGACAGTTAGCAAATAATATCCATACTGCTTCATTAAATCTCGCTTTCAAACGAAAACTTCATTAACTCACTCTCTAGCTGTTATGATAGGACAGTTTCCTACTAGGATTAAATAGAGTTGAACTAAAGATCCCTATTTAATCTTCTGCGTTTCTACAAGAGAAACACAGAGTGAAATCCGAAAATGGAAAACTCCACTTGCTTTGTAAACCTTTTAGCTAGCCAAGGGTGTGTTGAGCTTGACTCATCGGAACCCCTTTGCTTTAACAGCCAATGTTCCGATGAGTCTACTGTCAAAGAGAGGAAGAAATGGACACCAAAGGAGGATATAATCCTCATTGGTGCTTGGCTCAACACCAGCAAAGACCCTATAGTCGGGAATGAACAAAAAGCTGGTAAGTTCTGGCAGAGGATTGTACAGTACTACAACTGCAGTCCTCAGCTGGTTGGGACAATCCCAAGAGAACTTGGGCAATGCAAGCAAAGATGGGCTAGGATCAATGATTTGGTGTGTAAATTTTCGGGCTGCTACGAGATGGCATTGAGGGAGCAGAGGAGCGGGCAAAATGACAACGATGTGATGAAGGCTGCTTTGGATATCTTCTACAATGACCACGGCAGTAAGTTCAACTTGGAACATGCGTGGAGGGAGCTTCGACATGATGTGAAATGGTGCTCCACCTATCTCGAGAAGGAGAGCGGTCGGGAGAAGCGCAAAGCAGTTGCTTCTGATGCTCAAGGGTCATTCGCGGAGCCAGAAGAAAGACCCATAGGAGTTAAGGCAGCTAAGGCTGGTAGCAATAAGAAGAAAGGTGGAAAAGAAGAAGAATTGGAAAAGATAGAAGGACTGTTGGCGCTCAAAAAACAAATCTCTAGACAGAATGTGCTAGAGAGTTTACTTGCAAAGACTGAGCCACTAGATGACATGGAATTAGCTCTGAAAATGAAACTTATGTCTGAAATGATGTGATGATTGTTAGCTCTAACTTTAGTACACATTTGCTGTTCGTTTCACTATGTTTAATCATCTCATTTTCTCTATTTCAGGTGATGTACAAGACCATGTGCCTGACGAAGACAAAAGCTGCTGTCTCTTCCTTATGTATTCACGGGATGCTTGTTTTTTTCTCTTATTTTTCCATGTGAACCTAGTCACGGGTACTTTGTCTGTTTATTAGCTTTGTATTTATAAGTCTGGTTGTAGACTCGGCGAAGAGCTATCTCATTTGCTCTTCTTGTACTAAAAACTTGTTATGATGAAATTTTAATTTCGAGTATCTGCGTTTCATCAACCCTTCCCTTCATATTTGTATGCTCACGGCAGGTATGGTCACTGGTTTGTGTTGCCAGTATGATAGTAGAGTTTTGTGTTGCTTCTCAAAATACCAATTCAAATCTTTAGTAGGCTTCAATCCACCATCGAATATTTGATATTGTATAAGATTGATACAATGATTGATTGACAACCTAGAATTAGATGATTCTGATATATAAGGTTGATATAATGGTCCAACTATTCGTACGCACAACTATGGTTTTGGTTTTAACAAACTTTCTTTTGTAGATTTAAGAAAGGATAGTGAAATATGGGAGATGAAGCAGATCGAAGATTATATGCGGTTTTGGATGAGGCGGTCGATGAATATATTGAGGATACATTCAACAACATCGTCGAAAATCGAACAGTCAAACCGAAGAAACGTGCATATGTCGAACGAAACCGCGAAGAGGGCCACAACCGTCTATGGAATGATTACTTCCGTGAAGATTCCACATTTCCGGCTCATTTTTTCAGGCGCCGTTTCCGCATGAACAAGGAAGTATTCTTGCGTATTGTCAATCGCCTCTCCGAAAATGTTACATTTTTTCAGCAAAGAAGAGATGCTGTCGGACGGTTAGGTCTATCTCCACTACAAAAGTGTACGGCAGCTATTCGTATGCTTGCTTATGGCTGCACGGCGGACGCCACAGATGAATATCTCCGACTTGGTGAAAGCACAACACTTTCGTGTTTAACTAATTTTACAGAAAGCGTAATACAATTATTTGGAGAAGAGTATCTACGAAGACCCACTACAGAAGATCTTCAACGACTACTCGACATTGGAGAAATACGTGGCTTTCCTGGAATGGTTGGAAGCATCGATTGTATGCATTGGGAGTGGAAAAATTGCCCAACTGCTTGGAAAGGACAGTACACACGTGGATCAGGAAAGCCGACAATTGTCTTGGAGGCTGTCGCTTCACAAGATCTTTGGATATGGCACGCTTTTTTTGGTCCACCAGGTACCTTAAACGATATTAACGTCCTCGATCGGTCACCTATTTTTGATGACATTTTACAAGGTCGAGCTCCAAGGGTACAATACGTGGTCAACGGACACCAATATGATATGGCGTACTACCTCACTGACGGTATATATCCAAAATGGTCAACATTTATCCAATCTATCTCACTTCCTCAAGGTCCTAAAGCAGAGTTATTTGCTAAAGTTCAAGAATCAACCCGAAAAGATGTGGAGCGGGCTTTTGGAGTATTGCAATCTCGATTTGCAATAGTGAAAAACCCGGCTATTTTGTGGGACAAGAAACAGATAGGGATGGTTATGCGAACATGTATCATACTTCACAATATGATAGTAGAAAATGAACGCAATGGATACACTCAGTATGATACATCTGAATTTGAAGAAGGAACCTCGACCAGAAGTTCGAATGTGGATGCACCCAATACTTCCGAGATGCCTCCAAATCTCGC
The DNA here is from genome assembly GCF_020379485.1 of Brassica napus. Taxonomy (NCBI): domain Eukaryota; kingdom Viridiplantae; phylum Streptophyta; class Magnoliopsida; order Brassicales; family Brassicaceae; genus Brassica; species Brassica napus. The sequence continues at coordinate 14,877,333 of NC_063444.1, read as the reverse complement.
TAATATGCTTCTTATACGGACTCATCTTCGTGATAGGCAGTTACATGAACGATTGAAAAATGATTTGGTAGAAAATATTTGGAACAAGTTTGGTAATGATGAAGATGAATAATTATTGTATGTTTGCATTTAATCATTCAATAAATGAATTTTCAATTTTAATGTTTTGCAACTTTCATAATTTTTAATTTCTTAAAAAAAAAAAAAAATTATAAGGACTTCATAGTAGTAACACCATTGGACATATAATTAGGATCAAAGTCCTTAACTATTCAGAAAAGAAAAAAAAAAATTAAAATATGGCTAAGGACTCCAATGGTGGGTAACACCATTGGAGATGCTCTTACATCACTTCTACAATTCTTTTGGTATTAATGATATACGTAGTGAGTATCTAACCAATAATTTTAGAGCTACATATTTTAAGATTATAGGATTTTCTTTTCAGCCTAACTTAGTACAACTTTACCTGAAAAATTCTAACATTAAATCATCATGTTCATTTATTATCTAAACATTGTCACATATACAATTCTTCTGATAGTTTACATTATTTGTTTCGTAAGTCCGACGCATATTATTTACATTTTACAACAGAGATTCAATCAGAGAGATCTATTATTCTAACCCTTGGCAGTGGTGGATCTAGAAAGTTTTACTATGGGAGGCAAAATTTTAAATTTTAGAAATGAAATACATTTTAACTGTAGGTTTGAGATTTTATGAGGGACAAATTTATCTAATTTCTCCAAAATTTATTATAAATACGAAAGAAAAACTTAAAAAAAAAAATCCATGGGGGGCACATGCCACCCCCTTGCTGGCTCTACCTCCGCCCCTGACTCCATCGTTCACGAATTCTCACAAAAGGTTAGATTTTTACTTATATATATATATCACTATCCGTATCTTATATCTCCTCAATCGAGTGTTTTAATCGCTAGGCTTTTAGAAAGGATGCTACTTTCGTTGATCTAATATGTCTGAATCTTCCCCCATGTATGTATAAAATGACTTTATGCTCGGCACTCACACTCTTTCGCTATAAATTCTCTGTGGGGTTTTGGCTAACTCATCCATTTTGCATCCAGCTTGCTGCAGCTCAGGTGCCTCTTGGTTCGTTTCCACTTCAAAGGTTCTCTTTTTCTTCCTCCAAGACAACTGGAGATAAAGCTACAGCTGATGCAAACGAATCAGGTCTTGACTCATAACCCTCCCAAGGTTCGAGAAGAGGAGGAGTTGTCAATGGATGATTTGGTGAAGCTGGTGGCTGAGAAGGAAGAGCTACTGTCTGAAAAGGAGGAAGAGATTAAGCAAATGTTATGGATAGAACAAGACGTGATGCTGAAAACACCAAGAAGTATGCCATACAGGTTAGTCTACTAGAAATCTGTTTTACAACTTTCATTATGTTAGTACGCTGAGGACGTATGTATAAATGTGTATGATCTGCAGAATTTTGCAAAGAGCCTTTTGGATGTCGCGGATAATCTTGGAAGAGCTTCTTCGGTTGTCAAGGAAAGCTTTTCAAAGCTTGACACTACGAAAGAAGATTTGGCTGGAGCGACTCCACTCTTAAAGACACTTTTAGAAGGTGTGGAGATGACTGGTAAACACCTCACCTCTTTTTTTTGTCGAGAGTATAAGATCTAAAGTAAGCAGTGTAGATGAGACTGTCCAAATCTGTGTGTTGCTGCAGGTATTTAAGAAATTTGGTATGGAGAAGTATGATCCAATCAACGAGCCGTTTGATCCAAACAGACATAACGCAGTGTTTCAAGTCCCGGATGCTTCTAAGCCACAAGGCACGGTTGCTCATGTCCTCAAGGTAAATAAGATGAAACTTGCTCTTTAATACCATATTCTAAAGTATTCAGACAAACAACTAACGATGGGTGTCGACATCTACAGTCTGGATACACGTTGTTTGATAGAGTTATAAGACCAGCTGAGGTTGGTGTTACTCAAGGAGGAGAGAGCGAAGAAGACAAGAAAGAGTCTGATGCTTAAAAAAGAAGTTAGCTGGTTTTCATAAGTTTTTACTACTGTTCTTTGTTTCGAGCAACTCAATTAACAGTGCCATGGTTTTCTCTTGTCGTTTGGTTTATTCATTGGATGAACAAGATCCCCCATAAGTTGCTGGACATGGCATCTTGCAGGGGAAGCCCTGCTACACACGCTCTACCAAGTCTCTTTTGATAAATTAATCAGATACAAACAAAGGTTTTACATTGTCTATTACAGCCAAAATTTAACCAAAAGAACAGAAACTGAAAACAGAGTGATAAAACCTGCACTCTTCTTCTTAAAACCCGCCTTGCAATTTGTGTCGGAGAATGTCTCCAAGCTTTGCATAAAGCATTTTCTGTTCCTCATGTCCCAGGCTTCTCGATATCTACAGGTATATACAATCAAAGTTATATATGCATACGTACAGTTGTCTTCATAATGATATAGAGTGAGGGCTGATGATTCTTACATGGTCTAGGATCATCTCGACACTATAGTCCTGGTGAACAATGAACGATTGTATGTAGATGTATGCAAAAATCGCCATAACCATCTGAATTCAGGCAACAAGACTCAGTTGTAACAATGAAGGGATCATATTGCAATCATTCTGTATTAGTTAGCTGCTCTTACTTGGCAGTCCATTCTGTCTGTAAATCCTCCATGTCCTGGTATGCTGTCTCCAAAGTCCTGTCCAAAGAAACAAAACTAAGTAAGGATTCGTTCTTGGATCTGCGGATACAAAACTTTTTCACTATTTGAGAATCTCTAAACCTTGATCTTGAAAGCTCTTTTGAAACCGCTTGCAAAGAAACCTCCAAAAGGAGCTATAACCGATGCGAATAGACCAAGAGAGAAAGCGTGCCACTGCACCGGTAGAATCGATATCGCTTTCCATGGAGACTGTTAAGCAAAGTTTTCAAAGCCAAGACTTGTATAAGGCAGGCACCATCATTAGCTGGTTCACAAGAGAGGGTAACTAAGTTGCTTACAAATGAAGCTATCCAAGTGGGCAGTGGGTAATACTCCGGCCTAAACAGAGGGCCTGGATCACAGTGAAGCCAACCAGTCGACAAATCCTACAAAAAGATGCATCATAAGAAATGAAATAAAGGCTGCAATGAAACATAGTGATGGACATTTCGTTTTTTAGTTACCTTCCTTGGACAAGTAAGCCATTGGAACTGGCCTAAGACGTTTGCAAACTGTTGTAAAAATCATATAATAATCTATCAGTCTTGAGCCCAAAAGAAAGTTTTACAAATGGATCAAAAGATGGTTACTTACAAGAAACGCAGAGATTGTAGTTGCCACCGATGCTCCAATGAAACCTTCCCACGTCTTCTTCGGAGACAGCTTTATCAAAGGAGTCTTCCCAAAATAGAAACCAAAGAAGTAAGCCGCCACATCGTTCATAGCAATCAGCGCAGCCGGAAGAAGAAACCAAAAGATCCCTTCGAAAATATTAGCCACAGTGAAAGAAGACTGAGTAAACACAACGATAAGTATCATATGCGTCCAAGCGTACTGCCCAAACTGATACTTATACATCTTCTTCTTCAACGTAAGTATAAACCACATGAAACCAGCAATGTACAAGAAGTAGCAGATGACCATCTGGTACTTGATCAAACCACTAACAAGCTTGTAGATAAACCTATCCGAAGAAACAGTGTTGACCAGCTGCTGCTGAAGTATGCGTCCATAGACAAACAACATAGCCGTGAAGAAGAAGTGCCAGTTCAAGAGCCTGAAGCCAGGCAAGCGACGCTCCTCGTGAGCTCTTCTGAGAAGAAAGAAGAGCTCTTTCGCCATGAATATCTGTATGCCAACAACCATAGCCCATATGTAGAGATGTCCCATGTAGATTATAAAGAAAACTCCTCCGAGCATCCAGAGAGACGAGCACGTCCTTATCCACATTGATCTGTACTTGTTCTTATCACCGAGTAAGAGGTTCCTTACGTTGCTTGCATTGCCTCTTTTCACCTCAGCTGGAATCTAAGACATTTCAAGAATATTAGGACATAACTATAGACCGAATGAAAATGTATATATAAATAAATACCTCATTTGATCTGTTTCTCCAACGAAGGCGAGCTGTTGGAGAGCTAGGACTATAATTGTAATCCCTTGGAGAGTTTGGATGGTTATCTCTTTGGTTATTGTTGTTCATCCGAGAGGTTGGTGTGTTAGGAGGATAACTATTATCCCTTATTTTTCTGATTCGTGGAGAGTTCTGATTCAGATCTTTCTCCATTGCTCTTTGAAAATAATTTTCTTACAATGCCAATGTCCTGGATTAATATATAGGGCTGATCTTATACACACAAGATTACTTGGAAAACACGCATCAGCAGAGGATATAAATTTGATGTGTAAGCATATATACATCTAAAAGATTCATCAAACCAAAACGAGAAGACCATTGTAAAAAATAAAAATACACAAAAATTCAGATAGAAGCAGAGGTTGACAAATCGGATTCAAGCATAACTTACAGAACATCAGGCTTGTTTGTCTGGATGATGGTGGTTGAGAAGCGGAACCGTGAATTGAGAGGAGAACGAGAAGGAATGTCAAAGGTGAGAGAGAAGAAGAAGAAGAAGAAGAAGAGAAGGAGCGCTTACCGGAGATGTTTCATCAAACTTTTGTCGAATCAGAAGACAGGAACCAAATAAACTATTCATGCCGCTTCTCTTGGGTGGAGAGCCGCGTTTGCATTGGAAATGAAATGACACGTGTTTTAATTCTATTTGGGCTTGGTCGGAGTTTAAAGCCCATAAGGCCTTTATTTTTATTGACGTTCAGACATTGGATGAACATGGGTCCCACTTTTCCCAGTTCCCAACCTCCATAACCAGAGTTTGAGAGTTCTCTGTTTCCTATGCTGCTAAACTCTCTCTCTCTCTCTCTCTTACTTAACACTGACTGACTATTCGTCAGAGAGCTTCAGATCTAGAAAAGAAGAGGAAACACTCAGATAGACCCTAGGATCCGACAACAACCTCGGTAAAGAAAACCATCTTCTACTGTTTTAGTTCGATTAGTTTAAGTGTTTGATTCTTGCTTTGGTTTTAGCAACAATGCAGCTAGATTTCTGTAAAGTTCAGTGTTATAAACTGTGTCAGAGCTTGAGATCTCCATCTCTTTTCGAGCTTCTTTGGGTCTTGCTAAAACTGGGTTTTGAGCTTCTTAAGTTCCAGATTCTGTTGCTCTTGATTAGTTAGCTTTGAATGTGTCTCATGTTTGATTGGATGCTTAGCAAAGTTCTAGTTCAGTTCTTCCACTAAACAAAATGTGTTGTGTTTTTCTATCTGAAGGAAACCTTTGTGCTTTCACAAGAATGGCAGTGACAGAAGCAGAAAATCCTCTTCTTGGAGAAATCACTTGTGGCACCTTACTCCAGAAGTTGCAGGTAATTTCGCAGGACACATACTTAACCTTTAAAGTATGGTTCCCCGAGCTCACCAGACAATCTTTTATTTCAGGAGATATGGGATGAAGTAGGGGAGAGTGACGAGGAACGAGACAAACTGCTTCTTCAGATAGAAGAAGATTGTCTTAATGTTTACAAGAAGAAGGTTGAGCTGGCCGCAAAATCTCGCGCGGAGCTTCTCCAGACCTTGTCTGATGCCAATGTTGAACTCACCAATCTCATAGCGGCTCTTGGAGACAAAAGCTATATCGGCATTGTAAGTAATCTCCCACATCTAAATTTGTATTTTTTTGTTAAAAGATGATTGTTGTTATTCAGATGTGTTTGTGTCTTGATTACAGCCAGATAAGACTTCAGGAACGATCAAAGAGCAACTCTCTGCAATAGCACCTGCGCTTGAACAACTTTGGCAACAGAAAGAGGAAAGGGTCCGTGAGTTCTCTGGTGTACAGTCACAGATTCAGAAGATATGCGAAGAGATTGCCGGAGGTTTGAGCAATGGACCTCTTGTGGTCGATGAGTCTGACTTGTCCCTCAAGAGATTAGATGACTACAAGAGCAAACTCCAAGAGCTCCAGAAAGAGAAGGTATATATATACTTGATATGTTTGCTTTCAGACCAGAACTAAAAACTGCTTTTGTGTTTTTGGACAGAGTGATAGGTTGAACAAGGTGCTCGAGTTTGTGAGCACAGTGCATGATCTATGCGCCGTCCTTGGTTTAGATTTCTTGAGCACGGTCACTGAAGTTCATCCGAGCTTAGATGAGGCAAATGGTGTTCAAAACAAGAGCATTAGCAATGAGACGCTATCAACGTTGGCCGAGACTGTCTTGACTCTTAAAGAGGATAAGAATCAAAGACTTAAAAAGGTTAGATCTAATGAATCTTGCAGTTTGATGATTCCTGTTAGTAATGAATCTTGTGTTTTTGTGCAGCTTCAAGAGCTAGCTACTCAGCTAACTGATCTATGGAATCTGATGGACACTCCTGATGAGGAAAGGGAGCTTTTTGATCATGTTATATGTAACATGTCAGCTCCAGCTCATGAAGTGACCGTCTCTGGTGCTCTAGCACTTGATCTTATCGAGCAGGTATTGTTGAATTTGATATTATATTCGATCAACCAATGCTTATAGTTAAGTAACTGTTTGTTTAAAAAAAACTTGAAAGGCTGAGGTGGAAGTGGATAGGCTTGACAAACTGAAAGCTAGCAGAATGAAGGAGATTGCATTCAAGAAGCAAACCGAGCTCGAGGAGATCTATGCTCGTGCTCATATTGAGATTAAACAAGAGGTGGTTCGTGAGAGGATCATGTCGTTGGTTGATTCTGGAAACACTGAACCTGCTGAGCTACTAGCTCAAATGGATGGTGAGATTGCCAAGGCTAAGGAAGAGGCGTTTAGTAGAAAAGAAATATTAGACCGAGTTGAGAAGTGGATGTCTGCTTGTGAGGAAGAGAGCTGGCTCGAAGATTACAATCTGGTAAAATGCAATGAGAAGATCAAACTCATTACTAGTAAGACATAGACTTTAATGTAATGTTGTTCTTGAAAACAGGACCAGAACAGGTATAGTGCAAGCCGTGGTGCGCATTTGAATCTCAAGAGAGCTGAGAAAGCTCGGATTCTGGTCAGCAAGATTACCGGTAACTTCCAAGAGTCTCTATTGCTTTTTTTTCACAATGCGTCAAAGTGAGATTGACTGATTTTATGATATTGTGTTTGTACAAGCAATGGTTGACACATTGGTTGCTAAAACTCGGGCATGGGAAGATGATAAGAGTATGTCCTTTGAGTATGATGGTGTTCCCTTGCTCGCCATGCTAGATGAGTACACTATACTGAGGCAAGAACGAGAAGAGGAGAAGCGGAGGCAGAAGGTTAGTTTCTCACACTGTTGTTGTGTTTACATAATTTCTTATAAACTAATCTTTGCCTTTGTTTAATGAACAGGAACAGAAGAAGCAGCAAGAACAGCCACACACAGACCAAGACACCTCCGCGTTTGGGTCTAAACCGAGCCCTGCAAGACCCGTCAGTGCCAAGAAACCGGTGGGAACACGAGCTAACGGAGGAGGGAGTAACGAAACGCCTATTAAGCGCTTATCCATGAACGGAAGCAAGTCTAAGAGAGACAGTCTCAACAAGCTGACTTCACCTTCTAACCTTGGAGCAGTCTCTAAAGAGGATGATGCATCTCCAGTTGTAGCTTCACCGTGACAAGATATCTCTGAGCCTTTGTTAGTTGCTATTAGGGAAGGACTGATGTTTATGAAACAAAACACTTTAGAAACAAGACAAGACAGTGACTCAGTGAGAGTAGAATGTTATGTATCTGTATCATTGATTTACTCATATTTTTCCAAACTTTGGTAGAAAGAAAGACTATGTGAAGTGACCGGTTTAATGAAGAAAAGCTAGGGCTCTAATTGGAGTTATTTATTTTATCTGGGGGAAATTCGTAATATGCTTAAAGACGTTTAGGGGGTAATTGAATAATTTAAAAATGTTGGAGGAGATGTGAAAATATTTAGGAACTTGGAGGTGTTTTCCAAGAGGGATCAGGATTTTGTCCGTTCAACGACATCGTTTCGTACTTGACAATCACAAGCGCGTACGATTCAGGAATACTTCTCTATTTGTTGTCTATTACAATCTGGAGGAAGAAAGAGAGAAACGATGTCGAACACAAACGAACCAGCGAAGACTCTTCTGCCTTACTTGCAACGAGCCGACGAGTTGCAGAAACATGAACCGCTTGTTGCTTATTACTGTAAGTTTGTCGATGTTGTCTTCTCTATCTTTTTGATTAAAAAACCTTGATGATTGGTTTTTTCTTTAGCTGAGCTGATATGATCGTAGTCCAGAGATTGAGTTTACTATATGGATCTTTGTAAACTGATGGTTTTGCCGATGATTGATTGATTAGGTCGGCTGTACGCCATGGAAAAAGGATTGAAGATTCCGCAGAGCGAGAGAACTAAAACTACCAATTCGATCCTCATGTCTCTCATTAATCAGCTCGAAAAGGTTTCACCTTTAATCATCTAGCTTGATTCTTAGTAATAATTCTCATGATCTGTTTGGCTTTGATTCATATATGTTGTCATAAGGCTGGATAGTGTATTTATGCTTATATTTGGGAAGTTAAGACTTTTAATCTTAACTTAGATTAGGTTTTGCTTCATGTGATTGAGAAACAAACATGTGAAGCAAGAACACTTGTACTCAGCCTTGGGGGATTGATTAGGTGTTTCTCTCGCATGTTCCCATGGCCTATTATCTATGCTATAGTAATTTTTTTTGCATGTTAATGGTGAACTAGGTCCATCTTGAATTTATTGTCTGCCATTTGCTATCATGTGGGTTCTTAGCCACATGTAACATCTATAATCATCTTGTGAGAAAGAAATTTCCTGACTAGTTCTGGTTTCTTACCGCAATATTTGTGTGCAACTCCAGGACAAGAAATCATTGACTCTGTCCCCAGATGACAATATGCATGTTGAGGGCTTTGCATTGAATGTCTTTGCAAAGGCTGACAAGCAGGATCGTGCCGGAAGAGCTGACTTGTAAGTCTACTTTTTTCTTCTTCTTTTTTTCGTATATCTTATTCTTATATTGAATGACATTTGACACTAGTAAGTTTCTAGTATTGTTAGTTCGATTGAGCATCAGCACTAGTATGTCCCCAATCAGCACTAGCTCAATGAGTTCGAACTATCCTCTTTCTGCAAATGCAAATTCATTCCCTGTCTAGTATTGTTATTACTGATACTGAAAAGAAAATACACATACATAAGTTTACAATAAGCACATAGGTTTTTAGTGATGTATTTCGAGTTGCAGTAATATATATGTATGTATACAGACACACATAAGATAATCGGTAAAGAATAAGTTGGATGCATCCTATCCTTTTCGTGTCTTGTTTCCCTCTGTCAGTTCTGCTTTTTGATGTGTCTCTGTCTCTAGCCTTGATATTAGTTCAATTAATGGCCATTAATGTTGAAGGGTTAGTACCTGCATTTATGTGACTCCTTTACAGACGCTTGTGATGTATTATCTAAATCATTTTTGCTGCGCTTTTGACAGGGGAACTGCCAAAACTTTTTATGCTGCAAACATCTTCTTTGAGATTCTGAGCCAGTTTGGCCCGGTTCCTCCTGATGTAAGTTCCTATTTTTTCGTCACTTAACATCTCAAATAGAAACCTCGCAACTTAAGAGGCAGCTTTGGTAGATGTTTAATTATATTTATATGTAATGGACCATGGACAGATAGAGCAGAAACAGAAGTATGCTGCTTGGAAGGCTTTTGACATAAGGAAAGCCATTAAAGAAGGAAGGAAGCCCACTCCAGGTGATCCTGTTGATGATGAAAGTGATCTATCCCTTCCATCAAGCGGTCCTAGTGGCTCCTATGTAAGTTTCTCTACTTGGCAATTAATGGTTTGGGAATATCTAGATGTTGGCGCAAATGTTTAAGATATGAACATCTCTATCAATTTAATCCACTCATCATTTGCGCATTTTCATTATCTACAGGATCTTGGTGCAAGCGATACCAACGTACCAAGTCAACATAGGACAGAGCCTGGTCCATCCCACGACTCGAATGATGACTCAAGCCACCACCATTTCCCTGAAGTGCCACAACATCATCTACCTCCTCCCAGGTTTCATGACAATCCTAACAACAATTATCCAACAGATGTCTCACCTCCACCACCATCTTCTTACCCTTCCAACGATCTCCTTCCGCCTCCCACGGGACCATCAGACTCCCCGTACCCTCATCCTTACAACCAACAATCATACCACCAAGACCCGCCACAACACATGCCACCGCCGCCGCCACAAAACTACCCATCTCATGAGCCTTCTCCAAACTCTCTCCCTAATTTCCAGTCTTACCCTAGCTTTAGCGAGAGCAGCCTCCCAGCCACTCCTTCCCACTACCCTTCTCACTACCAAAACCCTGAACCTTACTATTCCTCTCCACATTCCGCACCTGCTCCTTCTTCCACAAGCTTCGCCTCTGCTCCTCCTCCTTCTCCTTATTCATCATCAAACGGGCGTGTCAATGTTCCTCCTGCTCTAGATCCTCCAGCTCAGAAGTACCATTACGACAGCAGCTACCAGCCAGGGCCAGAGAAGATCGCAGAGGCACACAAGGCTGCTAGATTCGCTGTTGGAGCTTTGGCTTTCGATGAAATCTCTACTGCTGTAGAACATCTGAAGAAGTCTCTGGAGTTGCTTACAAATCCATCAGCGGGTCACTGATATTTCATGTTTTAATCTATGAACCTTGGGTTTGATGTATGTGAAATGTGTGCATGAGCTCACAATCACACTATGGATTTGTTATTAACTCTTCTGGCTCAGACTTTTGTGTACAAAACAAAAACATTGTGTGAAGTCTTCTGATTTCTCAAACTAGTGTTTTTTTGCATGATGCCTCCATGGTTATACGATAGTATTCATATAGCCACAAACAGTATCAATGTATATCTAAATATCACAATAATATAAAAGGCCATGTACATATGGTTTTGTTAGATTTACAATTTATCACTAAAAAGATTTGGTAAAGCACGGAAGCAAACGTGTCGTAATTGTCATGTCAAGTGTAAGGAGGAAGATAGAGGAGAGGTGCGTTAACGACAAGGAAAGAGATGTCAGCCGGTGTGTTCGCTGGTGCGTGCATGTTCGCCACGCACCTCAATCATCATCTTACTAGCTCATGCTTTTTTTACTCTAAAAACGCAATCATGAACACATTGCACTCGGTCCACAGAGCAAGAAAGAGCGAGAGATGAGTACGGCGACTGAGATAATGGAGAGAGACGCAATGGCTACGGTGGCTCCCTACGCTCCGGTCACCTTTCACCGCCGTGCTCGTGTTGACATGGATGATAGACTTCCTAAACCTTGTAATAACGCCTTTCTCTTGCATCCTAGTTGTTGTCAACATGCGTATACATCATGCATGTATCTATATGTATAGATATTTTGTATGGATGGATTTAAAGAAACCCGTTTAAAAATAATGAAAATATCATATCCCCCAAACTTTGAAGAAATACAATTATTTCACTCATGTGTAATATATGCATGTGAGAATGTTTTTATGCGCATGATAGTATAGATAGTAATTAAGAAAATATGGTCTAAATTGTAAGTTGTATAAATTATAAATACATAGCATCCAAATGTATATATCACATATTTGGTGTTAATTGATGATTTGCATATAGATATGCCAAGAGCACTGCAAGCACCCGACAGAGAGCATCCGTATGGAACCCCAGGCCATAAGAATTATGGACTTAGTGTTCTTCAGCAACATGTCGCCTTCTTCGATTTAGATGATAATGGAATTATCTATCCTTGGGAGACCTACTCTGGTGCATACAAATTATATTTTTATATACATACATGTGTTTTCATTAGTATATATTTGAAAGTTTTGATTCCAACTTGTGATTAGGACTGCGAATGCTTGGTTTCAATATCATTGTATCGCTTATCGCAGCCGCTGTAATCAACTTGGCCCTTAGCTATGCTACTCTTACGGTAACACGAATTCCTCTTCCCAACATATATATCGTGTAGATTTAATCGTTCTACTCTAGACTCTCGTCCATAATAATGCAGGGATGGTTTCCTTCGCCGTTCTTCCCAATATACATACACAATATACACAAGTCAAAGCATGGGAGCGACTCAAGAACATATGACAATGAAGGGAGGTGAATGACCGCTATATATATATATATATATATATTGTAAAAATTGGTCATAAACCATGATGCACTGGTCTATATATAACCCACCTTATGTTAAATCGCAGGTTTATGCCTGTGAATCTTGAGTTGATATTTAGCAAATATGCGAAAACATTGCCAGACAAGTTGAGTCTTGGAGAATTATGGGAGATGACACAAGGACAACGTGACGCATGGGACATCTTCGGATGGTACGTACATGAACCCTCCTCTACTAACCTTTAGTTAGTTTTGTTACAAAAATGATTTTTAGGGTGTGCATATGTGTTTGTGTATAATTAGGTTCGCAAGCAAAATAGAGTGGGGGTTGTTGTACTTGCTAGCGAGGGATGAAGAAGGGTTTCTGTCAAAAGAAGCGATTAGGAGGTGTTTTGACGGGAGCTTGTTCGAGTATTGTGCCAAGATCTACGCAGGTATCAATGAAGACAAGACAGCCTACTACTAAAAGTAAATGGTAGAGGAGCTTTAGGCTGATAATCGTCCATGTGAATGTAACTTGTGTCTAAAGCAGAGTCCATGTGTTTGTTATGTTATGTCCAAATCTGTAAGGTAGAAGTATCATCAGTTGCAGCTGGTATAGAAAAGCTTCTATGTTCAATAATAATAGTATGTTTTGTTGTTGTGTTTGTGTTTGTGTTTGTATCAACCCTTTTTCAGTTATTTCCAGTTCAAATGTAATTTTTCATTGTTGTTACTTGGTATTGAGAATCATTTTTTTTTTTTTTTGTCAACATTTTCATTAATGCCCACATGGGCTTTTAAAGATTACAATGCAAACAAAAGCAAGCTCAGTTTCTAGATTACACAAAAAAATATATATCTTTAGTGCATTACACGATCGTACTCACTTTTATTTGCATCGTTTGAAGCCTTTGCTTTGATTATCCCAAAAGATTGTTGAGATTTAGACTTAAACACCAAGAGTTAAGAACCCAGTTAATCGGATTAGAGCATTCTTTAAAACACCGTCTGAACACAACCAGAGTTTTAAATCTTCATACTCTTCTCCGGATAACCGCAACACCTTGAATCTTCACACATGGATGACCTGCACTTTAAATCGCCATAGCCAAGAAGTGAGGGTTTACTTTCTCATGAGCAAAGAGTCAAGCATTAGTGAAAACCCAAATCTGTTCAATCGATTGGGGAAGACCAGAAAGAGATTAGAACACACAAAGGCTAGAGATTTTAAGCCGATTAAACAAAAGATAAACCGAACCCAATCGGAGTTAAAGATCCGTACAAGACGGAAGAACAAAACCGGATTAAAACCGGAGACAAACCCCAAACAAGTCGGTGACAAAACAAAATAAACTAATTACAAATTTACAAGGCACAACGCCGGCGAACCGGACGTTGGCCAGAGACTGCAAATCCGAAAGCCGGAAACTTCAAGAAAAGATGAGAGAGACGAGAGAGACGAGAGAGATGATAGAGAAAGTTTTAACGTTTGAGGAGAGTTATTGTATTGAGAATCATTTCTTGTATAAAAACTCTTGTAAACTGGGTGACTGAAAAATCAATAATGGTTTTAGTCGAAAACAAAAAAGAGTTAAATTAATTAAAGCAGAAAAGACAAATTTGTCCCTCACACAGAGATCACTTGGGGGCACGAATGATTACGATCCTCCTCATCCAGGAGATTCAATTTCAATCTCTGACGTTTTCTCCACTTCTTAGGGATAACTATTAGCCTTTGTACTCTCTCGTTTATCTTCACTGTCGGATCTCGTATTTAATTAGTTCTCGTGGCAGGATATATATATGTAATCTCATTCTTTTTGGGGATCATCATAAGAGATGGCTTTTGTGGTAACATCACTAATATTCGCTGTGGTCGGCATAATTGCTTCAATATTCACTAGAATCTGCTTCAACAAAGGCCCCTCCTCCAATCTGTATGTCTTCTTTTTTTTTTTTTAGTTATGCAATCTTCAAGTAATCTCATTGTTCCATCAATGTTAACGCCTTGATCCATAAGTAATACCTCGAATCATTTTTGAATCCCTTTGCGCTTTTAGAATTATTAGTAGACGAAATCTAAATCTCTTTTCTTCTTTTGACTTTTTTTAAATATTTGAACTGGCTACTTGCTGTGATAGTTTCTTCAGTGTAAACAAGTACTGTTACAATTCTAACTCCTTGGAATATGAATGTTTGTACACACATTCGATAACCATTCATCTTGTTGGAGTAAATCTCTCTCAAGTCTTTTTTATTTTTTCTTTCTTTGTGGAACAGGCTACATTTTACTTTGGTCATTACAGCCACCGTCTGCTGTTGGTTGATGTAAGTTTGTGAAGTTGGATGCACACACCACTAATACGATTTGATTCATTATCTCATCGTTTTTTTTCTGTGGGGCAGGTGGGCAATTGTATACATTGCGCAGATGAAGCCTCTCATTGTCCCTATCCTAAGCGAGGTTGAGTAGATACCAATCTCTACTCAAAACACAATAACCCCCCATGTCTTCCTCGTACTAGCAAACCAACTATTTGAGTGTATGCTCTGTCTTTCTTTTTCTTCTTCAAACATATCTCCTCTTGAATCTTGGTCTCATTCACTTCTGGAACAGTCTTCACATTATACTCTGAAGACTACCAGAGAGTGTGTATTATTATTGATATAATAAATTTTTATTTGGAAGAATACTATCATACTACTTCCAATTATTATCTTCTTCATCTTCTTCTCAGGGATTTTGGGATTCTACTAATACGTTTTTGGCAAGTTCCTATCAACATCAATAATCCAAGCATGAACTCATTCCAACAGCCAGTCCCTGTCAAATGGTCCAAACGGTTCATGTGAAACTCTCTATTGAAATGACTCTGAGCTTCAAAATTGTTATTGAGGTCTTTCTTTATGAAATTACAAAACTTGAATTTTGACATAAACACACTCATTTTTAACTACCATCACACACAACACTCTTTAACTAACATTACAAGTAAAATCCGGAAACAACAGTATCTTTTTTTTCAAACAACCCCCAGTGTGAACTTAAATAGATCTCCGCCTGTACCGTATAGACTTCTTCTGTCTTCCACTGTGACACAGACTCTTGAACGAGTTGTGATTCTCTTCCTCAGTTCTACTTCGGAAGTAGTAGTAGGGTTGTCAAAGTTCGGCCCCTTATAGGAAGTAATCAGGGGCAGGTTTTTTAGCGGGAGGCCCTCTCGAGTCCTGCCATTTAGAGTATTGTCACTTTACTGAACTGCTCATAGTAAGAAATATATTTTTTACTAAAAGGGGATCCAAACCTGCTGCGCTGCCTCGAACACACGGAACTCTTTGTTTAGATTCTCATCGAGCTCTAGAATCGAAGCCACATTACCGCACCTGGATCATAGTTGTACATAGGAGTAAATGAAAAGATCAAGCTAAAAGGGAGGAAGATACACACTCTGAGTATCTTATATTTCTACCTGTAACAGTAATTTGGGGCTGACCAGACTGTCACAATCTGGCTATCGAACATCCATTTGTAACCCTCCATAACAAGCTGATGGGCTCGGGCTATGTAGTCTATGTTGTTTGTGTGGTTAAAAGAGGAGACAACACTGCCGCCAAAAAGGAAGCCAGCACCACGTGGACTCAATCCCCAGCCATCAACAATATCTTCAGGATCAGACCATAGGAGGTCACACATGGCACCATCATGTGGCACTTCTTGCTTCCGGTCAATTGTCCTGATCTGCCGTAAATAAATGTATATATGGGTTCGTCAGTTGAAACTTATCAGTCGAGAGATAGACAGAGAGCTGTTTCTATCAAACCTGATCAAGAGTAATGATAGCTGGAGAGAGACCGCCATGAACACAGAATATCTTGTTCTCAACAACAGCTGAAAGACTAAATGTACGTAATAAAAAGAGACGCATCAGTTTAGAGCAAAAAAAAACTGAAAGAGAGATTGAGGTGAGGTAAGTACCTCATGTAGTCGAAAATGTCGGTGCAGTATCTCCAGACATTAACAGAGCCATATTTACGCAAACACTCATCATAAAATCCATAAACCTACTAAAAGCAGACTCTGTAAACACTCATATATAAAAAAAAGACAAAGAAACTAACAATGAGAGACAGAGCATTCACCCACCTGTGTGATTTGCCTGCTCTCGTGGTTTCCTCTGATGAGAGTTATACGGTCTGGGTATCTAACCTGAGAACACATCAAAAGGAACCCACTTTAGTGGTGATTCTAAAACACAAGAGAGAGAATATGAAACACAAACACCCTCCAGTCCGTTACCTTGAGGGCGAGCAGAAGTAGAAAGGTCTCAACAGAGTAGTAACCACGATCAACAAAATCCCCAAGAAACAAGTAGTTGGTCTTAGGGCAATCACCCCCAACTTTGAAAAGCTCCATCATGTCATAGAACTGCCCATGTATGTCCCCACATAGCTAATTCCATTTTACAGCCAAAACAAAACTTTCAAGGATTAGCAAATCATACTCTTCTCTAACTTAAAACAAGCTGCTCAAAGGCAAAGATCTAACGAAACCATTCCTATTTATTAATTCATAAGATCCTAATTCTACTTCAGAGATGAAAACATGGAATCCCAGATCGAGAAAGAGAGATAACTTACAGTGACGGGAGCATCGACTCTTTGAACGTTGCTCTCTTCAACGAGGATCTCCATGGCTTTGAGGCAAAGAGACTTCACCTCCGATTCGCTCAGTGGCTCGCAGCGTTTCAGCTGCTCTATCTGCTTGTCTAGGTCTGACATTTCAATTACCTCCTCTATATCTCCTGAACACGATCGTTACTCTGAATAATTCAGATGAAAACCAACCAAATTTTCTCGAAAGAAGGAGAAAAAATCAGAGAGAGTAGTGTAGTTAGGTCATCTTTCTTCCCGGGAGAGCTGCTGCTTCTCTCCGCAGGAGGGGTGTTTTCTCTCTCCTTCCCTAATGTTCTTTGTTTTATTCAAAACCACTCCACTTCTTTTCTGAAATTCTATATTCGGCCCTGAAAGTCCTGAAATCAACACTCCGAACCCATTCCCACACTGTCATTTGGGCTAATTTATTTTTATAAGGCCCGGCCCGTGTATACTCACGCCACTTTTTCATATAACTCCACAACCAGTGATCAGAAACGATGCTGAGTTATGTAGCTCATATTGTCATGGTTTTCCTTTCTCTAGTTTCATAAGAATGTCCTCTGCTTTTGAAAATCTAACACTCAATGTTTCACAAAACTCCTTTTAACATCATTAATTGGATGATGTTTTCTTATCAAAAAAATAACAAATCTATTTTCTTGGTTAGGTTATATATAGAAACATAAAACATTCTTAATCAACAATTTAATAAACATTCGCAATGAATACAGCGTAGAGAATCAGAAACTCTTTAAGCTGTGTGGCTACTGCTGCAAATTAGAATCTGAAGTCAGGTTCCACGTCCATTGCCCATGTAAATTTCTCCTGAAGAGTCTTGGTGAACATCTGCATATTTCCATTAAATGTTATTTAGACCACTCACCCGTTCCTTTTTCATTTAACCCCACAAGTAACATTACCTTTTCAATGGGTACTTCATTACGTTTGCACCACGCAACTGTGATCCTTGGATCCATGTAATTTATCTTTGACGTTCCCAAGGCCACAGTTTTCAAATCTTCCTTTGTCTGCATGTCATGTTCCATCTTTTCAGCCTTCATCTTCTGTTGAGCTATCTTCTTCTCCCACCTGCCATTTTAACATCACAGTCTCAAAGAGCTAATCTAGTTTTAAAAGTCTCTTGTGTAACTGATAGGAAGGTTTTGTTATATTTACGCTTCTGGAGTTATGTTTCTCGTTTTCTTTCCATCTGAACCCTCTAGTGGAGCTTCTCCCTTTTTAGCCCTCTTGAGATTGGTTTTAAGTTGTTTAAGACCCTCCTGTGACAATATAAAAAACACAATGCAAATTATAAAGATTAAGACAACTTCCTCAAGTATCATATTCTTGGTTATTCAAATCTTATGTAGGAGATTTTTACCTTGAGTTCATCTATCTTATCTTTCAGTTTCTTGACTTGTGCACCGTGAGACTTTGTAACAGCACGCTGATGATTACAGATTATGGCCACCTGCAAGAATTAAAAAAGATATACTCATCATTCTTTTTCTTTCAATGAACTAAAGAAAACCACTATAACTTGGGCAATCTCACCTCCTTGTTGGCTTGATCATAAACTATTTTTTTCTGGTTTATATCAACACCATCTTTGGTTTCTCGACGCAACTGTCACAGCATCCAAACATATATAGGTATAGAACAATCAGATTCAGACTTTTTGGAAGTTAAACAGCAACAAAACTGAGAGGAACAAGGTTTCAATCATACCGTTTTATCCAGGGTGATGGATGCATTGTATGTACGGAATACTTTAGCTGTGAGTCCAGGCATAAGCTCCTTAAGATGAGCGTTCAGTTTGTTTGCGTCTATCTCATCAAAAAGATCGTCTGAATCGGATTTACCTGGATGGATGATTATAGAAAAGTTAAACCAATTTATTTATAAAACTCATGTGAAACGATTTAAATGTTTTAACACAAACTCAAATCCATGTATAACTCACCAGCTTTGAACTGTCCAATGGCTTTGTAAACAGGAGGCTCAACTTCAACAGTATTCTCATATCTTATTGAATCTTTACCAAGGAAGTCAAACTAAACACACATTAGAAAGAAAAAAAAAGTCTGTCAAGATCAAGCCACATGAAGTTAGAGTCAATGCTTTCAAGATCCAGTTACTACCTTTAACTGATTTGGATGAATGCACTCCACATGGTCTACTTTTAGCGTACAGCAACCAACAGTGTCTGCCTCATCATCATCCTGTCCAGAACAAGTGAAAAAACAATGAGAATTGTTTTTTTTTTCAAATAATGAGAATTGTTCTGCATACTAGTTAGTCATTACTTGCATATCATTAACGTATATTACCTTATCAGTACCAGCTCTAAGTGCCAATTTATCAATGAGATAGGTAGCCACAGCTATCTGACGCTTTAAAACATCTTTAGAAGTAAAGTTCTTGGTGTAAGCTTCTCTTATACTTTCTATGTGGTCCTGAACAAAAAAATTTAAGTAGCTAAGAATAGGTTATGTCTCTGTAGAATAAATCTGGACTACATATATACCTTAAGCTTCCTGGCATTCTCGTACTTATCCTTGTCGCTTTGTCCTTTCTGAGAACTGCTAGCTGACAGACCAACATACTTGTCTTTTTTTAAGATAACAGGATCATTCCACATTGCTAGCCATGAGACTGTGTTATCATGCCTTATTTCTTTCCATCTGCGAAAAACCAAGTCACATTGTTATTACACACAGAGTACATCATTTCCAGAGACTAAAGTTAGAATACCACCTTTCACCAGGTATGGGGCATTCAGGGATAGGAGCATCTTTCCCTATGTTTAGAGTGATATCATGTGGATGTATACGCCTCTTAAACTTTCCCATCTGCAAAAAATCAGGTCATAAACTGGTTTATGAAAGGCCCACCTAAACCCAAAAACGCATGTTATTTATGAAAGATTCATGAAGAAAAGAACCTTAGGATGTTCTCCCCGGCCTCTGAATAACCCAGGAGGTTCAACCTTATAGTTCCCAATCTGAAAGAGAGAGACAACCGTCACAATAAGTAAGCCTTAACCCAAAAGATGGAGAGAATTTACATGAACTTACTTTCTCTTTGACACCGTCTATAATAGCCCACATATACTTCTCTTCCTGCTCCTGTTTTTTCCCTTTTTTCTCTTTATTCTTCTGCACATTATCAAATGAAATAAAATATAGCTGTAATTAACATCATTGCAGTCGTATAAACTAAAAAAAAATTAGAAAGTCTCTTTGTCTTGTTACCTGCTTCTTTTCCAAATGCCACTCATATATTGGGGTAAAGTCACAATCATCTAGCGTCTGTATCACATGTTTCTTTCCAAGTAGTTTTCTCAGTCATTCCAGAAATTCTTCCTAAATAGTGGTATGTTGTAATAGTCTGTATCCCTCATCACAGCAAACATCGTTGCAACCTAAAAAGGTAACAAATTTTCAGCAGAAGGATTAATGAAGCTGATCTTTAAGAATATATATGTATATGACTCTGAGGGAAAGGGAGAGAGGGATGACCTCTTCTTGCTCAGGAGATAAGTTGACTGGCTTTCCCTTGTATAAGATCTTGGTACCATGAGGTTCATAAGGTGGTGGAAAGGTGACACCGTTGTGCACCAAGGTAGTCCATTTCTTTTTCCCATCTCCAGAAGGTGAAGATTTTGAAGACTTTGCATAATCAGAGTCTTTCTTGGATCTTTTGCTCCTTTTCTTGGGCGGGGGAGAAGCTCCTCTTGTCACTTCCGGCTTCTTAGATGATGAAGTAGAACTCTGTTTTGTTACTTTAAGCTTTGCAGATGGTGTTTTACTGTTAGAGGAATCTGACTTGATTCTCTTGGCAATTGGAACATCATCATCATCAGTTTCATTAGGTGATACCACAGCCTTTCTCTTTCTATCTAAATTTTCGGTTTTCGCAGAATCTTGTTTTGCAGATGAAGATGATGCCTTGTGCTTTTTCATGGATGATTGATGTGTAGAACTGTCCTTCTCAAGAAGTCTCTTGCCAGACACCTTTGTCCCTTTACTTTCAAGCTTGGAACCATTCTGAAACTTCTTAACCAGAAGTTTATTTCCATCACTACCTGAAATTTCGTTGACATGCTTCTTCTTTTGTAAACTTGACGATATTGGAGCTTCATCATCATCTGACTCATCATCGCTATTGATCTTTTGTTCTGGCGCAGTGGATTTCCGCGAGGAGATTATGGTATCATCCTCAGAGTCTCCATCCTTAACAGTTGAGGGTATAACAACACTTTTCTTGAACACTAAAGGCTTATTATCATCATCATCGTTATGCATCACTAGTTTTGAAATAGCCTCAGAGCGCATACCTGATGAGAATATATATGTTAACAAGTATTCTATGAGATCTAATAATCAAAACTGAAACAGAGTAAAAATTTATTGACAGAGATCTAAACCTTATTTCTAAGTAAGAACTCTCTAGGAAAAGGCGATAAGGAAAAAGGAAAATCCTAGAAAAAATCAGGAAATCAAGAAATAGAAAGAAGACATCATCATACTTCTTGTCTATGTGCTCATGTATCACAATGCTTTACGCAAACGTACGCATCAAGGAAGCACAAAAAATAGTTCTGTAAGAGTACCTAGTTACGTCTTATTCAACTTACGTGTCCCCTCCATTGAAAAAACATATCAACCCAATCTTAGGGGATACACATACTTTACTACAATCTTGATAAGAACAAGAATAATAGTGTGCAATTGAAATAGAGAAAATCCCACAAACTCGTACCTGAAACCCTAACTTGTGTTACAATGAAAAGATTTTTGCTGCTGAATCAAATCAAATCAAACAAAATAATCAACCTTATTTAAGGAGCGTTGAAATTCTGGATGAAGCCTAACCTTTGTCTCTCTGTAAGTTTTCTTTCTTCTTATATATGTCACGCTTCCTATGCCGAGGAGGCTGGAGAGCCTAAGGCATAGAGAGACTCTATTTCGTCAAGAGGGTTTAGTTTTGGCAGTTTTAACTCCCCACGACGTCGTATCGAGCGGCGCGTATTTTTGTAACCTACCGCCCTAATTGAGATGCGTTCACATAGTAAACCAGGGTTATGTTAAACCGTATAATTACCCAAAATGATGTAATTGTATACAACCGCTCTTAACCATATTTTGAACCTTTTGGTTGCTTCGTTGGTCAGAACCTTTACAGCCATGTTCTTTACGTTGACGCGGACGCAGCGTCAAGCGGCTCCTCATGCCACATACTCACGTAGCCGGAACCTAACCTTTTTTTTTTTTTTGTAACACTTGACATCATTATAGACATCATTTCTCATTTATTTGTAAAGACAACAAAGATACAAAACACATACAAAGATACAAAACACATACAGATTACACTTTGACATCATTATAGACATCATTTCTTATAGACATCATTTCTCATTTATTTGTAGCCGGAACCTAACCTTATAGACATCATTTCTCATTTATTTGTAAAGACAACAAAGATACAAAACACATACAGATTACAGAGTAGGGTGATGTTATTACAAAGGCTAATTTGCTCTCGCAAGAGATATTGTTGTCTCTCACACACTCTCTCTCTATCTATTCGTTGGGTGTCTCTTCTGAGACAGTGGTGATGTCTGAAACCGCGTCAGCCTCGTTCTCGTTGTCATCAACAGCCAAGCTCGAGACTTCGCCGCTCAACGAGGAAACTTCGTCCTCTCCCGTGACAGACGGAGCAGGAGACGCGTCTGTGCTGGTGGTGGTGCACGTTGTGGTGGTGCTCTGACTGGACGACGAATCCGAACTCTCCGCTGAGCGTTTCTGAAGACTCCAGTACATTATACTCGCCGTTAAGATTAGGATCATCTTCTGATTCACCTGTCACAACATCATCCCAAACACCATCTCCATCATTAACTCTTCTAACCAAGTACCAGAGAACACGTTATAATTTACCTCAACGATATCTTCAGGCAACAAGAAAACAGAACATCCGAGCTTTCTTGCAACGCTGACTATGTACGTAGCATTCAACCTCTTCTCCTCATCTGCACGTTTCAACAATCAAGATAACCAAATAAGCTTTGATTCTGGTTAAACAGAGTAAGTAGATAGAATCTAGCTAGGAGTGAACCTGTTCCACCCTTGGTGACAAGATTCCAGTTAACAACTCTTGGCTCAATTGCCCATAGAAGGTCTAGGAAGAATAACCCGTTCGATAAACTCTTGTCCTGAAGAATTTTAATTTGATTCAATAGTTACTAAGATTAAGTGTTTTTGAAGTTGATATTAAAGAAAGGTTACCTTGAAGCTCTCTATCTGAGATTTTCTCCCCATGGTTCTTACTTTCCGGTTAGCCCAGCTGAGGATATCTGCATCAGTCATATCTTTGCCTCGTGTCCTCGACCTGAGACTCTTGAGAAGCTGTAGCATATGGAATCTCATCAACTGCCATAATAGACCTGAAAGACAGACAAACATAATCTTTATTGCATCAAGCTAAGAAAAGAAACAGAAACAGAAACATGGGGTCTCTAGGGTAATGATGAATACCAAGAATGAGTTTCTTATTCCCTTGGACTATGTCGTTTCCAGCTACATTAACGAGCGAGAAGCTCAGCTCTTTCCCAATCTTTACCACTTGATTGCAGTTCTCTACTTTTCTAAATGGCATCTTGATGGGAGGTTTGGAAGCATGTTTCCAGTTGACTGATCCAGGAGAGACCTTGTCAAGAACTTCCAGAAGTATCCATCTGCAGCAAATTAGAAAATAGAAAATAGAAAATTAGAAACATCTACAGACTGGTTGCTTTATATATAGAAAGGAAAACATAAAAGCTTTACCCATTTCTAACATCTTCAAACACATTGTTGACATAACTTTCAATCCCCAGGCTGTTGATCCATAGCCGGTAGCATCGTTCATCTCTACAAGTCTGTACGTCTTCGGTCATCATCTCCGCAAATGAATACTTACCATCCGTACTTAGACCATTCCTGCAACAGGTACAGGCGGTTAAAGTAAAACCAAGTGCATAGAGAATGAAACAATTAAACTCAAAAGTGGTAAAATCTCCAAGTAAAAAGGGGTTTCAGGTAACAAGCTTTTGAATCACTGATAATAGCATTGTATGAAAAGCTTCTTTTTGTTCATTTTCCCGCTGACATTCACAAGTTTGTTTGTAAAGAATAACTTACAAAAATAGACGGTTCTTTCAGCTAATTGTCACCATCTTAATTAAACAGGAGTATGAAAGTCTTATCAGAAATACAAACCTTTCATGGAATATTTGTGCCACAAATGCAAGATTCAAAGTTGGAGATCCTTCAACAATCTCTTCAGCAGTCAAGTATCGTTTGCAGTTCATTCTCTCTGCGTGACAGAGAACTAGTTCAGCCCTTTCAAGTGGATCCTTTGCATCTAATGTAGCCGGGTCACAGTGTTCAGGTGCGAGAACATTGAGTAGGTAAGCATAGGCTTGTGCATCCTGAAGATTAACCAGAAATACGCTTTACTATAGGAAAAAAAAAACTTGATGAGGTTCAACAAATTTCATTCATAAAATTGCTTTTTATGATTCAACAAATTGCATCCATGGAAGTACCAAACCCTTAAGTGAAAAAGAGTTTATGTTTATATTGTGACTTTTATAATTCATATTATTTCTCTCATCCAAAAACTTAAGGAACAGTAGCACATAAGTACAATCTTGAATGTAAAGAGTTTGGATAAGCAAAAGAGAGAGAGGTTGCCTTTTCAAGTTATACTTTGAGAAGCCAAATAGTAATAGTATTACTGTAATACCTTTAGATCAGAAGAAAAGTTTGAGACGGTTTTCTTGTAACCCCCTTTCTTAAGATGGAAGTTCATCCATTTCAGTAAGATTTTCTCTGGGGGCAATCTCAGCAACTCCTCAACATCCTGCAACAGATAAGAAACTTGTTACACACTTATAACTTACAAGACGTGGGGTGAGATAATGTGATTGGTAGCTCAATTTACATCGCTGTCCTCAAGCAACTCAACAAGCTGAGGCGTCTTCTTTATGTTGAGATCAGCCAGCAGTTGAATCTGCACTTACCAACATTGTTGAGTTAAATAACTGAGAACAGAAAGCAAAAGTAACATATATATATATATATATATATTTTTAAAGAATATTAAATTTATTCGAATCAAAAAAGGCCTTTGTACAAACTAATGCAACTGTGATCTAGTTAAGTTTGAATGTTTTAGAAGCAAAAGTAATATAGGTGGATGAGTGTATACCTTTATGAGTTGTGAAATCAATCCTAGCACTAGGTGAGGCTGCAAAACATCATACAACCTCCATGGTCAGAACACTTCTTAGCTAATAGGTCACTGAGGAGACAAAACATACCCGTCCTTCAGCCAGGTCCTGTGTCCCAATATTAACAACAGTGCATCCAACAGCTTTGGCAGAGTTGAGACAGAGCGTGTGATTCTCATTCCTCTCCCAAGGATTAAGTACCCTCTTCGTGTTGATGGCTCGTTCGTCTATCGTCCCTGGTACTGCTACATTTATGAGCTTACTGCACTAGGAGAGAAACAAGTCAGAGGTAGAAAACCACAGATGCTCGAGATGAATAACTCTAAACATGTGAAACGTGCAGCTAGCTTACCATATAAGTACACCGTCTTTCACAAGTTCATACAACTGATTAGAATCAGGATCAAGAGGAAGGAACTGCTTGAGGAAGGGATCATCCCCAAGGTATCTGTTGATGTGCTGAACGAAAGAGCCCTTCTCCGACTGGTTTATAGTGTGGAGAAGCGTCGTGGTGCTAGCTTTGAGAAAGGAGGATGAGTGTCCGCCAGATTTCTCAGCTGCTTTGCCTTGTAAGTTGAGATATATCTGCACATCATAGGATCAATCAATATCACATTCATAGTGGTTCACCAACAAGAAACACCACAGTACCTTGAGAAACTCTTCAAAGTCCACATCACTGCTTGTATCAGAAGCTTGTTCTTGGAGTATCTCTCTGATCTCGTTTTCCTTGAATGTTGTACTAATGCCCTTGAACTTTGACAATAGAGGAGGGAGGTCTTCTATTGCGATGTTTCCACTTGAGTTCTTCAACGATACAAACTACACAAGAA
Organism: Brassica napus; assembly: GCF_020379485.1. Taxonomy (NCBI): domain Eukaryota; kingdom Viridiplantae; phylum Streptophyta; class Magnoliopsida; order Brassicales; family Brassicaceae; genus Brassica; species Brassica napus. Next base: position 14,851,363 of record NC_063444.1, on the reverse strand, counting down.
ATCAAGATTGATTAGTTTCATCCATGTAAAGGTAAAAAGAGGAACAATGAAAGAGAGAGAGAAGAAACCTTGGAGTTAAGAGTTCGAAGTTCGACTTGTGTGAACTGGCTCTGTAACCATGGATCCGAAACCACAACACCCACGAACCCAGACATCTCCCTGAAAACACTTGATCACGATAGAATCCTCTTTTTCGAATCTCCCTGGAAACGGATCATCGTAAGCTTCGCTGGAGTAATTGAAAGGATTGATCTTTGTGGCTAAGAAAAAAAAAAAGAAACAATTCGAAAATCTGTCCTTAATATAGCAAGACAAGACAAAACTGTGTTAACCGACCATTCTTTTGGTTAAGATAAGAACAAAGACGACTCCATCACGCAACCTACAAAATATAAATCTCGAGAGATGGAAGATATAGTCCTAATCTTACCTCGGGTGGAGGAACATTCGGCGTTGAATTCATCACTACGATGACATCGAATGAACCGAGACGGAGGAACTAAACCGCAATGTGCAAACTTTTGTCACGTGAAGCAACCTCAAGAAGATGAAGGAACAGAGAGAAAGGTACGATCTTTTTTTCTACTATACGTGTGAGCAAATTAACTAAGCCGTGCGTGAATAGAGGAGGGAAAATAAAACGAGTTTTATGTTTCGTGCGAGGTGCTGTTAATGCGAATGCTTGATACTTATTTCTTACGCGCGCGAGTATATTATTGGATTACGAAACTCGCTCGGTGAGGGAGACATGTGGATGGGATGTGCGTCCAGCTCGACAAGGGACGCTGACCTCACAATGTAACGACTTGTCTACGTGTCACTTCTCTTGACATCTCATATTTGTCTGCATTTACACCATTTACTAGATTAAATGGGTTTCAATTAATGTCTGCCTAACAATTTTTTTTTTTTTTTGTAACTTGGCATTCATTTATAAACTAAGAAAAAAATGTTTACAAGCCACAAGCCTAACAATTTTTTTACTAGCTTCGAAACTTCGCAGTGGTGTTCATGTCCGAAACTGGTAGATGTTCAAAAATGGGTGCAAAATATACTTAAAGGTAAAACATAAATCATCCATCAGATCTCTACGTAACATAATTACAATATGGCTTAATGGGTCTGCTGACGTCAACGCTGGTCTTAAGCCCATTTTAAAGAGTGATTTCACACTCCACCTTTTGTGGCCAAGCTATTTACAAATAGTTACTGTAATAATCTTTTTTTTTTAACGGTAATAATCTTAGTTATGTCAAGAGTTCGTTACTTAATTCCCATCACTGAGTTCGTTACTTAGGGCAACATTATTGGTAGTACTTTTTTATTAGTCCTTAGCTTATTTTATTATGTTTTTATGTTAAGAGACAAAGCTTAATAGACAATCCCTAAAGTATAGATTATTGGTAGGACTTTTGTTATCTCTCAGTAAAATAATTGTTTATTTTTTTGTATTTTTTATGAGTAATGATATATAAAAGATAAGTTTTAAATAAAACATATAACATTAAAATTGAAAACATAATTAAATTTCAAAGTTGCAACAAAAACAAAATTGGAAAAAAATTACAAACTTGATAAATAAAAGCAAACACACATTTTATTCAATACAGAGAAAGTTACAAATTATATGTTATTTGGAAGATGTCCAAATTTAGTCCATATATTTTCAATCAAATCATTTTTTAGTTGTGCATGGGCTTGTCTATTCCGAACGGTCGCTCGACGATCAATTGTATTGCCGAGATTTGTAGGCATATCGACGGAAAATGTATCATCCACATCTTCTCCTTCTTGAAATTCCAAAACGTCAAACTGAGTGAATGATGATCGTTCATCTTCGACAATCATATTATGGAGTATGATACATGCTCTCATAATATTTGCTATTTTGTCTTTATCCCATAACTTAGATGGATTTTTGACAACGGCAAATCTAACTTGAAGGACTTTAAAGGCACGTTCAACATCTTTTCGAACAACTTCTTGGTTTTTAGCAAATAATGATTTTTTTTCACCTTGGGGCAGTCTGATAGATTGAACAAAAGTCGCCCATTTTGGATAAATACCATCTGTGAGATAATAACCCAAATGGTACTCCGTTCCGTTGACATATAAGTTTACTTGTGGCGCATTACCGTTAATAATGTCATCAAAAACAGGTGAGTACATCTTGTGACGCTAGCTTTCTTTGTTGTCAGTACATTTGTATTTTATTGACTCACGAGCATTTGTTTGCAATGTTAGTTCACGAGCTTTTTTATACAATTTTATTGACACTAGCATTTGTATACAATTTTTCATTGTCAAACTCATGCGAGAAGATGTAGCAAAGTCACAACATTACACATTATACATGATCATTAACATCATTACAACAACATTAACGAAAACGAGACAGAGAAATCATTACAACAGCCTTGATCAGCTCAGCTTGATCAGTAATGTCATTAGAGCAATATAAAAAAAAAATACAGAGAGTTCATTCAAGCTTCTGCTCAGCAACATACAGAGAGTTCATTCAAACTAAGACAGTAACAAGTACAGATAGTAAGACAGTAAGACAGTAACCAACACTAACACTATCTTCTATAGCCTAACCAACTTCTGCTCAGCAACATTATAGAGATCCTTAACATGGCTAAGGTGTGTCTCATAGTCACTCAAAATGTTTAGATAATCTACCTTTTCAGCCAATTGAAGTGTGTGTATATCCCTGGCTCTCATCTCCTCCATAACCGCCTCATCCCACCATTTCCATACATGGCACTCGCCATCATCAACATTATCACATGTATAGTATCTTCTACCTGGATCGGTTCTACTGTAAGATGTAGCTAGATGAGGTTGCCCACCACAGTAGCATGTCTGCGGGAAGCCGAACTCGACCTCAGGTTGTGGAGGGTACTGAACCTCACGGTTATTGTAGCTTAGCTCAGCTTGATCCCGTCGAATAAGCTCTTCAGTTTCGCTGTAGCCACTGTCTACTGTGTCCCCTCCAAACTCGTCAGAATCAGAAGGCTGGCTATAGGAATAATCATGTCCCATGTTTAACTTAGCCTGAAAATTTTTAACAAAATAAATATTAGAAATTTAATTATAAAGATAGACATTCATTTATTGTAAAGGACATTATAGACATAGAGATAAACAGATTTATTTAAGTAATCAGGAAGCACATTCATAACATAACTGATTCATTTATAAAACAGACATACAAAGCAACCAGGAAGATAATACAAATCACTTAACACATAAATTAAAGACATAGTGGACCTAAAGTACAAACATAGTTAGGAGATAATTCTCAGAAATACTGGGCGAGAAGTTTGTTCTTCACAACTTCTTCAGCCTCACTGAGGGGTTCTTTTTTGGCAAGGAGAGTGTCTAGTATGGCCAGCTTTGACAGTTTCTCCTTCATCGCCAAATCCTCCTTTTTCATTTCCCAAATGCTCGTAAACTCAGCAAGAGACTTCACTTGACCATTATTCCTTTTAGCTTTTGCAGCCTTGATACCTTCAGGCCTTGTCTCATGATCACCAACATTGGTGGTTGAAGTTTGGGAACCTGTCTCACCAATTCTTCTCTTCGAATTGGCATTAGCTTTAGGGATATTAAGGTTAAGCCATTTTTGTTCATACCTCAACACACACCACGCATGCTCAAGTGTAAATTTGGATTTGTGGTCAGAGTAGAAGATGTCATGAGCCACCTTTAGAACATCATTGTCGTTCTGACCACTGGTAATTTGTCTCTCCGCAGCCGCAAATGCACCACAGAACTTGTTAGTGAGATCATTGATTTTGTGCCACCTCTGTTTACAATGGAGAAACTCTCTCTTTTCACCACCCTCTCTACCGTCAGTACTTGCTGCAACATATTCCCCAACTCGTTTCCAGAACGTCCCTGACTTTTGATCATTACCCACAACAGCATCCTTAGATGTGTTTAGCCACACACTGATTAGAACCTCGTCATCAGCTGGTGTCCACTTCCTTCTCTCCCTACGGTCCACTGGTGTGTCTTCAGGTAGAGTTGGGGCGTCAGCTTGTTGTGAACTGAAAGGAGGGATTTCAGAAGCTCCATAATGGAAACTCTCATACGAAAGGTTCTCATGGAGAACACTTTCGTGTTGACTGTTAAGGAGACCTAAATAACTAGAGGACTGGCTATATGGATGCCTTGAATCCACAGCAATGAGAAGAGAGGAGGGATTATAGAAGATTTGGGAACCGAAATGGTTACTGGTTTTACCGAACAAGAGAGAAAAAAGATGAGATTATAGGATAGCTTGAAGATGGTTGGAGTTTAATAGGTGAAACTGTAATAAGTTACTATCATAATTACCTAACCACAAACTACCATTGTCTAATCACAACTTATTGCATTTTACACAACTAAATAACTATCAAGTAACCTTTACAGGTGCATTCAATTTAAAGGAGATTTCGTACAAGTAGACTTCATGACTACACGTTTTCTATCAGAGTTCATGCGTACAAGTTCAATTCAATCAGAATTATCAATTCATTAAGTCAAGCTACTATTAACAACTTGTGGAGCTCAACTGAACATGAATTACAAACAGAGAATCAAACCAACCTCAGCAACTAACATACTCAGATCAAACAAAAGAACTCATATCAGTTTCAGCAAAGAAGTAATTATTTTGCAGACAATTAACAACAAATCCGCAGACAGAGCAAACACTTAACAACTTTAACAAATGTCAAGTCGAATTCAGTTTCATTATAACGCATCACTTGTTTATATGCACACAGAGCAAACACTTACAAACTTTACCACGAATTCAAACTGACAACAGTTTCATTACCACACAGAGCAAACACTTAACCACAAATTCAGTTTCATAACCACACAACTTTTACAATCTATTATACGGACACCACAAGAATACAATCACACACGGCACAAGATTCTTTCAAATGAGACAAATACGAAACACGATTTTGAAAACCCTAAATCTACAAATCTAAAATACGAAGGGAGGAACACATACCTACTTCGAATCGGCGATCAGTTTGGATGAGACGACAGTTCGGTGATCGAAATAAACGAAGACCCCGTCGAGAAAGAACGACAAATGAATCGCCGCCGAGAGAGAAGCCCCGTCAAGAGAGAACGGCCCGTCGAGAGAGAACGACCGTCGAGAGAGAACGCCCCGTCGAATCGCCGTCGAGAGAGAAGCCGCGAAGCCCCGTCGAGAGAGAACGCCCCGTCGACTGAGAAGCCCAATGAATCGCCGTCGAGAGAGAAGCCCCAAGAAGAATAAAGTGAATCTCGGACGCACATCAATTTTTCCCTACCAGTTTATCATCAACGGCGCGCAACATGCCACGTGGCTCGTAAGGATGCAAGCCAAAACTTCTTAATTAAGCGTCGTCCCGAATGTTTTCCGTTTTTTTCATTTAAATTTCGACCTCTTATTCGTAGGACTTGTGGCTAAGAAGTGCCGATAATCTTGCTAGTGCCGATAATCTTGCTCTTAGTTCCCATTACTCTAATAGGATGCTGTGTGCAGAGAGGTAATAGCCTAATAGGTATACAATGGTCACAAGTTTTCAAACAGCATTATTTAGTATAAAAACTTTCTTTACGGGGATCTTTATTACAAAAAGTACTAATTAAGATATCTAATTTTATAAGTGTAATTTAATGGGAACAAGTATCTAAATATTTTTATATCATCAAGATTTTTAACAAGTATATTGACGATCAAAATGTATATGTAAACATGTTGGCAAATCTCACTCTGTAATAGTATCTAGCTATTACTCCATCTGTTTCATTGTAAGTGTCGTTTTAGGTTTCGGCACACGGATTAAGGAAACAATTAATTTTATATATTTTTTATAAAAAATACTATTACCTATACACCTAACCATATTTCAACCAATAGAAAAATAATTTTTGCATAAAATTAATAAATTTTGCATTGAAAATCGAAAACGACACTTATTTTGTAACGAAAAAAATTCTCTAAAACGACATTTAATATGAAACGGAGGGAGTATTATAAATGATGACCAAAATATCTATAAAAGGATTAACATCATTCACATGGAAGCATTCACATGCCAACTTGTCTATGATGTTTTTTTTATTCGTTTGGTGTTTCTTTAACGTCTTTTTGTTTGGTGGTTATTTCCCAACTTGTGTTTGTTTCGAAGCAAACTTCCAAAGTATATAATTTTGAAACTGATTTGTTCGCTATTGTTATAAGAAAATATGAATTAAATGACCAGTGTGTGTCATTTGTTGTTTGTTTTTTTTATAATTTAATTATCTAAAAGTAGCAAAGTATTAATGTGTACTAGCTAATGAAGAGTAGTCATGAGTCAGTACAGTACAGGATATGTTGAGCACTTTTAACAGAAAGAGTAAATATCTTAGCTTCTTTAAAGTTTGACAATAAGAAAAGATACAAAGGTACAAAGGTAAGTGAAAGATAATTGTAATGGAAATTTAGATATGAGAGTCTCTGATGCATTGGGTTAAAACAATAAATGTAACATTGGGGTCTCATCATCAGTCATCATGGTCAAAGAAAAAGAGTTTGGGAGAGGTTGTTTGAGTCCTACTAGATCACAATGTGCATGTTTTATCTCACAGCATAAGCTGATAAGCACGTTCACTTTCATTGACAATTTTGATGAGGCTTAGGCTAAACGCAGCCAAATAGGTTTAATACGAGAACATGATCAGCCTTGAACTGAAGCGTGTCATTTTTCGCTCTGAAACTTCAAAAGTTATTGGAATGATCAACAGGTTGATATCTTGATCGGCATTCTAGTAACAAAGAGAGGCGTTCTTGGATTAACTTGGGTTACTCGAGGAGTAGTACGTAGTGTACGGATCTGAAGCTCCATGCTCAAACATATTCGCAAAGTGTGACAGTTCAAGGTCAAAACCAGTTGTATATTAGGATTTTTGTTTGGAAAAATAAAATTTCGTAAAATTAAACAACTATTCTAATTTATTGTGTAGTTTGTTACTGATATTCTTATCGTCATAACAAAATATCTGTTTATTTTTACAAAATAGTACAGTATTTTAAACCCGGACCGAACCGACGGTTGGACCAGGTTGAACCATGAACCGAAAATAATCCGGGTTGGGTTAATGCTAAAACCCAACTAAGATCGAACCAGTTAAAAACCCCTACCGAACCGTCAAAACCCGGGAACCGGCGACCCAATGAACCAGCAAACCCCAGTTCGTATATAAGTCAAAATTTTTTTAATGAAACAATTAATTTTTCTTATTTTTAAAGTAAAAATAAGAATTATCAAAGATTAATAAAATATCATGTCTCGTCTTTTTCGTTTGTCGTCTCTACAACTAATAAATTACAAGATTCACAAAATTTAATATTCAAGTCAAGATATTATTTTTGTCTACTTCTCATTTTGTTTAAATTTTTATTTCATGATGACTTGTTTTGAAGACTTTAAATAATTGAAACATTTACGTTTCTGAAATTTGTATTTCAAAATATAACTTTTACCTAATGCGTATATAATTTTTTAAAAGGTGATGAAGATTTAGAGTGATAAGATCTGGAATAAAGTTTAAATGTGCTTTTCATATTGATTTTAGATTTTAATTGTTATTTTTAAAAATTTCTACATATTATGGCTATTTAAACATTTTATTTGATATGATCTTTTTTTTTTTTTTAATGCATATTATTTATAAAATATCATTAAATTTAGTTTAATCTAAGTAAACCCGATCGAATCCGGTTCAGACTCGGTTGAATCACAATGACCTATGACCAAAAAAAATTCTGGTTCGTAGTTGGTCCGGTTTTAAAAACACCACAAAATACTAATAAATGTGTGTTCCGTTAAGAGTCCATGTAACGGGTCCAATCATTTGAAGGGAAAAACAAATTAATTCTCGTAATACTGTCTGTAGACAGCATGTTGGTCGTCGATTAAACAACCCCCCCCCCCCCCTCCCCCTTCCCCTAGACCATTATAGTAAGGCACAAGATTGAGGTCAACATCACATGAGAGCTTTATTTAATTTATGAGCCTGAAATAATTAAGTATTGCAGGTTGACGGTGTAAATAAATATCTATTTTAATCCGATAAAAGATAAATTCCAATGTATACACAACAACATCAACATCCTGGTTAGTAGCCCTGGGACGGATCCAGATATCCGGGAAATTTATGGTATCCGGATCCGGATCCGCCGGATTCGTGCCGGATTCGTGGATTTAATATCCGGATCCGGATTCGTGGTTTCCGGATATCCGGGTTTCCCCAGATATCCGTCTCAATATTTTATTATCCGCGGATATCCAGATTCGGATCCGGATCCAAAGTACTAATTTTTTTAATATAATACATAAATTAAATATTTATAAATATATTTATATATGTTTATAATATTATAAAAACTAAAATATAATATTATAAGATTAATTCATGTATAAATATTAATATTAATAAACTTAAAAATTTAATGTATTTTAAAAATACGGATCCGGATCCGGATATCCGGACCTAAAAATTAAGATATCCGGATCCGGATTCGGTTTGCACGGATCCAAGATTTTACTATCCGGATTCGGATCCGGACACCCCGGATATCCTATTTTCAGAGCGGATCCGGAGCGGATCTCGAATCGAATCCGGATCTCGGATAATAAGTCTCAGGTCTACTGGTTAGAAACTTTCCTTCGAAATTTATTTTATTTGCGACAACAAATAAAAGATGTGTTACATTTTCAAAAGTGGTGGTTTAATACAGCAAACATCAGCCCCACGTACATCGTACAGGTTTGCGCGTCTTTGCTGATTTCATGAGTAACTACCAATAGATATTCGCCACGTGTGTAAATACAGATAAGTCATGACGGCCACGTTAACGGGACCCGCATTAGCTGTTGATTACTCATTCACCACTTGGTTCATTTTGGCTCGCGCCGAGCCGCCGACCAAAGCTTCTTGATGTTTTGATGTAAACCAAATAAATAATTACAGCATTATAATAGTATATTATTATTTTCTTTCCTTACTTCGACCGAATTATTACCTTGACCAGACGATAATCTGCCTCTGAGCGGAATACATTTTTTATACTAATATTTATTTATTAAATGACTTTAACATTTTACAATATAACAATCTTTATCAATAATAAAATAATGAATACAAATATCAATTTATTAAATGTATCATCGTTATTAAAGAGTTAACGTGTTATAATTCGTTTTCATTATTTTTAATACTTTATATGCACAAGATAAATTAAGTTTTATGGCTGACACAAATCACCAAAATTAGATATGCAACATCGATTGTAAAATAATGAAAGAGAGTTAGGTTTGCTCTCGATTTGTTTACTATGACTCTCCATAAGTGATTTCATTTTCTACCTCTATAAAATAGTCCACTTTCGTTCTCGTTTCCGTTTCAATGATATAAGTTTTGTTTCTTTTTTAACTTCTTATGTGAATTTGGTGAATTACATAAATGTCAATTTAAAAAAATGAGCATCTATAAAAAATTAGTTTCATTCCAAATACATATCTAAAAAAATCAAATCTTTGAAAAAAAATCACCGGCAAACTCTATTAACAGGTTAGTGTTCAAATTTACTATATCAAACTATTTTACAATATAAGTGCAGACTCGAAATATAAATATATGTCTAGTATATATTCACCAGTTCGGTCTAAAAAATATCTAATCTTAGAACAACAAAATAAATTACTTATTTTATTAACCTACGGTTTAGTTACTTAAGAAGTATATCCATAAAAAATATATAATACTTTACCATTCTAGTATATGTAAACTATGTATAAACTAAAAACTGTTTGATTTATTAAATGAAAATCAGAAAACTTATTATAAATAGTTCAAATATATCATTCTTACAATTATAATAGCTAGATATGATATTAGGGAGAAACAAACATTAGACGAATGATCAAATATCTCATTTTTCGAACAAACTCAAAAGGAGATGATTGGAATCTTGTCATGATATTTCATTAAAAGCTTTTAGGAATAAAAATCAAGACTACATTATTTAATCTGAATGAAATAATATATATAGTTTTTCCAATATTAAAAATCACTTCGATTTTAAAAAGTGTATTTCTGGGATTGTTAAAATCAAATAACATATTAGAAACCACATATTTAAAAAATAATATGTATACATAAAAGTATATACATTAGAGTAAACACATAAATCAAAACCAATACTTTTTGTTATTTACAATCATATTTTTGGTAAATAAATCAAAAAATCATTTTATTTACTTTATATGATATATAATTAAAATTTAGTGATATTGACATATATATATATATATAGATATTTTAATATAAATCATACTATTATTGATATTTTCTACTCATATGATTTTATTAACATTTGTATATTTGTTGTAACAAAAATTTAAACCGTTAATCACAATTTTTTTAATATATTTGGGTTTGATTATTTATTCTGATGATCGATTCAACCTCTGATCAAAAAGATGTACCTTGGTTATATTTCATCTCGTCAATTTAATGGCCTATTAGAAGTGCAAGGCGCTTTGGTGAGATCCTCACGGACATAAAAAGATTTTCATGTAAATAGAGGCCAGAAGCTCTATGGAAAAATTGTGTGAGATTTTTCAATACAAATTTCAAAATTAAAATATTAAAATTTCAATAATTTTTCAATGAAAATTTTGAAATTAACATATTTTTATATTTTATGTAGTATATAATTTAATTTAAACGATATTAATATATATATATATATAAGACTTCATTTTCATTTGATTTATGATCATTTGTATCTTACTTGAACAAAAAAAAATTAAACCATTAATCAAAAAAATTTCAATGTGAGACTTTTATCATTTTAGTAATTTATAATTGTTTAAAAAAATTCAAAATAGAACATATAAAAATATCTAATTGTTTTAATATAAGCTTAAAGTGATTGTTTAATTTTTTCTAAGAATATAAAATTAAACAAAAAAGTGAGAGAGTACAAAAATTGTTATCAAATATGTATTATTCATAATCATTAATTGTCATATATATGTTAATCATATTAGGTAATTCCGTAGTTTTTATTTAAAGAAACAATTAATAATTTTTTTGTACACTGCTAATCAATTTGATAGTTAGTTTAATAAAAAATATAATATATATTTATATACACCAATTTATTTGCCTAAAAATTCTAAGAATCATCTTATTGATGACATGTGCCTACGAAAACATGTTGTAATGCTCGATAATTAATATATAAAGGATATGTTATTTTACTGCTAGAAAAGTAGAATACTCTTTTTTTTTACCGATAGTTTGACATAAGTATGTGAATTACAAGTAAAAAACGATCTAGCCAACTGAGATTTGTTTCAAACTTCAATTTTTGAATAAAATATAAAACAAGATTTTTTTTGATAAACTGAAAACTCTGAAAAATATTTACTTTAATTTTATCACTCAAAGGAATAGTTTGACTATAATTATGATTTATTTTAATGTAAATAATGATATGTGAATCATGATTTGTGAGATACTAGTAATATGGTAATATAAATACAATGCAAGCATAGAAAATTTATAGTATATCTCAAAAGAAAATTAGCAGATTAGTTTCCTTATGGAAATTATATAATGTATACAGACTCAATATAATTAAACTGATAAATACTTTCTTTTGAAAAAAAACTGACAAATATTTAAGTTGTAAATAGCTGGAGTTGAACTTTTAGAACACCTACAACCAATATATATTTCACTAGTTCAATTTTCTTACCTTTTGAAACTTGGGATGTAAAATTTATCTTATAAACCACGTCGTGGTGGCCTAGTGGTTTCCAATAAAGGAGGAGTTGTCCTGTTGGTCCAAGCCAGGGATCGATTCCCTTCTAGTACGAAATTATTAGCTCCACATGTGGCCACGCGGATATGAACCCATGTTTACGGTACATTTGAATATCTGGGAGATGATCTATCCGTGGGTTAAGTATGTGTCTTTGATAGACCCGGGTTTAACCATTGTTTAGTCAAAAAAAAATTTATCTTATACTGTTTAGATAATCTGTTTTTGAAAATTTCCAACGTTTAACTGCCAACCTGTGTGTACAAAATCACATGAATGACAATGCATGAAAGGTACAATTCTTCGTATCAGTGAATAGGTGGCCATACTAATGACCTTTACAGCTTACAAGTACTCAAGAGTAATAAATGTGTACAACAAAGAAAAGTCCATAATAATAATAAAAGAAAGAATAAAATAAAATGATTAGTGATGATACACATGCTAGTTTATAGGTTGGTACAGCAAAACCAAAATGTCCCAGACTTATACAAACATTTATTATAATACTCAATAAACATTGTTTGTATACTACAGTCAAGTTCTCGTCTGTTCCCATTTTCCTAGTGTCCGTGGGAATATGACGTGGTTTTGCTGTAATTTATGAATGCGTGTTACAAACAAAAATTAATTGTATAAAAAAAAATCATGTTTTACAACACCATGAATGATCTTTGTAAAAGTTATTAGTATAAGTTAAATGCAGATTCAAGAAATAAGCACATACTAACATAAAAGCTTTGCGTAGTTCTATTACTAAAGGTCCATTCAACCACCTTTTACATTGGATACAAATTAGCAAACAACATGGATGCTACTAAACTTTACTACTATTTTAGCATTCTCTCCGTATTTTGAGTAAATAATACAGTACTTACTTATTAAAATGTAATTTAATATTGGCAGTGCCGATCTAATGTTTTATATTGGCCCAAGTCAAATTAAAAAATATGCCCTTATTAATATTTATCAAAATCATAAAACAATATAAAAACTTCATAAAAACCAAATTCCATAAACTATTTATAAGAAACTGGTTATTTAGGACACTTATTAATGAAATACATATTTTCTTGCATTTTTTCCTGTAAGACCATTCATTAAATTCATATCGCCAAGTCTTTCAACCATAGCCATCTCAGTTAATAACATAGCCAGCTTATATAACCTCTTTTGTAATATGATAGACTGCGAATAATTCTTTATCAGATTCAATTTCGAAAAAGTTTTTTCACTTGTGGTGATCGATACCAGAATGGTAACTAAATTATATAATCAAAAGACAAAGGCAAATGAAAATTTTAGATAAAGGAAAAAGTATTGCAGGAAGTAAAAAAGAAAATAGAAAAATTGTTTTGTGGTTAACTTAATTTTAACTATTATTTAAAATAGAAATTTACTAATAATTATTAATAATATATTTAACTTTAATAAATTTAGAAATTATTGGAAAGTCCAATAATCATTATTTTAACTAATATTACCCAATAAATAATACTATTTATCTAAAAAAAATCTGCATGTTTATAAATACTAACAAAACTTTTTACAAAAATATGACTTTTTAATTCGGATGTCGTAATTGGTGGCGTGGATGGCTTGTAATTGGTGGCGTGGATGGCTTCGTGAATATTGGTAAAGGTCTGTTGAAACTTGAAAGAGTCCGAGAAACAAAGACCTCAGCAACATCAGCTTAAGCCGACCAACCAAAATCTCGGCTCCTTGACTGTCCCAAAAAAAAACAAATACGTGATTACGCGTAATTGAGGTAGGCTACAACTATTTTATTAGAAAAATAATTTCAATGATGGATACACTTTTGTGAACTTGTAAGAATAAATCAAATCATCAGACTTTTTCGTTGATTTAATTTAATAAAACGATCATATAAACGAGAATCCCACACAACGAAACAGCTAGAAGAACTAAACAAGACTCTCTCTCTCTCTCTCTCTGTAGAAAGAAGCCGGTGAAGCCGCCGGCGAGAAGAGAATAAAGGTTAGTACGAATCTCCGGACGAGGCAACCTGACAATGCGAGGGTTACGAGCTTCTTCGCTGTTACTCTGCGGCCTTGTTCTGATTCAGCTGCTTGCTGTTCAAATCGATGCTCAAAGACCTAAAACTCAATGGAAGACGCTCTCTGGTGAGTGCTCTCTCTTACTTGGAACGATTGTTTCATAAAAATCACACCTTTTTTTTTTGCTTTGGTAGGCTTTTCACCTCGCGTGATTGCTCGTGGAGGGTTCTCTGGACTGTTCCCAGATTCGAGCCTAGATGCTTACAACTTCGCAATGCAGACAAGTGTAGCAGATGCTGTTCTATGGTGTGATCTTCAGCTCACCAAAGACGGGGCTGGGATTTGCTTCCCTGATCTAACCATGAGCAATGCTTCAAACGTTGAATCTGTTTACCCAAAGGGTCAATCCACTTACCCGGTTAATGGAGTCCCTACTCCCGGTTGGTTCACCATCGATTTCTCCTTGAGAGCTCTCACTAATCTTTCTCGTAAGTCTTCTTCCTCCTCCACAAAAACTAGTGACTTGTTTCTTGCAACTTTCTCACAAATGTCTTCTTCTTGTTTTGTTAGTGATCCGAGGTATATTATCTCGTTCAGACAAGTTCGATGGTAATGGATACACGATCTCAACCGTTCAAACTGTAAACAAGGAGATGAAACCGCAAGGCTTTTGGCTTAACGTTCAGCACGACGCCTTCTACGCCCAGCATAATCTGAGCATGAGCAATTTTCTGGTATCAGTTACCAAAACTGTTATCGTTGACTTCATCTCTTCCCCTGAAGTCAACTTCTTCAGGAAGATCGCTGGACGTTTCGGGCGTGAAGGACCGAGCTTTGTCTTCAGGTTTCTCGAGAAAGAACAGTTCGAGCCGACGACAAACAGAACATACGGTTCTATCTTGAGTAACTTGACTTTTGTCAAGACCTTTGCTTCAGGGATTCTTGTTCCCAAGTCTTACGTGTTGCCACTCGATGACAAGCAGTACTTGCTTCCCTCCACTTCCTTGGTTCAAGATGCTCACAAAGCAGGGTTGGAAGTGTTTGCGTCAGGCTTTGCAAATGATGTTGATATTGCACACGACTATAGTTTCGATCCAGTGTCTGAGTATCTGTCTTTTATGGATAATGGCAACTTCTCTGTCGATGGTGTGCTCTCTGATTTTCCCATTACTGCATCTGCATCAGTTGGTAAGCTAAAGACTCTTCCTTTGACTATATTGATGAAAATACTCAAAACCAAAACATCCTTTTTCATATTTTTCCTCAGAATGCTTCTCCCACGTGGCCAGAAACGCAACAAAACAAGGTATGAGAGTAACAACTTGTCTTTGTTTCTTGTTATGACTTTCAGTAGTTGACTAAATGGTTCATGTTTCAGTGGATTTTCTTGTGATATCCAAAAACGGTGCGAGTGGAGACTATCCAGGATGCACAAACTTGGCATATGAGAAGGCAATCAATGATGGTGCTGATGTTATCGACTGCTCGGTCCAAATGTCCAGCGACGGTAAACCTTTTTGCTCAAGTTCGATCGATCTCGGGAACACCACAATGGTCGCCCAATCTCCTTTGAGAAACCGTTCAACAAGTGTTCCTGAGATTAGCTCAGTTAATGGAATCTACACCTTTACTCTCACATGGCCTGAGATCCAGACCTTGACTCGTATGTCTCTCTACTAATTTTCAGTTATATGCTGTTCTTGTTTTGTACAATCTTCTTCTTACTATTTATAGTAACTAGTTTGGGATTTTTTTTGTCTCTGCTCCGAGCTACTCTAGAAGTTACAATAACTATTCTCCAAACGTCTTGTGCAGCTGCTATTTCAAACCCCTACAGCAGACGATTCAATATGTTTAGGAATCCAAACGAGAGAAATTCTGGGAAGCTTCTTTCGCTTTCTGAGTTCCTAAACTTGGCAAAGAACTCCACCACTCTCTCCGGTGTTTTGATCAGTGTTGAGGTGAGTTTTCTCGTGTTTCTCTTTATGTCTTTACATTTCACCGATAGGACCATGACAATCTTCTCATGGCCATGTCTTTTTTGGCCTCCCTCAGAATGCAGCATACCTGAGAGAGAAGCAAGGGCTCGACGTGGTCAAAGCGGTTCTTGATGCACTCACAGAGACTGGATACAGCAATAGAACAACCACAAAAGTCATGATTCAGTCAACAAACAGCTCGGTTCTAGTTGACTTCAAGAAGCAGAGCCAGTACGAGACTGTGTACAAAGTTGAAGAAACCATCCGTGATATTCTCGACTCTGCTATTGAAGACATAAAAAAGTTCGCTAGCGCTGTTGTCATCGGCAAATCATCAGTCTTTCCGGTCGTTGATGGGCTCGTCACTGGGCAAACCAATGTTGTGGAGAGGCTGCAGAAGTCTCAGCTCCCAGTATACGTGGAGCTGTTTCAGAACGAGTTTGTATCGCAACCATTTGACTTCTTCTCTGACGCAACTGTTGAGATTAACTCGTATGTTACTGGACCTGGTATAAATGGAACCATCACCGAGTTCCCATTCACAGCTGCAAGATACAGAAGTAAGTGTCCCTACCAAAGGTCTCGCAACAAAAAATTGTTGAACATCAATGCCCAACTTTGTTTATATCTTCTGCAGGGAATCGATGTTTGGCCAGCAAAGAAACTCTATCTTACATGGCCCCTGTGCAACCCGGTGGCCTCTTAGAAGTTGTGAGTCCGGGGTCCATACCTCCAGCTGAAGCTCCAAACCCGGTTTTCACAGATGCTGATGTCACTGAGCCACCACTACCTCCGGTTACAGCAAAAGCCCCAACCCCAACCCCTGGAACCCCGTCAACCACTGCACCAGCACCTAGTGGACAAACCCAACTCACTCTATCTCTTCTCCTTTCTGTTTTTGCAATGGTTCTTGCCTCTCTTCTACTTATGTGATCACATCTCCTTGCTGTTGATAATGTCTTTCCCTGCGTGACTCAAGTCAAATCTTAACTGCCGGAACCGTAAATTCTTTTCCTGTTTATATTCTAGTTCTGTCAAAAAGAACAGGAAATTCTTGGAGTGTAATTTTCCCTCAAATTCATTTGAGATATTCATTTGTTGTTATAACATACACTCTTGCACTGTGTCTTGTAATATTTATGAGATTGTATCCATTCTTAAAGACGTAATCAACTTCTTATTCCATTGAACAAACATAAGTTTTTTTGGCTAATAATCATACATTCTACTTTTCAGTTACCTAAAGGTTCTTGAAGAAACTTTTTTGCTTCTAACTCCTTTAACAACTCTTTCGCAAGTTGGTATTTCCCTTGATGCTCTAATCCATTGCAGACCTGATGAACAGTTCTTGAATCAAAAGGAACTGATCTTCTCACCATTTCTCTCAACACTTGAACAGCTCCATCAAAATCCTCATTCTTACAGAAGGCAGAGATCAAAACATTGAATGTTTCTTCGTTCGGATGGCAACCGCTCCTAATCATGCTTCTGTACAGTTCAAAACCCACAGTCTGCACTTCTCCTCACGCACTGTCCCATTATTAACGCAGAGAAGGTCGACGAGTTTGGCACCAAATTCTCTTTGTCCAGCTCCTTAACAAAATGTGCAGCTTTCTTCGTCTTAGCTTGCTTGCACAGTCCCAAGATCAACGCATTGTACGTCAAAATATCGCGCTTAATACCTTTGAAGACCATATCTTCATAAAACCGGTAAGACATCTCGTGATCACCCTGTTGACTGTACCCATTAATCAAAGTGTTATATTAAGAGCTGAAGGTGGTCACACACATCTTGCAGGAAAGAGCTCATGACAATGTGATAAAGACACGAACAACCATTGAGGAGTTCTGTGGTTTGCTTGGTTCAGAAGAGTACATGGTGGTCAGTAGAGATTTTGATGGGGAAGCATAGTTTTGAGCTGAGAAAAGAACAGATTCTCAGATTATCGCATCACTGATTTTGGTAAATGGAAGGAAGAGTCTAAAGCATTATCAAATGGAGATCTAGAAGGTGGCTTGAGTGGTTTCATGAGCTTCATGTAAATGGTGAATCTTATATCTTACAGAGAAGGTACAAAGTAGCTTATATACATGATGAAAGACTAGGGTTTATACAAAGTAGTTAATGTACAGAATATTGACTATCCTTAAGCTATGAAGATTCTCATATTAATCATTTATATGATTGATCCTTAATACGCCCCCTCAAAATGGAAGGGGGAGGGTGACACCACTCCAATCTTGTTTGCCATAGTTGTGAACGCAGGTCGAGAGAGTGGCTTTGTCAAGACGTCCGCAAGCTGATCTTTGGTGGAGACATGAATAACCCGAAGAGCTCCAGATTGCACCTATTTCCTTATGAAATGATAGTCCAATGCCAAATGCTTCATTCTTGAGTGAAAAACAGGATTAGCACATAAATATGTGGCGCCCACATTGTCACAATAGATGGTAGGAGGTTTGTCAAATGGTATCCCCAGCTCGTGTAGCAGAGACGCAATCCAGATGAGTTCCGAGGACGCATTGGCAACAGAGCGATACTCTGCCTCTGTAGATGATCGAAAAATGGTGTTTTGTTTCTTTGAGGACCATGAGACTGGTGATGACCAAGATAGACAAGATAACCATTTGTGGAAATGTAATCATCAGCATCTCCCGCCCAATCAGCATCCGAAAACGCGTGGAGAGCTTTAGAGTTACCTTGTCGAAGCATGATCCCTTGATCTGATGTTCCCGCCAAATAGTGTAGCGTGCGTTTCACGGCATTCCAGTGTTCAGAGGTATGAGCGTGCATATATCGTGAGAGCCTGTTGACGGCAAAGGAGAGATCAGGGCGAGTAAAAGCAAGGTATTGGAGACTCCCTATTGTACTTCGATACTCTGTGGGATCCTGAAGTCGTGTTCCCGAGTGTAGAGTGAGTTTAGGTGACGTCGCCATCGGTGTAGACACAGGCTTAGCACCAACCATGTTTGTCTTTTGTAGTAAGTCAAGTATGTAACGACGCTGGGAGAGATGAAGGCCAGTCGGGCTCCTGGTTGCTTCAATGCCAAGAAAGTAGTGTAGTTCTTCATGGTCCTTAACAGAGAATCGTGAAGCAAATGCGTGTAGTGTTTGTTGAATGAGATGAGGATCATTTCATGTTACTAGAATGTCATCAACATAAACGAGGACACAGACCGTAGACTTTCCAAGCTTGAGGATAAACAGAGATGTATCGGAAACATAGTTGGTGAAGCCGGAGGAGATGAGGAATGTTTGGAGTTCTACATACCACGCACGGGGAGCCTGCATCAGACCGTAGACTGCTTTGCGAAGACGGCATACATAGTTTGGTCTGTCTGGATCAATGAAGCCCGAAGTCTGAGACATGTAGACTTCATTAGTTAGCGTTCCTTGCAAGAAAGCGTTGTTCACATCTAACTGACGGACCGACCAGTTGCAGTTAACAGCGAGTCCAAGGACAATGCGTATCATTGCGGACTTGATCACATGGCTGAATGTTTTCTCATAATCAAGACCGGGGCATTGATTGTACCCTTTGGAAACTAGACGACCTTTTGGGCGACGAACGGTGCCGTCGGGATTATAGTTAGTTGTGAAGATCCAACGACAACTGACGATAGTTACATGAGGTGGAGGACGTGGAACCAAATCCCAAGTGTGGTTTTTGATCTGAGCATTAAACTTGTCTGTCGCTGCGAGTCTCCATTTCTCATCTTTAAGTGCTTGGTTTAAGGTTGTGGGTTCTTTGTGAGAGGTAAGGTGAGAGGCATATGCATATTTTGTGTTTGGTTTGATAATGCCACGCTTGGCACGAGTAGACATCGGGTGAGTATTTGGTGGTGGTTGTGGTGGTGGGGTTTGTGTTTGAGAAGAAACGGAGTTTGTGGGAGAGGGATGAACGTTTGTGGGTTGAGAAGGTGAATTAATGTGGGCCTCAAGGATAGGAGTTGGGTTGGTAGTGTTTGGTATTACTGTATTTGGGTTTGTCTGGGCCGTGGGTTGCGGCCCATTTTCATTTGGAACAGTGGGTTCAGAGAAGGAAGAAACAGAAGCAGATTCAGAGTTTAGAGGAGACACCTGAGTTAACGGAGAGGTTGCCGGCGAAACGGGAACTGACGATGGTGATTGGAGATGACGGTGAGGATCCGACGACGGGAGGTGAGTCGGCAGCACAGTGACGACCGGTGAAGGAGTGACGTTGTCTGTAGCAGCGAAGGTGTCTCCAGTCGAATCAGTCGATAATGGAGAAGAGGCAAACGGAAACGTGTTCTCATCAAACGTCACATGGTGTAAGACATAGAGGCGATCATTAAGATTGTCATAGCAAAGGTATGCAATTTGTGTGGTTGAATACCCAAAAAAGACGCATCTTGCTGATTTGTTCTGAAGTTTATGTCTCGTGTAAGGTTTCAGCCATGGATAACAAGAGCATCCAAAAAAGTTTCTGGTAGTTAGGGACGGTTCCAAAGAGCTTTGAGAATGGTGATTCCATGGCTAGTAGTGGTGTCGGCATTCGGTTGATGAGATAGACAGAGACCGCGAAAGCAAATGGTCAGAATGTGGTTGGAACTGAAGCTTTAGACATCAAAGTCATTCATGTTTCAACGATATGCATGTGTTTGCGCTCAGAGATCCCATTGTGCTCAGGGGTGTGAGGGGGAGATGTAAAGTGTGAAATGCCTCTCGGCTGAAAGTATTGTTTCAATGCCACAAATTCACCACCATTGTCCGAGTAAGAGGTACACACTCCCGTCTGGAAGTGATTCTCAACTAGATTGATGAAGGCTATGAGTGTTTCTTTAACTTGTGATTTTTGTCTTAGAGGAAACAGCCATGAATATCTAGTGAAATGATCAATAACAACTAGATAGTATTTGGAATTATCTGATGATAAAATAGGAGAGCTCCAAACATCAGAATAGAGATAGTGAAAATGTCGTGTAGAGACAATTGTAGATTGATAAAAATGGAGCTTATGGCTTTTATTAATGTAGCAATCATTGCAGGAAACAAGTTTATGAGAGGGTAAAGAAACATGAAGAGAAAAGTTTGAAATCACTGAATTTAAGATAGAAGAAGATGGGTGACCCAGACGAGAGTGCCAAGATGTAATTGTTGCTGTCGAGCTCGGAGTTGTAGCTGCCGTATTTACTTGAGGCACACGTATAAGCCACTCATAGAGTTCATTCTTGGCTGTGCCAGAGAGCAACTGGACCCCCATTGTCAGATCCTTTACCTGAAAAGCCGATGGGAAAAATTCCAGAGATACGCCATTAGTGTTACATAGTCTATAAACCGAGATGAGATTCTTGTGTATGTTTGGAACATATAAGACTTTATGTAAATCTAATGGACGAGAGAGGATAGAGAGAGTTGTGGAACCAGTTTGTTGGATTGGGACAATAGAGCCATCTGCAACCATGACTCCATTTGCTCCATTGTATGGTTGATGGAGTGACATATTGGCGAGGTCGGAGGTGATGCGGTGCGTGGCGCCACTGTCCATCAGCCAATTCGCAGTGTTGTATGGAGAAGCAGCCGTGTAGTTGGCACGCGGGTTCCAGGGCATGAAGGGACTTTGCTGCTGTTGTGCTGTTGAGGCTTGAAAGCTCTGCAGCTGTGCACAACGCTTGGCACTGTGGCCCTGAACTCCACAGATCTGACAGCGCCTAAGGTACGGTTGTGGACTCCTTGAATCTTAACGCTGATTCTGTTGTTGAGTATTGTGCCATGGTTGTTGATAGGACTGGTTTGTCCTTTGACCATTGTTTGGCTTGTACTGATTCTTGTAGTTATTGTTGTTGTTGTTGCCTCTGTTTTGAGCGAGGTTGACCGTCACAGGCGCCGGAGTTGTTACGGAATCAGCAGTGAGGAGGAGCTTTGCTTCGTAGTTGAGAAGTCTCTCATGAAGTTCGGTAATGGAGGGAGGAGCATCGCGGCTTTCAACTTGATCAATGACTTGCTTGTAGTCATCAGACAGACCTTCAAGTATGAGATCAATCTGATCTTCATGATCAACAGGTTTGCCAAGGATAGCTAGCTGGTCGAGACAAGTGGTGATGCCTTGTAGATAGACATCAATCATTTTGTTCTCTTTTCTCTAATTTTTGAGTAGTGTCTTGAGCTGTTTGATGTGGCCACGGCTAGGTTTAGCATACGTCGAGGCGAGAGTAGTCCAAGCCTCCAAAGCGGTTGTGGCAGGAGACAAAAGAGGCTGGAGCGGGGGAGAGATCGCACCAATTAAGACGTTGTAGATCAACTTATCCTGACGTTTCCAGAGGGTGTGCGCCGGATTGACAGAGACCTGATCATCAATGGTCACTAGGCCTGGGCATTTCGGGTATCGGTTCGGTTCGGTTCGGGTATTTCGGGTTTCGGGTAGTTCGGATAGGGGCTAGAGGATCCATTTAGTACTTGACCTATTTTCGGTTCGGTTCGGTTCGGATAGTTTCGGGTTCGGTTCGGTTCGGATAGTAAATGTAAGAACCGGAAAATATCCGGAAAAAGTTCGGTTCTCATTTGGATCCGGTTCGGGTTCGGATAGTTCGGGTAGTTTGGATAATTTGGATAAAATATCGGTTATTTAGGGTAAAATATCAAATAATTAAGATGATTTACATAAAAAATTTGGATATTTTGGATTACTTTGGATATTTCGGATAAAACTATCCGGATACTTTCGGGTAGTTTGGATACTTTATAATAATTTAGTTATCCTCAACTATTTTCAGATACTTTTAATAGAATTTTAAATTTAAAATATATATTTAATGATGTTATATGTATATATAATTAATATTTTTATATATTCGGGTACCCGTTCGGTTCTCGGTTCGGTTCCGGTTCGGTTCGGTTATTTCGGATATAAAAATATAGGAACCGTTCGGGTATTTGAGGGTATTGGTCCGGTTCCGGTTTCGGGTATTTCGGTTCGGTTCCGGTTCGGTTCTTCGGTTCCGGTTATTTTGCCCAGGCCTAATGGTCACTATGGCTGGAGGAACCGTAATGGAACCATCAACATAGCCCGCAAGGTCATATCCATCCAGAAGAGCATGGATCTGAAGACTCCACATGAGGTAATTTGTGGCAGTAAGCTTTGAGACATTTGACATATTGAGCGTGAGGAGATTTTGAGTGTTTGTGTTGTTGATTTCGGTGACAAAGGTGGGAGTGGTGTTAGCGGAAGAGCTCATGGTGATTTGTGAGAGATGAAAATGAGAGAAAAACAAAATTATTAGGTGTGGGATCGTGTGGCTCTGATACCATGTAAATGGTGAATCTTATATCTTACAGAGAAGGTACAGAGTAGCTTATATACATGATGAGAGACTAGGGTTTATATGAAATAGTTAATGTACAGAATATTGACTATTCTTAAGCTATGAAGATTCTCATATCTTAATACTTCAGACATCGTCAAGGGCGACAGAATGATCAAGATCATTGGACGAGAGTTATGCGACTACGAAATATGAATTCCTTTACGCTGTGCTGCTTCACCTCACATATAAGAAGTCCCACTCACCTAGACCACCAGAGAAATCATTGACTGAAAGAGGAAGTTACTGATGTGAGACGAGCTGAGGAAGTTAATGTCATTAATGTCAACATAAAAAACTCTTATTTAACTATTTAATGATAATTATCATGCATATAATTAGACTTCATTTTAAATGCAAACTAGATTTTGATCCGCGCATAGAAAGCGCAGATTTTGTTTTTCATTTATTGATCAAAAACTGATTTATAAACTACCATTATTTTTGTTTCGAACCATAACAATTGAGTTTTTAGGTTTTTATCATTTGTTTTTCTTTTCTTTTCAGAATATGGTATTTTTTTGAAATATGGTAGTTGTTATATAATAATGTTTGAGTTTTAAGATTTGTTTTCATTAAGACCAAGATTCATAGTTGAACCTATAGACCCGATACATTGTATATAATCCGGTTCGGATTTAATGAAAAAATCGTTAATTAAAAATAACCCGGTAAAAACCCAAAAACTCACTATTAACCTTCAATCTGATACCATTGATCCGATAAACACACAAAATATCTGATAGTATTTTTTAAAAAAAAATTGATTAAATTACTTATATATATTTTAATATTACATAAATTAATGATTTCTTAGAATTTGATAAAATTTTATTATATTATCCATATAAAAAATGATAATAAAAAAACTTATTGATATGACAATATTAGTTTATTTTCATTATTAATAACCTATTATAGGTTTGTGTATTTATTTTAGATTTAAAAATTGATTTTAATATATTTTTAAAAATATTCTTGAACACTCGTAATTGTCATATTAATATTATATATAAAATAACATTATACATGGAAAAATAATATTCAAATATGTATATGATATATGGTGTATGATATATGATTTGGTTTGTAAAATCTATATAATATTCAAATGATCTATTTTGAATATTGATACATATATTTAACAAAATGATATTTTCATGTTTTTAATTTATTTACAGTTCATAATATATTTATACTTATATTAAATTTAAAGTTAATATATCTTTTAAATATATATAGGTCCATTATTAATATATCTATTTAGGTGTATTTGTAGGGCCAAAACCAAAAGACTTAAATGTCATTAATGAATTTTATTAATTCTTTATAAAAATAAGGGTATTTTTGAGAAAACTATAATTTTCGAATGATCATCTTTTAACGGTATTGATATCAATTATGCTGACAGAATAATCAAATTAAAATAGATTCATGTATTTGACTAATAGTCATTTTCTAAGATACCATGAAAATATGTCTTAGATTTATAAAAACACATCAAATATATATTAACAACCAAACCATATATTTAAATAATGTATCAAAATATCTAAACAATGTTAGAAAAACCGTCGCAAACCCCTATTGCTTCAAGATATTTGTATTGCTGATTTGTCCAATGGTATTTAATTAATTTTATTTTAAATTAGGTTTTAAAACTCCTGATCACCTTTCTTTATGCAAATCATTTTTTTCTTCTGTGTTTCAATTTCCACAACATAATAATTATTATAATTATTATTTTCATCAATACTATTAAAATGGAATTTTTTTTAATAAATCTACTTTAAAAGGTTGCTTGGGCCCTTTCATTTATCTCATTATTTTTTTGTCGTATCTTAAATTTAGACTAACAATATGTTACCATATAATTCTCTACCAATAATTTATTCAATTCCTTTATTTATTTATTACTATTACTATATTTTCCATTTTGATTTTTAATCGTGAAAACATTGAAACTAATGTTTTATATTATCATTTATTGAAAATATATGATTAAAGCAAGAAAAGTTACACGACATATATATGTACATTCTAACTTTTTTTATTTTATAATAAAGTAATTACATCATATATAAACTTTCCCACTAAAATCTCATATCATATAGTAAACTTTCAACCGTCTATGGTTTGATAGATATTTTCATATTTAAAAATTAATTTTCTGAATATTCATGTTATCTTCACAAAAATGTAAAAATTCATTGGTTCTATTAAAGTTAACCCGACTTCACGATATCAATTTTGATTATCCACAATTTTGAAAATTATTGGTTTAGATATTATACTTTTTTATACTTTTCACTTAAAACGAATCAATACTATTAAAAGAGAAATAGTCTTGAAAAATCTAATATAAAAAAAATTGTTGGAGTTATGTATAACTTTTTTTTTTTTTGGTAATACCATTAATCATTTTAACCATACAAAATTTTAAATATTTTTAACATATCCTAATATTATTCCTTATGATACTTTTACTCAGAAAAATATTTCATTAACCATGTTTTTGTACAATAACGTTAAAAATCTATATCAAAAAGTTGTTGGACCTGATATAGACGTAATGGGTCCACATATGTTTGGGTATTTAGGATCCTAAAAAAATTGAAATATCTAAAAAACATGAAAAATATTTGAAACTCCAAACAAATACCCAAAAAAATTCAAATACCTAAAACTTCATAATCTTATTCAAAATCTGACACGATGAACCGAAAAATACTCAATTTGTTTTAATTTGAAAATTTACCTGAAATCAAAAACTATAATCGTAAACCACAAACTTAAAAAAAATGTCCATATTACAGGAAACATATTTGAAATATCCAAATATACCTAATAAACACAACATATTTATGATCGGGTCTAGGGTAGGATCCAGACTCAAACAAAGACATGCGGGTCCAAAAAGCCCCAATAGGTTATATTCTCTGGACTGGACCTGAACTAAACCTATATTTTCGGGTCCGTTCGGGTTTTTTATTTATCCCGATATAATTCTCATGCCTAAAATAAACTTACGTAAAAGTGTACATATAAAATCTCAAATAAACTAATTCGTAGATTATATAATTGTTAAAAATATATTTTTTGATATAATAAAACTTTGTATTATAATATAATCCAAAAAACTCGCGCTTGGAAAACGCGGATCAAAATCTAGATTTTTTTTTTTTAATTCCTATTTTAAAATCATTTTCTCTTTTGATCCTTTTGACTTATGAAGCGGTCAAGGTCAACGGATACACATGCAAGGACACAACACAAGTAACACCACAAGACTTCTACTTCCAAGGCCTAGCCACCGCCGGAGCCGCTTCCAACACCTCCACCGGAGCCATCGTAATCGGAGCCACCGTAGAGAAGTTGCCAGGGCTCAACACACTCGGCCTCTCCATGTCCCGCATTGACTACGCGCCAAACGGCCTTAACCCACCGCACGTCCACCCACGCGCCTCTGAGATCATCTACGTCCTAGAGGGTCAGCTCTACTACGTAGGCTTCGTTACAACCGCTGGAAAACTCGTTGCTAAACACATCAACAAAGGAGAAGTCTTCGTTTTACCCAAAGGGCTTTTACATTTTCAGAAGAACGTTGCTAAGTCGGCTCCAGCTTCTGTAATAGCAGCTTTTGATAGCCAGTTGCCTGGAACACAGTCGCTTGTGTGTTCTCTCTTTGGTGCTCTTCCTGAAGACATTCTTGTTAAGTCTTTCCGGTTCAAACCCAAACAGGTTAAGAAGATCAAGTCCAAATACCAACCCAAGAAATGAGACAAGAACAGAAAACTAACAACACAATCTTTTTCTTCTTGTTTTGTTGCTCCCTTATAATACACTAATCAAAGAAGATAAGATTAAGTTTGCAACTTTTAAACAAAAAATCAAAATAGATTCTTGTCTTAACAGAGATTCTTTTTAGTAAATTATTAATACAACTTTCATAAAATAGGAAGAAAAGAACAATAAGAGTTGAGAAAAAGACAAAAATAGCACTAAATCAAGTTTTTGTTCCCAAACTAGCACTCAAGGTCAAAAGTCACAAAAATAGCACTTAATGTTTTATCAAAAGTCACAAACTTAGGGTTTAGAGTTAAAGGGTGAGGTTTAGAATTTAGGGTTTAGAGTTTAGGGTTCAGGGTTTAGAGTTTAGAGTTTAGGGTTTAGGGTTTAGGGTTTAGGGTTTAAAATTTAGGTTTTAGGGTTTAGAGTTTAGGGTTTAGGGTTTAGAGTTGAGAAATGAGGTTTCGGGGATAAGATTTCAAAATTTGAAAAATAAAAAAATTAAAATTTTCAAAAGATAAAATGCTATTTTGGTCATTTTAGTTTTTGAGTGCTATTTTTGTGATATAAACTTAGAAATATGTTATTTTGGAGATTTGACCATAAGAGTTCTCTCTTCAGTTAGCAGACAATGGCTGGTGTTGCCTTCCATCTGGGATTGAGAACAAGACAATGGGTTTTGAAGACTTGACAAAAGGCACATCACATCTGTAGTAGCCTTTCCTCTCCAGCTGAATCACATCACCACGCTGCAGGTTCCTCATATTCGAATCACCAAGTGCTGATGTTTCCTTCTTCGTGTCAGGATTCACAAACTCAGGAAAAACCAACTCATCATTTTCCTTGAGCTGTGTAAAAGAAAAAAAACGATAATCAAAGATTCTGAGAGAGGAAACAAAGTAGAAATAAGCATTCTTACCTTCCTCATATTCGAATCACCAAGTGCTGATGTTTCCTTCTTCGTGTCAGGATTCACAAACTTAGCAAAAACCAACTCATCATTTTCCTCCAGCTGTGTAAAAGAAAAAAAACGATAATCAAAGATTCTGAGAGAGGAAACAAAATAGAAATAAGCATTCTTACCTTCTTCTTGGTGATTAAGTAACCAAAGTCTGTTAACGTGAGCTTAACTAACTCATTAGTCTCCGGAAGCCACGTGAGCTTCAGCTTTGTAGTCTTCACAGACCCTTTGAGATTCAGAAGGCCTGATAACGCAGTGACACGACCCTCCTCGTCCTTTGTAACTTCCTTCACAATGGCGTTTCCCCAATCCATCAGAGTCACTTCCTCGTTAACAGAGATGGCACTCGCATCAGCTCCCTCGATCCATATCCTCTTGGTGAAAGTGGTCGCCTTCTCTCCGGCACCTTCATACTTCTTGTGCTTTGGTATCAAGCGGACAAACGGCTCGTCAGGACCATCGGTTAATGTCAACAGTACACGCCGCTCTTCAACCACAGCCGTATGTCTAGGACACACAGAATCAACTATCTTCTTGTTGATAGTCCACAGCTTGTCCCATTCCATCAAGTTTAGATTCTTGGAAGCACCCTGGAAATGTTAATCAAAACCATCGGTCTAGACGTATTGGCAGATTTTAAAACCGTTCTAAATTGGTTTAAAACAATCTAAATCGGTCTAAATATCATAAACCAAGCAATACAGTTAGTTCAAATCCACAAATTTGTTCAATTCTTTCCTTTTTTGTATATCTAATTTTTATAATTCATCAAAATAATTTTATAAAACTATAAATGTAAAATATATGAAAAATAAATCAATAATTTGTTAACCAGTAAGCTCATCTATCTCCTAATAATCCGATTTCTAGTCCTCTACTAAACACCTAATCACCGCCTAACTATTTTTTCAACACATAATTGTTATTACAGAACACTCAAAAGAGACAAACAACAACGAGAAGTAAAAAAAGGCTTACTTGCTCAAGAATGAACTGAATCAGTGCCTCGATTTTCAAACCTCTACGGACAATGCCTTGCACCGTAGGGAAGCGTGGATCATCCCACCCACCAACCTCCCCTTGCTGAACAAACCAGAGAAGCTTCCTCTTGCTGAGAAGAGTGTACACTAGATTCAACCTACTAAACTCATAAATCTCAACTCTCCGCAATCCCATGTCCTCCAGAACTTTGTAGTACTGAGCATTCCTGTCGTGATACTCACTAGACCGAAGAGCATGCGTTATGCCTTCAATGGAGTCCACAAACGGGCAAGCGAAGTCATACGTTGGATAGATCTTGTACTTATTCCCTATACGGTGATGAGACATAGGGTTGCAACGGTAATAAACCGGGTCACGCATAGCTTTGTTAGGATCTTGCATGTCTAGCTTCCCTCGGACACAGCACTGTAACCCTCTCTTGCTTCCAGCGATCATCTCTCGCCACAGATTCAGATTCTCCTCGACGGTATGGTTCCTGCATTTCGAATCAATCCCATCCTTCCTCTCCTTGTGCATCTGCTCCCTCGGCGTGTCGTCCACGTAAGCCTTTCCCTCGCGCATCAGCTTCTCCGCCATGCTCATCAGGTCGGGGAAGTAATCGGAAGTGTAGGTCACACGCTCATACTTGATCCCCAAGGTACCGATGTCTTTGACTAGATTCTCAACAAACTCGTTGCTCTCTTTGGCGGGGTTGGTGTCGTCGAAACGGATGATCACTTCCCCTTGGTAACGCTCGGCGAAGTACTTGTTCAGCAAGGCGGCTTTGGCGTGTCCGATGTGGAGGTAACCGCTTGGCTCTGGAGCGAACCGGAGCTTGACTTTTCCAACTTCAGCACCAGGCAAGTCCACTTCAGGCTTCCCTTTATCTGATGCTTGTTGGTCTTTGGATCTTGGTGCAACAGATGAAGCCTTCCCTGAGCCCTTCTTCGCCGCAGTATACGCAGCCACCTTGTTGAGTGGCTCGGCGTACTCAAGCGATATCGAGTTGAACCATCTAACCAAGTTCTGATACTTTTTCGATTTCCTCAACCTCTCCCACCTCGGACCGGATCCTGATGATGATAACAGTGTGTAAGAGACTATAACCGATATACAAATTTGCTAGACAGGCGCAACATTGCAACAGCAAGATGATGGATACATACCAGCAAGAGCTGACCAAACAGCAACATCGGCGATGGAAAGAGAATGACCAACAAGAAAGGTGCCACTTTGAAGGTAGTTATCGACACTTGTACAAGCATTCTTAAACTCTGAGCCAGAGGAGGAGAAGACAGGTGCGTAGTCTATCCACTCATCAATCTGCGAGAAGAAACAAAACAAAGGTTAAGACTTTAAGCACAAAATCAAGAAGAAGCCAAAGTAAAAAGGTTGAGACTTTAAAAACAAAATCAAGAAGAAACAAAGTCAAAGGTTAAGACTTTAAACACAAAATCAAGAAGAAACCAAAGTAAAAGGTTGAGACTTTAAAAACAATAAGAAGAAGAAACAGAGTAAAGGTTGAGACTTTGTCCACTATTAACAAAATCAACAGTGAGGAGAATCTTGTTTGAGACCTGGGAATATTCGAAAGCATCGTGGCCGTAGAAACCAGGAAGAGACTTAGCTGATCGACCGACGTATCGGAGAAGAACTGATGTCCCAGTCAGCTTGCGCCTAGATTCAGACAAAAGGGGTTTTAGTGTCAGAGGGAGAGGAAGGAATCAGACTGAAGAAAAGTGAGAGAGTACCCGTCGGAGAAGACGAATGAAGGGACGGCGGAGGAGGAGGAGTCGATGGTTACCGGAGAGGATGAGAGGGAGAGAGCAACGATGACCGAAAGCGGTGGAGAGTCGGCTGGGAAAGTGAGTTTGATCTCTTCCATCTTCTTAGCAAAGCTTATTAACCAAATTCGTGCTCTCAGGGTTTTTATACGTAATTTTTAGAAAAAAAAATAAGGAAAGAGATCTATTTGAGAAACTTGCCAATGAAGTTAACTTTCCAAAATATGTTTTTGTGATTATTTTATTAATATTTAAAAGTAACTGACTTATAGTTATATTTGTGTTAAGCTTCTCGAATTTTATTCATAGTTTCTCAAACAATAAACCATTCTCAGTTTTTTCCTATTTTCAAATGAAAAAGATGTTTTTTTACTTCTTTGTGGGCAATTTTTATATTTGTCAAATAATCCATTCCAATGCGAATTAAACTCGAGTAGCAGACGGCTATTAGCACTTCATTTACCACTAGACCAACCAAAACTTTGCCGAATTGATTCGTTAAACCCTATAAACTTTGGTTCAGTTTGGTTTTCGGATAGTTTGGTTTTAAAAACTTTTACCAAAATTAACCGAAGTTTTTGGTTTGAGTATATTTTAGTTAAAAAAATTTACAAGTCAGTTTAGTTTGGGAAATTTTGGTTAGTTCGGTTAATTCGACTTAAATTTTTGATTAATTCGGTTAGTTCGGTTCAAAGTTTGATTAATAATTTTTTTTTTCTTTTTTGAAAAGCTAAACCGAAAATCGATTTTTTTATTTATAAACCTACCAAATCGAACAGCAGTTAGGTTAAAAATCCCAACCCTAGTATTCAACCTTTATGTTGTAAATGAAGTGTTGGAGAAATACTTCTGTTATCATTACTATCGACCAGAAGGTCCATATATATACAAGGTATTAGACCGTCATAAGGTCATGTTTATCATAACAAGATAAGGATAAGGATAAATACTATGTTACAGATATACATGGAATATATACTAGATAAACACATAGTCTCTGGTTGTCTTTATTATGTCCCGGATTGGGCCTGTAGTACGGGCTGGTCCATGGTCGATCATCATTTGGTTTATAACACTCCCCCTTGATCGACACATCTGGTACA
Source organism: Brassica napus (assembly GCF_020379485.1). Classification (NCBI taxonomy): domain Eukaryota; kingdom Viridiplantae; phylum Streptophyta; class Magnoliopsida; order Brassicales; family Brassicaceae; genus Brassica; species Brassica napus. The sequence goes on along the minus strand of NC_063444.1, from coordinate 14,819,547 downwards.
GGTTCGTTGCATGCTTAATGTTGCGTCATTAAAACCTCTCCTGAAAAACCCCAAAACCAATGTGGCAAAATGGGAAACCAAGGACAGGAAAAAGAGTACAACACATGAACTCCCCCAGATGAATGCATCACTGTAGTAGACGCATTCCCATCTGGTATCCGAGTCTTCTTGAACGTTGAAGTTGCCTATGACTTGGTGAAGATGATCAGCTGGATTCTCCTTGAATGAACTTGTAAGTCTTGGACGTTGGTATGTCTTTTGGAACTCCATTAAGATGTGGTCAGGATGTACATCTTTGCTGCTGATCACTCCATGTCTTGGTTGAACTGATGGTGCTTCAAACGGTGCTCGGATGGACTTTATAATCTGCAATAAAACTTTACTTGCAGGTCATTTTTCATGTCCCACGGATTCTCTTTGGTTATATGGCTTTCCCAAAACGTGGACATTCAATATATATTGAGTCATAGACCCAGAACACATACGAACAACTTTACTTCATATCTTTCGTTCATTCGGACTTATATCTCTTCGTATGTGCCAATGGCTTTATCCATTGTAACCAATCATTCTTTATTTTCTTTTGTCGATCCATGTTGAGCTATAGACCTTGTCTATATTCGTTCATAATCATGAGTGTCTAAGGTCATACCATCAATAATTATTTGCTGCAATGAAACTCATCACACAATGAATTCGCAGTCATACACTCATGTCCTTTGTACATGGTTATCGATCTTTTCTTGCTTTAGCAATGCTTATAATCATTAAGCCACGACCAGACATCCTTCTGGTCACTATCCTGGTTTATGGTTCTCACTTAGACGTGCTGACTTAATCATACACACACACACGGCTATGATTTTTCTACAGACTTTCCATATGTAAAACATAGCCTGTTTAATCAATCGATAACTTGTATTATTGAACCTTTGAACCATTAAACCTTTTTCTCTCAGTTGGTCTTTATTATGATCACAAGGAATTATAATATTTTCTGTATGGACTGACTGCACTAAGTAAATACTTAGTCTTTCATATTACTTACAGCTGCTGTATATTACAATCCATAAACAACTTAGGAACAAAGCTTGTTCTATGAGAATTTCTTTCTCATATTTCTATGGTACGTTGATACCTTTATCCAGTGATCCATTTGCTGCTTACTACACCATTATTTCTTTAGTAAATATCCAGACAAAATCAAACTTGATTTTCTGTAGTAGCATCCACCATATAGGAGCATATCTCTTTATAAATTGTTCCTTGGTCCTTGTGAGTATCCTTGTGTAATCAAGCTATACTTGAACGTTATTTAGAAGGAACATGGACACACTATACCATGTGGTCATGTCCTTTAATCTCACGGAATTTCTTATCTCACAAGATCCATTCACTGGTTTCTTTCTTAGATGGCTTTTCTGTATGTACATGGTTACTACGCCCATCTGTCTTATAATTACTTTGAATTCTTTGAACACCCCACGTCCCTATATAGGTTTTATGAGTACTCTACGTGGGTTCATGATCCTCAGGTTATATCCTTCAAATCCCAAGTACTACAATCTTTTATGAGCTCTTATGTATGTAAATACATCTTTGGTGTTAACACTCTTTATCTTTAGTTTCATACTGTTCCAGACATGATCTAATTAGATTTTGAGATCTTATTATCCAAGACCTTTATACCTTGCAGTTTGGCGTCCCAAACTACATGGTCTGGTACCTTAGATGTGTGGTTGCGCAACCTTATTTCTCTGTCTGAACTGGTTTCTCTTATGAACTCGGATTTGTACGATTCTGAGCACCTTTCATTACTTTCCGAGGTTCCTTATTATTTGGAACTTATTTGTCTATCTCTAATAGACATTGTAGCAACTTGATTGTGTCTCTTAGACATCTAATTCGTGGTGCTTAAGCTGGTATGACATAGTCATTTTTTCTTTTCGGGTCAGTGTGTCTGGCATATATTTCTGCTAGCTTTTATATCTTTTGATCATATTCTTTTAGAACGTCTAGATCATAATCTTTGGTCTGAGGATCTTGCCAAGACAACTATGGTTGATACCATTATATTTCTCTTTTACTCTTTACTCTTTATCAGCCTGATAACTTTCTCCTTTCAAAGTTGGATAATCAGATTACTATCTTTTGTAATCTGTGTTCTTGGCCACTTGATTAAATCATCCATGTTTGGCACAAGATACATTATAGTTTCGTGGAGGAAGTCTTATTTATCTAATATATATTCTCAATCCTCATCTGAGGTTCCATCTTAAATGGCACACATATATGTGGTGGAATATTCGTATTTTCTTAAGATGGTTTGTGTATATGTCTGGTTTATGACCCTTAATCATTCAGAGGTGGGAATGTCTATGCTTACATGTATGGCCTGATGTAAATCAATATTTATATACATAATGTCCTTAAGCTTTAGGCTGGACGTGGGTGATGTACCATTAGTGAGGGCTTTAAAGCTTTCCAGCCGTGTATATTATGGTTGTAAACCATGGAATCCGAATTTATGATATGATCATGGACTGTGGGTTTTAGTCCTCTCTCCCCTCATGAACATACTCATAATTTCGTAGTGCTTAGGACAGTGGAGCCTTAATTATTTTAGTGATTTTCCCTTTTGTGTACTTATAACACATTGTGAGATTTTATGGGATCACTTTTGTGCCTTAATTAATTTTTCATCATGTTTTGGATCAAGATGGCTAATCTGGTCATGCCATAAGTGTTTATTTCGTGGTGAACCATACTGGTTACCATGGCTTTATGCCTCTTTCATACTGATCCTTAGCATAGAATAAATCAGTAGAAAATATGGGTATAGGCATTCATAATGCTTTTAGGCGATTTTTCAAAAATCTGAAAGGAATCGTATTTTCTTTGCTCACTGGTTCAATGTAGAATGTTATAAATCTTTATAACTCAATGGGTCTGAATAATGTCGTGTCTTTTGCCATTGTCAGTACCAATTAATTGATTTCAAGTGATTGTAGGAAGGTAAAGTTGAACCTATACAATCAAGATGAAGTTAAATCTATGCGAGAAATCAATCTATCAGTGAACTGACTCATTAGTCTACACCCAACAATTGATTTTATGTGATTGCAGGAAGGTAAAGTTAAACCTATACAATCAAGGTAAAGTTAAACCATGCATGAAATCAACTATCAGTGGACTGATTATCCTTTTATTAAGGTTTTATTTGTTATTTAATCAAGAATCATCAAGCAAGACCAAGCAAGATAATATATAAAAACAAAATCGTTTTTATTATTTCAATAACATAAATGAATAACAAATAAATCAAATCAGATATGAAAACATAAAATCAGAATGTCGGAAAATTATTCAATGTATAATCCGACCTCATGGTCCATGAGTGTCCACTCGGAATCCTCCTCAGATCTCTTCTTATCAAATGTGGCTTTATTAGCTTCAGGGATTTTCATCTCACTGTCTAGTACTTCATAATATATCTCCATGATGTCATTAAACCGTCTGATGTTATCCATCCTTTTCTGCTTCTTTTGCTCAATGTCTAATAAATATGAGAACAGGTCATAATAGGTGGTGAAACCTTTGGCCTGATGTGATAACAACACTTCCTCTGAATGGAATGTGTCACGAGTTTTGTTTAACAAATCCTCGTTTGTTACCAATTCACCACATAGTCTAAGACTATAGGTGATTCTCATAAGATCAGAGTGATAATTGTCCACGGATTCATAATCCTGGAACCTTAGAGCTTCCCATTTTTTCTTGGATTCGTGCAACAATGGCTCACAGAATCTAGAATTCAAAAATGACCAGAGATTATGAGGATCATTAACATATCCAAACTCGTCTCTTAGGTCCTCACAGAGATGGTGTCGCATAATCATTATGGCTCTGTGTCTTTCACACGCAAGGGTGTCATTGCCATACTTGATGCACTTCCCAAGTCCTCTAGACTTCAAGACGGCTGAAGTGTTTATAGCCCAATCAAGATAATTATCTCCAGAGAGATCAAGGGCTTTGTAATCTGAGGGTATGAAACTCGACATCTGAAATCATTATTCAAAACAGGTCTTAATCAAGTAATCTTTTTGAAATTTTTCATGCTTCATATCAATGCCACACACGGACCAAAAGAAAAAAAATTCTAAATGATGCATTTTCTTAAAACCATACGGTTTAAGGTGTGGATCAATGTATTTTTCAGATTTAAGGTCCTCTTATTTCAAACACAAGGTTTCAAGGCCTTTAGGGATTCTATCTTAAATGATCAGGAAAATGTTCCATATTTTCTTCATCCCATTGGATCGGACCATTTAGTATAATGATTTTTTTTTTCAGTTCAGATCAGATTGCTTGAAAACTATGAATGATCTATATCCCTAACAGTCGAGATTTCATGTTCAGTATGCAATATTAGTATGCAAACAATATGCAATCAAGCAAACCAATTCAATCATGAAATCAGGTTAGGGTTTTCGAAAAATATACCATATATTTATTATTATTTTTTCAAAAAATAATCAAATAAGAAATTATTGTGACTTAAAAAAAATAAATCAGGAAGATTTGATTTATTCAAGCAATTTATTATATACTTTTCGATTTAAAAATAAATATATTTTCTCAGATATATCTCTGATATTTCGATTTTAAATATTAAAAAAATATTTTTTTTTCAATCCTAATCAAGTTCTAGTCGTTATCAATCATCAGGAAAACAAATTTCTCAGACAAGAACAGGAGGTAAAACCTCGGATTAATTTATGAAACCATGATCAGATTTTCAAAAAAAAATTATGTAACATGCAGTCCTTAACAGTTCTAGTTGATTCAGATCAGATAAGAACATTAAACAGGACAATAATGATAAGTTTAAGCAAGTAACAGTCGGTTTCTTTCAACATATAGCAGTCAGATTTTTAAACAAAAATGGTTTAACTTTCAATCCTAAACAGTTCTAATGTGAAACTATCATCAGGAAAAGTTTTAAACAATTTTAAAATCAGTTTCAGATTAAGAACATGTTCAAAACAAGTTCAGTTTCGAGATTTTAAAGAGTTTATGGTTTCTGGTTTTATTTTATTTGCAGAGACATGTTGCTAAATATAGCTACATGGCTGCCGATGGGGGTATTTAATATTTTATGGGTTTTAGATGAGTTTTCGATGATACCTGAAAACTTTTGATGGGTTGATCGGTCTATCAGTTAGAGATCTTCCTGGTTAGCTGATGGATTGCTCGGAATTATTGTTTTTGTTGCTGTTTGTTGGAATAGGAGACTAGTATATGGTTGAGAGAGATTTTGGTTTCTGGAACAAATTTTCCGCCTGTATTGTAGCTGAGCGTGGGGGCGCGTCCGAACTCCGATTGATGCGGGGTTAGCGGCGTTGGCTTCGTCTTGTCAAGAGCTTTAATTTGGTATCTGGCTCGTCGTCTGGATCCACCGGAGTTGAGGGATAGAGCTGTTTGAAGTTTGTCGGGAATTAGGGTTTTTACTGCTCGGATTTATTTCTGGTTTTTAGGGTTAGGGTTTGGGTTTATGAGAGCAACGTCGTGCTGATAACGTGTTGTAAATGAAGTGTTGGGGAAGTACTTCTGTTATCATTACTGTCGACCAGAAGGTCCATATATATACAAGGTATTAGACCGTCATAAGGTTATGTTTATCCTAACAAGACAAGGATAAGGATAAGGATAAATACTATGTTACAGATATACATGGAATATATACTAGATAAACACATAGTCTCTGATTGTCTTTATCATGTCCCGGATTGGACCTGCAGTACGGACTGATCCATGGTCGATCATCATTTGGTTTATAACACTTTACACTGTCTTTCCCAACTTGGATTAAATTATAAGTTTTCTTTACACAACAAAAAGAGAAATTGGCAATTCCTAATCAATGTATTGAATTCATTATAAGTTTTTTTTCAAATTTGTGCCCTCTTTTACCACTAGAGTCCCATAAAGTATCAACCTTTACATTATTCACCTAAGACCCCAATCCACCTGCTCCAAACCCGGTATTCACAGATGCTGATGTCACTAAGCCACCACTAGCTCCGGTTACAGCAAAAGCCCCAACCTCAACCCCTGGAACCCCATCAACCAGTGCACCAGCACCTAGTGAACAAACCCGACTCACTCTATGTCTCTATCTCTTCTCCTCTCTGTTTTTGCAATGGTTCTTGCCTCTCTTCTACTTATGTGATCACATCTCCTCGCTGTTGATAATGTCTTTCCCTGCGTGACTCAGTCAAATCTTAACAGCCGGAAACCCGAAATTTTTATCCTGTTTACATTCTAGTTCTGTCAAAAAGAACAGGAAATTATTAGAGTGTAATTTTCCCTCAAATTCATTTGAGATATTTATTTGTTGTTGTAACATATACTCTTGCATTCTGTTTTGTAATATTTATGAGATTTGTATCCATTCTAAAAAAGACGTAATCAACTTCTAATTCCACTGAACATACAAAGTTTTTTTGGTTAACAATATATACATTCTACTTTTCAGTTACCTAAAGGTTCTTGAAGACTCTTTTTGGCTTCCAGCTCCTTTACCAACTCTTGCGCAAGTTGGTCTTTCCCTTGATGCTCTAGTCCATTGCAGACCTCATGAACAGTCCTTGAATCAAGAGGAACTGATCTTCTGACCATTTCCCTCAACACCTGAGCTGCTCCATCATAATCCTCATTTTTACAGAAGGCGGACATCAAGACATCAAATGTTTGTTCATTCGGATGGCAACCGCTCCTAATCATGCTTCTGTACAGTTCAAAACCACGGTCTGCGTTTCTCCTCACGCACTGTCCCATTATCAACGCAGTGAAGGTCGACGAGTTTGGCACCAAACTCTCTTTATCTAATTCCTTAACAAAATGTGCAGCTTTCTTCGTCTTAGCTTGCTTACACAGTCCCAAAATCAACCCGTTATACGTCAAAATATCACGCTTAATCCCTTTGAAGACCATATCTTCATAAAACCGGTACGCCATCTCGTGATCACCCTGCTGACCGTACCCATTGATCAAAGTGTTATAAGTAACAGTGTTGGGTGCCACGTTCACCGCTTTCATCTCCCCGAAAACCTTACTAGCTTCTTTCAACTTCACATCTCTACAAAACCCGTGAATAAGAGTGTTGAACGTAACCACATCAGGCTGCAAACCACTCTTCCCCATGACGTTCTTAAGCTTCCAAGCCGAACTCAAAAGACCCTTCTCACAATGGCCAGCTATCAACGTATTATACGACACGTTATTAGCCTTAAAACCCAACCTCTCCATGTCTTGCAACAACTCAACACCCTTGTCGAGTTTCCCAGACCTGCAATAACAGGAGATAACCATGTTGAGAGTGTACGTGTTTGGAGATATCTTACAACGCCTCATCTCTCGGTAAAACCTCAGAGCGATGTCAACCCTTCCTTGACCAAGCAGCGAGCTCATGTAAGCGTTGCAAGACTCGACATTTGGAAAGAAACCGGACTCCTTCATCTTCACAAACGTATCCGTAGCGTTTCTGAACTTATTCAAATGAGCGAAAGCTTTGAAAAGCGAATCAAACACTCGAGGCGTAGAGTCACACTCCCTGTACGAATACAGCAACGCATCGAACAGCGTCGCAGGCAAATCTATTCCACCGGTTGAGAGTATCTCTCTCAAGATGGACTCTGCTGATTTGAATTTTCGGTTCTTGGTGAGAGTGTGGAGGACAACGGCGTTGGTCTCGAGAGAGTGGGAGCCTGGGCTCTGGTGTTTCACCCAGTTGAAGAACTCGAGAGAGAGAACGTAATCTTTCTGGATCTTGAGTAGTATGTTCTTGACTCTGAATGAATCCAAGTGGTGCGATAGCTTCTCGAGCTTGTCCCAGTCGGATTGAATCAGGTGGCTATGAGCGACGTTGACGAAGTCAAGATCTTGGCCTTTGGGTTCGGGGTTGCTCCTGTGGGGGATCGGGATTGTGTTCCTGTTTCTCGAGACGAGAGGTTTGGAGACAGTAGGGTTTGCAGATGCTCGATCTAGCTCGCCGTAGCTAGCGAAAGTTGAGAATCGAAAACACAGACGGCGATGAGCACCGGTGCTTATGCGGATCATTATCCCACGGTAAGCTCCTGGAGAATTAGCAGGAAAAGCAGGTTTCACTTTCACCGGAGAGCTTTTGATCGGAGACGGCGCCGGAGAAGGAGGTGACGAAGGAAGTCTAAACCGGTAAACTTAGTAAAACTGAAGGTGCCTTTCTATTAAAGCCCATTGGACCCTGACAAAAATTTAGAGGAAGCCTTTCCATGTGGCCCATGAGCGAGAGAGAACAAATAAAAATTATTGGAAATGCGGGGTATCGATCCCCGTGCCTCTCGCATGCTAAGCGAGCGCTCTACCATCTGAGCTACATCCCCTTTATGACGATTGTTATAAATTATCTACATTTATAACGTAATTTGTTTTTCCCAGAATTAATTGGACTATGGTCGTCAGAGACAGAGATGGACCATCGCTCTCTGAAGATTTTCCGATCTTTGTATTGTATAGTGTGCGTCTATAGCTGCAGAAGCTCAGGGTTTCCCCACTTCCATATGGTAAAAATCAGAAACAGATACCACCAGTTTAAGTTATTTCTGTGCTATTAGTTTGGTCCTACCTCGTAACATGTTTCAATATTTGTGATTTAACGAAACATAGACATTGCACACAAACTGCTCGATCAAATGTCTCTGAGAAAGTTTCTCCTCTTTATGTTCCTTTCACCATTGCACCTAGTTTCTCTCCCTAGTTGTTTTTGAATGTTCCTTTCAACATTATTTGCATCTCAATTCATATTATATATATTCCTTGACTCTAACGCATAAACTTTGACCATTTGTAGCAAAAAAACGAAGAGTTGATTACTTCATCTAATCTGGATTAGCTGCATTTGAGAATGTCGTTTTGCTATCCATCATCACCAAGAAAACTGGCTATGACGGTGGCATTTTTTGCCTCAGGGGCAGCTCTTTTCGCCGTTGGAATCCATCTGTCGTATCTCAACGTTGCTCCTCAGCAAGCTCGTACAAAAGCACGTAATGATTTCGTCAAAGAACGCCTCAGGCAGAAACAAGGCAAGTGACTTTCAAGATTCAGATTATGTCAGCATAACAACAGAGCCATTTCTTTTTGAGTATCTTTTGTTGTCTTCTTACTTTCACCATCTCCAACTTTGGAACAAAAGATCGTATTATTAGAGCAAACGGTACAAAAAGTATATCAAAAGATCTTTCATAAAATATTCTCTCACAAAGTACAGCAAAAGCAGGGAATGATTAAGAATCTACAGAGAGAACCTAAGGCACAAGAAAAGTAGAATCATGGGGAATTTAGATCTTCTTGGGTTTAGTTAAGGACTTGCAGAAAGAAGAGAAGGCTCCTCTGATTTCTTCATGGATCGGGAGAGCCAGGGAGAGTGGTAAAGGACGTTGATGATCTTCAAAGTTTCCGGTTTGGTGTCTTAAGGAGACCGAGTGAGCCAACGCTGTTTGTCTTTTGTTTAGTCCCTCAAGGATAAAAGAGAAAGCCCCAAAAGTGAGGCAACTCTGTAGAAGAGCCTGTGGAGCACCTGACCATATAAGGATATAGGGTTAGCTCTCTTATATGTGATTAAACAAAGTAGAAAACACGATAATGGGTTTGAATTACCAGGGAAACTAAGAGCAAGACCGGTGCAGCACCCAGCAACTCCGACATTAATGGCTGCAGATGAAAATTATAAGTAAAGAGAGACATTACAAGTTGATGTAAAACTAGGCATGTGTAATTTGAGAGAGCCCCACCGTCATCTTTCCCTCGCAGTTGTTTCAGAAGGCAAACAACCAAACTGTGTACTCCAGACAAAACAGCAAATGTCTTGCAACAAGAAAATTGCAAATGACTTTTGGTTTCACTGCAACAATAAAATCATATATGTAAGATTCGTTTATAAGATGACGAGGGTACCTTTGCTGACTGCCCTGCATCTGCAAATGATCCTTTAAAGCCTTTCTTCTTGAACAATCCTGAACCTGAACCCAAACTTGTATAGTGAGACAAATGCTTGATAGTTCGACAATCTCAACCAAAAGTTTATGCAGCCAATCTTATCACATTAACACACTCTTCAACGACAACTAAGCTAACTCTGCTTCTACACGAACCATGTTTCGAATAAAACAAACGAAGTAAAATCTCAGTTCACTGAGTAAAGCAACAGCAGATAAAACCAGTCATACAAGAAAGAAAGAGTAAATAAGAACATCACCATATCCAAAGATAGAGCCCATGACGGCACCACCAGCTGCATCTCCGGCGAACCGGACAAGACAAACGGCGGGAGCAGGAATAGTCAATGTCTTGGAGGAATCATTATCCGCCGCATCGTCACCGTCAGAGTTAAGGTTTGAATTGGAGCCGAGCTTCCCGTCTATATCTATAGCATTTGAAGAATCATCGGCCGACATAGCTAAGAAGTTGAAGCTTGAAGATACTCTAGACTTCGGTCTGCACACCTAAGATAAGATATTTCTTACACAGAAAACGACGACTGCTTTGCTTGCACAGTAAACGACTGCGTTTTGTTTCTCAGTGGCTGCGAACTGAGAATTGGGCTTGGGCTCTTATGTATAAAGGTCAAGTAAAAGCCCACTAATGAAGTGACAAAAAAAAGGAGATATATTTTGCTGAATTTCTAAATGTGAACCTAAACTATTTTATGTGGTACTTATTAGTCCAAATTGTTCTAATGCTGGTCGTTAATCCGCATTTTAAGGCTCAAAACAAAGTAATCAATACATGAAAAGAATGTTTCCAACCTTTACAACATGATAGAAACGTGGCACAAGTAAAGATATCACTACTAAACATAAGGGAATGAATCTTTCTTAGACCTTACGTGTTTGACAAGTTTGGCCGGCAAACTATAGTATTTCATTCATACAATACCAGATGTGAAAAAAAATGCATTTTCTAACACTGACCAGCTTTACATTTTTTTCACATATAATATGATTTATATGCGTGGAGCCTGGAAATAACAAATTAAATCAACAAAAAAGGATAATATCAAATGCAACAAATATAATCATTTTGGACCAATGTTTTCTCTCAAACTAACAATTCAAATCGAATGTTTAAACCAAATAAAAAATATGTAAGAAACAGAAGTTAACAATTAGAGTTACAAACAGAGCACACAACATGAAGAATCTTGAAGGAAGAAGTGAAAACCTAAAGAATAGTGATCGAGAATCAACGATCTCTACTTATTGCTATGGAGACAAACGCAGAAACCAAATCTTTGATCATCCCAAACTTGCATCTTTGCAGCTACTCATCTGATCTTATCTTTATGTAAGAATTAGATACAGAAGCAGAAAAAAAACCACATAAACTCACTGTGAAGAAGGTATCTCTTTCTCTACTTTTGACGATATTAAATTACAACTCTGCAAGGGACATTGTTCTTTCTTGATCTACACGTATCACTTTCTTCATCTGTCTTTTCCTCTATGCTTCAATACCTAAAAACGTTTAACTCAATTATACTCAACTAGAGAACCAAAAGTATCATAAGAGATAAACAACGCTAAAGCCTTTAAGATGCATACCTCTATTTGTTTGTCTATTTCCTCCAACACTGTAGCTTCCAGGGTAACCTTCAGAGGCATTACCAGATGGGTCTGAGCCTACATTGCCAATACCAAACCCATAAGAGCGAGACAAGCCCTCTAACTCAATAGAAGACTGATGGTAAGGCAACGTCTGCTGCCACGTTGAGTCGCTATAAACCGAGCTGCCTCTGTACAACTCCCCTATAGAGCCATCAAAACCGTTCGTGTTGTTGTTGTTACCAGAGAATGATAACGCAGAAAGTCCAGAACCTGTCCCAAAGCTTCTCCCATAGCCATTAGTATCAGAAAGGCCCCAGTTTCCTCTGTTGTTACCAACAGAGACACCTAAGTTCAAGCCTGGACTGTTTCCCCACAAGTCTCTATTGCTGGGGTTGTAAGCAGAGTCGCCTCTGTTGAATCCAATTGGAGAGTTGAACCGGTTTGGTGAAGCATTGTTGAAGTATTGGTCGCCAGGGAGCCGGTTAAACCCAAGTGTGTTTCCATTCAAACTCAGTTCTTGATTCGAGCCAAGACCAAAGTTAGAGAAAGCATTTCTACCGCTACCAATGGGACTAAACCGTCCACCAGGGTTGTTACTATAACCAGGAGCAAAACTATTGAAGTAGCTATTATTAGAGACTACTCCATAGTTATTACCGAACCCAAGAACCGGGCTGCTTCGGTTAACAGAAGCTTGGGAAGGCTCCTTTGGCACTGCTCTTTTAACCTCAACCATTTTGCCGTTAAGCTCGTGGAAGGTCTTGTGAAGAACTATATCCACAGACTCTTCGGAATCAAAAGTGACGAAGCCAAAGCCTCGTGGCCTCTGTGTGTTGTGATCATACATCACCACAACATCAGAAACTGTACCAAACTGATCAAAGTAGTTCTTGAACTCAGCCTCGGTGATGCTCGATGGTAAACCACCTACAAAGATCTTCTTTGTTCTCCCACCATTACCACCAAGGTGCATTGGACTAGCGTGCCGTTTCAGCACTTGCTGCTGATCATCCCGTGGAACAGCTTTCTTCGCCTCGACCTGCAACAACATAGAAATATTAGAGAAACCCCATTGGGCCATTGGTCAAGGCACATCAATGAAGGATCTTTTGATTTAGAGCAAAAGATTACTAACCGTGCGGCCATCGATGATGTGTTTCTCCATGATGACTCTCTCTGCAACAGAAGGATCTGCGAATACGATGAAACCAAAGCCACGTGCACGTCCTGTGGCACGGTCTCTCATGATCACGGATTCGACTAAATCTCCAAACTTGCTAAAATACTCTCCGAGCCGTTCTTCATCTGTGTCCCATGAGATGCCGCCAATGAAGAGCTTCCCCAGATCCGATACAGATTCCATCTTTTGCTCCTGCAAAAAAAAACAGGGATCAGTAGAAGATGTTGTGCAAATCTTAATGACGTTTTTATTTTTTTTAAAGAGCTCAAAGCTTTGAGATTTATGATGAGTTTCTTCATTTCATCTAATCGTAAGATAATCATCTACAGAGATCGAGACATATGGAAAACTGAAAAACAAACGGTAAGAGAAACATTGAAAATCTACTTCTTTTTTTTTTTGTCTGAGAACAGAATCCAAGTCCCCGATCAAATCGGAATTGAGTATCCTTCAAATCTGACAAATGGATCAACAAAGCATTCATTAAAAAAAAAAAATTATATATATATATATATATACATATATAATCTTGAGACAAAAGAAAAAAAAAACTACAAAGGAATGAAACAGACATTGAATAGGATGAAAAAAACGGCAAATGGACAATGACAGAAGAAAAAAGAAAAACGTTAGATTTGAAAAAATCAAAATCAAACTTGTGGGTGTTGAAACTCACCATTTTGGAGAGGACCCAGATGATGATAGCAAAAAATGTGGAAAACCTTAAGATCTGGAAAAGGGGACAAGGACAAGAGAAACGGAGGATGTTTTGTTCATTCTACAAGACATCCCACTCTTTCTGTCTAATGGGTTCCTTCTCTTATCAAGATGGCCTCCCTCTCTCTCAAGTTTATTTTATTAAAAAAGATTTATTTTTGTTTTATTTTCTGTAATGCTTTCTTAATTTTATTTACTTCGAATTCCTCAGGCTAAAGATGGTAAAAGAAAGAGGAAACAACAGTCACATATTATAATAGGGGGGCAAGATTTGAGATTTGCATCTCTCTTTTGGTATGTAAAGATTCATCTTTTAGAGAAGGCGGATGATATCCTTTAGTTTTTAAATTTACTTTTTCCCACACATATATTTATCTCATTAATTTATTTTCCCACTTATAATACATTTGTCAGTTGTGAGAAACAACCATGCTATAGTTACTTAACATTTTTACCAAAAAAAAAAAAAAAACCATGCTATAGTTACATTTTGTTTTTGTAGATTTGCTAATATACCGTTTAATTCTTTTTTTTCTTTTCGACAATATACCGTTTAATTCAGTTATTGAGTCGCTCAGTAAAATTCAATTCATGAGTAATCTCATAAATATATATTAATCTTTGAGCAGCATGTTTTCGTAGTCACGTATCATCATTACGATGATTCTTATAATTTTAAAAAAAATAATTGGTTCATATAAATATATATTATATTTTTATTAAATTAACTATCAAATTGATTAGTAGTGTAGAAAAGAATTGATAATAAAAGTTACGAAATTACATAACATGATTAAGATATATATGTTAATTAATGATTATGAATAATACATAATTGATAACAATTTTTGTATCATCTTTTTTTTTTAATTTTATATTATTAAAAAAATTGAACAATCATATTAAGCATATAATAAAAAAATTAGATTTTTTTCTTATATGTTATATTTTGAATTTTTTTAAACGACTATAAATATAAAAAAAATGGTAAAAGTCTCACATTGAAAATTTTGTGATCAATGGTTTAACTTTATTTTATTCAAGCAAGATATAAATGATAATAAATCGTATGAATATGAAGTTTCATTAATAAATATTCATATTATATATATATTAATATCATTTAAATTAAATTATATACTATATAAAAATATATAAATATGTCAATTTCAAAATTTGCATTGAAAAATTATTTAGATCTTAATATTTTAATTTTGAAATTTGTATTGAAAAATTTCATATTAAATTTGATGTGCTTAACGATTTAAATTTTTGTTACAACAAATATAAAAATGTTTATAAAATCATATGAGTAGGAAGTGTCAATAATAAATATTTATATTAAATATACTATATATATGTCAATATCATTAAAGTTTAATTATATATCATATAAAGTAAATAAAATGATTGTTTTGATTTATTTACCAATAACATGATTGTAAATAAACAAAAGGTATTGGTTTTGATTTATGTGTTTACTCTAATGTATATATTTTTATGTATACAAATTATTTTTTTTAATAGGTGATTTCTAATATGTTATTCGATCCTAACAATCTCAAAAATACACTTTTCAAATCGAAGCGATTTTTAATATTGAAAACACTATATATATATATATATTATTTTTTATTCAGATTAAATAATTTAGTCTGGATTTTTATTCCTAAAAAACTTTTAGTGAAATATCATGACAAGATTTCAATCACCTCTTTTTGTGTTTGTTCAAAGAATGAGAGATTTGATCATCCGTTTAATATTTATTTTTCCTAATACCCTATCTAGCTATTATAATTGTAAAAATGAGATATTTGAACTATTTGTTATAAGTTTTCTGGTTTATCATTTAATAAATCAAACAGTTCATAGTTTATACATAGTTTACATATACTAGAATGGTAAAATATTGTAGATATATATATATCGATTTATTCTTAAGTAACTAAACTTCAAAAGCGTAGGTTAATAAAATAAGTAATTTGTTTTGTTGTTCTAGAATTATATGATTTTTAGACCGAACTGGTGAATATATACTAGACAGACATTTACATTTCGAATTTGCACTTATATTCTATAATAGCTTGATGTGTTATATTTGAACACTAACTTGTGAATAGAGTTTGCTGGTGATTTTGTTCAAAAATTTGACTCATCTGGAGTGGAACTAATTTTTACAGATGTAAATCTTTTTAAATTGACACTCAGAAAAAAATTAAAAAGGAAACAAAACTCACACCAGTGAAACAAAAACGAGAATGAAAACAAAATTTTATAGATGTAGAAAATGAAATCACTTATGGAGAGTCAATAGTAGAAAAAATTGAGAGAAGAAAACCTAATTCTCTTTCGTCATTTTACAATCGATGTTGTCTATCTGGTTTTGGTGATTTGTGTCAGCCGCAAAACTTAATTTTATTTTGTGCATTTGAAGTCTTAAAAATAATTAAAATGAGCTTAATACGTTAACTTTTCAACAACGATGATACATTTAAGAGATCAACATTTGTATTCGTCATTTTACAATCGATAAAAATTGTAGTGTTACAAAATGTTAAAACCATTTAATGAACAAACATTAGTATAAAAAATTTACTCCGCGCATCTGCGTGGATTATCATTAATTAAGTGTATTAGAAAATCTACAAAAATAAGTTGAAAAAATGTCAACGAAGTAAATCGTTTTTTTTTAAGGATATAACATCAACAAAAAAAAATATTGTTTCTTTAACCTATCAAAAGCTTTTTAAATACAACACAATAAGAATAAAAAAAGCAATGTTAACATCAAAATACCAACATGTTTTCCAAAACCTCTATACATTATTCCTTGCTTTAGAAACAAACCATGCTGAAACTTTATGCATATAATACTATCATATAACTCACTTTTGCAACTAAACAGTCTTTGAGACGATTTTTTTTATTGGTAATTGGGTGAATTGACATATTGGGTAAATTGTCATATAACCAAAATTTACACCCAGTTAATATATATTTTTCCCTAAAAGATTCTATTATAATCTAAACAAGAGCTTACAAAGATGATGAAACATAAAGCCGACGAGTTTCAAAAACTTTTGGAGATAAAACCGCATCAGGACCGTGCTTCCATTGTAAAAAATGAAGCTTTCGCTTACGGCAGCAGTTTTTAAGAAAATTAATAGGGCATCTTTTCTTAGTATTTAATATGACACCAGGGCATCTTTCATTAGTTATTATTTTGCTTAAATCATCTTTTATCAATTATATTGCTTTAATCCTACATAATAGAATGTATATATACGTAAATGTCAGTAATTTGGGTAAGCTTAATATAGATTAGATGAAGAGAATCATAGATGTTGATTTTTATGGTTATAATGGTCTAATGGCTAGCTACCTAATGATATTCTGGTAGTTTTAATAGTAAAATAACCACATAAAAATAGACAACAAAATTGTTAATCTTATAAAAATTAAGATACAAAAAAAGATTAAGTAATATTGGTTAATTTGTGCATTGAAAAATGATTCAAAACATTAGAAAATTTGATTATTAATTTGATAAAAAAGCAAAATTTATATTTAGAACTTTAGAATGAATATTTTATTTTTTGATTTTTTTTCGTAAAAAATTGCTATGTAACAATAGTATTTTGTTAGTGTAATTTAAAATGTTGGGCATTATATTCTAACTGCGCTTTTGTTAGTCATAATTGTTCGCACGGCTCTGGCCGGATTGCAGGCTGGCTGATAAAAGACAATTCCCTAGATTCTAACCAAAAACTAACTACAAACCTAAGCTTGGGAACATCCAATTAATATATATATATATATAGCACATTAATAAACAAAATATATTATGTATCGACTTTTCCCACAATACATACTATACACTATACATATTTTGTATTAACAAACATCACAATCACATTCTTGCCTATAATAAGAGCTTTACCATTTTGAATAAAACTTATCTATGTAAAATTCCTGTCAAATTTTGGCTTAAGAAATTATATATGTAAAGAAACCCATTAGATACGTCTACGTTGACATATAATGAATTTATTTATGATTATACAAGATACGTGAATATATAATTAGGTACTTCACTACAAGAAAACTGCCGGATACCGACGGACAAAACCGTCAGAACTCGGTCGGGAAACAACGATTCCGATACACATTTCTTGTTTCAGATGCAAATTCGGGATATGTTGATTGAAAAAGCTTCCACGCTTTTGCATCAGAAGGATGTGTTATCTCACCATTTGTTGAGTGCTCTACATGTCATCTCATTGGTTCTGCTGTGTGTTCTGGCTGATATAACCTCTTCAATCTTTCAGTCAACGGCAAATACCACATTCGTTTGTATGGCACCGGAACTCTACCACTCGTTTCCTGATAACGGGGCTTGTCACAAAATTTACACTTCTTCCGGTTCTCATCTGCTCTCCGGTAAATCATGCAGTTAATGATGCATATATCTATCACTTGATAAGGTAAACCAATACCAGGGACCAATTTTTGAACCTCATAATATGAACCAGGTGCAAGATTATCCTTAGGTAGAACATCTCTAACAAAATCCTCAATCGCATCCACACATTCTTCAGGCAAATTATAGTCAGTCTTTAGCGCCATCAATCGACTTGCAGATGATAAAGGTGAATGTTCATCTCTACATCCTCGATACAATGGCTGCTTAGCTGCATCTAACATTTCAAAAAATCTTCTGGCTTCTAAATTGGGTTCTTCTCGTCTATCTCCTTCCTCTTCACTCGGCGGTAAATTTTCTCTATATGCATCATTTACCATCTGAACAGTCTCTACCCCAAAATCTACATCCGTGCTAGGTTCATCTAACCTATCGGCAATGTGAGGTTCGCTACTACTAGTCTACTACTACCATAATCAAATCTTTCTCCATGAAGATACCAAATCTTATAACCGGGTGTAAAACCTTTTAGATATAAATGATTCATACTTCCATTTTCTTAACGCTTCTATTATTCTTACAACTAGAGCATGGACATAACAAATACTTACTTGTTCTTGCTTCCGGTTGATTTTGAGCTACCGCCATGAATTCTTGAATACCACGTGTGTATTCTTCCGTAAGCAAACCTGTATTTGGATCCATATGAGGTTGATCTATCCAAGAACGAAAATTATAAGGAGAGGCCATGATTTTTATTGTTTTGTTGTGAGTTGAAAGAATGAAGGAACGGTTGTATTTATAGGAAAATCTGAAAAATTACCGACGGCAGATAGCCGTCGGTAATCCGTCGGGAAATCAAACGACTATTTTAACGTTCACATTCCATCGGGATTTCGTCTGTAATTCATCAGGATTATTCAACTTTAAACGGCTATATATAACGGTTATTTAATATGTCGGTATGTCGTCGGTAGTTTCTATATTTTTCAACGGTCATATTTTCCGCGGGATATCATCGGAATGCTGTCGGGATTACTAGACCGAATACGGACGAGCATAATCTGTCGGGAAATTCCGACGGAATACCGACGAATTTGACAAAGCTTATTTCCGACCATTTTTCGTCGGAGTTCTGTCGGGATATTCCGACGGAATTTTTTCGGTCGGGGTTTCCGTCGGGATATCCCTTGTTTTCTTGTAGTGCTTGATTGGTATCTTAATATTGCAAAGAAGAATCATATGCCCTACAACTACCATAAAACAACGCTAGATCTTGATCCGCGCAAGCGCACATGTATTTTTTCAATTTATATGCATATATATTTATTTTAGATTATTGGTGTTGGTGGTATACATTTTTAACGTTAATCATATATATAAATATTTATATAAATATTTCAAATACAATAATTTTATAGTTTATATGTTATAATTAATCAATTGTTTAAAATCGTCACATGCATTTGTCGCTTCTTATTATATATTTATCTTATTGTGTTTGCATTTAGTTACTGAAAAAAATTTAATATATGCATGAAACAACATATCTGAAAATTATTTGTGTTTAATTTATACTAAATTCTGACCCACCGCCCTTCTAAGCTGGATATTTTTTTACAAATATTTCTTACGCTTATTCATTTTAGATAATATATTATTGTATATACAAAATTTTAAGATATGTAATTTTTTTATACATGTATTATATAGTTTGCGAATATTAAGCCATTCTGTCATCATATTATATTTTTAACATAAATATTTATATGTATAAAAATAAATTTATCAATTTAATATAATTTATCACATTTAGTTCAATATAATAGTTTATTTTAACATGATTTATTATTATTGTAAAATATATAAAAATAAAACAGAATTTTTATTTTTCATTTTATAAACGATAACTCAATATATATCAATGCATAATAATAATTCTATTTAAAATTAAACTATATCATTATTAAAGTAGTTACAAAGATTTTCTCTTATTAGCTTTAGTGAATATATGGAATTTACCAACATAATTTCTGGTTTTATTTCTAAATTTGAAAATTATATATGGAAGTTTAATTAAATGGGACCTACATAATAGAAGAAATATTTTGAGATACTGTTAAGTACAACAAAAAATATTTTTAAAAGAGAAACTATAATATATTGTACTTATAAACTAATTTTGTAGTAAATATTTTTATTTGAAAGAGAAAGGATATTTCTTTCTAACAAAATCTTTTAGAGATCTTTATAAAATGTATTTTGAAAATTAATCAATTTAAATTTTTATTATCATTAAAATATAATTAAAATATTTATATGATTTAATTTTCGCTCATCAATCAAAAATAAATTTAATTTGAAATTCTAATTATATTTATGATAATTAAAATTTAAGTTAATTAATTTTCAAAAATAAATTTTATCCTGATTCTGAAAAGATTTTCTTAGAATTTTATTAAACAATATTTATTTTTATTTTAAATAAAAGATAAAAATATTAAAAGATATGATGATTAAGTTATGTACGTAAAATTTGATAAACTTTTTAGAGGATGGTCTAAACAAAAAAAATCACATATGAACAAAGTCATGACTTCTATTTTAATATATAAGATACTATTTTCTGCAATGTTATTATTTTTTATTAATTTTTTAAAAAAATTAAAATATATTTAACCTTATCTTCCCCAAAAAGAGACATCCGGTGGCATACAATTCCGGTTAACCGAACGAAACAGAAACCCTAAGTTACATGAAGCTAAAGCAACACCCCAAAACAGGCTAAACAACGCAGAGAGAAGAGGAATTTGATATTTATTTTAATATTCTGTTTTGTTGACATTTGATCTTTTCCAATATGGATAAATCTTCTGTTATGTGGGTGTATTATATATGATTTTTTTTTTTTTGGAACTGATTCATGCATTAAAATTAAAAATATAGTGGCAAAAATGATTACAAGACCAACTTTAGTAATAAAACCCTTTAGAAACCCATTAAAAACCCTTTAGAATATGATGTTTACACTAAAGTAATAATACAAATTTATAGAATGATTTTTATTTGATTAGGAGGAATTTGAGTTTTGAACTCTAACCTCTTTTTGATCCGGAGTTAGTTTCTACTGATACTAACACATCATAAACCATTTCTTTACTTTTTTGAAAAAGATCATAAACCTTTTCTCCCACCAGATTTTAAATTAGGAATACAATAACACCAATGTATGCGTTTAACCACCAGCATACTCCGGGCGGTTGGTAATTCTATAAAATTATTAGAGAAGATAGGGTCTATACTGCATACAGCTTGATTCTGTGTGGATGCAAAAGTCTACCGAAATGTTCTTTTTGGACAAAATGATGTTTTGAGTATCCAAAGGTTGCATTATATTTATATAAATATATGCAGACGGCCAAAAAGAACTATATAATTATATATTAAGCATTCGATGATCTCATTGACATAAATAATACATTTGTTTTAGTAATTTCCCCTCAGAGGTATTATTAGGTGCAGGGCCCGTGCCCAGACTATTAGAGGCCTAAGACAAATATTTTTTTTCATTTCCGAAAGAAAAATGTTTCAAAATAGTTTACAATTTTTTTTTAAAATTAATTTTTAGTTTTTACTTATGATGAATTATAAATTTAAAAAAATCGAATACTGTTGATTTAAATTATTTATATATTTAATTATAAAAAATTAATCAATTTTTAATATTTTTAATATATGCCAAATAATAGAAATAGAGTGGATGTGTAGATCTATATATTAAAAGAAAACATAGTTTTTCAATTATTGCTTTGTTGTGTTGCATGTGATTATTTATGAATATTGTCGGACCCTAAAACATACTAATCTGAGAGATTTGGATAAGCTTGCAAAATATCCACTAAACGCAATCGAACTTTGAGTACTACTTAAGTACTTAAGATGAGATTACCAAACCAATAAGCTATACAAAACATTGACGTAAGGGGCCCCTAAAAATCATCTATTTAATTTGCTCGGGGCCTAACCGTGCATTTTCCAATAGGCACTAGGCACGACTTTGATTTGGTGCAGTTAATAACAGTTTACATGTTTGAAACGTTGAGTTTATGTCATAACAGTTTTCGCATGACCATATTAATTCATATGTCGAACATTATTGATAATTAAAAATGTTTACGGTCAGAAAACTATAAATGTTCATCATTTATTTTCGAAAGATCTCACTCCTTAAAAGGTCTCTAGCACTTGAGTAATAAGATCACTATTCCTCAGTATATGCCTATAGTATGGACTAAAACAATTCAAAATTAAATTACACCAAACTAAAACATTGAAACCACCTTTTATATTGGTCAAATGTTGCCAAGGACAGCAACGTTCTTGAACTTTGTAAATATTCAGGTAAACTTTACCACTTCTAGTTCTAGATCATTGTCGAGTATTTTTATTTTCTTCCGATTAAATACAAAACTTCGATGTTTCAATATATAATTCACATGGAATTTTATCCTCCAGTGGATGGACTAGCATGCGAAATGATTACCCTAACAAGATAATTAGATCATTAGTTAAAAATGTAAATTTAACAAAAATATATTGACTTGGTTCCCACATAAAATTGGCTGGTTAAATCAATCCCAATATTTCTACAAGTCATACGATATACCCTAACAAGATAATTATATTCTTAGTTCCCACATAAAATATGTTGGTCAACTGTGTTTCTCTATAAGCCATAGGCCCATAACTTACAAATGGGCTATGTTAATGATAGTGTTAGTCGAGGAAAGCGTAATGATAGTGTTAAGTGGATCTAATTGCTCATTTTACAATGGGCCATGATCTAGTTGACCTTAAGATATTATGCACTGTGTTAGTTAATAGTGGCCATTAGCCCAATAAAGCTCGAAAATATAAGGATTTAATGATTTGAATATTATGACGTGAATTTCCTTGTTTACTTAATAAGGTCCGCTAATTTCCTTCTTTTAAATCAAGAGAAACGTGAATTTCCTTGTTTGTTTCCAAATTAATATGAAAATAAGAAATCCTCTATATATTAATTGAGAAGCATTTGAAAAATTAGAACCTTAATTTTGTATTAATTAAAAAAATCTCAAATCCTAGGTGGCACTATAAATGCCTTCTAAATTTCATTTTAAAGAATTCTAGAGCATCTAATATAAAATATAATTTAATCTAACGATGTCACATTATTTCATAATTATATAACACTAGAGAACATTATATTAACCTAAAATATAGAAAGTGTGTATTCTTTCCTTAAATAAAAGCTACGGAATTACCTAATATGATTTATATATATACGAGAATTAATGATTATAAATAATAAAGATTTGATAACAATTTTTGCATCCTTTTTCATTTTTGTTTAAATTTATATTTTAAAAAAAAACTTAAACAATCACATTAACCATATAATAAAAAAATTAGATTTTTTCTTATATGTTATATTTTGAATTTTTA
This sequence comes from Brassica napus, assembly GCF_020379485.1. Classification (NCBI taxonomy): domain Eukaryota; kingdom Viridiplantae; phylum Streptophyta; class Magnoliopsida; order Brassicales; family Brassicaceae; genus Brassica; species Brassica napus. The sequence continues at coordinate 14,796,101 of NC_063444.1, read as the reverse complement.
AAATGACGTTAAATTACAAAAATGAGGAAACCTTTATATGTTATATATATATTTTTTAAACGACTTTAAAATACAAAAATGAGGACACCTTATATGTTATATTTTATTATATGTTAGAATTTTCTTATATGTTATATTTTGATTTTTTTAAAACGACTTTAAATTACAAAAATGTAAGTTTTCCTTAAGTATACGACTAAAATCATTAAAATGACATGTATCAATTCGATGGTTGATTTGAAAGCTTTCAAAACCATATGGAAGATAAAAGTCAAAATAATTCAATTGTGAAGACAATATTGTTTATTTTTTTCAAGAATGTGTTCGCTGGAAAAAATAAGGTTTTCATGTCATAATTTGTTTAATGTCCACTAGAGAACATTATATTAACCTAAAATATAAGAAGTGTGTATTTTTCCTTTAAATAAAAGCTACAGAATTACCTAATATGATTTACATATATATGACAATTGATGATTATGAATAATAAAGATTCAATAACAATTTTTGCATCCTTCTTCATTTTTGTTTAATTTTATATTATTAAAAAAATAAACAATCACATTAACCATATAATAAAAAAATTAGATTTTTTCTTATATGTTATATTTTGAATTTTTTAAAATGACTTTAAATTACAAAAATGAGGAAACCTTATATGTTTTTTTTTATTTAAAAACGACTTTAAAATACAAAAATGAGGACACCTTATATGTTAGATTTTTTCTTATATGTTATATTTTGAATTTTTTAAAACAACTTTAAATTACAAAAATGTAAGTTTTCCTTAAGTATACGACTAAAAACATTAAGATGACATGTATCAGTTCGATGGTTGATTTGAAAGCTTTCAAAACCATATTTAAGTTAAAAGTCGAAATAATTCAACTGTAAAAACAATACTATTCACTTTTTCAAAATTGTGTTCGAGGAAAAAAATAAAATTTTTATGTCATAATTTGTTTAATGTCCACTAGAGAACATTATATTAACCTAAAATATAAGATGACATGTATCAGTTCGATGGTTGATTTGAAAGCTTTCAAAACCATATTTAAGTTAAAAGTCGAAATAATTCAACTGTAAAAACAATACTATTCACTTTTTCAAAATTGTGTTCGAGGAAAAAAATAAAATTTTTATGTCATAATTTGTTTAATGTCCACTAGAAAACATTATATTAACCTAAAATATAAGAAGTGTGTATTCGTTCCCTAAATAAAAGCTACGAAATTACCTAATATGATTTACATATATATGGCAATTAATGATTATGAATAATAAAGATTTGATAACAATTTTTGCATCCTTCTTCATTTCGTTTAATTTTATATTATTAAAAATAAATAAACAATCACATTAACCATATAATAAAAAATTAAATTTTTTCTTATATGTTATATTTTGAATTTTTTAAAATGACTTTAAATTAAAAAAATGAGGAAACCTTATATGTTATTTTTTTTAAAAACGACTTTAAAATACAAAAATAAGGACACCTTATATGTTAGATTTTTCTTATATGTTAGATTTTTTCTTAGATGTTATATTTTGCTCTTTTTAAAACGACTTTAAATTACAAAAATGTAAGTTTTCCTTAAGTATACGACTAAAAACATTAAAATGACATATATCAATTCGATGGTTGATTTGAAAGTTTTCAAAACCATATGGAAGATAAAAATCAAAATAATTCAACTATAAAAACAATACTGTTCACTTTTTTCAAGAATATGTTCGATGGAAAAAATAAGGTTTTTATGTCATAATCCGATCAACCCATGATGTATTAATTATAGTTTTGTTCTATTATTTTTAATAAAAATTGATCTGATCCATCGGAAAGAAATTATATAATAACAACAAAAATATTTTATATATATAAATAAAATGATCACATATATAAAAAAAATTATTGATAATATATAGAAATAAACTCACGTCTTATCCTAGTTGATAAAGTAAAATAAAAAGGAGGTTAAGAACAAAAAAAAGAGAGAAATATATAAAAAAGGCAAAAACAAGTGGTCGGAAAGTCGATTACTTTCTTACAAAATCTTCACTAACACAAGCTTTTAGGGAGAAATAGCAAAAAGCTATCAATCCGCCATAGCCGAGCTTCCTTCTTTCTTTCTTTTTTTACTTGTTTCGTTTCTTATACCCTTGAAAAATCCTTCATTTCTCTAGATAATGAACCCTCAAGTTAATAATGACCGGAAGGAGTTTCCGGTAGATCCCACGGCATCCAGAGGAGGAGGCAATGGTGGTGGAGGTGCGAGGTACAAGCTGATGTCACCGGCTAAGCTTCCGATCTCGAGGTCTACCGACATCACTATTCCTCCTGGGCTGAGTCCCACTTCGTTTCTGGAATCTCCCGTTTTCATCTCCAACATCAAGGTTAACCACATAGCTACTCTTTCTCTACTTCTTTCACCTCTTTTTGTGGGTTCGATTGAGAAATTAGGTTTTCTGATTGCATTTTTTTTAAGACCTAAAGTATTGATTTTTATTTCGTGAAATTGGACATTGCATTCAGTCGATTTTCTTGTAGCAACCAAAAGAAAAAAGAAAACAGATAGTTTTGTTTTCTTTTTGACATTATTGTTCCACTTTTTTTTCAGTTTTTTTGTCGTTGCCTCAGATTCTGATTCGGATCACTGTTCATGTTGTGGTTTTAAGTGGAGCCTTTACGATTCTTCTAGTAGTGCTTAGTGGTGGTAGTGGGGGGTTTCTTAATTGGGTTCTGTAATTTGGTGGAAGATGCTTCCTGTTTGCTCACAAGGAAATGGCATCGTTTCCATTTTTTTGTTTCTTAATCATTTCACAAAGTGCTTATAATAAAACTATGATTATTTTTGCTTACGTTAACAGAGAGACTTTAGCCCAGAAGATTCTCATTCTTCACGTTACCTTATACTCTCTGCATCGGTGCATTTGTATCCGTTCAGCATTGTTCTCTCGAATAAACCCTTTCGTGTCTGCTACATAGTTTATATATATATACTCTGGCCTCTTTCTCTCCATCTCTTTTTACCTTCACATTGTTCAGATTACATTGCTTATATTAGAGGTATTGAATGATTCTGTTGGTATCTCGTTTTATGGAGGTTTAGGTTAAGTGATGCTCAAACCTAAAAGTGACGGATAGTTGGTGTTTATGTTTCCACTTATATAAACTTTCTATATGTGAATTTTTCAGCCTGAACCTTCCCCTACTACTGGTTCTTTGTTCAAGCCACGACCAGTGCACGTTAGCTCAAGCTCTTATACAGGAAGGCCATTCCACCAGGACAGCACCTTCCCCGAGCAAAACTCCAGTGAATTTGAGTTCAGACCTCCTGCATCCACTATGGTATTATTGTCCCAAGAAGTGTTTTTGCTTAGAATGTTATATCACAAGAAACCTTATATCCAGTTCTTGTATACTGTTCCGTGGTTGGCATTGTCTAAATATTTTTATTGATTTCAAGGTTTATGCAGAGCTTGACAAGCATAGAAGTGAGCCAGCAGTTCAATTTCAAGGCCAAGGCTATGGATCCTCACACTCACCTTCTTCGATCAGTGAGGCTGCAGCTAACTCAAGTGAGCTAAGGCGGCCAACTCAAAGCTCAGATATTCCGGCCGGATCTGAGGTAGATGAATCAGTCCAGGCATCGCAAGATGACCCGAGGGGAAGTGCGCCATCAGTATTGGCGGATGATGGTTACAACTGGAGAAAGTATGGTCAAAAGCATGTCAAAGGGAGTGAATTCCCGCGGAGCTATTATAAATGTACACATCCTAATTGCGAAGTGAAAAAATTATTTGAAAGGTCTTATGATGGCCAGATCACAGATATTATTTACAAGGGTACGCATGACCATCCTAAACCTCAACCTGGTCGACGAAACTCTTGTAGTCTTGGTATGTCTGCACAAGAAGAGAGAGTAGGTAAGCATCCTCCAATGACAGACAAGATTTCACATATTCTCCTTGACAGTATCTATAACTTCATCTGTTCCTTCTTCTCTTTATTTATGAATACAGAGAAGAGCGTGTACAACTTGGCACAAGCCATTGAGCAAGCTGGTAACCCTGAAGTACCTCTTACAACTGAGGATGGTGGAGAAGTTGCAGTGTCAAATAAGAGTAATGATGACCAGGATGAAGATGATCCATATACAAAACGGAGGTATTAGAATACAAGGATTCAGGTGATTTGTTTGAAACAGTGAGTGATTTAACATTCTTCTAACTTTACGCAGGAGGTTGGATGGGACCATGGAAATAACTCCACTTGTGAAACCTATCCGGGAGCCTCGAGTTGTTGTTCAAACTCTGAGTGAGGTTGACATACTTGATGATGGTTATAGGTGGCGTAAGTATGGGCAGAAGGTCGTAAGAGGAAACCCAAATCCCAGGTTCGTACAACCACAAAACTCTTTCTGCTCAAGTGTACATACACAAGCAAAACTTGCAGTTCAAAATGATAGCTAGTTGTTTGGTTTGTGCGTAGAGTGTTGATTCCTTTTTTTGTAGGAGCTATTACAAGTGCACAGCTCCTGGATGCCCAGTGAGAAAACACGTGGAGCGGGCATCACATGATCCGAAAGCTGTTATAACAACATACGAAGGCAAACACAATCACGATGTCCCCACTTCAAAGTCTAGCAGCAATCATCATGACAACCAGCCTCGGTTCAGACCAGGTGAAACAGACACCGTCAGCCTCAATCTTGGTGTTGGAATCTCGTCTGATGGACTTGACCACACTTCCAACGAGCGTCAGCATCAGAATCAACAACAACTCATCAACCAAACTCACCCAAATGGAGTCGGTTTCAGGTTTGTTCATGCTGCTCCCATAGCATCGTACTATGCTAGCTTAAACGGCGGTTTGAATCAGTATGCACCGAGAGAAACTCAGAACGAGACTCAAAACGGTGACATCTCGTCTTTGAACCATTCTTCTTACCCGTATCCGCATAACATAGGGAGAATACAGTCTGGTCCTTAGAAGACAAAGGAAGCGACAGTAATGGATTCTTCTTAGGTTAGGATTGGAATGAGACATTGTTCTATATGATTCATGTCTCTCTCTCTACTGCAGAGAGCTGATCTTGATTTGAAAATATTATAACCACCATATATATTTGTATGTGTCACCTGTTTTGAGTTCCAAGGATGTGTTGTAAAAATACAGTATGTTGAATGCTTTTTTTGAAAAACAAGAAACAGCAATATGTTATTAATTCGATAAGTTCTATTAAAGAAGCTCAGGTGCAGGACAAAGTCATGATCCAAGGTCCCAGGAAAAGCAATTTGTACTGTCCTAACTCATAATCCTCCAAGTGGTCCGCAAGCAGACTAATACAACAACTAGTAAGGAACCCGTTAAAACCCATACATAAGCCCAAATAAACACCCAAACCCATAGTAAGGAAACAATAAAATATGTTTGTACTTATTTTTTTTTTTTTTTTATAACGACTGTTGTTTCCATATCTTGTCGGTGATGTAATATTTATAAATGATATAAAAGGGTGGAAATTTTCGTATTAATAGTCAAAAATAAACAATCTCGGACAATTACAAGAACTAAAGATGTTCGTCTAAACAGTTCGTCTAAACAAGTAGCTTTCTATTTTATGGTTTGACGTCGTCTGGGCCGAGCTCGCCTAGTGGTCGAGGTCGTCCAAGACTTTGTCTGTGATGAAGAGGCGAGGTTCTCCTTTTATGTACTTTCTATACGTTTCTGACCGTCCTTTCAATGAGTCTGACGTCTTCTATTTATAGTGACGTACGTTTTGTCTTTTAGCGAAATCTTGCTTAGCGAGCCGGACCTGATTTTGGGCTTAGCTCTTAATGGGCATGTGCTAAGTCCATCTCCAACAATTGTCCCCCCCCCCCCCCCCACTGTTCGCCAAGTGTCGAGTCTTGGTGAATTCTTCTGGAATCTTCTGTATGAGAAAATCAGGCCAGGCTCGGGAATTGTCGGGAAATAGGCAACACATTTTTCCTTACATATATATATAAGTGATGGTTGGGTCTTATTTTTTTTTTAGTTCTTGTCCCCCACTTGGAATCAAGGTAAAAAAAAATTCTTTTGTGTCTTTTTTTTGTGTGGCTCCTTCTCTCTCTTTCTTATCTTTTTATTTTTATTTTTGGGTGGTCCTCCTCCTTTCCTTATCTCCCTGCCGACACAAAGAAAGAGGGGTTTTGGTCTTGGGTTTGAGGTGTAAGAAAGAAGAGGCTGAGTTCGTTGAAAACAGGCGGAAGCAATTGTTGGAGAGGCTGTGCTCGCCTAGTAGTCGTGGTCTGTGGTGTGAGAGAAGAGGTGCTGAGCTTGTTTTTTTTTTAAAAAGGTTTGGTCGTGGGCTGTGGTGTGGGGAAGAGAGGCTGAGCTCCCATTTTTTTTTTTTTTTTTTAAGGTTTGGTCGTGGTCTGTGGTGTGGGGAAGAGAGGCTGAGCTTGTTTGAAGGAAGAGTTGTTTGGCTGTGGTCTGTGGTATGGGGAACAGAGGCTGAGCTCCTTTTTTTTTTTTTTTTTTTTTTTTTAAGGTTTGGTCGTGGTCCGTGGTGTGGGGAAGAGAGGCTGAGCTTGTTTGAAGGAAGGGTTGTTTGGTCGTGGTACGTGGTGTGGAGAAGAGAGGCTGAGCTCCTTTTTTTTAAAAAAAAAGGTTTGGTCGTGGTCTGTGGTGTGGGGAAGAGAGGCTGAGCTTGTTTGAAGGAAGGGTTGTTTGGTCTTGGTCTGTGGTGTGGGGAAGAGAGGCTGAGCTCGTTTGAAGGAGGAGCTGAGCTTGTCACCGGTGAAAGGTTGAGCTCGTCGAAGGAGGGGCTGAGCTGGAGAAGAGCTCGTCAATGGTGGTTCTGAGTTCATTTGGAGAGGCTGAGCTCGTCGAAGGAGGAGCTGGGTTTGAGAAGAGCTCGTTAATGGAGGTTCTGATTTTGTCTTCTGTCGTCCCGAGTTTATCGACTGCGGCTCCGAGCTTGCCTCTTGATGTCTCGAGCTCGTCGATGGCAGCTCCGAGCTCGCCTATTGATGTCCCGAGCTCGTCAATGACGGCTCCGAGCTCGTCAATGGCGGCTCCGAGCTCGTTGTTGAGGATCCCGAGCTCGTCTCCTGTCGTCCCAAGCTCGTCAATGGCGGCTCCAAGCTCGTTTTTAAAGATCCCGCGCTCGTCTCCTGTCGTCCCAAGCTCGTCAATGGTGGCTCCAATTTCGTTGCTGGAGATCCCAAACTTGTCTGATGTTCCGAGCTCATCTGATGCTCTGAATTTGTTAATGGTGGCTTCGAGTTCGGCTTTTGTTTCAAGCTCTTCAGTTTTGTTCCAAGTTTGTTTCCTGTCGTTCCTAGCTCGTCCCTTGGTTCGAGCTTGTCGCTTGCTATCCCGAGCTTGCCGTTTGTCGACGGAGCCGTGTTGTGGTGAGGTGGGGTTGAGCTCGTCGTCTTCTGGTTTGAGCTCGTCTCTCATTTAGTTGGTGTTCCTCTTGCTCCTGGTGATAGTGAGTGCGTGGAATACTTCAAAGCGACGAGGGCTCGGGGTTGGACTGAGGTGAGGCGATCGGAGGTTTGGCAGTGCATCCCGTTTATTGACTCAGGTTGAAAATATGAAATTTTTTTTAGTTGTTGGGTTAAGTGTGAGCGCGGGGCTGCAGCATTGAGAACGGATCTCGTATATTTTTTTTTGCAAATTTTATTAAGTGTGAGCGCGGAGCTGCAACACTGAGAACGGATCTCGTATATTTTTTTTGCAAATTTGATTAAGTGTGAGCGCGGAGCTGCAGCACTGAGAACGGATCTCGTATATTTTTTTTGCAAATTCGATTAAGTGTGAGCGCGGAGCTGCAGCACTGAGAACGGATATTATATTTTTTTGCAAATTTGATTAAGTGTGAGCGCGAAGCTTCCACTGAGAACGGATCTCGTATTATTATTATTTTTTTTGCAAATTTGATTAAGTGTGAGCACGGAGCTGCATCACTGAGATCGGATCTCGTATTTTTTGCAAATTTGATTGTGTGAGCGCGGAGCTGCAGCACTGCGAACGAATCTCATTTTTTTTACGTGAGAGATGGTCGTATCCTGGTATTTGTTTGAAAATATAGATTTTTTTTATAGAACTAGCTGAGCCTCGTGAGAGGTTGCCTACGTACCCCACATGCGGGGATGAAGCCGACCGTAGTTCACCTTTACAAGGAAAGTAAATGCTAGGATTAAAAGGGCGGATCCTCCTGGAGTCTTATTTTTGGTACATCAGGGGCGCGCCGGTCTTCTTGCTTGCGCCTTCTTCTTAGGTATATTTTTTATATTTTTTTATAGAAATGCAATATGCCTGAGCATCTTCTGATCCTTTACTGTTGCGAGCGTGCTTTCCTGTGGAGCGACTGGATGGTTGGTCGCTGATTTGATAATTGGATTCTTTTCTGCTCTTTCCATCTCTGTACGCTTTGTCATAATGTTGTCTAGGTTCGTAGTATTCGTCAGGCTCTTTATCTTTCGAAGATAATTTTTTGGTGGCTGCGTGCTTTTTGCTGAATGCAGCTTTATCTTCTTCGATTTCGATGAAAGTTATCGCCCGATGGAGTGCATCTTCCAGAGTCAGTGGTATATACTTCATGAGCTCTTCTCGGAATGGTGATTCGTGCCAAAGACCGTTTTGGAGTGCGAGGACTGCTGCTTCGTCGAGTACGGTAATGCGAGAAACGATTGCTCTGAACTTGTCGATGTACGAGCGTAGTGTTTCCGTAGGTTCTTAAGCCAGAGTCCATAGGTCGGCATTAGTTGCACTCTGTTGGATAAACAGCGAGTAGTGTTTGAGGAAGGCCGTCGAGAGTTGATTGTAGTTGTCGATAGAATGAGTTTCAAGGCGTGAGAACCAACCGAGGGCGAGTCCGCTCAAATTTTCCACATACAATTGACAGAGACCGGCGTCACGTTCTTCTGGTGAGAAATTGGCTCTCCCGGTTGCGATGCTGAAGGCAGTGAGATACTCTCTTGGATCAAATGTTCCGTTGTAAGTCGGGAGTTTGATTTTGTTCTTCTGATGTCGGACAGGGATACTGAGGAGACGAGTTGTAAAAGGTGTATAATGGGTCTCGCGGAGTACACAATCGATCTCTGGTGCTGCGCTGGTTGCCTGATGGACTTTGGAGTTCATGCTTTGCAGCTGAGCCCTCATTTCTTCAATGTCGTCGTCTCTGTGTTGGGTCTCCCTGTTGGTGATCTGCGGGAAATTGATGTTTTGAAGATGTTGATCATTTAGATAACTTGGGCGCTGCTGTCTGGAGTCGATGATTGGTGCTGAAGATTCGTTCACATGATTCTGATGTTGTTGTCCGGAACTTGTGATTGGTGCACGTAGATCGTTGGCTTGGATTGATCGCTGCTGTCCTGAACTGGTCATTGGTGTTGGTAAATCGTTGAAAAGAACACGATGGAGTCGTGGAGTGATATCAACTTGTTGTGATCTTGATGCGCCAATCTCGACAGACTGGAGTTCGTTGATGCGGTTGTTGCAAGCAATCTGAGAATGCGCGAGGTCGTCCAAACAAGAGGTCGTTCCTCGAGCGAGCTCGTTGATCCTTCCGAGAACGGTCTAAAAGATCATGGAGATGTCTGGCTGAGTGGAGTACATCATTCTTGTGTTAGGTGGTTGTGTTGCAGCTGGGGTTACGACATGTGTTGTCCTGTTTGTGGGTTGCAGAGGAGTTCTGATCTGAGCGTAAGTCTCTAGATTTATTGGTTGGACTGAGGTCGTCGGTATGAGAGACGTGGTGCCGGCTGGATGACGCGAGGTCGTAACTGCAGCTGGTAGGGCCGAGGTCGCCACAATAGACGATGTGTTGTTGGCTGGAAGGGCCGAGGTTGTCACCATTGATGGCTGGGTCGATATCGTCGCCACTAACGTCGAGGTGTTGGCTAGATGGTCCGAGGTTGCCACAATTGATGGTTCGCCCGAGTTCGTCGCCACTAGCGTCGAGGTGTTGGCTAGATGGTCCGAGGTTGCCCCCATTGATGGTTCCCTCGAGGTCGTCGGTATGAGAGACGTGGTGCCGGCTAGATGACGCGAGGTCGTAACTGATGCTGGTAGGGCCGAGGTCGCCACCATAGACGATGTGTTGTTGGCTGGAAGGGCCGAGGTTGTCACCATTGATGGCTGGGTCGAGGTCGTCGCCACTAACGTCGAGGTGTTAGCTGGATGATCCGAGGTTGCCACCATTGATGGTTTGTCTGAGGTCGTCGTTACCAGTGTCGAGGTATTGGCTAGATGGTTCGTCCGAGGTCGTCGCCACTAGCGTCGAGGTGTTGGCCAGATGGTCCGAGGTTGCCACCATTGATGGTTTGCCCGAAGTCGTCGCCACTAGCGTCGAGGTGTTGGCTAGATGGTCCGAGATTGTCATTACAGCTAGTTGTGTGCTCGTTATTCCAGGATGGTCGGTGGTTGCAGAAATCGGGGCGTCTGGTTGCACTGTGGGTTCTGTGACTGTCGAGCTGTCTGGAGGTGAAGAAGAATCCTCTGCCCCACGGTGGGCGCCAATTGTTGTTTCCATATCTGGTCGGTGATGTAATATTTATAAATGATATAAAGGGGTAGAGATTTTCGTATTAGTAGTCAAGAATAAACAAGCTCGGACAATTAGAAGAACTAAAGATGCTCATCTAAACAGTTCGTCTAAACAAGTATCTTTCTATTTTATGGTTTGAGGTCGTCTGGGCCGAGCTCGCCTAGTGGTCGAGGTCATCCAAGACTTTGTCTGTGATGAAGAGGCGATGTTCTCCTTTAATGTACTTTCTGACCGCCCATTCAATGAATCTGACGTCTTCAATTTATAGTGACGTACGTTTTGTCTTCTAGCGAAGTCATCAATTGTTGCTTAGCGCGCCGGACCTGATTTTAGGCTTAGCTTTTAATGGGCTTGTACTAAGCCCATCTCCAACAACGACTTTCTTATTAGTCAATTAGAGGTTACATAATCATTATGTAGATCCAAAGTGATAGATGAAAGTACATAATAATGAAAATAGAATGAAAAATCAAATGGTATTTGTTGTTTGTAATTATTATAAAGTTAAACCTCTTACTTCTAATTAGATGGTCATTAATATTAAAAAGTCTTACATAGTTCCATAATACATTATGTGTCTTAGATTATAGCCTAAAAATAATTTCAATTTATCTGTATATATAAATGCAGTTAAGTTTATTACTTAGAAGTGAAATTTTATTAATTATTACTAAATCTTCCTTTTAATTTATATTAACTATAAGCCTTATAATAATAAATATAAATTGGTACGATTTAGATAATTACTAAAATAAAAATTAATATTTTGAGGTCACAAGCTATACCATAAGATAGATTTTTGACTAGTTTTCCGACAGTAACAAAAAACCTTTGACATATATGGATGTTCTGAGTATTTTTTTTTTGTTATACTTTATTATACTTTACATATATATATTCTAAAATGAAAAATGATTATCTATTTTATATATGATTTAAGTAAGATAAGTAAATGCAAAAATAACATATAATAGTAAAATAGAGTCACTACAAGAAAACGTGAGAGTGACGACTACCATTTACGACTACAAATGTGTAGTCGTAAATTAACTTCGACGTTACGTCTAACTTACAACTATGTTAAAGTCCGTCGTAACTTAGACGTAATTTTGCTACTAAAAGGTTTAGTCGTAAATTGGTCGTAAACTAACTTCGCATTTACGACCACACTTTCAGGTAGTCGTAATGTGGTTGTAAATGTACGACTAAATTACATCGACAAGCTACCATCTGATTAACGACCAATTTACGAGAAACGTAGTTGCACATTCGTGGTTAAGTTATTATCAAACGTAATGTTATTTATTATATAATTAATGAAATTATATATTTATATATATATCTTGATGATCCAGGTTGATTTTGATGATCCATTCTATCCTCAGTGGTTTCACGAATTCATACAAGGTCTGGTCCCTAAGGTCACCACATCAACTATGTATTTCACACGAGGCTACACTTTTCACACTTACGAATATGGAAGTCGGCGAGCAACAATGAAATATGGAGTATTTGTGAAAGGTGAAACTGATTTCTTTTGAATCTTACAAGAGATCATCGAAGTGGAGTTCCCCGGCCTGGTGAAGCTGAAATGCATTCTCTTCAAATATGTTTGGTTTGACCCCACCGTCAATAGAGGTGTTCGGTATAGCAAGTTTGGAGTTGTTGATATAAATGCTACACAGAGGTACAACAAATGTAAACCCTACATATTGGCATCTCAAGCAGACCAAGTTTGTTTTATTCCATACCCGAAGATCATACAATCTGGAATATCTTGGTTAGCCGCTATAAAAGTTACACCTCGAGGTCGAGTCTTGACTGATGAACAACAGCCTTTACAAGAAGATGCCGTAAATGAAGTAGAAGTACCTGAGCAAGCTACAAATGATATCTTACTTGTTGATCCACACAACCAGGGATATGAAGAACTTCCAGACGATGCAACAGACGAATCCAACGAAGATGAATTTGAAGAAAATGATGAAGTGGATGATGTTTCTGATGACGAGTGATTGAGTTTGATTATGTTACAGTGTTTGTGTTTTATTATATTATTAAACTCTTTGTATTGCATTACAAATAATATATAACTTATTTTCATGTTTGCTCAATTATATATGAACTTAGTTTAAAAAAAAATCTTTGTACTTTGGGTACTTTGGGGTTTAGAAGTGTATACAACTTATGATGTTTGGGGTTTGGGGTTTGGGGTTTCGGTTTTAGGGTATAAACACAAAACGAAGCTAATTAGTCGTAAAGTACGACTCAGTTACGACTAATCTTAACTCTTCCCACATTGGTCCCTAATTGGCCGTAAAGGACTTCGTCCCACATTGGTCGTAATTTTAATTCTTCTTTACGACTATTAGTCCTTAATTGGTCGTAAATAAAAAAAAAATATTTAGTCCCTAATTGGTCGTAATATTATTTTGTCCCCCATTGGTCGTAAATTTATGTCTCCTTTACGACCGCTAGTCTCTCATTGGTCGTAATATTACAACCCATTTACGACTAACACCAAAACTCTATATATACTCGGACCTCGCGAAGCCATTTGGTTGCTCATTCCCTTCTCTCTCTAGGTAAGTCTTTTTTTTTTTAGTTTTAGGTGGTTAGTTAGGTGATTAGATTAGGTTTGGAATTAGTTTAGGATGGAAGTAGATTAGGATGGAGTTAGATTATGATGGAATTAGAATAAGTTTAGATTATTTTTATATAAAAAATTGAATTGTTTATAATCATTTTTTTTTTGTTTTTTTTTTCTTTCAGATTGACGATATTGCTATGGCTGGCGGTAGAAAGAGACTTAGGAACCTTGCGTCTAGAAACTCTTACGGGAGTACCTTTCTCAGACATCCGGATCCATCAGCTTCTACCTCCGGCACATCATCCGACTTCTTCGACGAAATAAACCTTAATGCTTAGTTTTTTTCGGTTTTAATTAATTTGTATTTTGAATGTTTTATATTATGGATATTATTATGTTTACGGATGTTAGATATTTTCTTTTAATTTTATCAAATTTTAAAAAATTAAATCAAACTAAATTTAAATATTTGATTTTAATTAATATATAAAATTCGTAAATAAATTCAAAATTCAAAAATAAATAAATAAAGTTGGTCAAATTTACGACTAATGGACATCTAAAGTCGATGTAAAGTGGTCGTTACCTTACGACTAATAAACATCGACATTAGATGTAAATTGGTCGTAAGGTTACAACCAGTATACGACTAATATGTCTAGTCGTAATATTACAACCAATGTGCCTCTAATAATTAGTTACGACCAGGTTATAACGACCAATCGATTTTTGAAGTTAATTGGTCGTAATGCCCATATTACGACCAACTAGCTACTAATACTGTAGTCGTTAAGGTCCTGTTTTCTTGTAGTGTGATAACCTAAAACAATTTTAAAGTGAGAATCTATTTTTATTCAAATGGTTTTTGAGATTAATTCAAAAATAGTTGCTTTTAGGTCATTAGTAGAATTGACCCTTTTGGATTTTAACACTGGATTCATCAAATGAAAATTAAAAAAATGTTTTGTTTAATCAATTGTTATCATACTAGCTTAACTTACATATATTAAATCTCAATTTAATCAATTCATTAAGGATATTAATTTAATTTATATATTAAAAGCAAGTAAAAAATCTAAAAAAGTTACCGATTCAGTTAAGATGGATATTACAATTATTATGCAATAATTTTAATATATATATATATATATATATTAAAGTTTTATAAAACAAAATATAAGTTTACCAAAAATTACTAGGGAATTTAAGCCTATAAATCTTTTTGTAATAGCTCATTTTGATTATTTCCTAGTTTTGCCAAAAAAAAAAAAGATTATTTCCTTGTTTAAATTCTTAATTAATACTTTAGTTTCATAAAAGATCCTTTAAATACACGTTAAAGAGAAAAAAAAAAATTTATTCGTTGAAGATATAAGGTTCAACACGTGTTTCAAAACCGGAAGTCAGGCTAGTGTTCAACCGTCATCGATCCGCGAGAAGCATCAAGCATCAAATCTGGATCGTTGATAAAGTTCTTCAAGCATTGGAATGGACCGCGATGCTTATCCCTAACATCCGACGTGGCATTTAACTGTGTTTAAAAACTGGTTTTGTGTCCGAATACTTTTACTTCTCTCTCTCTCTCCTCAAAAAGCTATCGAAGAAAAAGCTATTTGTTCTGTTTCGAAAGGAAGAGCAGTGCTGAGTCTTGGGACAGTGAGGTGAGATTCCAAAGTCTTCTCCTTTAGAACCCTTTGGATAATCGTTATAAACTGTATGTTCCGTGCTTTGTTTGAAGTCACGTGCTCTTTGTGTGTTGTAAAGCTGGGACGAGAAGTTAGGGTTTCTCATGTGCTTCGTTGATCTGTGAATTTCGATGTTTTTGAGAAGTTATTGTCTCTCTCTTTGATTAATGCATGAATTTTTAGAGATTTAAGTGGAAAAAACGATGACTTTATGTGTTTCTCTGAATTTGTGTGATGTAAGCTGAAGTGATCTCTGTGAGTTATAGCGTGTGGTTTGATTTATCTATCTAGATCTTTGTTTTCATCCAGAATGCATTGAAAATTAGGATAAAGGTTGAACCTTTATGTGATTTTCAGATTTGTTTTCTTTAATGCTTTCCTAGATTTTTTTCTATCTTGATCATTCTTGTTCAGATCTAAAGTAGGAGTAAGAGATTTATTGTGGAACACACATGAGATCTAACTTGAATATCTCTTCAAGGTTTCTTGTTTACTCTATTGTTGACCAATTTTCCTAAAGTTCAGTCCTTTATTTGCTGCATACATGCCAAGTCAATTCGTTCTACATGTTCTTTATGAGATTGAGTTACTGTTTTTGCCTTTTTGGTAGTCTTTGGGTGTGGCTTCAGTTCAGCAGATGTTGAATTTGTTTATAGGGGAGCATGAATTTATGTCATCACAGCAATTTTGATTATCTTTACTGATTTGTCATGCAGCCTTTGGTAAGAAGTGTTTGCGGTGGAAGAGACCTAACAATGGGGGAAGAGGATTCAAAGGCAGCCGTTGAGCCAACAGCAACGAAGGCTACTTCTCTTGAAAAGCCATCAGAGGCTGTGGCAGGAAACAAGGAGGATAATGCTGGAGGAAAGGAAACACAAGAAATTAAGAAAGGTGAGGAGAAGGCTGAACCCGAGAAAATGGAGATAGATGCTGAGACTGATAAAATGGAAGAAGATGCTACGGTCACCAAAGATGAGAGACAAGCAGAGGCTACCAACATGGATGATGATGGTGTCTCTGGAGGTGGTAGTACAGTGGAAGATATTGTAATGAAGGAAAATGTGGAATCTAAAGACAGTAACAATGGCAAAGATGATGACAAGCAAGAGACTAAAGAGGCAGACCACAAGAAAGCTGGGAAAGAATCAGAGGAGGACGTAAAAGATGAAGAGGAAAAAGCAAATGGAACAAAACAGGAGGAGGAGAAGCTGGTAGATGGAGACAAAGGGACAGAAAAAACTGAAAACGTGGAGACTGTGGATGAAGATAAAGAGGTGCAGACTGTGGAGGAAGACCCAAAAGTGGAGACTGTGGATGAAAAGGAGGAGGAGGATAGTGCAAAAGAGCAGAATGAAGAGGGCTTGGTTGAGGAAGGAGAAGAAGTGAAAGATATGGAAGAAGATAAAACAGAAAAAGTTGAAGAGGGAACTGTAAAGGATGAGGATGGCGATGAAAAAGCTGAGAGCGGTGATGACAAGGAAGATGAGAAAGAAGAGAGCAAGGGTTCTAAAAAGCGTGGTAAGGGAAAGAGTTCTGGGAAGAAGGTTGGCGAGAAGACAAAAAAGGATACAGAACCCAAGACTCCTTTCCCTGACCGCCCTGTGCGTGAGCGGAAATCTGTTGAGAGGCTTGTCGCAGTGATTGATAGAGACTCTTCCAAAGAGTTCCATATTGAAAAGGTTTTGCCAATACTTTCTTGAGATTAGTCTAACTTCCTTTCTAGACGTGTTCATAATTATCTTTTGAATATTACAGGGGCAAGGTGTATATCTCAAAGATATTCCCAACGGTATGTTCCTGCAAACCAAAATTAAATATTCCTTTATTGGTTCCGTTTTGTCATATAATATATTAATATGTAATTGAAATGAAAATATAACTTGAATGTTTCTCTGTAGTTGCATACAAGGTAACGAGGAAGAAGTCGGATGAAATTTTGAAGTTGCTGCACACAATTCTATTTGCGAGGAGAGGGAAGGTGAGTGCCTTATTCCGCCACTCTAATAGTTAAACTTCTAAATTGTCAATCACAGGCATACTCTTGTGGGTTTGAACTCAAGTGCTGCTGCACTCTTATGTTAGCCTCATGTTTTATATATGACTCTTTCTTAATGTTTTTAACAGGCTGCTCAGATCAAGACAAACATATTGGGATTCTCAGGCTTTGTTTGGCATGGAAATGAGGTGTGTGATATCACACATAGAAGGTTATTTTAAGCATAGCTATGGTCTGTATATAATTTTTTGTCTTTGGTGTTTGCAGGAAAAGGCAAGAGAGAAAATAAAAGAAAAGCTTGATAAATGTAACAAAGAAAAACTGTGGGAGTTTTGCGATGTGTTTGACATACATGTTTCCAAGGCTACAACAAAGAAGGTCAGTATGGTTATAAATGTAGGCAAGTTTATGATTATTCATTTCCTTATTTAATCAAATAATTCTAACTTATTATGGCATGTTTTCTCAAGCACAGGAAGATATTATTACAAAACTGATTGAGTTTTTGGAGAAACCTCATGTGAAAAGCGACGTTGCAGCTAATGAGAAAGATAAGGTATTTTGGTGTTAGAAACGTTGTTTATATAGAGTTTTCTTTGTGCATGTTCCATTCTCTTTAACATTTTTCCGTTGAAACAGTCAAGTACGGGAGCTAAGCGCAAGAGAACTCCCAAGCAAAGCTCGCCTGCTGCTGGGAGTTCATCCTCCAAACGATCAGCAAAGGTATCAACTAGTCTCAAAATTACTTATCTGCAACTGTACATCACTGGTCCAAATTGATCTGATAATATTATTTCCACTGCCTTTTCAGAGAAAGCGAAAGTCTGGAGAAGGAACAAAGGCCGTCAAAAAGATTTTAGCTGATTCTGAAGATGAGTCTGAGGAGGAGAAAGAGGAAGAAGAGAAGGAGAAGAATGCAGAAGAGGAAGTTAAGAACAAAGAGGAGGAGAATGAAAACGGTATTCCTGACAAATCTGAGGATGAGGCACCTCAGCCTTCTGAAAGCGAAGAGAAAGATGAGCCTGAGGAGCATTCTGAGGAAGAAACGCCAAAGAAGAAGCGTGGTTCGAAAGTGTCAGCTGGGAAGAAAGAATCAGCAGGGAGAGCCAGAACCAAGAAACCTGCAGCTGCTGCAAAGTCCAGTCCACCTGAGAAAGTTACACAGAAGCGATCATCAGCAAAACGAAAGAAGACGGATGATGACAGTGATGCAAGTCCAAAGGCGTCTTCTAAGAGGAAGAAGTCTGAAAAAGCTACCAAGGCCCCAGCCCCTTCAAAGTCTGCTTCAAAAGAGAAGCCAGGTTTGGATTTTATCCTGTTTATTTTTGTCTTCCAGTAAAGATAATCGGTCAGGTAGAATATATCATGTGTGTGTGAGTGTAGGGGTTTATCAGATGCATTGGAGAGAATCTTATTCCTTGATGAACTCCATTTGCAGAAGCTAACTTATACTGCAGCCACTAATGTTTTCTGACATCATTTTTTCATCTGTGTTTTCGCCTATGCTAGAAGTAAAAAGTGCTGGAAAAGGAAAAGAGAAAACCAAAGGGCCAAGCGATAAAGTGCTAAAAAAAGCAATCGTTGAGATTTTGAAAAGGGTGGATTTTAATACGGTGAGTTAATGTCTCAACCTTTTAATGGCATTCTGCATTTTCTGAAAGCTATTTAGAGTTTGTTGTAAAATATCTATACAAACTATATATACCTTTTATATCTAGATAACCTTATGGTTGATCATTGTTGTTATTCTTCAGGCTACATTCACGGACATCCTCAAAGAACTGGGTATGAACAGATTGGTTTCATTAATTTCTTTGTGGTTAGATTCTGTTTTTATGTATGTAAAATATAATATATATATATATATTGTTTCACCCATATCTCAGGTAAGGACTTCAAAGAAGATCTCACCCCAAGAAAGTCATCTATAAAGGTGATGATCCAAAGCGAGCTCACCAAATTAGCAGAAGAGGTTGATGAACAAGAGGAAGTGGAGGAGAAGAAAGAAGATGATGCAGAGAAGGAGAAAGCAGTAGGGTCTGCTTCTGCTGAGGAGGAGGAGAAGAAAGAAGAGAATGCAGAGAAGGAGAAAGCAGGAGGGTCTGCTGTTGCTGAGGAGGTGAAGGAAGGAGATCATGCAGAGAAGGAGAAAGCAGGAGGGTCTGCTGATGCTGAGGAGGTGAAGAAAGAAGCGAGTGCAGAGAAGGAGAAAGCATGAGGGTCTACTGGTGCTCAGGAGGAGAAGAAAGAAGAGAGTGCAGAGAAGGAGAAAGCAGGAGGGTCTGCTGTTGCTGAGGAGGTGAAGGAAGGAGTTTATGCAGAGAAGGAGAAAGCAGGAGGGTCTGCTGGTGCTGAGGAGGTGAAACCTAAACTTCTTTTTAGTCACATACCGACTCTCTTTTTTTTTTTCTCTGTCTCTCTCTCTCTCTAGCCAACCATTTAATCACAGGCACTGTTGCCTGATGCATAGTGCAAATTTATAAGTTAAAAACTGTGGATGTAATATTTTGTTGTTGTTTTGTTTGAGTCTGGATTGCGCAAACCAGTTTTACTTTTGGTAGAGACAAGAGGAAGTTTAGCTGCTTGCATAGCCAAAGGATAGGGTTGCTTGTAAAATATACATATACCATTTAGCATAAAAGCCTCCTTGGATTGTCGTTTGATTTGTGAGGCTTACTTTTCAGACATTGTCCAGTTTTCTTTTAGTTTCCTTCTTCGGGTACAAAGGAGGAGGTCAAGGGTAATAAATGAATAAATATGGTTACCTTGCTTCCCTATTTGTTTTCATGTTGGTATGTGAATATAAAGATACGCGTAAAGGATTGAAACTGTTGTGCTGCTGTTACAATTAGAGTACTTCTGTGACTGTTTACAATTGTTGTTACAATTAGAGTACTTCTGTGACTGTTTACAATTGTTGCGACTGTGGCTTTCATAAACGTTTACTTCATAAACTTTAGGCTTTAAGAAGTTGACTGTTACTTAAAAAAAGTCTAAAGCCACTAAATACTGGCTATTGTAAAACTTGAACGTAACAAGTTAAAGTTTAATAAAAATGACTTTAAAGGTTTTAGAACAAACTCTGATTGGCTACATATTGTGGCTGTAAAAACTTTATAAGCATGGAGAACTAATAACACTTGTGACATTAACCAGATTGTTTTGCAATGTGACATTACAAATACACACCAATGGCTAAGCATGGAGAACTAATAACACTTGTTCAGGCTTAAACCATTATGGCTGCTGTGCTCTATTAGTAGACGGTCTACAGACAAATCAAGTTAAGCCTAGCTAAAGCTGAAGGTTTGGAACCTGATTCTTGATGGATACTGACACATTTTTTCCTTCACTGATCTTAACTGTCGATTACAATCAACAACATACAGCAGAAACTCAATAAATTAATAAACACTATAAACTAATAAATGTTTCTGCTCCCGAGTTGGACTGGTTCAGAATATGATAAAAATCAATAAAATAATAAAATAATAATATTATAGAAATTTCTATGTAAATATATGGTTCCATTGAAATCATAAATTAATAATTTTTGTATATCTACATTTTATATAAGTACAAAAAAAATTGCATTATTTGCTTTATTTTCACAATATAATTATCGATATATTTTTTTAACATTTCAATATTTTTGCTTATATTTAGTAAAATTATATCTAAACCACATTTAAATTTTTATAAATTATATTTTATATACACCAAATAATACAATAAAATAACGTGAAAGTCTAATTTAAAAATTTCAATTAGTGTATATACGGTAAAACCAATTATTTTGTTTATTTTATAAAAACATATATTCTAAAATAAAAAATCTAAAAAAAAACTTTTTGTAAATTATTAACTCTATAAATTAATAACATATCATAGTCCCAATATTATTAATTTACAGATTTTTTACTGTATGACTAAACAACCTAACAAAGAACAAAAAAAAAATCCAATCACAGATACCCAGCAAGCAAAGATGTCATACCTCTTATTCTTCTTTTCCTGCTCACAGTGGGTGCTAATCCTGACGATGGTGAGATTCAAAGCCCGAAATGGTGTCTACCAAAGCCGGGATCTTCTTGGGCGAGCCGGCGTCGTAATGAACCTGTACTACCAGATCTATAGTTGCACAGACCAGTCTTGCTTTTCTGGTGGCGACGGGATGGTCGTGACGACCAATCCCAGCAGCGGTGCATGCGTCTACGTCTACCCGTCCTCAACCGCTGACTTTATCCCTCCAACGATGGTTCTGTTGTAGACCTACACAGTACATAACATATTGGTTAACAAAGAACATCTAACACAGGAACCTAAGATCAGTTTCTTTCAATGTGTCAAAGTTTTCTCTTTTAGAAATCAACATAAGAATGCAAAACTGCTTTAAAAGTAACTTAACTAAGCTTATTGAGTGCTAAAGAAGTAGGAGTCATAGAAGCTCCCTTTAGTTAATGAGGTAAACCGAAGACTTTACCGGCTCGATTGCAAAATAGAATATCGGTTAGTACATAACCGGAGTTAAAAAAATACTTTGGGACCTCTCAGTAGAGAATCACCACTGAAACTGAAACTGAAACATTCACTTCTCTCTCTCTCTCCTCTCCAGAGTTTTCAGTTTCGATCTATCAAAAGTTTCGAACTTTAAATGGCAAGTGGAAGAGACAGAGACGACCCTTTATCCTTCACCAGCAACCCATCGTCGGCTTCCTCTCCGGTCACCGTATCCGATTACCTCGACAACTTCGGCGAGCCCACTTCTCGCTCCGGGAGCTTCCAAAGCGAGAGCTTGCTCGGCGGAGGCGGCGGAGATAGCAGTAACGACGCCGATTACGGATTCGCTCGTCCCGATTTCCGATCGGAGCAACTCGCTGGAACCGTTCAGTTCTACGAGAGGCATGTTTTCCTCTGCTACAAAAAGCCTTCCGTGTGGCCCGCCAGGATCGAGGCGGCGGAGTTCGATCGGTTGCCTAGGCTGCTCTCTGCTGCTGTATCGGCCAGGAAAGGCAGCATGAAGAAGGAGGTGAGTTTGATGTTAACTTGAATTAGAGTGTTGCTTGATTCATATATGTATTTAGGTCTGATTGATTCCAATGGGTTTGTTATTTGAGCTCATTTTACTCTCATTTGGAGATCTTTATGGTAAAATAAAAAAGACTTGCTTTCTGTTGTTTCGGGTTAGTTAAGGTATAATCTGTTTAAGGTCTTTTAAATGGATCATCAAAATCATTCTTATCCTTGGACTGTTGGGGTTTGGTATGGGTCAGTTAAGGTAAAGTGTCTATTTATGGTAAGAATCTATATAATAGCAACATGTAAATAATTTGTCTATACTGTTCAATATGGGATCATACAACATACAAGCCAGCTTTCGAGCCTTGATGTCAGTGGTGTCTCTGATTTATGATAGTAGATTGCTTACTCTTAGGGTGTGGCTTCTTGTGATCTTTGCATCAGTCATGAATATCTTTTTTTAACCTATGTGCCTTGCCATTTGTAGACTCGACTCACAATATGCGAGGGCCACGATGGAACAGAGACATCCAATGGTGATGTACTCATCTTTCCTGATATGATAAGATACAGGTAAGGGTCCAAATATTCTATAACAGTCGCGACTTATTTATTGACAGTTTCGTTTCTATAATAACTGCAGAAGGTTGACTCATTTTGATGTGGACACATTTGTGGAAGAGGTGCTTGTGAAGGATGGTGAATGGCTTCCTGGAAATCCTGAAATGCTTAAAGGCTCATATGTCTTTGTCTGTTCCCATGGATCCCGAGACCGACGATGTGGGGTTTGTGGGCCGCCGTTGGTTAGTAAATTCAGAGAAGAACTTGAGTTTTATGGTCTTCAAGGTAAAGTGTCAGTTAGCCCATGTTCTCACATTGGTGGTCACAAATACGCTGGGAATGTTATCTTCTACCAATCAAAGATCCACAGGAAAGTCACAGGACACTGGTATGGGAACTACAGATTTAAGCTACATTCATCTTCTTCTAGTTTTATTGCAAGATGGAATTAGAATATCAGAAGTCTCTACAATGTCTGCACTAATCATATCATACTTTTGACTTGATGATTGCTATCTCTTGTGTCAAGGTATGGGTATGTGCAACCAGATGATGTACATGTTCTCTTGGAGAAGCATATCATCAAAGGGGAGATTGTAGACCGGCTATGGAGGTAGTAAGTTCAAAGATTCTGGCTCTCACAGTTTCCAAATCACTTAGTAAATAGTAAGAAAACATTGTTACTTTCTGATTTCTAGGGGTGAAATGGGTCTATCAGAAGAAGACCAGAAGAAAACTCAAGAAAGACGGTTGCAGGTAAACGGTGCTGGCCATACAGTTAAGAACAACGGGAAAGTCACTCAGGAATCATCATCAGCTCACAGCGCCGATGTTTCCTGCTGCCAGTCAGGAGCTGCAGAATCTAATGGTTGTTGCCAACAAAACGGGAACAGCTCCTCGTGTTGTCAAGACACAACCATGATGTTGTCTCTGGAAACCTCGGAAGATAATCAACTTGAAAATGAGAACAACACTGAGAAGCTTACACCGGGAAGAAAAACTGCGGAAAAGACTTTCTTCAGAATAAATAGTGTCAAAGGATCTTCAACACGTAAGGTTTGCGCAATACCAACATGGTTAGAGAGCTGGGAGCGAGAAGATACGTATGCCGCTCTTGCTGTTGTCTGCGCTGCTGCTTCTGTGGTTGTTGCCTATACTTGCTACAAACAGTTATAATGAAGAAGTTTGTAGCCTAAGATGATTGTGCATTGTGTTTTGTTTCTGCTTTTAAACTACATGTCCCCTTCGTTTCAAGAGGAGGGTGATGTTAGTACTGTTTGGTAATATGTATCCAGTTTTAACTCTGTCCTACTACTTTGCAAGATTGGTCTAAATGACAAGACTCTCGAGTGATGAAAACATTCAGAATTTTCCAAGAATAGCATTGACAAAGAACTAAAAATTCTTGAAGAAACGGAGTTGCACATTGTTGATAACGGTTTGATAATCAATCAAATCTAATGGGAGTTTTCTTACTGAAAAATTTCAAAAGAAATCAAATTCAAGATAACTACTCTGATCAGACTTGACACTGGTAGATGTGGCTGGTGCAGGAGTAGCAGGAGCATTCTCAAATTCAACCTGCTTCGGTATCTCTGGAGGGCTTGCGCATCGAACCAATGCCCAATTCACTCCTTCAAAGAAAGGATGTTGCTTAATCTCTGTCGCACCACGCTTATACGCTAACCTATGCTGAGGCTCCTTCACAAGCAGACTCCTAATCAAATCCCTAGCAGCAAAACTGACAACTGGAGACTCAGGGAAACGCAGAGGCTGACCCACAACGTTGAAGAGCGTTGCTCTGTTTCCAGACCCTTTAAAAGGCGTTTTACCAAACAAAAGCTCGTACAGAAAGATCCCAAAAGTCCACCAATCAACCGCACTCCCATGCCCTTCACCTTTGATGATCTCAGGTGCCAAGTATTCATGTGTGCCAACAAATGACATCGAGCGAGCGCTTGTAGGCTCAGCGATGAGTTCAGGCAACGGAGTGACCTGGTTCCCGGTTTCGGTTTTTGTTTTCTTGTCCTTCTTGTCTTTCTTGGATTTACTTGAGAAAAACCGTGGAGAGAAGCATGTCGTTGGAGCAGACATGCAAGACGGCTGTTGGATGCAAGCGGGTTGCGCACAGTTACCAGAGTTCCTTTGCAAGGCTTCAGACACCAGTATAGTTGATCTGACCACTGTGGGGCTAACGGTACACCTCAAGGAGAGGTCGAAGTCGGTAAGCATCACATGTCCATCATCTCTAACAAGAACATTCTCTGGCTTAAGATCACGGTATATGATCCCAAGCATGTGAAGATACTCCATTGCTAGTAGTACCTCCGCTACATAAAACCTGTAAAAAGGTAAAAAGACCAATATGATTCAACACAACATTAACTTGATTATATGATTTTAAAGAAAGTCTTACTTTGCTGCTTGTTCTATGAAACGCTTCCCGGGCTGTCTTTGGCGAAGGGTATGCAAGTCACCTCCAGGACAGAACTCCATAACCAAACACGAGAACTTCTCAGTCTCGAAATGACTATACAAAGTAGGGAGAAAAGGATGGTCAAGACACTGCAATATCTCCCTCTCGGTCTGAACCCTAAGAAGCTTTTTACGGCTAGCCAAAGCTCCTTTGTCCATCACCTTCATCGCAAAATAGCACCTCGTTCCGTGCAGCTCAGCGAGGTGGACAGTTCCGATATCTCCACCACCCACCCTCTTCAAGAGCCTAAAATGGTTCAAACCCAAAGAACCCTGTTTCGCTCGAACGACTTGTATCGCTTCCCATCTCACGTCATTCGCCTTGTGAGGCTTGTTGGTGCTTAAACCGCTGCATGTGCTCTCATCGCTGATATCACTGCTTGTGCTTGGTCTGTACGTGTTGCGCTTTCCGGTCTCGGCAAGATCAGACTGTTCGTTAAGTTTAACTTCTCCGCTGGATTTGCTGCCACCGCTTTGAGCCATAGACAGAGTTGAAGATACTTGATCTGCCAAAGTGCTGACTGAGATACTTTGGCTGGAACTGGAAACAGATGCTTCAGAGGTTTTCTCATCGTCATTTTCCTTGTTATGTTCTGAAAGAACTCCAGGACCAGACTTCGAGGCCATGATTGATAAACTATCTACTTAGCACCCAAAGAGCTTCTCCTGCCTCCAGTTATCACTGTTGTGACCGATCCGTATGAGCTCTGAAATAAGCAAAACATAGCGTCTGTTACTTTGCCACAAAAGAAAAACAGTTTACAACATTGGGTCTCCTAGCTTATTAGGACAATAATTAAAACATTTCAAATTTAGATAACATAAAGTAGGGCTAGTTAGTAATAAAGAAACATACTTTTAACATACAGGTGAGCAGATAAGCTCCATAAACGCTTAAAAAAAAACAGAAGACAAACTCATAAAGAAAACCATGCCTCAATCATTGTAAAAACATCAAGCGTTATCCGTCAATTAACACTGAGAAATGTAAAATTATAAATCTTCACACAGAAAACAACACGTCTAAAAGAAAGAAGCTTTAGCTCTACACCGTTATGGATCTCGAGCTCAAAGTTACTGTGACAATCAATTCAGAAAATTTCACACAACCAAAAGTGATTCACTATTTCCACTATTTCAGAAATATTCTGTTTCTCCAATGAAACTGATAAAAAAAAACATAAACCATAACCAGACACTTCATGCAAAGTAGAATTGTATCCTAGATTTCAAACAGATCTCAAGAAAGTAAGAACAATTAAGCAACGCTCTTTTGGATCTGGAGAGAAACAAAAAAAGAAAAAGAAAAGAAAGAAGGGAAATTAACGAGAAATACCAAGAAAGTCATTACCTTTAAAAAGAGCTTT
Source organism: Brassica napus (assembly GCF_020379485.1). Taxonomy (NCBI): domain Eukaryota; kingdom Viridiplantae; phylum Streptophyta; class Magnoliopsida; order Brassicales; family Brassicaceae; genus Brassica; species Brassica napus. Next base: position 14,769,861 of record NC_063444.1, on the reverse strand, counting down.
AGGAGAGGAGGATCTTGATACAAAATTGTTCTCAGGAATTGAGAAGAGAAAGAAGAAAAAGGGATGTTAAAAAGGAAGAAGAAGAGGAGAGGCTTTATTAATCATGTATTGCTAAAGAGGAAGATGAGGAACTCATCACCTTCCTTCCTTCCTTCAATGGCAATGAAATGAATAGAGAGATAAAAGAGAGAGATATGAATCAGAGAGTGAGTGAAAAAGAGAGAGAGAGTTGGGTCTACCATGAAAAGCAGAGGTGGGTCAAAGCAAAAGTTTTCGACTCTTTTTTTAGGGCTTTTCAATTTCCTTTTTTTCTTTACTTTCCATGTTTGTATATTTCCCAAAACTCGAATTCATACACAAATATCTCAACTTTCGAGAGTCCTCATATGTCTTGCAATTTGGCCACCACATTTTTCAAATAAAATAAACTCTATAAATTAATAAAGCTGAAACTATGATATTTTATTAATTTATTAAAAAATATTCTAGATTTTTCAAATTTAAAATATACTTTTATAAAATATTTTTTTAATGTTTAATTTCTAATTTTTAAAAATTTATTATTGTATATGTATTAACTAAATTTTAAAAATTAAACTTTTATATTATTTATCATATTATTTGTTGTATGTATTAATTATTAATTTATGATTTTAATGAGGCCATATAATTACATACACTTTAAAAAAATTAATTTCAATTTTGTTATATTTTAAATCGGTTTAACTTAGGATCGAATTTTTTTTATTAATTTATGTATGTAACTAGATTATTAATTTTTGGAATGGAATAATGTGAAATGACTTATTCCATTAATTCAAACAAAAAATTCACTATTTGACATGAATATAATGAAATACTCATTTTATCAATTCCAAAAATAATTAGAAAAAATATAAAGAAAACTATTACATAACAAATTTGTTAATGAATAAATAAAATGAATTTCAATTTATTTTTTTATTTTTTTGTTTTTATTATTTTTTTTGTTTTTATTCCAGTCCTATTATTCCATTTATTTTTATTTTATTAATTCATATTAGTTTATTAGTTACATCATACTTCCTCCGATTCATATTAAGTGTCGTTGTAGAAAAAAAAATTCGTTGCAAAATAAATGTCGTTTTAGTATTTCAATGCAGAATTTATTAATTTTAGTTTTCAGTTTATTTTTCTATTGGTTGGAATATGGTTATGTGTATGAGTATTGATGTTTTTATATAGAAAATATAAAAAATTAAATATCTTTTTAATTCATGTGCACAAATATAAAATAACACTTAGTATGAAACAGAAAGAATATATGTTTATTAATTTATCGAATATTAATTTATAGAGTTCCCGCTTTATATTTGCAATGTTTCTGAACTGTTATGAAAACTATGCAAGACAATAAATAATTATATGCAAGAATGATGTAAAAAGTAAATGTTATATGAAAAATGTATCTAATCCATTACGTTGTACATACATTTTGCAGCAACAAGGTTTTCTAGGAATTAATATTTACTTTTTACCTTTAAAAGCTGTATGTTTCGGGGTGCAAAGGAATCTGTTTTCAGTGTTCTTTATACGATTTTGGAATATCCATATGTTAAGTGCATACATCAATTATACAATGATACTTTTTCTCAATGTGTGTTTGTGTACTGTGTACAGCCAGGATAATATGTGCTGAAAATATAAAAGATAGTAACAAGAAGATTCGTTAAGAGAAGTTAATGATAAAGGTCCGTCCCCAAAGAGAATCTGACAAAAGATGGATCAAGAACTGAATGGATTGTCATGTTTCACAAGTCCCGCTTTAGAAAACCTTCACATCTCCCCCTAACAATGAACAGCTCACTCCAATTCCCTCTGTTTCAATTTCATCAGATTGATTCCCTCATTCTATCCTTTTATGTTGTGTAATGGACCCCAATCGACCAAACTTTATCTATTCAATAGAAGAGTTGATGTGATCAGAAAAATCCATAGTCTGTGATAAACACTTTTGTGGTTACCCTGTGACAAAAGTGGGGACTCATTTTGATTTTTTTTTCAACTAATTTATAATTCCACAATGGAAAAAGATACTAAGAACAGGTCCACACAAAACAATCTTATGAGATTGATACAAAACTTTTGTTGGACATGCATGCAACTTGTCCACAAGAGTGTCACTGTTTCTTTCCCATGGTTTTAAGTAATCCAACTCAGTTGATTAAACAAAATACAAAGCTACTGCAACAGATACCTTAGCCTCAGCCAACAAAACCTCCTTTCTTGTTTCCTTGGCCATGACCAGAACACCAATTGATTGTTCTCCGATATGCATCAAGAACCTATCTTCTCCCAGGCTCCTTAGTATTCTCTCTCATGACTTTTCTTTTATCTTCCCTGCAACATATTCAACTATTAGATACATATGATTCAACAATATAAAGCAGGAAAAACACTAGAAATCTTTTACCTAGCTTGTGCAATTTCAGCCTTCCATTGTGATCTCTTCTTCTTTTGCTTCCTGGGTCCTTCCACATTAGCATTTTCGGTTTTGAAGTTTTTGTTCTTTTTGCCTTTGTTGTTCGCCTTTGAGATTGAAATTCTTTGTTTGTTCATGTCTACATTGGCTCCAGAAGGTTTCTTCAACTCCTTAATGGACTCATCATCGTCATCTTCATCACTAGACAACTGAGCTTGCTCTTTTGTTTTAACCGGCTCATCACCTTCTGAAGCCTTCGTTTCATTGCTCATCTTCTTCAGCTGCAGGACGAATAAGAAAGAAATACATTATCGATTTGAGCACTATGATATTTTTCATAGAACATATATTCTAGTATCTTTCGGGGGAAAAAGCTGATCACAGGCTAAACCTCAGGTGTATAATACCTTTGCCACAAAGAATCCGTCCATGTTGTGGACGTGGGGATAGAAGCGTCTAGTTTTCTCCAAAGTAGGGTGGAACCGGTGTTCTCTAAATCTACTAAATCTGATGACATGAAGTAGAACATTTGTAGTTAGACGAAAGAGCATGAAACGTTCCTATGGAGATGAAAATGTATATTACCCTGCTTGCCCAAAATCAAGTCCACATGGAACGAGTTTGACATCCCTCTTTTTTAAGGCATAATCGATCACAGCTTCGTTCTGCATAGTTTTGTTTTATAAATCAAAATACTGACAAAACATGAGGACGCAAGAACAAAAACAGTGGAATAAAAACAATTACGGTTAACCAACCTCGGGAATCATAATGGAGCATGTTGAGTAAACAATATATCCACCGGTTTTGGATTCGGCGTCCACCAAATCAATAGCAGCAAGTATAAGTTGCTATGCAGAAAAATATAAAAAGAGTATGGTTAGCATTACAAGCCTCAGGCATCCTTCTAAGCTTATCACAGTAACAAAATGTAAAAGGTTGTTACAACAATTTTCATCATTAAAAAAAATCGTTTGGGAATGTAAAAGAGTAATAAAGGCCCAGCCAAACCTTTTGCAAATCAGCAAATTTCCTTATGTCATTGGCACTTTTGGAAGTTTTAACTGATTCATCTTTTGATATAACCTGCATTATGTAGAAGAAGACATAAAAGTTACGGACATGGAGAAAAACTTAAGAGACGATAAGAGGGCCGAAAGAAAGTTTCTTACTCCAGTTCCACTGCAAGGAGCATCCAACAATACTCTATCTACCGAGTTCGGACCAAAAACCTTGGGTAGCTGAGAGGAAAACAAAATGGTATAAACAAGAACTGCAATGCGAATAGTAGAGAAGGTGTCCGTAAAATTTTAGTTCCGTGATACAGTTTTGTCAGTAACTTTTCATTTGGTAGAGCTCATGGTCTACAAATAGTTTGCAGAATTTAATATCCTCAAGTATGTATATAGGTTCAAGAAGCTAACCTCTCTTCCATCATAGTTACAAACTATGGTATTTGTCACCCCCATGCGATGCAGATTGGCAGTGAGTGACTTAAGCCTAGGTACTTTCATCTCGTTTGCATATATTATGCCTGGTCACAATTATCATCATAACGTTAGGATAACCAACTAAAAATAAAAATTAGAGGTTAAGAGGACAAAGAAACCAATGAATGCATACCAGTATTCTTCATTAGGGAAGCAACATAAGTTGTTTTACCACCAGGGGCAGCACTGCAGGCATAGAGTATAAAGACCTTGTTATATATATATATATCACACTAAACTAATTGCATCTCCTACGTAATGGAGCATTCATATTGACTAGTCCGTTTCTAATAGAACTTTGAATTACAAGACATGATATAAATCACAAACATGCACTTGAAAATCAACTTAAGGTACAACTTTGTCAGCATAGATACAATAAACTTACGCCATGTCCACAACGCGCTCATTCTCTCGAGGAGCAAGAGCCATCACTGGCAAGAAGGAACTAGCACTTTGCAACTGCAAATGCACCAAGAAAAGACTTAAGAAAACAAGTACATGATACCCGTAAAGTAAGTATGAGCTGGAAGTACAAAAAGATCAAGAAAACACTTACCATATAGCAACCAGCCAAATATTCAGGAGTTGCACCAATTGGAACTTGTGAATCATAAACGACAAGTCCAACCTATAATTTTTAATCACAGGATTAGTTACAGAATGTCCACAAAATAGGACGAACACGATCTTCAAACACAACTTACTTTTGACCACTTGCTTAATGGGTCTAGATTAACTCCTCTGTTCAAAAGTACATCAGCCAGATCCCGTCTCCGAGTCTATCCAAAACAAACATCACCATATAATTATTTACACCTCAACAATTGAGAAACAGTTACTACTCCAGAGTAAAACTGTACAACCAAGTTCACCTTAAGAGTGTTGGTACGTATAGAAGTAGGCCTTTGCTTTTCAAAAGCTTCGATTAGTTCCATGAGTTCAACAGGAGGAAACATCTGCCAAAAATATCCCAATTCACCATATGTGAGTAACAAAATTAGCTAGCGCTTAGATCAAAGAGAGTGAACATAAAAAGAGAAGTCAGAGATAAGCGAAAAACCTCAACAAGAGTTCCAATAAGAAACTCATTATAGCCGTAATAAGAAGCAAGATCAGCCTTAAGCTGTTCAACAAACTCCTTCCTCTTGACTCCTTCTGGCCTTAAATCCTTAAAATTCGACAGCACTCTAACAACTGAAACACATATAAGTAACATCAAGCAACGAACAAAGGTCAAAGGCTGATTCCTTAGGAAGAATCTTAAAATTCGAAAAAGTTGCTCACTCTCTTTGATCCTAGTTTGCAAGGCAGGAAGATCTGGTGGCCCACTTGCCTCTTCTTCAAGTTCCTGAAACAATGTAGAATAATAACAATGATAAAATAGCTAAATTCCAAATACTCCATTGATCTTTTCAACAAAAACCAACTAACAATTGCAAAAATGTTAAAAAAAAAGGAATGAATTTGATTTGTAACATTCAAAAAGATTGTACCTTTTTCGTTGGTAGCCGAAACTCATCAGGTTGTTCCTTAATGTTCATCTGCAATTCATCTTTCGCATCTCGCTCCTGCCTTTCACGTTCTTCATCAATAGCTTTACTTTCCTTCTCGAGATCAGAGTCAGAATCAGAACCCAAAGTTTCCTCCTCATCATCGCTACCATCGAGAAAGTCGTCGCCCAACGGTTCTGTATCTTCTTCTTCTTCTTCTTCTTCTCCATCACCATCTGAGAACAAGTCAGAACCCAATTCATCTCCTTCATCAGAATGTTCACTCACTTCTTCTTCTTCCTCTTCCTCCTCATCATTATAAACTTCAGGCTTCTCATCCAATATACCTTTCCTCTGTTTCTTCAACGGAGGCTTATGGGATTTCGCCGCCTTCTTCGGTGGAGGCGTGGGATTCGATTTAGTCCGCTTAATCAGTGGAGGAGTCTGCGACTTAGCTCCCTTCTTCTTGTTACGCGTAAGAGCAGGCATGGCGACGGTGTTTTACGACTTTTGGGTGGTTTATTGCGGCGAAGGTTTAGCAGAGCTGTTGTGTAAGAAGACAGGGTTTAAACTACGCTGTTTAGTGGGCTTATTTGTATGAAATTAACTCTTAATGGGCCATTGTTAAAGATTTTACTTGCTAGCCCATTAAATTGTGTTCCATCTATTGGATTCACTTGTCAATGACTTTTTTACCACGCAAAAATATGATCGCTAAGACTCGACATGTCTTAAAACCGTGATCAATGGAGATTTCTTGAGGTGGGGTTCTGGGTTCTTAGCGGAATATAAGAATCCGTCCCTTAAATTTTAACTAAAAAAACTAAAAACCGACTCTTAAATATTCCGTTAGAAACCCTCACCCTAAGAACCTCCACCCTAATAATCTCCCATTAATTATGCTCTCACCGGATAGTGTGTAATAGCGTTTATGTCAATGTGACCCTTGGCCACTTTTCTATAATTCGTGTATGCATTATTAGCCAGCTTAATTTTATTTAGTGTTGAAAATTAATGCAAAGCTTATTAGTTCGTTTAGAGTTTGACATGCCGCATGCGTGTAGTAGAGACTTCACAACAAAATCATTATGCATGCTCCGTCGTTACCCATGCATGAATACTGCGATAATGAAACTAAATTTACTTATTTAAACAGGTTTTAACTTTTGAATTAGTTTTCCATCAATAATTGGTTTTATGCCTTTCAGAATCGTTTTTGAGATCAAATGAGCAAAAATCGATCATTAATTGGCTAAGGAAAGATAAATAATAATTAGGTTGACGAAAAATAAAGGTTTTGGCGATTTTGGGAGATTTCTAGATCTGAGCCGACCTCGAGAACGGCGTAAGATCCAGCGGTTTCCGGTTACTCTGGAGGGAGGGAGACTATCCTACACTCTTCTCGACCAGATCCCTCCTGCCCTTTGCAGTGTTCTGTTCTTCCACAGCTACTTCTTGCAATAATCGTAGTAGTTTTTACCGTGTGTGACAAGGCACAGAGGTCTGAAGAAACCTAAAGCATAACCTTTTATTCCCCTTTAATAGGGTGTACCCTTGGTCGATCTAAGCAATTCTTCTTTGATGTATCGAGCGAGGAATGATCGTACAAGAGCGGAAAGCTCTCGACAAGTCCGTCGGAAGCGTGAGGATGAGGATATCATTAAGGTTCCTGAGTTCGACTACACTGACCTTGTTGAGAAATATAAATTTTCGCTGGTGGGAAGGATGTTTCACCAAGACGGAAGAAGCGTTGATGCCCTAATCAACCACATGCCGAAACGCATAATTTGGGATGTAGAAGGTCGAGTACGGGGAACTAACCTAGGCAACAACAAGTTCCAGTTCGACTTTGATAAAGAGGAGGATCTACAGAAGGTGCTTCTCCGTCGGCCCTGTCATTTTAATAGATGGAGCTTCTCACTTGAGAGATGGAAGCCTACAATTCAAGAGGACTATCCAAACTCTCTGTTGTTATGGGTCACCGTTATTGGAATCCCAACTCATTACAAGAAAGATGAATCCTATAGGAGTATTGGACAAGCGCTAGGAGAAGTGGATAAAGTGGACGTGGAGGGTGGTAGAGTTCGGGTCCACATAAATGCAGAGGAGCCATTGCAATTTGAACGAAGAGCAGGATATGCGAATGGAGATGTGATCAAGGTTGCCTTAATATATGCGGAACTGCATAGGCATTGCTATATCTGTAAGCGAATCTCGCATGAAGAAGGCACCTGTCCTGAGCTAACTCCGGAACAGAGGGAAGCAAACCGTATCCTCCGGCTAGAACAAAAAGAGAAGGAGGAGTTAGCGGCTAGAGAGGCATTTTCTGTACCACTAAGAGGTCATGATACCTACAATAAGATTGATAATCATACGAGATACCCACGCGAGGCAATTCTGCAGAGGAGAACCTCGGCTGAGCCTACAAGAAGAAGCGAGAAAACGAGATTTGATGAAGGCCGTAGACCAGAACATGGAGATTTAAGAGACAATATCTCGAATAGGAGGGACAATCTCGCAAAAAATGTCTGGAACAGGCTTGACCAGAATTACGTAGGAAAAATTCCCCGAAATCGGGAGAGACTCCACCCCTACGAAGAGAGTCTGAGATACTTCATAATAAAGGAAAATATGGAGACTCTGCATCATCCTCCAGTTGGAGAGTAAAGGGTTCTAGCCCTCATAGTGGAGTTAGAATCAGGGAACAAACAAACGAGAGGAGTAGGATCGAAACTCCTACAACATCAACTCGCTCCTCACCAGATTCTCAAAGAACTATCTCAGAATCCCACCGTCCTTACAGAAGTTCGAACCAGGGGAGAAGACATGACAACCACAAAAGACAAGATCAAAGACTGGAGTGGCAACCGGTTCGAGCCGCAGAGAGACGGAACGAAGGTCAGGGACGTCCCCACCCTGAACGAGAAGCAGGGCATGAAACAGAGGAAGAAAGGAGGCGCTGAATCAAAGGAAAGATAATCGCAGGAACTGAAAAGGAAACAATAACCGGTCGAACTCCTAGCCATGTTGTTATTGGGAATGTGATGACTTCTGAACCAACTACAACAATGATCCCTGAGACTCAGGTGTACAAGTAAAAAACTAACAATTCCCTCTCGGTGGAACCAGTAAATGTTCTTATGCTTAAGAACAAGGAGACATCTTTAACTCAAGTGAGAGACATCGAGGAACAGAATAAAGAACATGAGCTGGATAAGGGAATCAGAGCTAGCGCTGAGAACCATAGGGATGAGGAGGACCTGCAACTGTTAACTGAGGAGGAGATAAACCAAATCGCAGAGCAGTATGGGAGTGTTAATCTCAAAATGGATGAGGATATGCTGGATGAGGACGATCTCCTGGATGAACCAGAGATCCCAGAGACTCAGGTTGTACCGGAAACTTTCATAGAAGAACACTTAATGCCCCAGTGCTTCCTCAGAGAGCGAATAAAGGGGATGAAGAAGTGGCTGACCAGATTAAGAAACCTCATCACGTGGCTGGACAAGGACAAGAATACCAAGACGGCAGGCGTGTAAGAAAAGACCAAAAGGATAAGGCGCAAATAACCAGCGATGGGAAGCGGAGGAGCCTTAGAAGCCCAGACAAAAAAGGTTTAATAGCTTCCAAGAAACTTGCTAACAGAGGACGTGCATCACCGAAAGGCAAGCTGATCAGATCGGCACGCCTACATTTGGGGAGAGAGTCGACCCCTATGGTCCCTCGTACTGAGGTGTATCCCTCGGCTGTAAGAGGCCGAAAATCTTCTACTGTGTCAGGTTCGGTGGGGTCCCAGAAACCACCCAGTACTCATATATGAGTGTAATCGCCTGGAACTGTCAGGGGGCAGGAGCCTACCTGACGAAGCAGCACCTGCGGGAGTTGCATCGCTACTTTCATCCTACTTTTATTTTTCTTTCTGAAACAAAAAACACCTATTCTTTTTTGCATGATTTTAAGTTGGAGTTTGGTTATGATAATTTGTTCACCGTGGATCCTGTTGATAGGAGCGGTGGACTTGCTTTGTTTTACATGAATGCTTCTGATATTGTCATTAATTTTTCCAATCCTCGTATGATTGACGTTGAAGCGCAGGTAGAAGGACATAAGGTGTATATCACCTTTATGTATGGAGATCCGGTGGTGGAATACCGAGAGAATGTATGGGAACGACTGCTCCGTATGAGTGCTACTAGGACTGGTGCATGGCTCCTAATGGGGGATTTCAATGAGATCACAAGCAACTCAGAGAAGAAGGGAGGGAAGAAACGTACGGAAGCTTCATTCCTACCATTTAAAAATATGCTAGCAGGGTGTGGGATGATCGAATTCCCATACAAGGGAAACTTTTTTTCCTGGGCGGGACGCACTAGAGCAGGACGGGTGCAATGTCGATTGGATCGAGCGGTGGGAAATGAAGATTGGCATAATATTTTTTCCCACACTTAAGTGGAGTATCTATTACGATGGGGATCGGATCATCGGCCTATTCTTGCGCGATTTCAAACTAAAGATATTCAAGGAAGAAGGAACTTCAGATTCGACCGAAATTGGTTTGGGAGAGAGGGTTTCGTAGAAGCCGTTCGTCAAGAGTGGGAATCTTTGAAAGGGGAGCCGGACCTGGAGCTATTTGATAAAATATGCAGAACTCGAAAATCTATATCGAGATGGAAGAAGCGGAACCCTACAAACAGTGCGAAACTCATCGAGAGTCTAAAACAGCAGCTGGACGCGGCTCAGAATGATGAAAGTATATCGAGCGAAGAGGATTTGGAGTTAAAATGGAAACTCTGCGCAGCTTACAAAGAGGAGGAACTCTATTGGAAGCAAAAAAGCCGCGTCTTGTGGCTTCGGGACGGTGATCGGAATACAAGATACTTTCATGCAAAAACAAAACAGAGACGAGCTCGTAATAGAATAACTCAACTGAAGAATTCCATGAATCAGTGGGTTCACACGGAAGAAGACATAGAAGCTGTGGCCTCTGATTATTTCCAGCATTTGTTCACTTCATCAAATCCAAACCCTCCGGTATATTACCACGGCAGTAAGCGACGAGATGAATCAACGTCTGTTACGTATCACTCAAGATGAGGAGATTAAAGAAGCAACCTTTGCTATCAACCCTGAGAAAGCTCCTGGTCCAGATGGTATGACTAGTCTCTTCTATCAACGGTTCTGGAGTTCAGCGGGCAAGGATGTTTGTGCTATGGTCCGAAACTTCTTTGAGACGGGCGAGCTCGATGAGAGATTGAACATGACTAATTTATGCCTTATTCCAAAGACGGACAGACCCGAGACGATGACAGAGTTTCGGCCAATCAGTCTCTGTAACGTTGGATATAAGATCATCTCTAAGATCTTCTCGTCTAGACTCAAGCGTATTCTGCCTAAGATTATATCGGAGACGCAGTCAGCGTTCGTGGCGGAGTGACTTATTACAGATAATATCCTGGTGGCTCAAGAGATGTTCCATGCTCTACGAACGAACCCGAGCTGTAAAGAGAAATTTGTGGCGATCAAAACCGACATGAGTAAAGCGTACGATCGTGTCGAATGAAGTTTCATGGAAGCGTTACTTTTGAAGTTTGGTTTTGACCAGCAGTGGGTGACCAGGATTATGAAGTGTATAACTTCGGTGTCGTACCAGGTGTTGATTAATGGAGAAGCAAAAGGCCATATTACTCCGACACGAGGCCTACGACAGGGTGATCCACTCTCTCCATTTCTGTTCATCCTGTGTACCGAAGTTTTGATATCACATATTAAAAAAGCTGAAAGGAATCACACTATTACGGGCTTCAAGATCGCGAGAGAAAGCCCCGCCATCTCTCATCTACTTTTCGCAGATGACAGCCTTTTCTTTTTCAAAGCGGAACTATCCCAATGCGAAGAATTGGTTCGTAGCATCGACGTCTATGGTAACGCCTCAGGACAACAACTGAATAAATTAAAATCTTCAGTTATGTTCGGTTCTAAGGTCATAGCGTCCACAAAAACCGATCTGAAAAGATCACTTGGAATCAACAAAGAAGGTGGTTTGGGGATGTACTTGGGTATGCCGGAGAAGATATGTGGATCAAAGAAACATGTGTTTTCATTTGTCCAGGAGAGGATGAATGGGAGAATAAACTATTGGTCTGGAAAACTTCTATCGAAGGGAGGTAACGAAGTCCAGATTAAATCGGTGGCACAAGCTGTCCCAATTTTCGTTATGTCTTGCTACCTGCTGCCTCAAGACATATGCAAAAAACTTTCCGCCGCAGTGGCACGTTTCTGGTGGAGTACGGGGAATAATAATCGAGGATTACATTGGGTGGCGTGGGACAAGATATGTGTGCCAGAAGATGAAGGAGGACTGGGGTTTCGAGACTTCCGAGATTTTAATCTGGCATTGCTTGCCAAGCAAGTGTGGCGTTTGTTGACACACCCACACTCCCTCATAGCACGAGTGCTGAAAGGACGGTACTATAGACACTCGAACCCACTGCGAACGGGGAAAGCCAACACGCCTTCGTTGGGATGGAACAGCCTAATGGCAGCGAAACCAATACTGGTTAATGAGATTAGGAGAACGGTTGGAACTGGCGCAAATACATACGTCTGGGAGGATGTCTGGCTCCCCACTAGCCCTGCTCGAGCGGCAAAACCTAGGGGGGCAGTATTGGATAAGGATCTTAAGGTGCATCATCTAATTGATTTTGATACGAAAGAGTGGAAGGTTGACCTTATAGAAAACCTTATAGAACCAGAGTATATACCTCGAATACTCTCTTTACGTACTAGTAAATCTGGCCGCCAAGATGGATACAGCTGGAACCATACAAATTCGGGATGCTATACAGTGAAGTCGGGATACGCAGTTGCAGTCGAACAACGAAAGAAAGCGCAAGAGAGAGTGGTCCTAGAACCGAACTGTAATAGCCTAAAGAAGAAAGTTTGGAAGCTAAAAGCGCCGAGGAAAATTAAGCACTTCCTTTGGCAAGCTCTATCAGGCTACGTTGCATCAGCAAGTAAACTGAAGGAGAGGCATTGCGGTACTGATACGGTCTGTCAACGGTGTGGAGCAGAGAGTGAAACCATCAACCATATTCTTTTCGAATGTCCTCCGGCAGTGCAATGTTGGGCTCTGTCGATGGTTCCATCGTCTCCGGGGTACTTCCCGTGTTCTTCTATATACGTAAACTTTGATATTCTGCTGTAACTAGGAGTAAATACAAACCAGCATGCCATGGATACCTCGATGTTCCCCTGGATAGTATGGTACTTGTGGAAGGCCCGGAACGACAAATGCTTCAACAACAAAGACACAACGGCCATGGATACACTGCAGCTGGCATGTCATGAAGCGGAAGCCTGGAGGATTGCGCAAATTACACCGGAGACGATCTGCGAGGAAGAAGCACACGTGAGGAGGTACACAGAGAACGCGACCGGAGTAGTGACTGGACGATGGAGATGCCAGATTGATGCGTCATGGATACAGCAGGGCGATGGGACGGGTCTGAGCTTTATACTCTACGAAGAGGATTCAGTCATCATCGAGGGTCAGAGAAGCTGTAGACATTCGAATTCACCGCTACATGCGGAGGCAGAGTGTCTTGTTTGGGCGATGGAGGAGCTAAGTGGTCGAGGTTTCAAGCATGTGAGCTTTGAATCTAACTGCCAGCAACTAGTACAAATCATCCAGTCCTCCAAGTTGTGGTCAGCCTTAGAACCGGAACTCGATGATATTGAAATACTTCGATCCTCTTTTTCATTTTTTTCTTTATGCTTCATTTCAACATCTTTGAACACCCGTTCAAGATCTTTAAACACCCGTGTGGACTCTTTGGCTAAAGAGGTCCGATCACGAGATTTAAATTTTGTAGACATTGAGGTCCTCCAACAACTAGCTCCCGCAGCTAGTATGTTAGGGCCGGTTTGAACTTTGAATGAAGCTTTTGATGAAAAAAAAAAAATTGGCTAAGGAAAGATCACCAAATAACATTCTATTCTAGTTCTATTGATCCAGTTCGTTGGGTTTCTGTTTCAGTTGTATTATGACAACGTATCATCACATTTAAATATAAAGTTTTTTGTCGAAAAGTAAGACTTCTTTAAAAACGCAAAATGAAAACACGAATTTTATTCTGGTGAATTCTGATCCATATAGTTGTAAAAAAATTAGTTCAATGATTGGTTGAACAAAATTGTATAATTCTATTACGGATTATGATTTTGCAGGTCTAATTATCAGTTCACAAACTTAGTATCATAGACGTTGACGTGAAACTGATTGAATAAGACAGTAGCTATAGAAACAAAAACTCGAATAAAAGTGGAACTTCAGAAGCATGCGTATAATATTGAATAACCGATGGATTATGGAAACTATGATACTTATACATAATATTTAGAATCTCACAGAACACAATGATACAGATGTGACTAGCTAGGAATGTTGAGCCCTTAATTAATACGCGATAATTAAGCGTCATCACCAACTACTACGGAAACTTGGTATCAATGAAATTAATCTATGTAAATGTTTTGCTTTTTCTAAAAATAATTCTTTTTTAGTAGTAAGAACAGAAAGAACACTAGCTAGCTAGTAATCCAAAAAGAATAAGACCGAACACACATCTATCTAATGTGACGCGCGTCCTATACATAGAAGAGCCTGAGTCAACTTGGGGAATGGATGAAGCGGTGCCAGCAAGCATTCCCATTGAATATTTAGCAAAACCGAGTAATTGGTGCATTCATTAGTCTATCGCTAAGTTTTTGTTTTCAGCTGCAGGTAATGGGCGCCAATTAGAATTGCAAACTCATACGGTCTTACCTCACAACATTTGTCATGTTCCATTTTTTTCTTGTTAACATCCGTTCCTTAAGTTATTATTGGAATGCTCAATTTATTTTTGTAACTTACTCTCTATCCCTTGGTTTACAAAAAAAAAAAAAACTTACAGTCTATCCCAAAATTTTACGTTGGCTGAAAGTTATTTTTTTTTTTAAAAAGCTTAGTTATCTTCCATAATTAGAAATAGAACTTTATATTTTATATAATTGGTTACAATTTGATCTTTAAAGCAAAGCTACAGAGTGAAAACAAAAAGCTGAGCTAGTGTTTCTGTTACTTACTGAATGCTATATTTAGTATCTTTATTCTTTTGGCTAAGGTGTATGTTTGGTTAAGATACCGATTTGTAGAATCTGCCACACCTTTATACTCCAAGTAAAGATTTCACTTTCTATCACGAAGTTGAAACATTTGTCTCCTTTCACTGAAACAGGCATAGTTTCAACGAATCAATATTCTTGTCCACTTTTAAAGTGTATTTAATTATGTTCATCTACAAATAAAAACTGCGTACGTCTTCTCACTTTACAAATTAAAGACAAAATACTCTCAAAGTGTTTTCTCTATTACTACATCCTCTTAATAGCAGTATATATATATTTCAAAAATAGTCTCTTCTACAAGTGTTTGCAAGCAAATTATCTTAGTCTTTCACTTTCCGGCGACTTATCAAGGACCCGGCCATACTCACCGGATCCGACATTAAATTCGCATACCTTCTCGAAGAAGAAGAGAGAAAAATGGTTAGCTCTCTCGAAGTCACAGGACCTGAATCCAATCCCCCGGAGCAGAAGTTTGAGTCCAACATCGTCATAGCTGGTAAATAAAACTCGGTTCTGTTTTGGCCATTTTGGTTCGGTTCGGTTTATTCTTGTTTAATTAGATTTGCATCCCAATCCTATCAATGTTGGTTGGTTCTCCATTAATAAACCGATTTTTGGCCCGGTCTATGACTTTTTTGGCGGTGCAGATGAAGAAGGCGAGGAGGAAAACGACAGTCCAATAGAAGAAGTCCGCTTAACCGTACCAATAACCGACGATCCATCTCAACCGGTCTTGACATTCCGTACATGGTTCCTAGGCATAATCTCGTGCGTGGTACTCGCGTTCGTTAACCAGTTTTTTGGTTACCGGTCGAACCAGCTCATGGTATCTTCAGTCGTGGCACAAATCGTCACCCTCCCAGTAGGAAAGCTTATGGCCACGGCTCTACCAACGAGGAAATTCCGGTTACCCGGTACAAACTGGTCCGGTTCGTTGAATCCTGGACCATTCAACATGAAGGAACATGTATTGATCACTATCTTCGCTAGTGCCGGAGCTGGAGGAGCTTATGCGACCAGCATCATTACCATCGTCAAAGCATTTTACCACCGGAATCTCAATCCCACCGCCGCCATGTTACTTCTTCAAACAACTCAGGTGTACAATAAGATTCAAGTATTATAATAAGTTGGTGTTACGTCAAAAATAATCTAATAATGAACGGTTTATTTAATTTAATTTATTTCTTATACGTTTTGTCTGTTTGTTGTATATATAAGTTGTTGGGGTACGGATGGGCTGGTATGTTCAGGAAGTTCCTTGTGGACTCACCGTACATGTGGTGGCCTTCAAATCTTGTTCAAGTCTCTCTCTTTAGGTACGTTTTTTCACCATGCACACGTGAACTGTCGATAAATTTCAAAATGTGCAAAAATCAATCAGTCAATAACCTTCGTTTACTTTTAGAGCGTTGCATGAGAAGGAGGAGAAGTGTGAAGGCAAACAAACGAGGCTAAGATTCTTCCTAATAGTGTTCTTCGTGAGCTTCGCTTACTACATAATCCCTGGCTACATTTTCCCTTCCATCTCATCCCTCTCCTTTGTCTGCTGGATATGGACACGCTCTGTCACAGCTCAACAGATCGGTTCAGGGCTACACGGGCTCGGCATTGGCTCGTTCGGTCTAGACTGGTCCACGGTCGCAGGCTTCTTAGGCAGTCCTTTAGCAGTACCGTTCTTCGCTATAGCCAATTTCTTTGGAGGTTTCATCGTCTACTTCTATATTATCCTTCCTATCTTCTACTGGAGCAATGCCTATGATGCAAAGAAGTTTCCTTTCTATACCTCTCAGACATTTGATTTCACCGGTCAGCATTTCAACACCACTCGGATCCTTAACCAGAAGACATTCGATATCAATCTTCCCGCTTACGAAAGCTATAGCAAGCTTTACCTTAGTGTTATGTTTGCTCTCATCTATGGACTCAGTTTTGGTACTCTTACAGCAACCATTTCTCATGTCGCTCTCTTTGACGGAAAGTAAGTACTATGCATCTCAAACTATAAGCATGGCCGGTCCTGAGTATAGCCTAGTGAACAGTGGCATAATTTCCCAAAATTTTACTAAAAATTTACATATATAAGTTTCCAAATTTACTGATTTTTTTTATATATTTAATTGTTTACAATCCCAAAATCTCACGACCGGCCCGGCCCTATGATTATTATATCAGTCTTCATCAGTTTCCATGAAAAATCTCTTGTTGTTGTTTAAGGTTTATATGGGAGATGTGGAAGAAGGCGACATTAACGACAAAGGACAAGTTTGGAGATGTGCATACAAGACTAATGAAGAAAAACTACAAAGAAGTACCGCAATGGTGGTTTGTTGCGGTTCTCATTGTTTCCTTTTGTCTAGCTCTTTACGCGTGCGAGGGATTTAACAAACAGCTTCAGCTTCCATGGTGGGGACTTCTCCTCGCTTGTGCCATCGCCTTTACCTTCACTTTACCTATTGGAGTTATCCTAGCCACTACAAACCAGCAGATGGGTCTTAACGTTATAACAGAACTGATCATTGGGTACTTGTACCCGGGGAAGCCACTTGCTAACGTGGCTTTCAAGACTTACGGTTACATGAGTATGTCTCAGGCATTGTACTTTGTTGGAGATTTCAAACTTGGTCACTACATGAAGATCCCTCCGAGATCTATGTTCCTTGTTCAGCTTGTTGCGACCATGGTTTCTTCAACCGTCTGCTTTGGGACAACTTGGTGGCTGCTTTCTTCCATAGAGAACATCTGTAACAAAGATAAGCTCCCAGTGAGTAGTCCATGGACTTGCCCCGGGGACGAAGTGTTCTACAACGCGTCGATCATATGGGGTATCATTGGACCTGGAAGGATGTTCACTAGTAAAGGTGTTTACCCTGGGATGAACTGGTTCTTCCTCATCGGCCTCCTTGCTCCTGTCCCGGTCTGGTTCTTTGCAAGGAAGTTCCCGGAGAAGAAGTGGATAAAGAAAATTCACATTCCTCTGATTTTTTCAGCGACTACAGCGATGCCAGTGGCTAAGGCTGTGCATTACTGGTCGTGGGGCTTTGTTGGGGTGGTGTTCAACTACTATATCTTCAGGAGGTACAAGGCGTGGTGGGCAAGGCATAACTATATTCTTTCTGCAGCTCTTGATGCAGGTACTGCGATCATGGGAGTGTTGATATACTTTGCGTTACAGAATAACAACATATATTTTCCTGATTGGTGGGGGAGTGAGAACACAGACCATTGCCCATTGGCGCAATGTCCTACGGAGAAAGGGATTGTCATTAAGGGTTGCCCGGTTTTCTAAAGAGTATCTGCTCTAAAGTTTTTTAGAGCTACAGGTGAGTGATGGTCTGCCAGATGGTTTGAGGGCAATACTATTATTGTGTAACTTTTGTGAGTTTAAGAATTCAAACAATGTAAGAAAAATTGATTTAGAATATAAAATTGATTTAGAATATGTTTCTCAAGAAGTAAGCGATCAATTCTTGAGAATTTTTTAAAGCTGGAAAACAACACTTTAACAAGATTTATAAATCCAATCAAGTCTCCATGAGCTAACCATGGAGAATTATGACTAGAAGTAGAAGTATGGTATTAGCTACATTGCCTGTTTAACTTCAACTGAACAGTGCAAGTTTCAGTCAGTCACTGTAATTAAAAAAAGAGGACAGTGACTAAAAATGATATACTACCGTTCTGTACCTTTAATGTCCTGCTTTAACAATTCATGCGTCTCACCCTTTTTTTTTTCCGTCTCACTTACTTGGTTACAGCGTCAAGAAGCTGTTTATCAAAATCTGTGAAGGCCATTTCATTTATCTGATGAACTGTAGAGTATATAAAAACTACATTAGCTGATGACTCCTTTAAGAGAGTATAGCTTGCTGCCTCCATCTGCTCCGATCAATCTCCAGTTCTTGAAAGCATTCCCCACATAAGCGAACAAGGACTACATAACAGATTATTTGGTCACAAAACAAGATAATATTACTACAAAACTGATATATTGGAAAAAGCTAGCATTGGCTAGTTCAAGAGCTTTGGAGGCTTACAAATATTATTGTACTGATCAGAGACTACATGGAATAAAAAGGAAAACGATTACACTTCCAAGTAGAGTGGAGCATGAGGTATATAGCAAGATATGATATCGGCCGAGTTCTTGGCCACAACATCATTCAAATCGTTTATTTTCAAGAAAGTAAGTACCCAACAACACCCATACATTAATGTTCCTCTATCTGATCCATCAAAGAAACAAAAAGAATAGAAGTTTACTTGACGTCATTTCAAGTCTAAGGCCAAAATTTTCACGCAGTGACACAAGTACGGTTCCACTATGTTTGAAGCTTCCCTGGTTGTTAATTCCAAGCAATCTATTCTATTAAAACAGCAGTGTGACCCATTGATAACAAATTATGTCCAATTGATTTTTTTTTTATAACCGCATCTACTTTAATTAAATCAATAACACGTTCTCTTTGTATAATAAGCAATTACGTTTTCTTCCAACACAAAGGAGTTTTTGTAGGTTTATGATTTTAAAATTGGGCCATGGGCCTCGATTTTGTTTTTAAAATCAACTGATTTGTTCCATTTGGTCTGATTGCAAGGAGCCATATAAATTTATATTGCTTTCTTAACCACATCTAGGTTTATGGCTAATTTAATTTTAATAAAAGAAGACTAATAATATTGATTATTAAACAAAATTGCAATTATACTCGATTATTATCTATTATATTAAAACATAAATATAACCAATTGATAAAAAGTTATGTCCAACTAAAAAAACTAATTTTTATATAACTGCACAAGTTATATAACTTCATCTAAATGAATATATTTTAAAGTCAAGGATAACCACTTTAAGTCATGTTTTAAAGAACTACTAGATTTTGACCCGTCATTTCAAGGGCGGGTATATTTTTTGTTTTAGTTATTTTTGAAAATTTTAATTTTAATAAGACCTTCACTAACTTTAAGTAAAATTACATTTAATAAATATTTTTTAATCGAATAACCTATTTAAAACCCGTTATACTAAATGAGTTTCATTTATATGAATATTTATTTCCATTAAAATTTCACTTAAACCCTATTAAATCCTATTTTTAACATCAAATGCTTTGTTAATTGATAAACTTAATGTCTGTGTAAAATATTTAAAATTTGAAAGAAAAATGTCTAGTCGAATAAATCTATTTTTTTGGCGGAGATGTAAGCTATGCTGTTGTACTGTGATAATATTTTTTGAAAAAAATATATCAAATTTTATTATAATTATGAGGAATAATTATTATATTATGTCAATAACGTAACGCTATACATAATTATATAAAATAATGTGTTATATTAATCAAATAAAAGGTTAAAATAAAAAAATAATTTTTATTTAAACACCCAATAACAAAAAAAACCAAAAATATATGGTAACAAAAATGTCTTTTTAATGTCGAGAATCAGTTTTAACCTTTATAAGGGTTTATATTTTTATTTAAACACCCAATAACAAAAAAATACAAAAATATATTTTTATAAATTTTTGTTGCCATATACATAGTTCTTTAAAATTATCACAATTATCCTGGTCACCTAACACGGATATGAGCATATTATGGTCCATTTGAATACCCGGAAAGAAGGTCTATCCGTGGGTTGCACCTCCCCTTGGGCATTAGTCTTAAGAGAAACTAATTCAAACAAATAATATTTTTTTTAAAAAAAACAGTCGTATAACAGTTTCGTGAAACCAACTACATTACCCATGATCATTCTTCTTTATCCATGACCATATATATATTTTTTTTCGTAAATGATCATATAGATTTTAAAGTATAGCATACGGTAAGCATAAAGATCACCTATTCTCTGTTACATTCTATTTTTTTATTGTTTTATTAGAGTTATAATATTAGTTTTGGTCGTAAATTAACATACTGAATGAATTACTAAATGAATTTAGTCAAAGAAACATAAATTCAGGTCACAGTCAAAAATTAGGAAAAATAATGAAAGCAACAAAAAGCTGTGAAACGGGAAAGCTTTGAACTAATATTTATATCAAACAAGCTAACTAAGATCAACGTAAAAATATTTAAACAAATCTAACTTCATTTTATAGTATGTTTGTGGTTAAATAATGATAAGTGTGTTAAAATTTTCTTATATATATACACATATCCTTCTGATAAATCAAAGGTAAATAATACATGTTATTTTAGTTATATATAATTAAAATTTATTTTATTTGTAAGCAAAATAATTCTCATGCAAAGCATGGGCTCAATACTAGTATTACGATATTATCTCATCTATGCGGACATAAACCTTATTAGACGTACCTAACTATGGGCCTCGGACGGATCGGGTATCCGGATAATTTTAAGGTATCCGGATTCGGATCCTTATCCAGCGGATCCATAATTTTACTATCATTATCCGGATCCGGAGTTCTCGGATATCCGGATCCGGATATCCTTCTAAAAATTGTAATATCCGGATCCGGATTTGGATCCTTAAAATAAATAAAAAATAATATTAATATATATAAAATATTAAAAATAATTTTAAAAAATATATATAATGTTTTTAATTATTTCTATGTATAATATTACAAAATTTACATACAATTTATATATAATATTATAAAAATGAAAATATATTAAATAAAATTAATTTTTATATATAAATATTATTATTTTTGAAATAGTTATTAATAAAACTTACGGATCCGGATATCCGGACTAAAAAATAAATATATCCGGATCAGGATCCGACTTTGACGGATCCAACATTTTACTATCTGGATCCGGCCCCTCCGGATATTCGAATTTTCGGATTGGATCCGGATCGAATCTCGGATCGAATCCGGATCTCGGATAAAAGTCCCAGGCCTACCTAACTACGACAAATCATTTAGCTGGTGGTGCAGACAGCTTATACAAAGGTTCTTGATTATATATTTAGAAACAAATCGTTGTGGAGACCGTCTAAGCATATGTTGATCTAATCTATTCTTACTGGAATAAATAAAAGTCCAATGCGAAGTTAAGATTCTCAGTTTATTAAGTGTCCAGTTCATAGTTAAGATAAAACAAGAAAATAATCTTGGAATGAATGCTTGATAGCAACTACCAAAACAAAAAGTTTGAATTTAATTATGTTGGTTTTTAGTTTGAGACCATAAATAATACTCCCTCTCTTTTATTGTAGGTACTTTTAGCAAAAAAAAAATTGTTTCACAATGTAAGTAATTTACCTATTTCAATGCACTTTTTTTACATTTATTGGATACTGTGTGACCATTTAAATAATGTTAAGTTTTTCATAATTGGTTGAATTTATTGAGTAAAATGATACTTTTTAAAATATAACAACTTTCTTCCTATTAGTACTTTTAGGCTACTTTACTTTTAGTGTTAAAAAAAAGGCTGCTTATATTTTTAAACTGGAGTAATAAAACTCGTATATATGTAGTAGTTACCTGGAGGTAAACGAGTGGAGAGTATAAAAGATCAGGACCAAGAACGTGATCGTAGACAAGGAACCGGTGGTCGATGGAACGGTCGTCCAAGTCTAGCCACTCCTGGACCGTGAACCCTTCGACTTTAGCTTCAACTATGCGCATGCCACTGTCATGTCGTTGCAGCGAATGTAAGGTATGGCTTGAGCTGAAGGGTTTTTGTTGTCGAGAATCCGGATCCGACCAGTCACATGGTCATAACACTGGAGGTCGAGCAAAGGAAACGTGATGTGATTCAAGTCGACGATGGTGAAGTCACGTGTACCCTTGAAGAAGTAAACAGCTCGGACGTAGTGGAGCTTCACGGCCAAGTCCATGGCCGTGAGATGCCGTGGCTTGTTCTCGCCTGTCATAGAAGCAGGTACCACCGACGAGATCTTCATATCTGTCACTGGGCTTGCCTCCATTTCGAGTGATAGGAGAGAAATAACTAATGTGTACTAGTTTAAAGCCTGAATAGATGTATATGGCAACAAAAATTTATAAAAATGTATTTTTGTATTTTTTTGTTATTGGGTGTTTAAATAAAAATATAAACCCTTATAAAGGTTAAAACTGATTCTCGACATTAAAAAGACATTTTTGTTACCATATATTTTTGTTTTTTTTTGTTATTGGGTGTTTAAATAAAAATTATTTTTTTATTTAACCTTTTATTTGATTAATATAACACATTATTTTATATAATTATGTATAACGTTACGTTATTGACATAATATAATAATTATTCCTCATAATTATAATAAAATTTGATATATTTTTTTCAAAAAAATATTATCACACTACAACAGCATAGCTTACATCTCCGCCAAAAAAATAGATTTATTCGACTAGACATTTTTCTTTCAAATTTTAAATATTTTACACAGACATTAAGTTTATCAATTAACAAAGCATTTGATGTTAAAAATAGGATTTAATAGGGTTTAAGTGAAATTTTAATGGAAATAAATATTCATATAAATGAAACTCATTTAGTATAACGGGTTTTAAATAGGTTATTCGATTAAAAAATATTTATTAAATGTAATTTTACTTAAAGTTAGTGAAGGTCTTATTAAAATTAAAATTTTCAAAAATAACTAAAACAAAAAATATACCCGCCCTTGAAAGGACGGGTCAAAAATCTAGTTAAGATCTTAAATTTCCCACCCTTGGGTTGTACTCTAAACCTCATAAATCTGCAAACAGATCAACGCGATCAGATAATAAAACTGCATTGTTCGGGTTCAAATCATCAAAAATCAGGACAATTATGACAGATGATAAGGGAGAATCAGTAGGATGAGCACAATCTTTAGAATAATTATGACATATGATAAGGTCGAATCAACATTTGGTTTGACTTGGGATATTTTTCTTGTTTTGGATGGATTTACCTTCTTGATTTTCGCTTACAGTTTAATTATAATAAGTACTTTATCAACAGAATAAATGTTTTATGATGTTCTAATCAAAAACTATTTGCCTTCGCATTGAGGGAGAGAGGGAGTTTTTTTTTCTGAAGAAGAAGAAAATAAACGAGAAACGGTTAAAAGCAGCGGTTGCTGTCGAAGTATTGCTTCAAAGGCAAAAACTTAGGTTGTTAGGTACTTAGGTTTATAGACCAGCGGTTATCTTCTCCCTCTCCTGCGTCTGTTTCTTCAATCCTAAGCAAAAATCCATTTTCTTTGGTTGCTTCCTCGTCGCCATCACAACGCCTAACTTCATCTTCTCTGACATAATCAGTATACCATCCCTCCTTCCTCTTCTTCTTCTATGATTTTAATCTTTTCTTCACTATATCTCAAAAACGTGCTCCATCTAGGTTTTAGCAGTCTTTCTCATACCTTATTATGTGTTGATAGTCTTTTTGGCCTTTCCTCTGTTTCGCTCTGTTTTGCTCTGTTTTGCTCTGTTTTCACTCAGGTATTCATGTGTTTTTTTTTAGTTTGCATATACATTTTAATAGCATTTTAAAGATTTTTATTTACTTTCTAGCTCCAGCTTGATCAAGTACTGTTGTAATCTTTTTTTATTTTGTTTATCATTCTCAGGTCCTAAGAGGGATCACAAATCAAACTCTCTGTTTCTTGGCTTAAACACTCCACTATGAGTACACGTTATACAACTCAACTGCAATCATCAGCCATTACATCTATCACCGTCTCCTCATCTTCTTCCTTAGACACCACTCCACGAGATGATGATAACACTCGCATGGTTTCAGCTTCCAACGCTGGCGTTAACTCTCCAACGCCCTTCTTGATAAGACTTGCAATGAGGGTATCTAGAGCAAGGTGGTTCATTTTCTTGAGAAGAGTGTTTCATTACCAGAACGGTTCAAGATCCGATCTTGGCGCCAACCCTTTTGAGTCAACCACTTGGATGATATCAGAGCTCATCGCTTTACTCGTACAGATCACTGTGATCACATTCACACTAGCTTTGTCCAAGAACGAGCGGCCTATTTGGCCAGTGAGGCTATGGATCACCGGGTACAACGTCGGATGTCTGCTCAGTCTGATGATATTATACGGTCGGTACCGTCAGCAAGACGTTAGCCAAGGCAATGGGTTTACCTTTGGTGATATTGAGCAGCAGCAACAGAGAAGCAGAGAAGAGACCAGGTGCTCGCATTTGATGAACAGATGCAGGACATTGCTGGAGCTGTTCTTTGCGATATGGTTTGTGATAGGAAACGTATGGGTGTTTGATTCTCGGTTCGGTTCTTTCCACTATGCTCCAAGCCTTCATGTCCTCTGCATCTCTCTTCTCGCTTGGAACGCTCTCTGCTACTCCTTCCCGTTTCTTCTCTTCCTCCTGCTATGTTGTGTTGTGCCTCTCATTAGTAGCTTCCTAGGCTACAACATGAACATTGGATCCTCGGAGAAAGGAGCTTCAGATGACCAAATCTCTAGTCTCCCAAGCTGGAAGTACAAACTCATCGACGAAACATCTGATTCTGATTCTTCTCACGCAAGCAATGATCCGGAGTGTTGCATATGTTTGGCGAAGTACAAAGATAAAGAAGAAGTGAGAAAGCTACCGTGTTCGCATAGGTTTCATGTAAAATGCGTAGATCAATGGCTTCGTATTATCTCGTCTTGTCCTCTCTGCAAACAAGATCTCCCCAACTAAACGAGTCAGAAGATTGATTGGAATCTCTGAGTTCAACCAAGTTCCATGCCTTTGTTGTTCTTTACTTGCGTGTTTCTTGTCTTTTATGTTGTCCCTCACACGGACCACACCGGGTTACTTGTGTGAATGTTATTGTTTTTTTTGTTTGTACAAAAGGAGCTCACCAGGAACCGTAACCATCATACGCCATATACATGAATAAATAAGATTCGAGATAATGATCAATGTGTTTGTTTACGGATACAGCGCATCATGTGGTCTCTGGCTCCACTGGACGACGTGTGAAAGTGAATGTAAACAATAACTAGATCTTGGCGCGGTTGCGCGCGGGTGTTATTTTCCGGTTTTATAAATATATCTATATCTATTCTATTAAAACAACAGTGTGACCCATTGATAAAAGTTGGATCCAACATTAACGGCAACAATACATGCATCCATCATTTTCGATCCAACATTAACGGCAACAATACATGCATCCATCATTTTCGAACATAACCACCCCTTTATATAATTTTCCAACGTAACCACTATTCCTTAATAGCTTTAGTTTATCCTTCACACGCCTAACAAACTAAAGTAACCCCCACATCATAATCACAGCGACAATATAGGGAACCTCTATTTATATCTAATTTCCTTTTTTTACAATTTTTTCCCTACTAATGGGGACCATTATTTACTATCAGTTAAATTAGCAACTAATATATTTTTCTGGACTTTACCACCATATTATCGATAGCTAATAATATGTAACCTTAATACCATATTTAATATCGATTGTATCTTAATAATATGGAGCATATCTATTTTTTTTTAATTATTTATCCAATAAAACAAGAACATTCCATCAAATCAATTATTCTAAAATCAATTTCGAAATTTGATCATCTAACTTCTTAATCCCGTAAAATATGCCCTCATATTTTGCAACAATTTTTTTAAACTAAAAACTTTTTCCTTCCCCACAATCGTTTCTATCACCATCCTCTTGTAAATATTGAAAGAACAGGAAAACAGTTACAAAACCCTTTAAAATTGGGCCATGGATTTTGATTTACGTAACCCATTTATAATTTCTATACAAATTATCATGTGTAATATTATGTGTATTGTATAATAATGATGTAATTATAATTATATACAAAATTAAGTAATTCCAATTTATGAAAAAAAAATTGCAGTTATTTAATCTGTCTATTTAATTATTGTTTTACTAGATGATGACCCTCACATTTGTGCGGATTAATATATATCCAAATAAATCAAATTTTAACATTATTTTTAATTTTAATTTGATTTATTTAATTAATTTCAAATATTAAATTAAGTAGAAGATATAATTTACTTTATTTACTACAACACAACATAGATAAAATGTTTTGTTACTTACAAAAATTTTCATTTATTCTATCACCAAACTACACATATAAAAGTATCATCATCATAACAATATAATAAAATTTTATTAATACTGTAGACTAACATAAAAGATAAATCTATAAAACCTATCCCCTCTTCATTAAAAATTTAGTCGCATTTTATCTGAATTTATTTTTATCGGAGTTTGTAGTGACACATATTAACAAAATCTACAATGATTAAAAACATATTTCTATTTAACTAAAATTTTATAAATTAAAAATAATAATTATATATGTCTAATAAAAGCTGTTTTGTAAAAAAAAAAAATAACGGCTAAAGATTGCATTCTTTAGACTCATATTTTTTGTTGGTAAGATAATTCGATGATCTAAATTAGAAACAAACGTCATTTAAAAACAATTAATACAAACATCAACCGATTTTATATAACTAAAATAAACATAAGATGAAACTATAAAATTATTGCTAAAATTTGATAATATTCGTTAATCATAATTACCCCTGAATATAATGTGAATATTTATTAAATAATCACTAAAACTGTTTTAAAACTAACAAGTTAAAAATTATTTATTAAAAATAATGACTCCGGCTAAATCATGAAATATGACAAATAAGTTTTTCAAAATAGTAAAACATAATCAAAATATCTTAAAATCATAGAGAACTTGATAAATTAACAAAACTAAAATTATCACCTAAAATTATTTATGACAAATAAAGAAATTTATCAATTAAAATTATTAAAAATATGACAAATAAATAAATAATTTAAATATGAAAAGCATAACTAAAGCAAAAATTAAAATTATCAAAATATAACAAATAAGTAAATTACCTAAGATTATGGAAAATAAGATACATAAGTAGTAAAATATGATAAATAATCAGAATTACCTAAAATCATGTAAAATATGACAAGTAAGCAAAATCTCACTAAGAATTATTTATTATAAATAAATAAAATTATGAATTAAAATTACTAAGAATATGATATATATATATATATACTTTAAACTGTGGAGAGCATGAGAAATAAAAAAAATATTAAAACATAAAGAATAAGTAAATTTCTTAAAATTGTGAAACATAAGACAAATAAACAATAAACAATGACAAATAATAAAAATTAACTAAAATTATGGAGAAGATGACAACTAAGCAAAATCAATTCTCAAATAATAGTATAGATAATGACTCAACCTAAATCATGAAATATGACATATAAGTTTTTCAAAATAATAAAACATAAAATATAATCAAAATATCTTAAAATCATAGAGAACATGATAAATTAAAAAAACAAATTATCAACTAAAATTATATATGACGAATAAATAAATTTATCAAATATAATTATTAAAAATGTAACAACTAAATGAGTTAATTTAAATATGAAAAGCATAATAAAGAAGCAAAATTAAAATTATCAAAACATAACAAATAAGTAAATTACCCAAAATTATGGTAAATAAGATACATGAGCAGTAAAAAATGACAATAATTAAAATTCACCTAAAATTATGGAAAATATGACAAGTAAACAAAATCTCACTTAGAATTATTTATTATAAATAAATTAAATTATGTATTAAAATTACTAAGAATATGAAATATATATATATATATATATATATATATATATACATATATAATTTAACTGTGGAGAGCATGACAAATAAGAAAAAAATAAAATTATTAAAACATGAAGAATAAGTAAATTTCCTAAAATTATGAAAATTAAGACAAATAAACAATAAACAATGACAAATAATCAAAATTATCTAAAATTATGGAGAAGATGATAGCAAAATCACTTTTCAAATAATAGTATAGATTACTAAACAAAACTATATAAAGGGTTTGTTATGTTTACAAAAATACTGTTTGAAAATTAAGTATCATATTAATGTGTTAAAAGGCTATGGTGTATAGTTTAACAATATAATAAATTTAATACAACTCTTTTTTTTTGTCAGCGAATTTAATACAATTATCAAAATACTTTACTAATCATTTTTTTTTTAAAAACGCAAATATGATCACAGATAAAAACGCAAATATGATTACAAAAAAAATACATATATGGTACAAAAAATACATATATGGTACAAAAAAATACACAATTATATACTTATGAAACTTGATTAATCTAATATATTTACAAAAATTATCTGTTCTATTAAATTCATATCATACAAAAATATTATTATACAAACACACAAACATATAAATTATATTAGGTAAAAAAATTTAAAAACAAAAAATATACCCGCCCTCGAGAGGGCGGGTCAATATCTAGTCTTATATATTAAAATAGAAGTCATGACTTAGTTCATGTGTAATTTTTTTTATTTGGACCATCCCATAGAAAGTTGTTTAAATTATATTAATTATTTTTAGTTATTCTAAAACAAAAACCAAATAGATATTCCTATATTTTCTCTGAAATTGTATATGAATAAAATCTTTTCATATCTTTTTTTCTACAAAAAAATATATTATTAATTTTCATTAAAATAAACCTTTAAAATATTTAATTAATTTCCTATTTATTTAGATAAATGAATATTTAATTTTTTACGTAATAATTTTTATAAAATTTTTGCTAATTTCGTGTTTATTTAAAACATAAATGTATATTTCATTTTAAATCAAATTTTTTTTAAATATCTAATTAATTTTGTAATTATAAATAAAATTATGTATAATTTTATATTAAATTTGTGATATTAATTTAATATAATAATTTTCAATTAAAATTTTGATCCTTAACCAATAATATATTTCAATTCATAATTTTGTATCACATAATATAAAATATGCTATCACTGAAAATTAAAAAAAAAATTATTGTACGTGAACTATAAAAATGTTGTATTTTAAAATATTATATCAAACAATTAGTAATATTGTAAATATTACAATTAGTCACGTAAAGCAAATAATTTTGTGTGCACAAACAAAAATAATCACCCACACGGTTGTGCGGTTCAAGATCTAGTTTATTTTATTTCATTAGTGGTATACAATTTTAACGTTAACCATATATTTAAATGTTTATATACCTATTTCAAATGTAAAAATTTTATAGTTTACATGGTGTAACAATCAATAGTTTAAAACCATCACATGTATTTGTCATTTTTTATTATATATTTATGTTACTGTATTTGGATTTTGTTATTAAACAAATTAATATATGTATGAAACAAGATATTTAAAAATTATTCTGTATCAAATTTATATTCAATTTTGACCCGCCAACCTTCAAAATCGTATTTCTTTGTAGCAATATATTTTACGTTTATTCATTTTAAAAATATATTCTTTATATATACAAAAAAATCTAAGATATATCAATTTTTATACATGTATCATATAGTTTGCAAATGTTAAGTGGTTATGTCATCGTATTATATTTTTAGTATAAATATTTTATATGTATGAAAATAAAATTAAAAATTTAATATAATTTATCATATTTAATTCAATAAAATATTTTTACTTTAACATGAATTATTATTATTATTATTATTATTATTATTATTATTGTAAATAGATAAAATAAGATATAATTTTTGTGTTTCATTTTGTAAACGATAATTGAATACATATTAATGAATAATAATAGTTCATTGCTAATTACAAAATTAGTTAAAATATTTACATAAACTTCCTGAAAGTTAAGATATTGTTAAAATATTTTTTAACAGATTTGTTAGAATTATATATATCTTATATATTAAAACAGAAGTCACAACCTTGATTCATGTGTGATTTTTAAAAAAATGGACCTAATGGATCTATTCATAGAAATTCATACTACATTTTAATTCAAACTAATAATAAATAAAAATTTTAAAATATTTTAATCATAGTTTTGATATCTTTTCATTTTAAATATAAATATCTTTTTTTTTTAAATCTAACAAATCTAAAAAAATACAGTCATCAGGTTTCCAAATAGACAAGTCTCTAGATTCAGATCCGTCACGCAATATGATTACAGATGGTAGGCATATTACAATTCAACTTCAACACAGAATACAGACAAATATTAACTGCAAAATAAGCCATACGCACCATTAAATGCTGAAACTTTTCCGTGTCGGATAAATCTTTCTTAGATATGTTTTCTTCAAGATGTGCACGTTCACTATACATCTGTTGTGCTTTCTTGTTTGCAACAGCAACCTGTGGAGAAACCTTACTCAAATCATCAGATCCAATATCAAGGTCCGTGCCCTGTTCCAACTCCCACGCCTTATATGTAATAAGGGTGGAGCTCAAATCTTTCAGCGGAACAGACAGGTGACGGTGAAATATGCTTCGAATCCTTTGTATCTGTTTATTCCTCTCCTGCAAAATAAAACGAGCTCTTAGTAAATTCAAAGAACTATAAACAAATGTAACTTTATGAAAAAATTGTTCTCCCGCATCTATCTCATAGAGGAATCTTCCTCGGACACAAACCTCGCTAACATGCTGCTAGAATGCAGTGAATAAAACTTAAATGAACAACATCAAGAAAATAAATCCCACCTCAAGGTCAGCCTTGTCAATAGTGTCTAAGATGCCTTGCTCGAACTCTCTATATCCTTCCCATATTCTATTGCCTTCAGTAACATGGAATCCCGCAGCCGGAATAGCACGTTCAAAAACATTCCTCATTTTTGAGACTCCATCAGGTGTATACCCATTTACGGATGGATCAAACTCACGCAAGAAGTTCAGGTATTCACACCAAAGAGATACAGACTGCATACAAGAACAAATATTAGCTTATTAATATAATAAAAGCCTCAAAGGTATACAATTCTTCCCACAAGTACTCACGAGTCACTACTTTATAATCAACAGAAGAAGAAAATGGTATACAATTCTTCGAGATGTTGTTTCCAGTAGAGAAGAGAACATACCTGATAATCAGAAAGTCCTCGTTCGTAAAGCTTAACAATTTCAGGCACATTATCACTGCAGAATGAACCGTATGCAAAGAAGGATTAAAGCAAAGCAAGTGAAGCCTAGGATGAAAACAGAAGTACAAGCAATAGATCATTAAAGAGACAAAAAAAACAGCAGATAATATCTTACCTAGAGGCTAAAGATGCCTCATCCCTAGCCCATTCAAGCCACAAAGAAGGACTCAACGGAAACATAGCACTCATAGCTTCCCTTGCTTCTCTTAGCTTCTCAAGGTTCGCTGTTTTCCTCAGAAGCTTTATATACTGGCAACAAAAAAAAGTTTGAAAACCTGTAAGAACCCATCCATCTCTAACGAGAGAGAAGAAAACGCACAACTCAAAAGGCTCTCAAGCAATAGCACAATTGTTCAAGTGTTATAGCAAAAGGGAAGAAGGTGAAGGGAGTGATTATTACTTGTACATAAGCGTCGTAGTTGAAGGGAGTGATTATTACTTGGACATAAGCATCTTACTTTAGATTTTCTTAAATTTATCAAATTGCAGTGGAAATAAAATAGAAAAATATTAATCAATGCTTTTTTCTTAGTTTTTATTTATTAGTTTGGTATCTAACAAAAAAATGTGAATGGTCTTTTCAACTCAAACCAACAAAATTTAATAAAATTTACAATATATATGATCTTAGAATAAAAACAGTTTAAAGTAAATTGTCAAATGTTTTATAGAATTAAAATATATTTTAGTAAAAAACAGTTTTAATGTATACTCATCCGTCCATAGGGCAGGCCAACCCTAGTTAAACGTAATACTAATCGAAATAAAATTCACAATAAATCAACAAATTGTAACAAAATCTTAAAAGTCGGGAGCGCCTCCAATGGTGAAACGCAAGGAACATTAGAAGGATAGCTTGGAGCCGATCCCTCTGAAGAAGAAGATGGTGACCCATCACCAAAAAGAAGTCTTTTGCGACGAGTCAAATGACAATGGCGTTTGAAGCGGCGACAAGAGCCCATGTAAGAAGCTAAAGGTCCTCCTCCCTTACGATATGGAGGTGGAGACACTGAGTAGATTGCCTGGAAAGTCGCTTATGAAGTTCCTATGCGTGTCCAAGATTTGGCATTCCCTTATCCGAAGCCAAAGATTGGTCGCTTCTTACTACGCTGCGAAGCCATCCCGTTTTATAGCCGCTTTCATCTAGATAAGTATTTTAAATGTTCAATATTTCTTAGTGTATTTTGGAAACATATTAGGAATTGAGAACATGTTTAGTACAAGATCTTTTCGAGGTTTTAAATGTTTCGGGTTCTATCGGATATCCATTTAGATTCGGATTCGGTTCGGATAATATCCATAACCCGAAATACCACAAAACAAGATCCATTCGGTATTTACGTCGGGTTCGGATCGGTTCGGATTCATTTTTATCGGATCAGATTCGGTTCGGGTTTTCGGGTTCGGTTTATTTACCGAGCCCTACTTTTTCTAATCATGCAACTCATCTGTCAATCAAATAAATTATATAAATGATGGAATGAGAATGTGTTGCAACATGCCTAGGCTAATATTATAATTACACTATGGAGGAGCAAGTTGTATTAATGAAGAAAGAAGGTTATACAAAAAAAAACGGTTATTGTCTTAACGCATATAAATGGTGTAAATATACATATTTTTGTGAAAAATATAATGTAAGTATTATTTATTATGATTGCATAAGAATAAGATAGTTTTCAAAAGTATAAACTATTTAGGCATATTTAACAGAAAGAAAGAAAAAAAAAACTATTTATTGAGTATGAATAGTTAGAAATTTTAAAAATAAAAGCATATAAAATACAATAGGTTAAAATAAACATATAGGCAAAAATATTAAAAGGAATCATATTTTAATATTTAAGAAACATAGTATGTTAAAACTGATAGCAATTAAACATAATACTCGAAATAAAATTCTAAGAAGGTTAAAAGTGAGTCCGACCGAACCTAGTTACAAAATCTATTTAAAATAGATGTGTCAGAGGTGTTAAAAAGTTAAGTTCAAACGAACGGCTGAGATCTGTCTGAATTAACTCCTTTGTCTTTACATATCGATCTAGATCTAGCATCAATACGAGTAGAATTAAGGGTTTCGTCGGGAGCGCCTCCAATGATGAAACGCAAGGAACGTGAGAAGGGCAGCTTGGAGGCGATCCCTCTGAAGATGGAGATGGTGATCCATCACCAAAAAGAAGTCTTTTGCGACGAGTCAAAGGACAATGGCGTTGGAAGCGGCGACAAGAGGCCAGGTAAGCAAAAGGTCCTCCTCTCTTACGATATGGAGGTGGAGACACTGAGGAGATTGCCTGGAAAGTCGCTTATGAAGTTCCTATGCGTGTCCAAGAATTGGTATTCCCTTATCCGAAGCCAAAGATTCGTCGCTTCTTACTACGCTGCGAAGCCATCCCGTTTTATAGTGGCTTTCACCAACAGTGTATTTGGTAAACCCGAGCGTCTCTTCATCATGTCGGGAGAGGAGGAGGAGGGAACTTCTTCTTTGGTTGCCAATCTAGACATGACAGTACCCTCAGTGACCTTGCCTCACGGCAGCGCCAAGTTTTCTTCCGTCCATGGCTTTCTCGCTTGTTTTGACTTGTCAAAGTTCATTATATGTAACCCTAGCACGGGGCAAGTCATTACCTTTCACTGCAAGGCAACGGGCACATCCTTGGGATACGATCCTGTAGATGATCAATTCAAAGCATTGACCCAGGTGACATCTATCTATGTTCATAACCCTAGTTCCATGGTGCACGAGGTTATAACACTTGGAAGAGGAGGAGTAGTATCTCGTACCCAAGTTACCTCCCCGCCTCATCACCCTCTAACTATGGGACGATGCATCAATGGTTTCATTTATTATGCTGCTTGGGCTCCAATTTTTGGAGCAACTCCTGTGTTTGTGTGTTTTGATGTTAGACATGAGAGGATACTAAGTTTTATCACAACGCCTAAGGATGTCATGCTTCGGGGGGCTTTTACCCTATTGATAGAATACAAAGGGAAGCTAGCTGTCGTTGTACCAGACTGTTCTAAATTTGGTCTTTCTTTCAACCGTTTTTATCTTTGGATACTGGAGGATTCGACGAAACATGAGTGGTCCAAACAAACATTTG
Source organism: Brassica napus (assembly GCF_020379485.1). Taxonomy (NCBI): domain Eukaryota; kingdom Viridiplantae; phylum Streptophyta; class Magnoliopsida; order Brassicales; family Brassicaceae; genus Brassica; species Brassica napus. The sequence continues at coordinate 14,735,150 of NC_063444.1, read as the reverse complement.
AGCTTCCCTTGTCTCTTCCCTTCTCTCCTGCGGCGGGTGAGCGTATGATTTCCCAAGGAACCAACAAGGCTGGTGACATCGTTTTCTCCCCAACAACTCTGCCAGGCCGTGCCCAGCCCTTCTATGTTTTCTACTTCAACCCAGACACGAAAAACATTAGAAGAGTCAGGATCCACGGAGTCGCTGATACTGAAGAGTTCTGGAGCCGTTATGGACTCACTGACGTTTGTCGCGCCTCCTTCTCACCCCAACACGCTGATAGTATTGCTTCTTTATAAATGTGTGTGTGTTTTTAAGAGCTTTTGATAAACAAAACTAAACTCTGGGGATTTTCATCAAATATTTATGCACCAAACTTGTTTTTGTTATCTTTAGTTACTTGCATTTGTTTCTTCTTCCTTCTTTATTTTTTGTTTATTCTAGTTTCACAACTCGTTACTTATATTTGTATATATTGTCTAATAATATGCACTAGATTTCTTTCAACTTGTCTTGCTACCTGTGTTCTCTGTTTTGAGTCAATGATGTTTCCTTGCGACAGCCATATCCCTTAAAATCTCAGCCTGGTTGTGTATGAATGTAGCCAACTGTTGTACTCAGCTGTTTCTGTTTATGCTAACTGTTGCCTGCACCATCTTTTGTTCATTGTGACCGAACAACCAGAGCCTGCAGCAGCTGTATCAGTTGTGAGAATCATCTCGTTCCTTTCTACCATATTATGCAATAGGTGCACAGCTTTCTTCTCTTGTTAATCAGTTTCCTTGATTTTGAAATGATTTTTCTGAGAGGATTGCTTGTTTTGTTGGTGGGTGTGGGGTGGCATGAGCAAACTTGAAGCCAAGTGCATTGTTTTGGCTTTGTGTGCATTGAAAGATCTTACCTCCTTATGTTACAGTCCAAGATACATTTACTCTTGTGTTTAGGCTTGTGTGCTTTGAAGGTGATGATGATAATAAAACAAGTTATGTTAAACGAATACCAGATGGCACATGATTATTATTATTTTTTTTTTTTATGAGTGGAATATTATGGGTAGACTAGTATTATGATCCCACTATGCAGGAGCCCATTATATTCATGAAATGTTATACCAAAAAAAAAACGGTTATTATCTCAAATCATACTAGACTTTGATCCGCATGGGCACGCGGATGTATTTTTTCAAAAATATGTTTCTATTTGTTTTTTCATGTCACTAATACTTGGACTAGACAAAATATCGAATCTAAAAGAACCGACCCCGATCCGAAAAATTAGTACCAAACCCGAACTGAAATTGATTAAATATCTCAATTATTCAAAATGTTAGTTGAACCGAAACCGAATCCGATTCGAACCGAAGTATTTCGGGTACCGAATGTATCCGAAATAGATTTATATACTTATATATTAGTTATTTTCTTAGATTTAATGTATATAAAAACATCTAGAATATATATGATATTTTTAAGCTAGTTTAAATACTTGAAAATATATATAAATAGTTAATAGTAAATATCTAAAATAGTAAAAGTATACTTAAAACACCAAAAATATTTAAAACAATTATTGATTCTCTATCCAAATATTTGAACTTAACTAATTTATATATTAAGTTTATGTATTCTGATATATGTTATTCAAATTTATATTTAATATATTATTTTGTTTATATTTTTTTAAAAAAAATTGAAGTATATAATGAATTTTAAAAATTTAAGAGTAATTAAATGGGTTATCTGAACCCGCAAAAATCCAAAGCGAACCCGAACTGAAATTTAAAAATATTCTTATAGGGCTGAAATTTTTGACCCCAGAAAACCAGATAAATAGTTTCTCATAATATAATGAATTTCTAATTTTTTGAAAATATAAACCCATTACTTTTTTTCTTAATATACTGGTATCCATGTTTCCAAACAAACCTATATTTTAAAACTGCAATCTATATTTCCAAACAAATCTCATTTTTTAAAACTGCAATCCATGTTACCAAACAAATATTTTTTTAAAAAAATTGCAATCCATGTTTGCAAACAAATTTTTTTTAAAAAATTTCTAAATTATTTCTAGAATATGAGTGTTTTAAAAAGTTTAACACAATAATAAGTATATATTTTGATAAAAAAATATTTTACATATATAAATACTTTGATGTTTGATTGAACTATTTGAAAACATAAATAAAACTTATTATACTGGTTTTACATTAGTAAGACATAAACTAATAAAAAGATTATGTCTGCATGTGCGGGTAAAACACCTAGTTAATCAAATAAAATTCACAATAAATAATAAAATTGTAAGAAAGTTGAAAACAAAAAACAACTCGTGCAAAACCTGATTTGACAATAATGTCTAAACTCATTAAGTTGTGGAATCCTGATAGTCATCTATTTTTCTGCAAATTTGGGAAGAGAATCACATAGTATTTTAAATAACCACAATTCAATAAACTTACCCAAGATCACAAAATATCTTCTTTCAACTAACATTGGTATAGTTATATAATTAACACAATGATCTCGTGAACAAACAGAAAAGGAGTATGAATATTTTTGATGTTTGTTTGCATAGAATAAAAAGTAGTAAAATCATTGATGGTAAAAGAAAAGTCGAAGTGATTTATACAATTTTTGTAGGTGAGTTGGGATAGTGGACATGAAAACAATTATAAAGATCATGGGTGCCATAATGTCTTTTGTATAAACTGTTTATTTTCGATTACTTTTTAAGACAAAATTTTTTTAATTTATTTTTAAATGACATATGTTAGTCAAAAAATTGTGGACTTCTATTTTATAGTATAAAAGACACATTTAAACTGATGAAACTTAGATTTTTTTTCATATACATGTAACATGTTTTTCAAAAAACTAACACCATGGAAATTGGTGACGTACCTCATTGTTAGTGTTAACATATACCTTACAACAAAAATATTTCTTACATAATTACTTTACATCTAACACTACTAAAAGTCGAATATGAAGAGCAAAGAGGATGTCCACGTGGACCATTAAAATCAACCAATGAGGTTGCTTAGTTTTTCCACGTCAAACCGAATTGGACCGGTCTTGGGCTGTATTTTTTTTTAACCGTGAAAAACGAAGAAACATGTTGATCAAAAGCCGTGGTCCGATAAAGTCGGATAATGTCGTGAATCTTTGACGTCTCTCTTCTCTTCGCTCTTTAGAA